>NW_028270141.1:90034131-90771631 GCF_037043375.1 Chiloscyllium plagiosum | reverse complement strand
GCCTGACAGTGTGATAATTTATGGGACAGATAGGACAGAAATTTAGCATTTCCCTACGTAAGATCAAGTTGGAGTGCCAACTTCAGACTGGTGAAGTTACAGTGGGAGTGATTGAGTGTCAGTTCTAGGAATTCAGTTTGTTCTTGGAAATGATTTGGCAAGATCCAAGGTGGGAATGACACTCCTTGTTGTGGAGAAGCCCAATGAAGCCCAAGAAACTAGGAGTTAAAACACAAATATCCTGGTATTTTCCCAGACTGTGTGGTAACCAGATCCCATTGGGGGCAGCACAGTGGTGCCGTGGTTAGCACTGCTGCCTCAGACAATCAAGGTCCCAGGTTAGATTCCAGCCTTGGGCGACTTGTCAGTGTGGAGTTTGCACATTCGCCCTGTGTCTGCGTGGGTTTCCTCCAGGTGCTCCGGTTTCCTCCCACAGTCCAAAGGTGTGCAGGTCAGGTGAATTGGCCATGCTAAATTGCCCATAGTGTTAGGTGCATTAGTCAGGGGGGGGGTGTCACTCTTCGGAGGGACTTGTTGGCCCGAAGAACTTGTTTCCACACTGTAGGAATCTAATCATAAGTCACAACATGAAGCAAAAAGTAAAGAGAAAGACGAAAGAGCCAAGGTTCAATTAGCAGATGCCCTGTTTGATGTAATGGTGCAGGAAAAACCTAAACAGGCAGAGGATCAGACAGAAATGTTTAGTTCTGAAAAGCTAAGAGACTTGCAACAGCAAGACAAGAAGATAAAAGCTAAATATGTGGATGCGTACTCTGAAAAAGAGGCAGAGAGCATTCCTCAGGGTTATTTTCTTAAAGATAGAATCCTCAGACAGAAATGGGCACCACAGCAGGTTAGTGCAGAGGAGAAATGGGCCAAAGTGCACTAGATTGTGTTGCTGGTAGCAGACAGGAAGTGTTATGGGTAGCACATGAACTACCGGTAGGAGGTCACCTAGGGATATGAAAGACTCAGGTTAAGGTACAAAAACATTTTTCTTGGCCTGGAATGCACAAGGATGCGGTTAACTTTTGACCAAGGATATAGGTGTCATACATGCCAAATGGTAGGTAAGCCAAAGGCTGTAAAAAAAAAAGCACTTTTGTTGCCAATTCCTACATTTGAAGAACCTTTCACACGGGTTATAATTGATTGTGTAGGTCCCCTCCTGAAAACTAAAAGTGGGAACCACTACAGGTTAACCATAATGGATGCGTCTACCAGGTTTCCGAAGGCAATTCCATTACGGAATTTCAAGGCAAAAAAGGTGGTAGAGGGGTTAGTAGCTTTCATCACACGGTATGAGCTACCCAAAGAGATTCAGTTGGACCAAGGGTCAAATTTTAGTGCTAGGCTGTTCAAGGAAGTTATGGGTAGCTTAGGTATACAGCACTTTAAATCCAGTGCGTTGACATCCTGAATCCCAGGGAGCTTTAGAAAGTGGCATCAGACCTTGAAGATCATGTTGAGAGCATACTATCAGGACTACCTGAATGACTGGGATAAAGGTATTCCATCGTATTGTTTGCCATTAGAGATGCTCCAAATGATTCAGTTTACTCCCTTTGAGTTAATATTCGGTCATGAAGTGAGGGGCCCTTTGAAATTAATTAAAGAAAAATTGACCGGACCAAAGTCCGAGATCTCACTATTAGATTATGTATTGGAGGTGAGGGAGAGATTAAATCAAGTAGGTGAGTTAGCTAAACAGCACCTAAAGGGGGCACAGTGTAGAATGAAGCAGGTGGCAGATAGAAACTCTCTGCGACTAATGCTATTGTGTACAAAGCAGATGTTGGGAATACTGCTCTGATAAAACAGCAGCCCTATCGGCTTAATCCTCTCAATGCCAGACAGGTCCGGATGGAGGTGGAGGCCATGCCCGAGGAGGACATCATCGAACCAAGCCACAGCGAGTGGAATTCGCCGATCATTTTCGTTCCCAAACTGGATGGGACTTAACGATTCTGCATGAATTATTGGAAGGTCAACACTGTTACAAAATCTGACTCATATCCAATTCTTAGATTGGAGGACTGTACCAAGAGAGTCAGACAAGCCAGTTACATCACCAAGTTGGACTTCATGCATAGTTACTGGCAGGTACCTTTATCAGAGACGGCGAAATAAATTTCTGCGTTTGTAACCCCAAATGGGCTATATCAGTTTAAAGTGATGCCCTTTGGAATGAAGAACACACCCACCACATTCCAAAGACTCACGAACAGAGTTGTGGCTGTGTTAACAAACTGTGCAGTCTATTTGGATGATGTTGTGATCTTTAGTAAGTCTTGGAAAGATCACATGGTACAGTTGGCAAAGCTCTTTGAACGACTAAGAGAAGCAAAACTGGCGATAAACTTAAATAAAACTGCATTCGCGAAAGCAGAGTTGTTGTTCTTGGGACATAACATCGGTCATGGAAGGTTGACCCCACAGAATGCAAAGATGAAGGCTATCCAGGAATTTCCATGACCAACCTTGAAGAAAGAGGTGCTTCGATCCTTAGGACTCAGCGGATTCTATCAAAAGCTTGTTCCAAACTTCAGCAGTGTAGTAGTACCGTTAACCAATTTGCTGAAGAAGAACATAAACGGTGTCCACAAATGGTGGACAGAACCATGTCAGGAGGCATTCAACCATTTGAAATCGATATTAACCACCAAACCAGTTTTATCTAACCAAACTTTTAAAACCTTTTAAAGTCACCATCGATGCTAGTGACACTGGAATTGAAGCTGTATTCCTTCAGGAAATTGAGGATGGGATTGAACTGCCAGTTGGTTACTTTTCGAAGATGATCAACATCCACCGGAGGAAATACTCCACAATCAAAAGGAACTATTGAGTTTGGTACTGACTTGACAGCATTTTAATGTGTTTGTCACGAACAATGTGTCGGAGATGATTGTGTACACTGACCATAATCCGCTTACATTCTTAGAATGTTTTAAAGATTAGAATATGAGAGTATTTCATTGGAGTCTTATGTTACAGACTTCTAATTTAAAAATCTTATGTTGTGGGTCAGAAGAATGCAATCGCAGACATATTATCACGGATTTAAATGATAGAGTTTACATGAGGTTTGTCTTTATTCAATGTTTTATGTATATATACACAGGTATATGGGAAGACGTTAAGGTAACTTATATGAAGCTTATCTGTATGTGTTTAAAAAAATGAAGCTATCTTTTCATTATGATGGTTCATTTTATCTTAAGAGGGGAGGTGTGATGAAGATGTGGGTGTATCTTTTAGAGAGTTAAAAACAGCAGAACAACTGAATCCGAGTACCAGGTGTACTCAAAGATGGTAACAATGTAACACTGAGTCGAACCACTTGATTAGTTTGTTGCTTAGAGACAAAAACAAAATTGAAATTGGCCTATCAGTTTAAATTATACCCAAAACATCAAACTCCAATCAAGATTAAATTGAGTATATTGACAATCTTGAAAACCAATGACACAATTGGATGCTCTGGAGTATAAGTTCAGGGAAAATTGAATAGTTGAGGGGAGAACTGCCACTGCAGGTAAACAGACTGCTTGAAAATAGCTCTCTCTTAAAAGTATCGTTTTGATCAGTAACCTGTAATGCAGAAATTCCTAACAAGGAGAAAAGACGACACAGGAAGATCTAAAGACAAACAGAACCAACAGCTGCCTGGTTTTGAGATAAGAAGTGTTGTTTTGTAAATTTTAATTGGGAGTTTTATTGGACTAGTATTATAGAAGGGAAGGTAAAAAATGGGTTAGAGAAAGAAATTGTAAATAGTGGTTAGTTAATTATTCTCTGTTATACTTTAAATAGTTCTTTATGTTTACAGATTACTGCATGGGATAAATCTTTTCTGTGTTGCTGGTTTTAAATTAAGCAGGAGAGTTTACGCCATGTCGTAACACATGTACTTATTCAAATGTCTTATAAAGGTTTTAACTATCTGTATCCATCACTTCCTCGGGCAGTTCATTCCACATACAAACCAGCCTGTGTTAAAAATGTTACCCCCATGTCCTTTTTTGAATCTTTCTCCACTCACCTGAAAAATATGCCCCTAGTTTTAAACTGCCTACCTTAGGTAAAAGATCCTTGGTATTCATCTTATCTATGCCCTTCCTGATTTTAGTGTCAACCCTCAACCTCCTATTCTCCAGTGAAAAAAATTCCAGCTTATCTTTAGTACTCAAACTTTTCATTCCCAGCAACACTGTGCCACCGTGGGCGGCACGGTGGCTAGCACTGCCAGAGACCCGGGTTCAATTCCCGCCTCAGGCGACTGACTGTGTGGAGTTTGCACGTTCTCCCCGTGTCTGCGTGGGTTTCCTCCGGGTGCTCCGGTTTCCTCCCACAGTCCAAAGATGTGCAGGTCAGGTGAATTGGCCATGCTAAATTGTCCGTCGTGTTAGGTAAGGGATAAATGTAGGGGTATGGGTGGGTTGCGCTTCGGCGGGGCGGTGTGGACTTGTTGGGCCGAAGGGCCTGTTTCCACACTGTAAGTAATCTAATCTAATTATTCTAAATCTTTTCTGAACCTTTTCCAAATTAATAATATTCTTCCTATAGCATGAATTTACACAGTACTCCAAAAGAGGACTTATCAGCATCCTGGTGAAAGTGAGGACTGCAGGTGCTGGAGGTTAGAGTCGAGAGTGTGGTGCTGGAAAAACACAGCAGGTCAGGCAGCAACTGAGGAGCAGGAAAAATCGACATTTCGGACAAAAGCCGAATGAGGAATGAGGACTTATCAGCATCAGGTACAATCTCAACATGATGCCCCAACTCCTATACTCAAAAGTTCTAAGCAACGAAGGCAAGCGTGCGAAATGTGTTCTCAACTATCCTGTCTACACGTTTCAAAGAATTACGTACCTGAACCCCTAGGGCTCTCTGTTCTACAAAATTACCCAGGGCCCTACTATTAATTATTTAAGTCCTGCCCTTACTTATTTTACCAAAATGTAGTACTTTATATTTGCAATAATACAGTCCAATTTTAATAGTAGCCAGAAGAACCAAAAGAAAACCAATACTTTTCTTTGAAAAACAACAAATGATTTTAATCAGGAATGTACAGTAAAAGGGATGTAGAAGCAGAATTTCTTAATGGTTTTCAAATGGAACAGGATAAGTGGGGGCAAAAGATAGGTGAATATGACTAATTGGACTGCCTTTCAAATGACTAGTCAGAATGATAGATCAAATGGCCTTTTCTATGCATTATTCGAAAGAAATAATAGTGAGTTTTCAAGAGAGAAACAGAAATAGCAAAATGGAGGCAACAACCGATACTTCTAATTCAGGAATTCAGGTAAGGTTCTGGGGACCTGAGTTTGAATTCTGCCTTGGCAGATGGTGGAATTTGAATTCAATAAAAAAATCTATAATTAAGAATCTTCTCATGCCAATGCAACCATTGTTGACTGTTGAAGAAAAACCCATCTGGCTCACAAAATCCTACAGAGCAGAAAATCTGCCATCCTCACCTGACCTGGCCTACACCCGACTCCAGATCCTGGCTAAGCTGTTGAAATGCAGCTGGAACACTGGTATCTACCCAACAATGTGACAAATAGCCCAGGTATAACCTGCTCATAAAAATTAGGACAAATCCAACCTGGCCAATTATCTCCCCATCCATCTATACTCAATCATCAGGAAAGTGATGGAAGGCGTAATCAACCTGCTCACCAACGCTCAGTTTAGTTTCTGCTAGGACCATCCAGTTTGTGACCTCATTACAGCCTTGGTACAAACTTGGACAAAGGCACTGAATTCCAGAGATGAGATGGGAGTGACAGCCCTTGACATCAAGGTTGCAGCAGACCCAGAGTGGCATCTAGGAGCCCTAGCAAAACTGAAATCAAGGGGAAAACTCTCTGCTGGTTGGAGTCATACCTGGCACACTGTAGGATGATTATGGTTGCTGGAAATTAGTCATCTCAGATCCATGACGTCTCTGTGCAAGTTCCTCAGATTAGTGTTCTAGGCCCAACCATTTTCAAATGCTTCATCAAAGACTTTCCCTACATCATAAATTCAGATGTTGGGATGTTCACTGATGATTGCACAACGTTCAGCACTACTTCTGAGTCCTCAGATTCTGATGCAGTCCATGTTCAAATGCAACAAGATCTGGACAATATCCAGGTTTGGGCTGACAAATGGCAAGTAAGGTTTATGCCACACAGATGTCAGGCAATGACCATCTCCAATTAGAGAAAATCTAATCACTACCACTTGGTAATCAGTGGGGTTGCCAACACTCAATCACCCACTATCAACATCCTGGAGGTAACCATTGACCAGAAACTCAAATGGACTCACCATTAGAATACAGTGGCTACAACAGCAGGTCAGAGGCTAGGAATACTGTCACAAGCAACGCATCTCCTGACTCTCCAAAGCCATCTACAAGGCACAAGTCAGGAGTCTGATCGAACACACCTCACTTGCCTGAATGGGTGCCGTACCAAAAACATACAAGAAGCTTGACACCATCCACGTCAGAGCAGCCTGCTTGATTTTCACCGCATCCATTCCCTCCATCACTGGTGCTCAGCAGCATGTTATCTCTGCAAGATGCACTGCAGAAATTTAACAAAGATTCTGATACAGCATCTTCAAAACCCATGACCACTTCCATTTAAAGGGACAAGAGTAGTAGATGCATGGGAACACCATCACCTATAGCTTCCCCTCCAAGCCATTCACCATCCTGACTTGGAAATACATGACTGCTCTTTCACTGTCACTGGGTCAAAATCCAGGAAATCTTTCCCTAAGGGCATTGTGGGTGAACCCACAGCAGGTGGATTGCAGCAGTTCAAGAAGGCAGCTCATCACCACCTTCGCCACACAGGGAATGGGCAACAAGTGACTCAAAAAAATTGTTCACCAACAAATTACAAGTGAAACAGAGGCAAGACACTGATTCAGAGTTTATTCTGAAAATGCTGCTCTAATCAGCTGCTGTCTAATAATAGCGAGAATTCTAGGACAGGAGATGGTTAGAAAGAGGACAAATAAGGATATGCTTGGAATTAGAAAAAAGACAAAGTGTAATGAAAGTCTGCACATTTGAATAGAATATCAGAGCAGTTTTATGCTGCCAATGAACAACGGTTGCAGTTAAAAAGCTCACCAATGTTAATCTTCCAGATTCAGTAAAGAAGAATGACAGGCTGAACCCACAGTAATATAACTGTTGAGGTGATTTAAAAAGAACAAAAACAGACAACCTTGTATTTTACATTTGTTACAAGCGACTTTGCAAGAGGAGTCTTTTTTCTAAGAATACTTTGTTTCCAAAACAATTGCCAAATTTGTACCAATTCGGCAAGTTTCTGGCTGTGGAAGCTAAATAATTAGCATTGCATATCGCACGACAATTATGGAAAAATAATCCTTTTAAACAACAGTCTTTTGAAGTGCTTTTAAAATACTCATTAGCTACTTTGACTATCAACATAGCGATAATTATGCAGGTAGTTATGTTATTTTAATGTTATATTACTCAATTAGAAAGCAATTCAAATGGTAAGTAAAGATTTATCCTAATCACTCATTGTTCAAAATATATTTAAAGTATGTTTCATTTGTTAAATACGAGAAAACAAGGAAGTTTAAATTTTTCAAGAGGAAGTCAGAGGAGAAGGTTAAAAGAAATACTTTAAGGACTTAATATTGTAGCATGCATTACCATAACAGACAACTGAGACAAATACAATTAAAACTGGTAGAAAAGTATTGACAGTACCAGGTCAAAGAGAGAATATTGAATTAGAGGAGACAGCTCTAGCTATGTTATAGGTTGATAAGCCAAATAATTAGTGTTCTGATTGGTACAATTTATGAACCTTTATAATATTTTTAATCTTCAAAGAAACTATGAAATTAAGCTCAAGCCTGGAATATGTCAAATCAAATGATGACCATGAAAATTTGGATACCATATTGCAGATCACAATTTTACAGTTTTAGAACTACAAGAAAACCAAATTGAGTGCTTTGATTAGTTTTCATTGCAGAAACTAAAAGTATAGCTGTTTGCACACTAGTACTTCAACCTAAGTTCAAATCAGTGACAAGACCTCAATACAAAATTGCTTGCAAGAATCAAGAGGGGAATTTTCTACAACTTTGCCTAAATCGACCTACTTTTTTTTATATCAATTCATTTCCCTCAAAAGAACGCAAACTGAGCTCTGGTAATGGGCATTGCTGCTGCACATAAACCTTGGAGTTTCACACAGAAGGGTAAAAAATACAGGGAATCCTGTGACTGTAGGAGAAGCAATATACATGGGGTGGTACAGTTTTAAAGATCATGGCGGGCTTAATAGATAGTCTTTTCCCCGTTTCCCTTTCCTTTGTACTTTCATAAGAGTCTGCTAATTGGTAAATAGTAATAGATAAATGGGAATGGACTCAGAGACTGAGTCACATGAATAAGATGGCTTCTAAAAAGGCAACAGGAGATATTGAAGAGGAGGTTTGATTTGGTGGGAAGTAGGAAATTGTTATGACAAAGTCTGTGGACGTTTTCCAAAATCTTGTTGGAGATGAATATGGGAAAGGTAGGGCAGACAGGTTTAAGGTGCCACTTTATAGAGAAAAATGAATCATAACATATCTTAACTATATGATGCTGAACTATTGTACAGGAGGGAGGAGAGAGGGGCCAGGTAGTATCATATACATTCCAGCCAGATCAGAAGATGGAGGGGCAGTGGTTCAAGCTGATCTGATGGATAGCTAAGCAACTGTACACCAATAATGCAAGCCTGCAACATGTCTTGGATCTGTAGTTTCTAAAGGGAGCCAGGCAAAACAGAAAAAATAATCATGGATGTGAGATAATGACTGAATAGTTCCAAAGCATTGTGATGAATGGAGGATTGGATAGTTTGGTATTTGCAATTGACTACTTTTTGCCTCAATATTTCTCACACTCCAACACATAATACTGGAATTCAAAGTGAGAGAGGTAAACCGTAGGGGAGAAATAAGGGTAACAGTTTTCACACAGAGGGTGGTGGGTATCTGGATTACACTGTCATTGGATAGTGGAAGCAAACATGCTAGCAATGTTTAAAGTGTAACTTGATAGAATGTGAATGGAAGGCAAACAAGAGGGATAGAAATCGCGTATGGGCAATAAGTAGTGGGTCTAAATAAGGATCAAGATTTGATGCAAGCTTGGTAGGCCTAAAGGCCTGTTCCTGTACTTTATTGCATTGTGTTGTATAATAAATCAATGTCAAGGTATCTTCTGTACAAATTAAAATGGAAAACCTTGCCTTCCTATTTGACTTACAATATTGTCAGGCTTGTTTTGTGCTCTGAAAATCATATTCATTGTATAAATCTTTAAGGGCTTGAAAGCTGTGAAAAATTGCTGTGATCAACATGAACAGTTTGTGAATACTGATCTGAAAAAACTCACTTGTCAATGATGTACTTCAAATTACTATATAAAGTGTTTTCTCTCCCTTCATATGGCTCAATGTGGAAGGTGACCTTTGAAAATAAAAAGATTACAATTATCAGAGGTCTAGACACTTTTTATTTCAGAATAATTACACAACTACATCACAATACAGCAGTGCTCAACTTTAAAGTGAAATTTTTAAATACTCCCCTTGGGTTAGAATGGTTTCCAACTTGTCTTGCAGCTTTTTGGATTTGATGTTATTCCATTATGAAAAACAATGAATACTCTTGGCAGCCTCATGAAGAATGATCAATGAATGCTGATGACTAAAATATGTAAGTACGCAAAAGAAAACCCAAAAATGGATGCAAAGACATTTCAAAGGCCAAATAAAGGAGCTCAAAGTACATTAGGTATTATATACTGAGGGATCACTTAATCCCATATTGCAAGCTTGGTAAGTTTTAATGGAGTTCTTTTACTACTTTATCAACAATAAAGAAAGACTGATTTCTAGTGCCTTTCTGTTACAGTAGTGATAAAATTTAATTACAACACTAAGGTCAAGAAGCTAAAGTGGTGAAAAAACAAAAATATCGATCCAAAATCTATTATCAGTGAAGTTATGATGAATAAAATATGCAATGTTTTTCCCGAAGCTTGTTAACTGAAGAACAGACAGATAAAAAGCATTCATTTTGTTCCACTGACAGTCACTGAATATCCCAAAGTTGTACAGCCAACAGTACATTTTAAAAGTGTAGTCACTGCTCTATTGTTGGAAACATGGCAGCAAATTTGCTTACAATAAAGTCCAGCAAATGGCCAAGTGATAATGACTAGATGTTGCATGAGGTATGAAATTGGCATATAGAATTGAGAGAACACCAATGTCTTTAATCAGAAAAGAGCTCGATGTGCTTAGAATTAATGACTCATCTGAAATTGCAGGAGTGCTGCTTTGCTGGAGTACCTACCTCTCTGTACCACTATATGTACCAACCCCACACAAGAATGAATCTCATTCTGTCACACCAGCATCTCTGCTTACCTGAAGCACAACTTTCATCTGCTCCTTCCCTATGATCTCCCTCTACCCACCCTGAATTCCGACAGAAATCTTTCCCCATCACTTTTTTTCTCCCCAGATTTCCCACCTGTATTGTTCAAGTAATCCATACTTTTGGACTTCTCAGAAGACTAATCAAATAACACCAAGTTATTAGCATGATCTGTGTCTAAGACACAGAATAAAGCCAATCAGTCTATGCTTGTTATAGAGTCATAGAGATGTACAGCATGAAAACAGACACTTTGGTCCAACCCGTCCATGCCGACCAGATATCCCAACCCAATCTATTATGTTCCATAGAAGTCTCTTGCCTTTCCACTAAACTTAACCCTATTAACTTGAGCTTTCTTTTTTTCACAATAAGATTAATCTAACTTCCCCCAAATGTATTTGCGATATTCAGATATTTCAAGTAAGTTCCACAATAAAAATTTAGAATCGTTAACATAATCCCTTTGATCTCGATCTGTCCCCTGTTTCAATCATCAATTGGTCTGTACAAATTTATTACCCGAGATTTGACCTGCTCACTGCACTTGAGAGTTTTATCGAGAGAAACTGGCCTATGGCACGCTTGGCTAGTAAGTGAAAAGATCCATTGGAGGTCTTGGAGAAAACAGATATAAAAGTGCTTTAAATAGAAATACTAAATTACAAGCTAAACAACTAAACAAAGTACTGTATCCAATAGGACTTAGAGCTGATGGTGTTTTGAAGTTCTGCAAGTTTTTGATGATTACTTTAGACTGACAACAAATAAATTTTGCTCTTTTAAGAATTTTAAAGGAACAATTCATAATCCAAGAGAGTCTGCAGGTAATTTCATGAATGAAATTTTCAGACGAGTGGAAAACTCTAACAATGGAGCTTGGAAATCAAAATTTAATTAAAAACAGAATTTTGTTGGGATTTCTTTTTATTACATTTATCAGTCCAAGGAAAATTTTACTTTTGAGAAAACTATATCGAGAGGAACAGCAGCAACCTTCTACCCACAAATATCACAAAAAGACAAGCGTTGAACACTGTTCAAAATGCTGCAGAGTATATGAACAGCATTGTTGTCTTTGTTGGTAAAGGTTTGGGTCCCAAAGGAATAATGGCCTTAATTTGGCTGAGAATCTACCTCTAATAAAAGCATGAAAGGCACAATTATCCCCAAATGAATCAACGGCTTCGAGTTCCCACATAAATTTCTTCAAATTAAAAGGCTTTGCTGGTATCATGAGTAAGGAAGGTGTTCTTCACTTCTGAAAATATTTCTTGTGCAGCTCATTAATGCTGTACTGTCTTCCTAATACTGCCACAACACTGAACTTGTCTGGCACATTTTTCTTGAAAGTGGAGATTACAGCCACGGTTCTCAGATGTGCTAATGGCCTGCTATGCAATAATTGGTTCATACTTCAGGCAACTTTGCGGGTAAACCTTTTTAAAATCCTAAACATTTACAGTTAATGGCATGTCTATAAATGGTCTGAGATCATTGGCTTCATTTTGACCTTCAGAGGCTCCAGCACACATAACTGGTCACCAAGTTATTTACACTTTGAAGAATATGATTTCAGTGAACAAATAATAGCAAAGCACAAAACAAAAATGGACTTGTTATATCAATAATTGAACAAGATTTGTTAATAAATTTGACTGTGTATTAAAAAACATTGAAAAACCAAAGTCATGATAATCTAGTTCAAATTTAACTCTGAAATCTTTATAGATTAAATACATCTTAACAGTAAATAAAACCTATTTATTTAAAAACAAATTACCTGCAATGTTGTTTTATTATCTATTTTTTATGCTTTCAAATAGGTTCAAAACGACAATTAGTATATCCTCCAGGAACTGAATCTTGATTAAATGTTATAGAAAGTTAGCTTGCTTCAAGCTGCTCATTTTCCTACCATGTTATTTTGCCATCTCACACTAGATGGAACCAGATACCAGCCTTTATTCTCAAAGTCAACTGATTGAGAAATGACTTGTTTAAATGACAAACCATAATTTCAAAATAATACTGCAGAACTAATATCTAACAAAAGTCATTGATATGCCATTTAACTTTAAATAATTACAATAAAAATACCTCATGTTGCATGTGCGTTTCTTCTTTCATTTTCAAACTAGATTTCTCAAGAGCCGTCCCAAAAATGTATAACTGAAGAACCTGTTGCAGTTTCTTTATAAACTGTTTTCAAAGCTTAACTAATGTTGGAATGGTAGAATGAAGCAAGCAGAATCAGTTCTAATATCCACATGTTGTTACATCCAAATAGCTAGAATTTGCAATCCAAGAATATCAGACAGTGTTTGTCTTAAAAAATTATTTGAAGATGCTGATGTTGGGCTGGGGTGTCAAAAGTTAAAAATCACAACACCAGGTTATAGTCCAATAAGTTTATTTGGAAGCACTAGCCTTCAATGAGCTGCTCCTTCACCAAGTGGTTGTGGAGTATAGGATCATAAGATACAGAATTTATAGCACAAGTTTACAGTGTGATGTAACTGAAATTATATATTGAAAACCACCTGGATTGTTTGTTAAGTCTATCATCTTTTCGAATGACCATGTTGGTTTCAATTCTCTCTTATGTAAATCGTAGAACATTTTTAAAGTTACATTCTCAAGTGAACTTTAACAATTGGTGTCATGTCAGCCCAGATAGTGCATTTAAGGTGTGAGGTGCCCTGTGTGAGACTGTCTGTGCCACAATGTTCAGACTGATTCTAATCTAAAATACAGATTTACAGAATCTTACATGGAGAGGGGGGGGGGGGGCGCGGTTATGAGTGCCTGTGAGAGTGTGTGTGTGTGTGTGAGAGAGAGAAAAGGGGTATAAGCCTGTGAGAGGGTGCGTGTGAGCGTATGAGAGAGGGTCTGCATGTGTGCGTCTGTGTGTGCGTGTGCGCAGTGCAGTGGGGTCATCCGTAGTGTGACATGAACCCAAGGTTCAGGTTGAGGCCATCCCCATGGGTACCGAACTTGGCTATCAGCCTCTGCCTGGTCCCTTTGCATTGTTGCCTGTCCCGATGTACCGCCTTGAAGGACAGTACTTTGGGACAGGCAACAATGCAAAGTGGCCAGGCAGAGGCTGATAGCCAAGTTTGCGACCCATGGGGATAGCCTCAACTGGGACCTTGGGTCCATGTCACACTACAGGTGATCCCCAGTGCACTACACACACACACACACACACACACACCCCTACAGACACACACACATACACCTACAGACCCTCCCTCATACACAAGCTCTCTCTCTTATGCTCATAAATACACTTTCACACCCACACGCAACCTCCCACAGACTTATACCCCTTTATACTCATACACGTGTACACACACACACACACACACTCAAGTTTGTGGGGTGAACCTGTACTTGCAGAATTATATTTTATTTTTACTCAAAAACTACATGAATCCATGTAAGATTCTGTAAATCTGTTGTTTAGATTAGAATCAGCTTGAATATTGTGGCACAGACAGTTTCATACATGGAACCTCACATCTTCAATGTATTATCTGGGCCGACATGACACCAATTGTTAAAGTTCACTTGAGAATGTAACTTTAAAAAAAGTTCTACAATTTACATATGAAAGAATTGAAACCAGCATACTCATTTGAAAAGATAAGAGGCTTGACAAACAATCCAGGTCTTTTTCAAAATATAATTTCAGCTACAACACTGTAAAGTTTTGCTGTAAATTCTGTGTCTTATGATCTTATACTCCACAACCATCTGAAGGAGCAGCGCTCCGAAAGCTAGTGCTTCCAATTAAACCTGGTGTTGCGTGACTTTTAACTTAGTCTTATAAAAGTAATATGCATACCTCCAAAAATTAGCACAAGGGTAACAATTCCTGACAAATTGTTGGTAGTATCTTTGTGGAGAAAGTGAGGTCTGCAGATGCTGGAGATCAGAGATGGAAATGTGTTGCTGGAAAAGCGCAGCAGGTCAGGCAGCATCTAGGGAACAGGAGAATCGACGTTTCGGGCATTAGCCCTTCTTCAGGAATGAGGAAAGTTGGTCCAGCAGGCTAAGATAAAAGATAGGGAGGAGGGACTTGGGGGAAGGGTGTCGGAAATGTGATAGGTGGAAAGAGGTCAAGGTGAGGGTGATAGGTCAGACTGGGGTGGGGGCGGAGAGGTCGGGAAGAAGATTGCAGGTTAGGAAGGCGGTGCTGAATTTGATGGATTTGACTGAGACAGGCTGGGGGGAGGGGAAATGAGGAAACTGGTGAAATCCGAGTTCATCCCTTGTGGTTGGAGGGTTCCTAGCCGGAAGATGAGGCGTTCTTCCTCCAATCGTCGTTTCGCTGTGGTCTGACGATGGAGGAGTCCAAAGACCTGCATATCCTTGGTGGAGTGGGAGGGGGAATTGAAATGTTGAGCTACAGGGTGGTTGGGTTGGTTGGTCCGGGTGTCCCAGAGGTGTTCTCTGAAACGCTCCGCAAGTAGGCGGCCTGTCTCCCCAATATAGAGGAGGCCACATCGGGTGCAAAGGATGCAATAGATGATGTGTGTGGAGGTACAGGTGAATCTGTGGCGGATATGGAAGTTTCCTTTGGGGCCTTGGAGGGAGGTGAGGGGGGAGGTGTGGGCGCAAGTCTTGCACCTCCTGCGGTTGCAGGGGAAGGTGCCGGGAGTGGAGGTTGGGTTGGTGGGGGGTGTGGATCTGACGAGGGAGTCACGGAGGGAGTGGTCTTTACGGAATGCTGATAGGGGAGGGGAGGGGAGGGAAATATATCCTTGGTGGTGGGGTCCGTTTGGAGGTGGCGGAAATGGCGGCGGATGATGCGCTGTACATGGAGGTTAGTGGAGTGGTAGGTGAGGACCAGTGGGGTTCTGTCCTGGTGGCGGTTGGAGGGGCGGGGTTCAAGGGCGGAGGATCGGGAAGTGGAAGAGATGCGGTGGAGGGCATCGTCGACCACGTCGGGGGGGAAATTGCGGTCCTTGAAGGAGGCGGCCATCTGGGATGTGCGTTTTTGGAACTGGTCCTCCTGGGAGCAGATGCGGCGGAGTCGAAGGAATTGGGAGAATGGGATGGCGTTTTTACAGGGGGCAGGATGGGAGGAGGTAGTATCTTTGTACCTTTTACACAGAGAGAGAGGCGGCTGCTGCTTTGAAAATAATAAACAATTCATTCCAGCTGGTATTTCAACCATTCATTCTATTAAAATCCTGGCATTCTATAGTTCGAGAAGGCAGCATACCACCACATTCTCAAGTGCAATTAGGGATTAGCAATAAATACTGGCCCAACCGGTGATGTTCACACTTCACCAATTAACACAATACATAAAGGAAATACAATAGCAACTGAGATTTCCCAAGTCCACTCAAGGGAACATAATTTATTATTGACCAGAAATATTACTAATAGTAAGATACAGTTGTTTCCATTCACCATGATTATACACAATTAAAACAGAAGATATCTTATCAAAAATAGATGAAAATAAATGAAAAACATTACCTAACAATCACTTATAAATTGATGGTTGTTTTGTACTGAATTTTGCCTAAGTATTTTGCTCTATGCAGATATACAGATAGCAACACAACAAGGCTTTAGCTCTGAAGAAATATAGTCTGTTTACAGGAACTATAAAATTGCATTCATAAGAAAATAGGTGCTGGATTAAAAACCTGGATGGCTACCAATAATTGAAGTACTTTCAATGTAAAAAGAAGAAAATTAACTGTTTTTTCTTAGCAATGCGTTCTGCTGGGCTAGTTTGGATTGATAATGAAATTAAATCCATCTCTTAAATATGAACCAAGTTAACCCCATTTAACTGACATAGTTAGACTACCTGGATTCAGAATGAGATTCTTTCCTGATTCTACCACAGCTAGTTATTACAACTTAGTGTAGACACAGATTCAATAGTAACTTTCAAAAATGAAGTGAATATATATTTGAAATTCAATTGTGCAGATCCATGGGCAAAGAGCAGCAAAAGGAGAACTTTAAACAAAAATTAAGTTGTCCAAATAATTACCAATACAATGTCCCTTTCCAGCCCAATGTCCTTTAATCTAAAATATTCCCAGTTCTGAGGCTTAATCTTTCCTATTCTCCTGTTTGCATTCCTCCAATCTGATTTTCACATAATCCCCACCAACCTCTTCACCTACAACCCTATATCCTTAAACAGCAACTAAAGTCACAACATGTTAATTGCTATGATGCTTTAAGACTCCTCACCTTTTCAACTACAGTCAGTTCTGATATAATGCAATAGTTCCACTCTAATGCAATCTCACTTGATAAAAAAATTGTGCATTAGCCACACCATGTATACTAATGGGGCAGGAATTTCATTACAGCCAGTACAGGTAAGGAAAGTATGCATTCTACAAATAACGGTCTAAATTCTTCAATCTCATTAAAGCCAATTTGCACTGAAGAAACACGCGCTATAGCAGAACCGACTGTACCATCAAAAAAAACTAACCACTCTCCCCCAATAACCCCTGCCCATTGAATTACTTCATGGAATTGCACTTGTTAGGTCCACTGTTAAATATCCAAGTGAGAAAAAGCACAGAAGTTTCTCTTTTACACTCAATCACTTTCAGTGTCCAAGAAACTATTTTTCCTAGTCCTTTTCCTTCTGCAACTATTTTCTACATGCCTCTAAACTGCTTACTGATCACAAGTGCAAGTTTTTGCTGGATATGTAATCATTTTAACTCTATCAGAAAACTAGAAACATGTATTTTATTGCAGAAAAGTTTGACTGCTTGGAAACTACTTAAGTTTGTTATGATGCTGCGAGCAACAAATACCTTATATAGAGTAAAGGCTGTGTTTACTGTGAACATTGCCACCAGGGACAGCAACAAGCACATACACAGAGATATGCAGTGCTATATCACCGTTCAGAGATTCAAGATAAAGATTCCTTTCCTCTTAAATACAATGATATGAAGCAGAATAGGTCAAGACACACAACAACTACCAATCACAATGACAGGATCAGTCAACGAATCCATAGGGATTACTGCTCTAGAAAACACAAATTTTGCATTGATATACCATTCAGGATTCATCTCAAGGGAAGAATAGCTTGCATAGTTTTCAACTGAATTTGCTACAATTGTAATTTTTCATGTCTGTAGCCCTTTATTAACAACTAAACAAAAAGACTTTACACAATGTTGGCAGTAGCTGTTTGCACTGCAGCTTACATCTTGTATGAGATAATAAATGCAACTAATGCAGATATAAATGGTACACTTTCACCCAGTCCTCTATCTGCAAGTAGTGTCTACAGCTGAACACTAGGTTACATCATCCTGAACCTTCACTTCAGCTTGTTACCTTTGCATGACTATGGATCCAGAAAGTTCAGTAAAAGTAGTTTATTCCTATTAGAAATTTTACTTGAAAAAACACATTTTAAAAGTACCTTTAATTGATATTTATCTGCAGCTTCCAATATGACTGGTACTAGATCTTCTGTGGGTTCACCATTCTCATCAGACAAGCCAGGTGGATACCAGGACAAGGCTAACACACCTGCAGTTACAGCGAATAGATATGTTTTAACAGCATAGTCCCAATAGTTACAATAGGAACATTGCCAAACACATTCCGTGACGTTAGTACATAATAAATGATAGCATATACGGCTCAATCCACTAGATTCAATAGATATACATTTAAGTTATTCCATTAAATACAATCAAGCAATTCCGGATCTTTACATTAACTATGTCTTATCTTTTAAAATATCCAAGTCTGAAATCTGTTTGCTCAACCACTTTTTCTTGAACAGAAAGAAGTTCAGCCTTCCAAGTTCACTATAGAACTTGGTTATCTTGCTCTGAATGTTCTGCACTGGATCTGTTTCTTCGAACATAGAAATAAAATTATTTCAAATTAGGTCTCTTTGAAACAAATCAAGAATTTGATTAGTTTTGCTGACATTACCAATCTTGAACTTTACAGTATGTTCATAAATGAGAAAATTGGGTATTTTTTCATTCAAGATTGTCACTAACATTGAATAATTTCATAGATCTTGATACTCAAGAATCCATCACATATGGAACAATCCATCGTACTGAGGCTGATGGCAAACATGAAATTAAAAGTTCCCAATTCAAATTTAAACTTTCTATCATAGAATTGTAGAGTACAGAAGAGGCCCTTTTGCACATCACAAAACTATTCCAAATCTACATTATTTCCACTTTTCAGCACTTGGACCATAGCCTTGGACATTTTTACATCGAGTGCTCATCCATGTACTTTTTACAGCTTGAGAGTTTTCTGCCTCAACTATCCTCCATGACTGAGGACTCCAGATTCCCAATACCTTCTGGGTGAAAACGTTTTCCTTAAATTCCCTCAACCTCCTGCCTTAAAATTACACCCCCTTGTCACTGACCCTTGCACAAAGAGAAACATCTTATACAGGCAGTTCCTGGGTAGTGAACAGGTTCTGTCCTTGAGTATGCTCATAAGTCATTTAGTATGCAAGTGGGAACACAAAACAGGACAATATAAAATAACCTTTTGTACATCAGAGGAAATGTTCACTTGTTGGATCTTTAAAATAAGTACTAACATCTCATTTATGGGATCTCACCCATAACAGTGAGCATTTACAAATCGGGGACTGACTGTACCTCATCAAGTTCCCTTTCAGCCTTCTATGCTCTAAAGAAAACAACTTTCCCAGTTTCTCCTCATAGTTAAAATGCTCCATCCCAGACAACATCCTGTGAATTTCCTCTGGAGCCCTTGCAATGCAAACATATCCTTCCTATAGTACAGTAATTAAGACTGCATACAGTTCTTCAGCTGAATCAAAGTTTTGCATGGCTCCAACATAACCTCCCTACTTTTATAACCTATTACACAACTGATTTTGTATACCATAACCACCCGATTAACTTGTTCTGCTTCAGAGATTCCTTATTTCCTATTCAGAGATCTGTGAACAAGTTACTCCCCTCATCTTGTTACTTCCTCTCGACTGCAACACCCCACACTCTCAGGATTAAACTCTATTTGCCAATGATCTGCCCATCTGGCCAATCATCGATATCCTCTTGTGACCCAAGATTTTCTTCCTCTGTCAATCACCTGGCCAATCTTCATGTCACCCAAAAAGTATCATCCCTTTTCCCCTCAGTCCCATTCTCTAATATTGTTTGTACATATATCATGAACAATAAAGGAGCCAGCACAGATTCTTGTGGTACATCACTGGACTCCAGCTTTCAGTCACACAAATAAATCTCTACCAGCACCCTCTGCTTCTACCACTAAGCCAATTGTAGATCCAACTTGCCAAGTTAGCCTGGATCACATGTACTTTTACCTTCTCTATCAGTTTTCCATGTAGAATCTTATCAAAGGTTTTGCAGAAATTCAGATAAACTATATCCACTGCACTTCCCTCATCTATACATTTGGTCACCTCCTTCAAAACTTCAATCAAATTTATTAAACATGACTATCTTCTGACAAAGCTATGCTGACTTCCCCTGATGAAACCCTGCCTCACCTTCAGATCTTTCTCCAATAGCTTCTCTACCAATGATGAGAGACTCACTGGTTTGTAATTGGCTGTTTTCTCTGGACCACATTTCTTGAAACTTGGTTTTTCTTGTGTTGCTTTTCGTTTAATGGATTAATTCAGAGTAATTTAAGCTTTTCCTGAACAAAACATTTTAATTAACATTACAGTCAGCAGATTGGTGTTCAAAACAATGCCAGAAAATGAACTGCGGCAGACTTGACCGACTCAAGAAAACAAATTCATTCACAGGTGGTTTAGGATTCACTGCTCAGCGAAATCAATTGGTCAAACATTATTATGTTTTCATGTTTCCACAAGTAATTAGGCTAAATAATGATTCTGGGTGTTGCACTAAATTTGTCCAAAAAGTTGCCAAACCACACAAACAGAAAGATGCCAGGTTTAATCACTAATCTGTATATTAAATGACCTTTGCCTGGCAAAAGTTAGCATACTACTGTCAGCTGAGTACTCATGGATTAAGAAGGACATTAGAAGAAGAGGGAACAGGAAAATGGAAGGAGAATCTTTGTTTTAAAAAAAAAATCATTCAAGCCAAACATACTCGGGTTTAATAATACCCGATCTGTACTGAGCATGCTTATCAAGTTCTCAATGATCCTGGGCTATAAGAAGGAAAAAGTAGATGGGGGTTCCTATCTGTTGTCATTATCCAGTGACCCATTAAAAACTTAACACCTATATAGCTATTGCAGCACCACCATTCTGATGCAGACGTAAAGAAAGGCCACTTGGTATCTGTCAGCACTGTCAAAATCTGTTTGTTAGTATTAATCATGCCTCTCCTATGATTAAATGGAAAGTCTTTGCTTGAAATTTACAGGTACACTATAATGCAACAGCCGAAGGCACTTCACCAGAGCATAATAAAAAGCAAAAGCTGAATACTGAAAATACATAAAATCTGAAGTGAAAAGTGCTAAAACACTCAGCAGGCTAAGCAACATCTGGGTAGAGAGAAACAGAATTAATATTTTAGGTTGATAACCTTTCATCAAAAATGGATAACTATCAGACCTTCCAGTGTTGGGGATGTTAAATTAAATGGATCAATTTTTATGTGAGAGTGTAAACTTTGGTAGTTTTTACACTTGGAGTATCTTCCACCTGTACAACTAGCAATTTTATTCTCATGGTTTGGCCCCTCAGATTGTTTTTATGAATGTTTTGGATCAATACTCTACAATTATTTATGGTTGCACTGCTGATAATAACAGATCTTAATCTTTACTGCTTACATATAGAAATGAATTTATTCAAATATATTCATTGTGGCAGGAGAGGCACAAAAGGAGGGAAAGAGAAAGAAATATTAGATTACACACAACAAAGCTAATTTTAATGAAATAATAACGTTACCTATTGCAGCATCTCGGAGTTGTATCATGTGCGCGTTGATAATTGCAGGATCCCTCGAACTATAAGCTCCTAACTCAGGATAGAAACTAGCACCAATGTCTTCTGGAGGAATATGCCTTCCTTTAGGATAACTGCTTGCTATTTTAGGGTCCCAGTGGGGAACCAATGGGTGATTCCAGTGGATGTATTTACCATCAAACTGTTGATTTCCATACCATGAATAATAAAATGCGTGTAAATCATAATTCACTGGAGGAAAATGGTCAAGACTTGTATCGGATACGGGTGCTCTTTTCATCATACCAAAATGTTCACTCGTTTTGAGATGAGGAGGAGGAGGAGGAGGAGTTCTACTTTCTGACGACTTGTCAATATTGGGAAGATCTGCTCTACGTTCACCAACAGCAGCTCGATGATGAAGTTGTGGCAATAATTCCAGTCCTATGCCATCTCCAAAGCCAGCTCCTTCAGGTCTTAGGGTCTTCAAGCCCATCATGATACCAAAAACAAATAAAAGAAAAAGCAGCAATGTGATCCACATTCTTCTGCGAAATCTAGCCATGATGACATACTCTAAAAGAAACTGACTGTATTGACGAGTAGAGTTTAAGGAAGAAATTTGAACTAATAAACTAACACAAATGCAACATCTCTCCGAAAATCTCAGTCCAACGTTATTAGGCCTTGTTTTTGTACAAGGGCATATGGTTACAGTACATATGGTTCCCAGAGACAATTAGAATAGAATCAGATTCTTGCTGTTCAAAGGCGATAATACAAATCATCTTACCGTTTTTCCATCTCTAAAAAGATTTATTGATGCTCCCTATTCAATGGCAGTTATCTGCTTTCAGAAAGATAGAACTTCAAAAGATTCTGCACAATACTTTCCTCATTGTTTTGTCTTAGATGAAGTCCTAATTATTGATTTTTTTTTACAATTCTCAGTTGTACTGTAATTGTAGCTATCAGTTACATATTCAAAATTCCTTCATTACATTAGATGCAGCTTCTATGTTGGACATGTCTTGATATTCCACTTTTTGAAGGGAGATTATAGCTGTTTTTTTTTGCAAATTTGTTAACTGTATTTGGAATTATGGCCTGGAATAAAGAAAAACAGACTTATTTTCACTTTTGCTCCCAGCATTACCTAAGGAACAAACAGTTTTCAATTAGACAATAACTGCACATTTAATCTACAGGAAAAATAAGTGTTATTACACTTTTAAATACAGCCAGTTATGAGTTCCAAAAACAGAGGACAGTAAAATAACAACTTAAAGTAGTTAACTACAGGAAGAGTAAGTAGGATTGAAACAAAATTTGAAAACAGAAAGACATCGTTCTACGTGGCATTGAGTGAAGCAGGCAAGCTGAAAATAAAACAAAGTTAATGATAATATTTCCAGTTTAGTTTGGATAAACAAATGTAAAGATAAAGAAACAGGTCACAGCCCAAAGATTAAAATGAATTAAGAAGTCACAGCAAAGTAGCTCTGTGGTACTGCTCAAGAGGAAATGCTTAGTAATAACAGCTTTACCCAAGAACAGATCTTCTAAGAAGAATGCTGCAAGTTTCCAATACATAAGAACACCCAGGAGATTTGATAGATACTAAATGAATATTTCATGCCTGTTTTCACTGTGGACAAAGAAATGGAGTCCAGAGAATGCAGAGAAATAAAGTTTGATGTTTTAAAAACAGTTCACATTACAGAAGAGTAATGGGAGATAGAGGAGGTCTTAGAGAACATAAAGGTGCATAAATCTTCAGGATGTGATCTAATGTATCCCAGATCATTGTGGGAAGTAAAAGAGGAAATTATAGACTGCTTGCAGAAATATTTGCATCATCTATAACTACAGGCGGAGTACCTGATTATTGGAGCGTGGCTAATATTGTACCTTTGTTTAAGAAAGGTTGCAAGGAGAAACTGGGGAACTATAGACCTGAGAGTCTTGACTTCAGTTGTTGGTAAATTGTTATAGGTCAATACAAAAGATAGGATTTATGAACATTTAGAGGCAAAAATTGTTTAAGGATAGTCAACATGGGTCTGTGCGAGGAAAATCATGTCTCAAAAACTTGTTTTTTAAGGAAGTTACCAAAAAGATTATGGTGACAGAGCAGCAGATGTTGTTTGTTTTGCTTTAGTAAAGCCGTTGACAAGGTTCCGCATGGTAGACTAACTAGTAAAGTTAGAAATGTGTTGCTGGAAAAGCGCAGCAGGTCAGGCAGCATCCAGGGAACAGGAGAATCGACGTTTCGGGCATAAGCCCTTCTTCAGGAATGAGGAAAGTTTGTCCAGCAGGCTAAGATAAAAGGTAGGGAGGAGGGACTTGGGGGAGGGGTGTCGGAAATGTGATAGGTGGAAAGAGGTCAAGGTGAGGGTGATAGGTCAGACTGGGGTGGGGGCGGAGAGGTCGGGAAGAAGATTGCAGGTTAGGAAGGCGGTGCTGAATTCGATGGATTTGACTGAGACAGGGTTGGGGGGAGGGGAAATGAGGAAATTGGTGAAATCCGAGTTCATCCCTTGTGGTTGGAGGGTTCCTAGGCGGAAGATGAGGCGTTCTTCCTCCAACCGTCGTTTTGTTGTGGTCTGACGATGGAGGAGTCCAAAGACCTGCATATCCTTGGTGGAGTGGGAGGGGGAATTGAAATGTTGAGCTACAGGGTGGTTGGGTTGCTTGGTCTGGGTGTCCCAGAGGTGTTCTCTGAAACGCTCCGCAAGTAGTAAAGTTAGGTCATTTTATGGGATTCCAGCTATGGGATTCAGGGATTCAGGAGACAGAGTAATAGTGGTGGGTTGCTTTTCAGACTGGAGGCCGTGGCCAGTAGTGTCCCACAGGGATCGGTTCTGGGTCCTCATTTGTTTGTCATCTATATAAATGATTTGGATGAGAATATAGATGGCATGGTAAGCAAGTTTGCGGAAGACACCAAAATTGGTGGCATAGTGGACAGTTAAGAAGATTTTCTAAAATTGCGAAGGAATCTTGATCAAATGGGTCAATGGGCTGTAAAACGGCAGATGGAGCTCAATTTGGATACAAACAAACAAGGTTAGTGCTTATACAATTAAAGGTAGGGCCTTGGGTAGTGTTATAGAACAGAGGGACCCAGATGTGCAGGTACATAATTCTTTGAAGTTTGCGTCACATATAGGCATGGTGGTTAAAAAGGAGCTTGGCATGCTTGCCTTCATTCCTCAGTCCTCTGAGTACAGGAGTTAGGAAGTCATGTTAAGGTTGTACCAGAGATTGATGAGGCTTCTTCTGGAAACGGTGTCCAGTTCTGGTCACCCAGTAATAGGAAGGATATTATCAACCTGGAGAGGGTTCAGAAGAGATTGACCAGGATGTTGCAGGGTATGGAAGGTTTGCGTTATAAAGAAAGGCTGGATAGGCTGGGACTATTTTCAACAGAGTGTAGGAGAATGAGAGGCGATCAGAAAGAACTTCATAAAATAATGAGAGGTACAGATAGAGTTAATGGTAGTTGTTATTTCTGTAGGATGGGAGATTTCAAGACTGGGGGGGTCACACTTTTAAGATGAGAGAGATTTAAAAAAAGACGAAGCAAATTTTTTTACATGGAAATCAAGGAGGGGGGATGCAATTGGGGGGGGGGGCAAGGGAGCAGTGCGAAGGGGTGCAGGGGGGTGGTGCAGAGGGGGATCCAGGGGTGGGGAGCGGGGTTCCAGGGGAGGGGTGTGAAGGAGTCCAGGGGAGAGAGGGGAGAGTGGGAGAGAGGGGGCGGGGGGGGGGTCCGGTGGGAGAGAGGGGACCGGTGGGAGAGAGGGGGCGGGGGAGGGGTCCGGTGGGAGAGAGGGGGCGGGGGAGGGGTCCGGTGGGAGAGAGGGGGCGGGGGAGGGGTCCGGTGGGAGAGAGGGGGCGGGGGAGGGGTCCGGTGGGAGAGAGGGGGCGGGGGAGGGGTCCGGTGGGAGAGAGGGGGCGGGGGAGGGGTCCGGTGGGAGAGAGGGGGCGGGGGAGGGGTCCAGTGGGAGAGAGGGGGCGGGGGGGGGGTCCAGTGGGAGAGAGGGGGCGGGGGGGGGGTCCAGTGGGAGAGAGGGGGCGGAGGGGGGGGGTCCGGTGGGAGAGAGGGGGCGGAGGGGGGGGGTCCGGTGGGAGAGAGGGGGCGGAGGGGGGGGGTCCGGTGGGAGAGAGGGCGCGGAGGGGGGGGGTCCGGTGGGAGAGAAGGGGCGGGGGGGGGGGTCCGGTGGGAGAGAAGGGGCGGGGGGAGGGTCCGGTGGGAGAGAAGGGGCGGGGGGGGGTCCGGTGGGAGAGAAGGGGCGGGGGGGGGGGTCCGGTGGGAGAGAGGGGGCGGGGGGGGGTCCGGTGGGAGAGAGGAGGCGGGGGGGGGGGTCCGGTGGGAGAGAGGGGGCGGGGGGGGGGGGTCCGGTGGGAGAGAGGGGGCGGGGGGGGGGGTCCGGTGGGAGAGAGGGGGCGGGGGGGGGGTCCGGTGGGAGAGAGGGGGCGGGGGGGGCGGGTCCGGTGGGAGAGAGGGGGCAAGGGGGGTCCAGGGGAGGGGTGAGGAGTCGTCCACGGAAGGGGGAGGGGGAGGTGAGGGGTCCAAGGGAGGGGGCGAGGAGTCCGGGGGGGCGAGGGGTCCGGGGGCAGGCAGGGGGTCCGGGGGGGGGGGTGCGAGGGGGCCGGGGGAGGGGGAGGGTGGGTGTCGAGGTTCGGGGGAGTCGAGGGGCGGAGGATGTCGGGGGTGGGGGGGGAGTCAAGCGTGGGGAGGGGAGGGGAGTGGGGGTTACAGAGTGAATCCTTGCTTCCCCCTCTGTCCTCACCTCCTCCCGCTCGCGCCACTCACTTCTCTCGTTACCAGGGCGATCTCGCGACCGAGGCTCAAACTCCAGCCGGAACTGTCGTCACAAGCGGAAAACTCTCGATCATTTCCCCCCCGTTAACGTCATGCGCGCGGAACACTGATCAGAAGCGCGCATGCTCTCTGTCCCTGTAAATCAGTCAATTCCCTGTTTATGCTGAAGGTGGCGCCGTGCCTTAGTTTAGATCACATTAGAGTAGATTCCCTCTCATGTGGAAGCAGGCCTTTCGGCCCAACATGTCCACACCACTCTCTGAAGAGTAACCCAATCAGATTCATTTCTCTACATTTACCCCTGACTAATGCACCTAAAACTATGGGCAATTTAGCATGGCAAATTCACCTGACCTGCACATCTTTTGGATTGTGGGAGGAAACCAGAGCACCCAGAGGAAACCTGCGCAGACACGGGGACAATGTGCAAACGCCACACGCCTGAGGCCGGAATCGAAAGCAGATCTCTGGCACTGTTAGGCAGCAATGCTAACCACTGAGATTTAGTGGAACACCTTCTGCAAATAATTCACAATGACATTGCCCACTACACCCCAAATGGAAACTCCATCCAAATATTAACTCAATTTCTCTCCCTGGATACTGCCTAACCTGTTAAGGTTTCACAATTTTTTTTTGTGACTTGGCAATCACTTTATTAATTTTCATTTTGAGCCATCAAGCTTTTTTCCTTCTAATTTCTATTGATAACTTTACATAAAGGATGAATCTCTTTTGTCATCTTGCCCACATCTATGAGTTTGTGTTGAAGACAGACTGCTCGAGAAGAGGGTAGACAGGCAGAAGGCTAGAAGACAGCATCAGGAGATGGAGAAGTCAGAAGACCTCATCAGGAGGTGGAGAAGTCAGCGTTTTGGTTGTAACCCTTCTTCAGGACAAGAAGAAGCAAGGTCAAGAACTGTGTTCAGGCCTGAGGTTCTACATAACATGTTTTATCAGCTTTCAGTCTACAATACCTCTTATTCAGCGATATACAACAGGAGAGAATCTAACCATATCCCTGTATGTTAAATACTATTATCATTGCCGAATCTGTAACTATTTACAGCTTGGAAACAACCATTGACCAGAAACTGAACTGAAACTGAACCATATTAATATTGTGGTTCCAAGAACAGGTCAGAGATCAGGAATCCTGCAGCCAGTAACTCACAAGGCACAAGTCAGGTCCTCAAAGCCAGCCTATCATCACAAGGCACAAGTCAGGTCTGTCTTGGAAAACACCCCACTTGCCTGGATTAGAGCACCTCTCACAATTCTCGAGAACCTTTACATTGTCCAGGCCAAAGCAGACTGCTTGTTTGGCACCACATCTAATACATGCATCTCTCTAACATTGACATCCAGTAGCAACAGTGTATCATTTACAAGATGGACTGCAGAAATTCACCAAACCACCTTCTAACACAATAAGCACTACCATCTAGAAGGACAAGGCTGTCAGATACATAGAAACACCACCACCTTGAAGTCACATATTTCTGACTTGGAAATGTATAACTATTCTTTCAGTGTTACGGTGTCAAAATTCTGCAATTCCCTCCTCAAGGGCATTGTGGGGGTATCTATAGCAGGTAGATAGAAGCAATTCCAGAAGACAGCTTACCACCACCTTCTCAAGTGCAACTAGGGATGGGCAATAAATGTCATAGACAGTGATGCCCACATCTCCTGAATGAATAAAAATCCTTTAATATCTATACTTTGCTTTAATTTTACTGTTATATTGTTGAAAGACTATTCAATTTATTTTTCCCACCTCATGCTACTTGCTCCTCTGCACATGTCTCTAACAGCCACACAGCTGCTGCCTAGTATTCCATGTGTTTTCTCCTTTTTTAACTTCTTACACTGCTATTTATGCTCGGTGATGAACAGCTTGTTGAAACAATAGCAAGGTTGTAACAAGGTCCTAAAGTCTTTTCATAACAATTTCTTTTTTGGAGCAGGAGTGATGTTATACTCAAAATATTCAAAGCATCTTGCTAACTCATCAAATAGTTTGGACCAGACCTTCCTTGTTTCTATTGGGAAGATGTCACCTTCATCTTCCATTCCCAATGGTTCAATTCAGAAGGGAAGATTTTTTGCTCCCAGAAGGATAACAGTTATTCAGTTGAACAGAACAAGTGTTTTCTCATCTTCCAAATCAGTATTGCTTGGATTATATTGTTTCTCTCTAATGTGTAATTAGGTTATATTCTATTGTCAATGAATATCTGCAGTTTTGTATGAATAAGTTTCAATGACAAAAGAAACAATTTCATGCTCAACAAAAATATTGTTACCAATCAAACATTAATGATCAAACTTTAAATTTCATGGCAGAGACAACTTATTAAAATCAGGTAATCTACTTGAATATATTAATAAAGCAGAGGGAGAAATATATGGAGCTATATTTGAACTCAGTAAAATGCAGTAAAGTAGGAGATGATTTTTATTTGGTGTTTGTGTAGCAAGAGTCAAACAAATCATGCACACATTTTCATAGTGTGAATAAAAACCCAGAATTGATTTTAAATCTTTCTTGAACATCTGTTTAAACAATTTGCATGTTAATGTCCACATGTAAAAATTAAATGATTCATGCAAATTTCATCAACAAATATCATTTGCAGAAAAATGTCCTTGTTAAATACGAAAAAGCTCCTGAATGTATTTTATCTCTGGTTATGTTAATAAATCAAGTGTCAAATGCAAATGGCCTAATTTGAATAATTTGTATTAACTCTGTGAGATCAATTAGTAGAGATTTAAAATGTAATTACAAATATAAAACTAAAGGCAAAATCACAATATAATTAATGCTCTACATGCAAATAAGTTAATTTATGAATCTATTAGGAATATTATAATTTTCCTTGTTTGCTTCCAGAGCTGATGTTTGAAAATCTATCAGTGTCAATTCTGAGTATACATTCATGTAATTCAAAATAAATCTGGTGAACTTTTAGTCTAATTATATCTGAATTGCATTCTGATACTTTGGTCTGTATGCCTTTGCAAACACTGCTTCATGTAAATAAATAGTTGTACTTTTAAAACTTAAAGTTAAAATGGATTGTAGCATCTGAAAAATTTGTTTTAAATATTATTAGTAATATAACAAGCGACAACCCCTTAAAGAGGCATGGTAGCTGAAATTAAAAGACATTTAAAAGGTGAAA
Source organism: Chiloscyllium plagiosum (assembly GCF_037043375.1). Lineage (NCBI taxonomy): Eukaryota > Metazoa > Chordata > Chondrichthyes > Orectolobiformes > Hemiscylliidae > Chiloscyllium > Chiloscyllium plagiosum. The sequence goes on along the minus strand of NW_028270141.1, from coordinate 90,742,170 downwards.
TTAAAATCTGATTCTGGGGCTTCTGATACACTCAAGCTACTGTAGTGCCACTGGTCACGGAAAGCTTAAAATATGATAGTTACATTCTGCATTCTCATTGGACACTTTTGTGCTGTATACCGGTGGAACACAAACAGACATTAGATATAATAATTCTCTCCATGGCCTGCTGCCTGGACGTGTTAATGGCCAGCTTGGCCAGGCACAAGGAGTAGGCCCATGGGAAAGTTCTCTGACTTACCACTGTTCTCCACACCAGGTGATCAAAGATCAGGAATGTGAGGCTGAGTACAAAGTGTGAGGAGCAGACCTTTGCAATAATAGAAGTGATCTGTAAACTTATGCAAGCCATCCATTCCTCTTCATATTAGTCCTCTAAAGTCACTAAACCCGTAGAGATAATAATCAATGAATATTTTTCAGGCTGGAGGAAGGTTGGTAGTGGAGTTTCCCAGGGAATAATAGTGGGATCCTGCTTTTCCTGATGTATATTAATGGTTTGGATCTTTGTGTACAGGGGACAATTTAAAAGTTTGCAGGTGATATTAACATCGGAAGAATTGTTAATGGTGAACCATGAGAACATGGAAGTCCAAAAGAACAAGTTTGGTGGAATGGGTGGATAGGGAGCAGATGAGGTTCAATGTAGAGAAGTGTGAGGCAATGCACTTTGGTCAGAAATTGCAGGAGCAGATGTGTGTGCACAGGTTATTGAAGGCGGCAGGATGGCATACAATGTTCTTTGGCTTTACTAATCGGGGCAGAGCATGTGAGAGCAAAGAGGTGAAATTGAACTTGTACAAGCATTGGCTTCACAAGACATCTGAGCTGGCAGCACATTGTGGGAAAAATACAAATCCATTGAAGAATGCAGACGTGATTTAACAGAATGGCTTCAGGAATGATAAACTTCAGTTATGCAGTTGGATTGAAGAAATTATGACTGTTCTCCTTCGAGAGAAGAAAGTGGAGATTAATTTGATAGAGGTTTTCAAAACCAGGAGTGGATTGGACAGAGTGGGCAGGGAGAAGATGTTCCTGCTCATCAAAGAGAGGGCATAGATTTAAAGTGATGTGTAAATGAAGCAAGGAAATATAAGAAAAACTTTCACACAGTAAAAGAGAGTACACATAGAGTAGTAGGGGCATGGAATACACTGCCTGCAACGGTAGTAGACTCACCAACTTTAAGGGCATTTAAATGGTCATTGGATAGGCATATGAATGAGAATGGAATAGTGTAGATTAGATGGTCTTCAGACTGGTTTCACAGGTTGGCGCAACATCGAGGGCCGAAGGGCCTGTACTGCGCTGTAATGTTCTATGTGATGTTCTATGTAAGTAGTTAAGGTATGGAATGCACTGCCTAAACATGTGGTGGAGGCAAATTTAATTGAGGCAGTTAAGAGGGCTTTGGATAATTATTTGGTTAGTCATTGTGTGTAGGGATATGGGGAAAAGGCTATGGCAATAAGGAATAGAATTAGTACATTCACAATGGGCCAAATTGATTATTTCTTCTACACCATAACATTTCTATCTCTTTAAGTACTGTATAGATCACATTAGACATCAAACTATAATTTTCCAGAGGGACCATTGCTGACATCCTGCTGCTCAGCCCTAAATGCATGGACGTGGAGAAGATGTTTCCTCTTGTGGAAGAATCTAAAACTAGAGGGTCACAGATTTAAAAATGTTAAGTCAGAGATGAGGAGTTGTTTTTTAAACGCAGAGAGCCATGAGTCTTTGGAACTCTCTTCCTTTAAAAGGCAGTAGAAATAGAGTTTTTGATTTTTTTTAAGGCAGAGGTAGATAGATTCTTTATAAGCAAGATTATCAGGGCAGGTAGTATCTTGGAGCACAGATATCAACTATAGCCTTATTGAATGGCAGAACAAGCTCAAGGGACTGAATGGCCTACTCCTGATTCTAAATCAAATGTTCATATGAATTACAATCTCGGTGCACAAGCCATTTTGATTACACAGATCAACATAGTTATCCAAAAAAGCCAAAAAATTCCATCTCTGAACATATTTGTACCTATATATTTGTTTCTGGTCAGACCATGTTTGGAATATTGAGAGCAGTTTTGGGCTTTGTATCTAAGGAAGTATGTTATGGCCTTGAAGTGGGTCCAGCGGACATTCACAATGATGATCCCAGGAATGAAGAGCTTGTCATTGAGGACTCTGGCTCTACAGTCAACAAAGTTTAGGAGGAGGAGGGGGAAATCACATTAAAACTTACAGAATACTGATAGAGTGGACGTGAAGAAAATGTTTCCACTCATAGGAGAGACTTGGCCCTGAGTGAATGAAGGGACAATCCTTTAGAGCTGAGGTGAAGAGGAATTTCTTCAGCCAGAGGGGGGCTAAGCTGTTGCACTCTTTGCCTCGGATGTCTGTGGAGGACAAGTGATTGAGTGTCTTTAAGGCAGAGATAGATAGGTTATTGATTGGTAAGGAGATCAAGGATTATGGGGAGAAAGCAGGAAACTAGGATTGAGAAACATATCAGCCGCGATCAAATGGCAAGTCAGACTCGATGGGCTGAATGGCCTAATTCTACTTCTATATCTTATGATCTCCTGATCTTATGATATCTTGTCATAGCTAATTTACTCATGTATTGAATCCACTGGGCTTAGAAGACATTTAATGTCAAAACCCCTCAGGAGCTCATATATTTGAACTAAGTCACCCCTTTCTCTTCTAAACTGCAACACATACAAGTCTAGTCTGCCCAATGTTTACTGATAAGACAATCTGACCATTCCAGGTATCAATCTCATAAAATGTCTCTGAACTGCTTCCAACACATTTACACATTTCCTTAAATAAGGTGTCCCGTGCTCTACATAGTACTCCAGATGTTGTCTTTCAAATATTTTTTATAATTTCCCTACTTTTGTATTTAATTCCCTTCACAATAAATTATTACATTTAATTAATTTCCCTAATTGCGTGCTATATCTTCATACCAATCCCTTATAATTGATGCAATAGGGAATTCAAATCTCTCTCGACATCTTAAAGCCCTGTAATCTCAGTCCCACCTAAACAATATGTTTACTTTTCATTTTTGCTGTCAAAATGGACAATTTCACATTTCCCACATTATACTGCATTTACCAAATCTTTGTTCACTCACAAAATCCACATCCCTTCAAAGCCTATGCCCTGTTCACAGTTCACTTTTTCAACCATCTCTGCTTTATCAGCAAATTTAGCAACCAACTTCAATCTCTTCATGTAAACCACTTTATAAAATGTATAGAATGAAGCATTGATCCCTGTGACATATCATTTATTACAGCTTGGTAACCATAAAAAAAACTATATAAGTGTATTTTTCATTTCCTGTTAGCCAATCAATCTTCTATGTTTTTATTCTGTGTTTGCATTCAAACTCTAGAAATTAAGTCATTAGCAAGATAAGCTCAGCTCAATGAAAAAATAGGCAGAGACCTTTGATTGTGAAAGATTTGTGATGGTGTAGATGTTTTATACCTATTTCTTTTTGACTAGGAAAGTTATGCATTACATGGGCCTCAGTGTTGGTGTCCCTTTAAGTGGTTGTCACTTGTTTATTTATTATAATTTTATTTGTTTGGTTTAATCAGAATATTACAAAGATATTGATTGGAGAGTGAGCATGCAATATCCACGGATACACTTAAAACCATTCACAATTGATGGGTACCACAGGTGCAGGAGTACATTGTCAATCATAAAATCTTATTTTAATTTGTATTAGTAATTTTCTTTGGGCCTTTATCTTTTTTCTTTCAAGTGCAGTTTTTAGGGACAGTCACCTTTTTCACATTGGCTTTGTTTGAAATAATTGCTGCATTTAGAGTTAATTTCAAGTTATTCAGAAAGGTAACTGAGGTCAATAGAGGTATTCAAGAGGCATTAGATGATTATTTAAGTGGAAACAAAGTGACAACAATGAGTGTGGCACCGAGGCAAAAGGCTGAGAGCTGGTGTGGGTACCATGGACCCCATAGCCACCTTTGGCATAGGAACAGCTTAGATTTTGTGACAATAATGACTGGCCAAGTGCAAGGAAATGAATTCACCAGAACAAATTTTCCAATATTTTAAGCTGCTTCTTATTTATACAATTGGCTTAATGGCAGGAAACAGAGTGATGGTGGGGGGTTGTATTCTGGACTGGAGGCCTGTAACCAACAGTGTTCCACAGGGATTGATACTGGGTCCACTTTTGTTTCTCATTTATATAAATGATTTAGATGAGAATATAGAAAGCATCATTGGTAAGTTTGCAGATGACACCAAGTTTGGTGGTATAGGGTCATAGTCATACGGTACAGGAACAGACCCTTTCGTCCAACCACTCAACCTCCTACACTCCAGTGAAAAAAGTCCCAGCCTGTCCAGCATCTCATTATAACATAAATCCTCCATTCCTGGCAACATCCTGGTAAATCTCTTCTGAAACGTCCCCAGTTTAATAATATCTTTCATATAACAGGGAGACCAGAACTGGACACATTACTCCAGAACAGGCCTCACCAACTTTCTGCACAACCTGGATAGTCTGGGACATTTTTCACTGGAGCATAGGAGGTTGAGAATTGACCTTATAGAGCTTTATAAAATAATGAAGAGTATAGATAAAGTGACTTTTCCCTAGGGTGGGGGATTTCAAGACTGGAGAGTATATTTTTAAGGCGAGAAGAGAAAGATTTCAAAAAGACATGACGGGCAGGTTGTGGAATGAACTTCAAGAGAGAGTGGTAGATGTGGTTACAGTTCAACGTTTAAAACATGTTTAGATTAGTACATGAATCACAAATGTTTGGAAGGATGTGGGCCAAACGCAGGCAGGTGGGACTAGTTTAGTTTGGGATTATGGTCAGCATAGAATGTTTTGACTGAAGGGTCTGTTTCCATGCTGTATGACTCTTATCACTCTATGATTCTAAGTACAATAACAAGAATGCCATTTTATAAGGAATTAGTTAATAAAATTCAGAGAGTAAGCATGAACGAGAATAAAGCCTTAAATCGGCATACAGAGAAACTATTTATGCAGGCAATGTAGGGACTTGGATCTCAGGGCCAATACCTCAGAAGGGTTATACTTCACTTGCATTAATCTCATGTGAGAGGCATGTAGACAGTTTCAATGCATATGGTTGAGCTGGTGAAAAATGCAAGAATTTAAAAACCCACATCAGCAGCACACACAACAATATCCAGAATAGTGTAGCCAGTGTACAAATGCAATGTCTGGAAATAAAGTAGAGGCAGATTCAATTGAGACACTCAAGAGAGCATTGGAGGTTTAGTTTAAGATTCTGTTTTCAATTGCAGAACCCCCTTATGGGCTGTTATAATGATTATTTAAGTGGAAACGAAGTGACAACAATAAGTGTGGCACCCGAGGCAAATGGCTGAGAGCTGGTGCATACGCCATGGACCCAATGGCCATCTTTGCAGAGGAACAGCTTAGGTTTCTTGACAATGATGACTGGCCAAGTGCGAGGAAGTAAATTCACCAGAATAAATTTATCAATATGTTAAGTTGCTTCTTATTTATACAATTGGCTTAATGGAAGGAGACAGGGTGATGGTGGAGGGTTGTTTTCTGGACTGGAAGCCTGTAACCAACAGTACTCCACAGTTTTAATATGATTTGATATCACAAAATCACAGAATTGTTATAGAGCAGAAGCAGGCCATTCAGCCCATTTGTCCCTGCACTGGTTCTACTGCCTGGTGCCAATTTCCTGCCTTTTCTAGTTTCCCTGCACATCATTTCTATCCAAATAATCATTCAATGATCTCTTGAATGCCTCAGTTGAACCTGAGCTTGTGGACACTTGACAACATCAGCTCGGTGGCTCAGTGATTGGCGTCGCTGCCTCACAGCGCCCAGCACCCAGTTCGAATTAAGCCTCGGGTGACTGTCAGTGTGGAGTTTGCATATTCTCCCCTTGTCAGTGTGGGTTTCCTCCAAGTGCTCCAGTTTTTTCCAACGGTCCAAAGATGTGCAGGTTATGTTGATGGCTATGCTAATTGCCTGTTGTATCCAGAAATGTGAAGACTAGGTGTGTTACCTATAGGAAAAGCAGGCTTACTGGGTTGGAGGGATGGGTCTGGGGGGATGCTCTTTGGAGGATTGCTGTAGACTCATTGGGCCGAATGGCCTACTTCCACACTGTAGGGATTCTAAGATTGTATTTGGCCCATTTACATGTTAACCTCTCAAATGAACATCCCTCCAAACAAATCACCTTTTATCATTGCTAGCACAGTATACTCTCTTTCCTGTACAGCTTCAGAAACTACAAAATAAAAAAAGCTGCTATTGCTGGAAACATGAAATAAAGTACTGTAAATAGTAGGTAGTTCTGACAGCATCTGGAGAGAGAAAATAGAGTAATTAGGCTGATTCTTATCAGAAATTAGCCAAATGTCATTTTCAGAGTTTCATGGATGGTTTCTCTGAGCAAGGCCTAGCATATTTTCGCCTACTATCATCCCAAATCTGCCTCATTACATTATGGGGACTGATGATAGACTGATTTTCCCACTCATCATTCCCAGAAATACTCTCCACTGCTGGAATATCCCAGGATTCCTGGCACTGGGCCATATTTAAAAGTACAATGTGCACCCAGTAAAACGTCGGCAGTTTGGAGTTCAGTTGCACGGTTCATGATATTTACCCTGGACATGTAAGATATGGTGAAATTGACACTCTGCTTTGCAAACCTGGAGGTGGATGGAGTGGTGCAGAGGAGAGCTGTCGTCTCCCTCAGGACCACTACAGGGGACAAAACACAAAAATGCAAGGCAAGGCTGGAATGCTGCGAGATCTAAGTTGGTACAAAGTAAGCGAGTACTAAGAGAGAGTAAATTAAGTTTCTTGAGATACAGCCTGGTCCAAACATCAGATGGGTACCCACCCATCTGCACAAAATGTCCTTGTAGCAGCATTGCAATGAGAGGTGCTGTAACATTCAAAGTGCAGCATGGAAGGCAGAACCATACTGTAAGTGAATACTGTGCCATGAGACTGTGGTGATGTGGGTATGTGTCAGATATCAATGTCTGTGGACCTGGGGTGCCAGCGATCACTGCTCATGGTGTGCACCTGATGTTCAAGATGGAGATCCAGAGAAGCTGGGGTTAAGAGGTATCCACTCCAAATTTCATTTTGGGATTTTACGGCAATTAATTTATATCTGGTGGGTGGGAGAATGTGAAACTGCACATTAATGCCATGAGAATATGTAATAATGAGGATGGTAATGACTGATAATCCATGCAAAATTGGTCTTGCCACTCACTGTTGAGAATTTTGTCTCGCCATTCAACACTTGCTTGGAAAATGGGACTTTCTGTTCTCAATGACAAGAAGGTACTCACTGGACATCTCACAAGATTTTGTCAACTTTTTTGCCATGGCCCACGTTATTCAGGGGCTGGGAAGATTCTGTTCAATGTCTCAGAAGCATGTCCTTTCATTAGCACTGGATCAGAATTAAAGTGTTTGATTTGGTTCTTTCCCACCTCCCATTGCTACTAAAATACAAATGAAATGAAAAACTGCATTTACCTTACAAAGAACCCATTACCTTCAGCACTATTTTTGTGTTTGCAATGATATTTCTTACATGAGAAACTATAATTAAACCTCTTGCTGTGTCCCCACTCTGTTAGCATTGCATATTTCTCACTTTTAATTCACACACTCAGCTGACTGTATTACACTTCGTGAAGGGTTAAATTTTGCTGAGACATTTCAATAAATTTGCAATATTTTGTTTATAAACAGTTGGTAATATTGGCAAACAGAAAGAAATGTACACACAAAATGATTGTCTTAAATCAATATGGATGTAATGGTTTATATAATATCAATACTGATATTATTTAATCAAGAATGGAAAATAAAGATAAGGCACTTTTAAAAAGGAGAGGGACAGACAATAGGCAGCACGTGGACGAGTCAGTGCAGGAGAGAGAGAGAGAGAGAAAAAAACCCACACTGCTAACTGATATAGCGGTTAACCTGCGCAGTTACTGCCTTTGCTGTTTGAATTCATGTATCGCTGGACATTGGAGTGCATCAAGGAAAGCTTAACAAACAGCGAAATTCACAAGGGATCTTGGAGGAACCTGTTTGAGAGAGGTCACAGCACAGAAACAGATAAGTGAATAGTTTTAAGTATAGCCTTGCTGTAAATCTACAGTAGTGAGTAGAGTAGGTTTTTTCTTGATTATATGTTTCATTGAGATAAGTTTCTTAATTAAATTTAAAAATTTAAGCTATAAGTATTAACTTAGCCTGGAGCAGTGTTTTGTAGAGGAATAAGACAATGCCATTTTCTGGGTCTGTAGATTGGAAGAAGCAAAAATGGCCCTTAGTAGAGTGATATGCTCTTCTTGCCAGATGTGGGAGTTTAGGGAGAGTTCACGTGTTACTGAGGATTATATCTGCAATAAACATTGTTCGTTGTGAATCCTATCAAATTGAATGGATCAGTTGGAGAGACAGAGGCATTTACGAGAGGAAGGGGGTGTGATGGATGGCAGTTATAGGAAGGGAAAAAAGTCACAGATACAGTCACACAGATGGGTTAACGCCAGGAAAGGTAAGAGAGGTAGGCAGATAGTACAGGAGTCTTCTGTGGCTCTCCCCATTTCAAACAAATATGCTGTTTTGGAAAATGTAGGAAGTGATGGATTCTCAGGGGAATGTAGCATGAACAGCCAAGCTTCTGGTATCGAGACTGATTCTAATGCAATGAGGGGCATGCTGGGTTCCAAGAGATTGGTTGTGTTAGGGGACTCTCTAGTCCAAGGCACAGACTGATGTTTCTGTGGCCAGCAATGAAAAATCGAAATGGTGTATTACCTCCCTGGTGCCAGGATCAAGGATGTCTCAGAGAGGGTGCAGAATGTTCTCAAAGGGGAGAGGGACCAGCAGGAGATCATTGTACACATTGGAATCAGTGACATAGGAAGGGAAAGGATGAGATGCTAAAGGGAGAATATAGAAAGTTAGGAATTTAAAAAGAAGGTCCTCGAGAGTATTAACATCTGGATTACTCCTGGTGCTACGAGCTGGTGAGGGCAGGAATAGGAAGATAGAGCAGATGAATGAATGGCTGAGGAGCTGGTGTATGGGAGAAGGATTCACATTTTTGGATCATTGGAATCTCTTCTGGGTAGAAGTGACCTGTACAAGAAGGACGGATAGCACCGGAATTGGAAGGGGACTAATATACTGGCAGGGAAATTTGCTCGAGCTGCTTGGGAGGATTTAAACTAGTAAGCGGGGTGGCGGGGTGTGGGGGGGACCAAGCGAGATGGTGAGGAAAGATATCAATCTGAGACTGGTACAGTTCAGAAAAGAAGCGAGTCAAACAGTCAGGGCAGGCAGGGACAAGGTAGGACTAATAAATTAAACTGCATTTATTTCAAAGCTGAAAAATGTGTTGCTGGAAAAGCGCAGCAGGTCAGACAGCATCCAAGGAGCAGGAAAATCGACGTTTCAGGCATAAGCCCTTCTTCAGGAATGAGGAGGGTGTGCCAAGCAGGCTAAAAGGTAGGGAGGAGGGACTTGGGGGAGGGGCATTGTGAATGTGATAAGTGGAAGGAGGTTAAGGTGAGGATGATAGGCCGGAGAGGGGGTGAGGGCGGAGAGGTCGGGAAGAAGATTGCAGGTCAAGAAAGCAGTGCTGAGTCCGAGGGTTGGGACTGAGATAAGGTGGGGGGAGGGGAAATGAGGAAGCTGGAGAAATCTGCATTCATCCCTTGTGGTTGGAGGGTTCCTAGGCGGAAGATGAGGAGCTCTTCCTCCAGGCATCATGTTGCTATGGTCTGGCGATGGAGGAGGCCAAGGACCTGCATGTCCTTGGCGGAGTGTGAGGGGGAGTTAAAGTGTTCAGCCACACGGCGGTTGGGTTGGTTGGTGCGAGTGTCCCAGAGGTGTTCTCTGAAACATTCCGCAAGTAGGCGGCTTGTCTGCCCAATGTAGAGGAGACCACATCGGGTGCAGCGGATGTAGTAAATGATGTGTGTGGAGGTGCAGGTGAATTTGTGACAGATATGGAAGGATCCCTTGGGGCCTTGGAGGGAAGTGAGGGGGGAGGTGTGGGCGCAAGTATTGCATTTCTTGCGGTTGCAGGGGAAGGTGACGGGAGAGGAGGTTGGGTTGGTGGGGGGTGTGGACCTGACGAGGGAGTCGCGGAGGGAGTGGTCTTTCCGGAACGCTGATAGGGGAGGGGAGGGAAAGATATCCTTGGTGGTGGGGTCTGTCTGGAGGTGGCGAAAATGACGAAGGATGATACGATGTATCTGGAGGTTGGTGGGGTGGCAGGTGAGGACCAGTGGGGTTCTGTCCTGGTGGCGATTGGAGGGGCGGGGTTAAAGGGCGGAGGAACGGGAAGTGGAGGAGATGCGGTGGAGAGCATCATCAACCATGTCTGAGGGGAAATTGTAGTCTTTGAAGAAGGAGGCCATCTGGGTTGTTCGGTACTGGAATTGGTCCTCCTGGGTGCAGGTGCGGCGGAGGCGAAGGAATTGGGAATATGGGATGGCATTTTTACAGGAGGCAGGGTGGGAGGAGATGTAATCGAGGTAGCTGTGGGAGTCGGTCGATTTATAGTAAATGTCCGTGTTGAGTCGGTCGCCCGATAGAAATGGAGAGATCTAAGAAGGGGAGAGAGGAGTCTGAGACAGTCCAGGTAAATTTGAGGTTGGGGTGGAAGGTGTTAGTAAAGTGGATGAACTGTTCAACCTCCTCGTGGGAGCACGAGGTAGCGCCAATACAGTCATAAATGTAGCAGAGGAAAAGGTGGGAGGTGGTGCCAGTGTAGCTGCGGAAGATGGACTGTTCCACATATCCGTCGAAGAGGCAGGAATAGCTGGGGCCCATGCGGGTGCCCATGGCTACTCCTTTGGTTTGGAGGAAATGGGAGGATTGGAAAAAGAAGTTGTTCAGAGTGAGGACCAGTTCAGTCAGTCGAAGGAGGGTGTCAGTGGAAGGGTACTGGTTGGGTCGCCGAGAAAGGAAGAAGGGGAGGGCTTTGAGGCCTTCATGATGGGGGATGGACGTGTATAGGGACTGTATGTCCATGGTGAAGATAAGGCGTTGGGGGCCGGGGAAGCGAAAATCATGGAGGAGGTGGAGGGCGTGGGTGGTGTCCCAAACGTAGGTGGGGAGTTCTTGGACTAAGGGGGACAGGACCGTGTCGAGGTATGCAGAGATGAGTTCGGTGGGGCAGGAGCAGGCTGAGACAATGGGTTGGCCGGGGCAGTCAGGTTTGTGGATTTTGGACAGGAGGTAGAAACGGGCGGTGCGGGGTTGTGGTACTATGAGGTTGGAGGCAGTGGATGGGAGATCCCCTGAGGTGATGAGGTTATGGATGGTCTAGGAGATGATGGTTTGGTGGGGGAGGTGGGGTCATGGTCAAGGGGGCAGTAGGATGAGGTGTCCGCGAGCTGGCGTTTAGCCTCAGCAATGTAAAGATCGGTGCGCCAAATTACCACCGCGCCTCCCTTGTCTGCCAGTTTAATAGTGAGGTTGGGGTTGGACCGGAGGGAGTGGAGGGCTGCACGTTGCAAGGGTGAGAGGTTGGAGTGAGTGAGAGGGGTGGACAGGTTGAGGCGGTCAATGTCGCGGCGGCAGTTGGCTATGAAGAGATCGAGGGCGGGTAAGAGGCCAGCACTGGGTGTCCAGGTGGATGTGGTGTGTTGGAGGCGGGAGAAAGGGTCGTCAGAGGGTGGGCGAGAGTCCTTGTTGACGAAGTAGGCGCGGAGGCGAAGGTGGCGGAAGAAATGCTTGATGTCTCGCCGCGTGTTGAACTCGTTAATCTGGGAGCATGGGGGATGAAGGTGAGGCCTCTGCTGAGGACTGATCTTTCATCCTCAGAGAGGGGGAGGTCTGGAGGGATGGTGAAAATGCGGCAGGGCTGGGAACTCGGTCCTGGTGTGGGGCTGGAGGTGGTGTTAGGCGTGGGGGCAGGGTTAGGCGTGGGGGCGGTGATCAGCGCGGGGGCGGAGATCGGCACGGGGCGGAGATCGGCACGGGGCGGAGACGCATGCAGCGCGGTTGTTGTGCAGGTGAGTGACGTCACTAGCGGCGTAAGTAGATGTGGCGACGGCAACTCCAGGGGCGGAAGTGGCTGTGGCGACGGCAGAAACGGTGTTGTTCCTGGTGGCTGTGGACCCCGCGGAGGCCGTGAATCTGTCGGCGATGGTCTTCCTGGCGATCGTGGAGGTGGTTGTCTGGACGGCGATCGCGGAGGCTGCGAGGTCGGTGGGGGCAGAAGTGACGTCATGGTTTGCACCGGCGGTTGCATTTATTTCAGGGAAGGCAGATGAACTCAGGGCATGGTTAGGAACATGGGACTGGGATACCACAGCAATTACAGAAACATGGCTCAAGGATGGACAGGACTGTCAGCTGAATGTTCCAGGATACAAATGCTACAGGAAGGACAGAAAAGGAGGCAAAGGGTGGGGGGGTGGGGTGGGGAGTGGTGTTTTTGATAAGGGATAGCATTACAGCTGTACTGAGGGAGGATATTCTTGGAAATACATCCAGAGAATTTATTTGGGTAAGAAGGGGATTTGGGTAAGAACTAAGAAAGGGATGATCACCTTATTTGGATTGTACTATAAACACCCTAATAGTCAGCGGGAAATTTAGAAACAAATTTGTAAGATTTCAGTTATCTGTAAGAATAATAGGGTGGCTATGGTAGGGGAGTTTAACTTTCTAAACATATACTGGGACTGCCATAGTGTTAAGGGTTTAGATGGAGAGGAATTTGTTAAGTGTGTACAAGACAATGTTCTGATTTAGTATGTGGATGTATCTATGAGAGAAGGTACAGTGAGGTGTCAGTGGGGGTGCACTTTGGGGCCAGCGACCATAATTCTATTAATTTTAAAATAGTGATGGAAAGGGATAGACCGGATCTAAAAGTTGAATTTCTAAATTGGAGGCAGGTTAATTTTGATGAAATTGGGCAAGAACTTTCAAAAGCTGACTGGGGGCAGATTTTCACAGGTAAAGGGACAGCTGGAAAATGGGAAGCCATTCAGAAATGAGATAATGAGAGTCCAGAGACAGTATATTCCTGTTGTGTGAAAGGAAACGCTGGTAGGTGTAGGGAATGTTTGATGACTAGGAAAATTAAGGGTTTGGTTAAGAAAAAGGAGCAAGCATATGTCAGGTATGGACAGGATAGATCGAGTGAATCCTTGGAAGAGTAGAAAGGCAGTAGGAGTATACTTAAGAGGGAAATCAGGAAAGCAAAAAAGGGGACATGAGATAGCTTTGGCAAATAGAGTTAAAGAGAATCCAAATGGTTTTTACAAATACATTAAGGACAAAATGCTAACTAGGGAGAGACTAGGGCCCCTCAAAGATAGCAAGACGGCCTTTGTATGGAGGCACTAAACGAGTACTTTGCATCAGTGTTTACTATGGAGAAGGACATGGAAGATATAGAATGTAGAGAAATAGATGGTGACATCTTGAAAAATGTCCATATTACGAGGAGGAAGTGCTGGATGTCTTGAAACGGGTAAAGGTGGATCAATCCCCAGGACCTGATCAAATATACCCACGAACTCTGTGGGAAGCCAGAGAAGTGATTGCCTCTTGCTTGTATCATCGATAGTCACAATTGAGGTGCTAGAAGACTGGAGGTTGGCTAACGTGGTGCCACTATTTAAGAGAGGTGGTAAGGACAAGCCACGGAACTATAGACCAGTGAGCCTGACATCGGTGGTTGGCAAGTTGTTGGAGGGAATCCTGAGTGGCAGGATGGGCATGTATTTGCAAAGGCAAGGACTGATTAGGGATTGTCAACTTGGCTTTGTGTGTGAGAAATCATGTCTCACGAACTTGATTGAATTTTTTGAAGAAGTAACAAAAAGATGAGGGCAAAGCAGTGGACATGGTCTTTATGGATTCAGTGAGGTGTTCGACAAGGTTCCCCATGGGAGACTGGTTATCAAGGTTAGATCTCATGGAATACAGGAAGAACTAGCCATTTTGATATAGAACAGGCTCGACGGTAGAAAACAGAGGGTGGTGATGGAGGGTTGTTTTTCAGACTGGAAGGCTGTGACCAGTGGAGTGCCACAAGGATCGGTGTTGGGTCCACTACTTTTTGCCATTTATATAAATGATTTGGATGTGACCATAACAGATAGAGTTAGTAAGTTTGCACATGACACCAAAATTGGAGGTGTAGTGGACAGCAAAGAAGGTTATCTCAGATTACAATTGGACCTTGATCAGATGGGCCAATGGGCTGAGGAGTGGCAGATAGAGTTTAATTTAGATAAATGTGAGATGCTGCATTTTGGGAAAGCAAATCTTAGCAGGACTTATACACTTAATGGTAAGGTCCTAGGGAGCGTTGTTGAACAAAGAGACCTTGGAGTACAGGTTCATAGCTCCTTGAACGTGGAGTGGCAGGTAAATAGGATAATGAAGAAGGCGTTAAGTATGCTTTCCTTTATTGGTCAGAGTATTGAGTACAGGAGTTGGGAGGTCATGTTGCGGCTGAACAGAACATTGGTTAGGCTACTTTTGGAATATTGTGTGCAATCCTGGTCTCCTTCCTATCGGAAGGACGTTGTGAAACTTGAAAAGGTTCAGAAAAGATTTACAAGGATGTTTCCAGGGTTGGAGGATTTGAGCTATACGGAAAGGTTGGGACTGTTTTCTCTGGAGCTTCAGAGGCTGAGGGGTGGACTTATGGAGGTTTATAAAATCATGAGGGCATGGGTAGGATAAATAGACAAGGTCCTTTCTCTGGGATGGGGGAGTCCTGAACTAGAGGGCATAGGTTTGGGGTGAGAGGAGAAAGGTATAAAAGAGACATAAAGGCCAACTTTTTCACGCAGAGGGTGGTACGTGTATAGAATGAGCTGCCAGAGGAAGTTGAGGAGGCTTGTACAATTGCAACATTTAAAAGACATTTGGATGGGTACATGAAAATGAAGGGTTTGGAGGGATATGGACCAGGTGTTGGCAAGTGGGACTAGATTAGGTTGGGATATCTGGTCAGCATAGACAAGTTGGACCGAAGGGTCTGCGTCCGTTCTGTACATGTCTATGACTCTATGATTTGACATAAACAAAGATACCAGGCCTCTGTGAATGTTTTTTTCCCCTCTTCCTTAATATTAAGGGTCATCAGAGACATATTTCACTCTGAAAAACTTATGGAAAATATGTTGGTGAAATAATACTAAATATTTCAGAGATGCAAGTAGTTACAACAAATTAGCATAGTTATATGAACATGTTCCTTTGAATTATTTAAATTATGGGCTGCATTTTATTTCAATAATGGGTCGTAAATGTAAAAACTATAATGAACGAGAAAGCTTGCGTTATAATTTTCAGAAAGTTTCAAATTTCTTTTATTTCTGGGAAGGAATTATTTATTGTGTTTCATTTAAATGCTGATTTGTTATTTTACTGACAAAATGAGACAGTGCAAATTTTGGTGAGTTTGTGAACTTTTCTTTGCAAGTCTCCAGAGTTAATTGCCCAAGCATAAGGGGGAATAAACCTGATGTGTTGTGACAGAGTATTTGTCAGCTAGCAGCAAAAAAGTGCAATAAAACAGATTTGCATTCATAAAGCACCTTATTAAACAAGTCTTCCCTTGGAAGTGCAGTAATTTGAAACAAAGCTATGAAGTTAAAACAGCAATGAGACAGAGATAAAAGATAATTAATTTGTTAGCTGGTCATATTAGAATCACGGAATGGTTCCAGCATAGAAATGACCCATTCACCCCATTTCAGTTGCAGCCATTTCCCCATAGCCCTGCAATTTTTTTTCCCTTTTTTAAAAAAATCAATTTCCTTTTAAAGCCTTAATTGACCTTTCCTTGATTAGATTCCTGGGGCAATACATCCAGATCCTAAACACTGTATGTAAAAGTTTCTTGTGTTGCCATTGCAACTTTTGCATCTAATCAGGTTAATTCTCTATCTTATGGTTCTGAATCCTTCCACCAACGGTAACAGTTACCCACTATCTACTCTGTCTAATTCCCTCATGATTTTGAATACCTACACCAAATTTCCTCTGCATGTTCACTCCTCCAAGCACAGTGGTTCCTCATTTTCTAATCTTCCTCTGCTCCTGAGCCATTATTGTAAATCATTTCTGCTCTTTCCCAAATGCATGTACTTGGAGTTCAACCTGGATAAATGTGAGGTGACGCATTTTGGAAAGTCGAATTTGAAAGCTGAGTACAGGATTAAGGATAGGATTCTTGGCTGTGTGGAGGAACAGAGGGATCTTGGTGTGCAGGTACATAGATCCCTTAAAATGGCCACCCAAGTGGACAGGGTTGTTAAGAAAGCATATGGTGTTTTGGCTTTCATTATCAGGGGGATTGAGTTTAAGAGTCGTGAGATCTTGTTGCAGCTCTATAAAACTTTGGTTAGACCGTACTTGGAATACTGAGTCCAGTTCTGGTCTCCCTATTATAGGAAAGATGTGGATGCTTTGGAGAGGGTTCAGAGGAGGTTTACCAGGATGCTGCCTGGACTGGAGGGCTTATCTTATGAAGAAAGATTGACTGAGCTTGGGCTTTTCTCATTGGAGAAAAGGAGGAGGAGAGGGGACCTAATGGAGCTATACAAGATAATGAGAGGCATAGATAAAGTCGATAGCCAGAGACTATTTCCCAGGGCAACAACATCGTGGGCTGAAGGGCCTGAGCTGTACTGTTCTATGTTCTATGTTCTATGTTCTATGTTCTATGTAGTATTTCCAAGTTTGCTGATGATACAAAACTAGGTGTGATGAGATTGGTTAGGACGATATAAAGAGGCTTCAAGGTGATTTAAGCAAGTTGAATGAGTGGGCAAATGTATAGCAGATGCAGTATAACATGGATATGTATGATATCATCAACTTTAGTGAATAAAACAGTATGGCAGAACATTATTAGGATAGTGATAGATCAGGAAATGCTGATATGCAAAGAGACCAGAGTACCCTTGTACACTAATCACTGCACAAAGCACTCAGGTTCAGCCAGCAACTAGAGGGAAAATGCTGCGTTTGTCATCATTGCAAGAAAGTTTGAATACAGGAGCAAGGTTGTCTTGGTGTAGCTGCACATGGTCTTGGGTGTGCAGTTTCGGTCTTCTTGACTAAGGAAGGATATCTTTGCCATGATCTGAACTGAAAGGAAACTGAAAAATGATGGTCTGTCGCTCTGTAATTACCATTCCCACTTCTTTCAGTATTCTGGGATGCATTCTTGAGTAGTCCTACTCACTGTCGCGAAGAAATGGTGGATAGACAATCTGTATCAGTTTTAAGCTCATTAATTGTACCCATAAATATTTTGCAGCTTGATCCAATTGGCTGAACTTATTCTCAAGATCCAGATCTCGCAGCTTCTTTATTCCTGAGTTAGTATCATACAGATGTAGAAAATTTTCCTCAATACTCAAGGAACTCTTCATTCTCTCTGTCTTTTGCATTACTATAATCTCAGTATTTATTTGGATAAGAGGTAAAAGTTGCCATAGGCCCATTGGTCTGCTCCCTTACCAGATAGAAATAACTGGTGGTGGTTTAACCTAAGATCACCATGTCCCAGGAGAGGGCAGAAGTTGAGTTCTTCATGGAAACTCAGCCAATGCAGAAATTGAGCCCCATGGTGTTGGCATTGCTCTGCATTACAAACCAGCTATCCAGCCAACTGAGCTAACTAGCCCTCATATTTTGATAATTAAATTTCCAATTATAAACACTTCATTAATAATTAGTTAATACAGGACTGTTCACGAAGATACTACAGCTCCTTTGTTCGCTTCAAATCTTTTAAAAAGATCTTTAAAATTTAACTTAGCGAGTGAAACAGGCAGACTTAGTTTAATCCTTTGTGTTAAGAATGGCAACTCAGACCTTGCAGAAAATGTGGATATTGATATAATCCACAGATTCCTAGAACTGGAAACAATATTGATGATGTTGAAACTAATTTAATGAAGTACTGGAGAAATGGAGAGATCATGCAAGCAAATGTTTTGTCAAATTTCCCTATGTTCTAGGCACCTCACTCTGAATTTACATCACTCCAGTCTCTCCAGCAGTGATGACCTGGATGTCCTGCTATCCAGCCAGGTCAGAAACCATCACCTCAGAAGCTTCCAACTTTCTCTGTCCATCTTTGTCCTTTCTTGGTATTGTGAGCTCTTTCCTCCTGTAGGCAGAAGAGTGAGTGTTTGGACAATGATCAAATGGCCTTCCTTGCTTGCCATCTCTCAGCACTTCTCAGTGGACTCTGGCTTGAAGTAATGGATGTCTTTAACTGGGAGGCAACTGTTTCTCATGAGGTTGATACTGCTGGGCAAATAATTTACTCAGGCAAACAATCCATCTACATATCATGTTTGATCATGCATAGCTCACTGGGCAATCACATTATAACCATCATTCAGTGAGACTCCCCCTGGCAGCATGAAGGTGGTCATTCACCCAATTTCATCATTGGAACCTATTGTACTTCTGGACCCCATCACTCTTTACCTCTGCTGCTACCTTTGCCCAAGGTTCCTTGGTCAGGTGAGAGTCTCAGTTACTTCTATTGATTGGTAACAAGATCTCATACTGATCCTGAGCTCCCTGGAGGAGAACCTGCAGGGAGACATTTACTACCTGTTGAACTTTCCTCTGACAGGCCTGTGCCATTCAGTAGCTATCAACTTCCCATGTCATGTCCTTTGCTGAAATTGCAGTCATTGGTGATGCAGATTGAGGCCAATGATGGATCCAGATTCTCTAGTTCAATTCTTTCCCATTTGGAGCTGAGGGCTGGTATTCTGAGCTGCATAGTGCCTGCAGCTGGGACCTCCATGGCTAACATTATAATCATTGTTTACTTTTTGCATTATTCAATTATTGTTATATTAATTAGGATACAATTATGCTTTCTTTCTTTTTATTTATTAAATTTGTGCCATTTTATATCATTATTTGCAAGAATTAAGTCCAAAACAGGTAAAAGGGAAATGAAAGATGAAAATCAAAGATATTACTAAGAAAGGAAAGCTTCAAATTACATGCAGAATTTTAATATGTGAACTTTAATTGATTTTACTTTGATTTTAGACCAATTTTAATATATTGGTCTAAAATCTTCCAGAGTTGTAGACCATACTAAATCCCTTCAAAACATGTCAAAGGGATAGTTTGGACCCTAAATTTTCCTTATTTTACAGACAAGTGCCAGGCATTTTGTTTTGGATGCAACTTAATTGGTCAAACTATCAGGTGTGAAGCAAAACACACTTTAGCTAAAATACAGACAAAATAAATATAAAAGAAAACAATTGGCTTAACTGTAATTCTATTGATGTACTTAGCAACATAATAAAATGCTCATTAACTGTTCCAATGTAGTAACATCCCATAAGCACACCCTTGGCAAAGGCTAAGTCAGTAAAATAGATGGTCTCACATGCCATTGAATTTTATTGTCAATATTATGACAGGTATCCAGACTATGCATCCTAATGTTTAGCTGATCAAATGAACAGCATGTTACTTTGGTTGTCTGCAAGGCCTCCCCCCATCCCCCCATTCCCCCAAAAAAATCAATTGTTAGATTTGATTCCAGGAATAGGCAACCCACAGTGAATAATTCTGAGTGTCCTTTCAGCTGTACTGGCAACTAATTTAAACTAATAAACCAAACTCACAGCATGGCTCATTTCTGCTTGCTATAAACAACATACATTCGCATGCAGAGAACCATTCTCTGCAACAAAAGTATTGGTCTTCATCACTTTAAAATACTAGGGAGCTCAGAGAATTGATAGATCCCCATTGATTTATCATGACAAAGACTTGGCCACTCAAAGTCGTCCACCAACAAATCAATACACATTTCCTCTGTAGTATACGTTGCTGTGATTGTTTGAAATCTGGGATTCTTGCCTTTGTCATGATGAATGCAAGATGAAAAGCTTCAGTGACAATGGCCGGCATAGTGGCTAGCAGCATTGCTACTTCACAGTGCAGGGACCTGGGTTTGATTCCAGCCTTGGGTGATTGCCTGTGAGGAGTTTGCATGTTCTCCCTGTGTCTGCGTGGGTTTCCTTTGGGTGCTCTGGTTTCCTCCCACAGCCCAAATAGTGCAGGTTACATGGATTGGCCATTGTAAACTGTTTGCAGTGTCCAGACATATGCAGGCCAGATAGATTAGTCATGGTAAATGGAGCATTTTGGGGATAGTATAGGAGGGCCTGGATCCGGATGGGATGCTCTTCTGGGAGTTAATGTAGACTCAGTTGACTGAATTGCCTCTTACTGCAGTGTAGAGATTTTACAAAGATCTCTTTTTCTTGACCAATAATTAAATTTTGTATAAAAAAGAAAGTATAGAAGGAGGAAAGGCACAAGACAGTCCAGTGCAATTACAATCTCAACAGTTTCCTCTCAAGGAGACTTGCATACTCAGTCTTTCAAAAATCAACTCAGATATATGCCCAGTCATACAGTCATAGAGCTGTACAGCAAGAAAACACATCCTTCAGTCTGACTCGTCCATGGCGACCAGATATCCTAAATTAACCTAGTCCCATTTGCTAGTATTTGGCCCATCTCCCCCTAAATCTTTCCTATTCATATACCTATCCAGATGCCTTTTAAATGTTATAAATGTACCAGCCTCCACCACTTCCTCTGGCAGCTCATTCCATACCTGCACCACGCTCTATGTGAAAAAGTTGTCCCTTAGGCCTTTTTTAAATCTTTCCTCTCTCACCTTAAATCTATGCCATCTAGTTTTGGACTCACTTTCCCTGGGGAAAAGACCGCGTTTATTCATCCTATCCATGCCCCTCATGATTTTATAAACCTCTATAGGGTCATTGTTTAGCCTTCGACTCTCTGGGAAAATAGCCCCAGCCTATTCAGTCGCTCCATATAGCTCAAACCATCCAACCCTAGCAACATTCTTGTAAATCTTTTCTGGACCATTTCAAATTTCACGACATCCTTCCTATAGCAGGGAGACTAGAACTGTATTCAGTATTCCAAAAGTGCCTTAACCAATGTCCTGTACAGTCGCAATATGTCCATTGTAAATTTTGATTACACAGCCTTGTTTAAGAAGTAAATTAATATATTAAGGGAGTTATTTAGTGCTAGGTTAGTGTCAGCAAATCTCACAGGTTAAAATATCTGGATTTGACCTAAGGTTTTGAGGATTGTTGATGACCATTATTTAGCCATGACTGTAGGCACTAAAACAGGAGCCTACATGTTAATCATTAGCTGAATAAAGTTGAACTTTATTTCTTTAGTTTTCTGCTTTTGTATTTTATGTTTTGATGTATTTTTCTATGTTTTAAGAGTGGTGAAACTTTACAACACTTTTCTCTGTATTTTGTAACAAAATACACAGGACAAGAAATAAATCAAATTAAAAAAAATTCCAAAAGTCTTTTACTTTTAATCTTCTTTGGCAAAACACAAAAAATATAAAGTTACCCCGCAGAGTGGATTGAGCCACAGATCTCTGTTATGCAAAAGTGCACAGAGGATGGTGAGATGCTACTTATACTAGGCAAAGGGTTTCCAGTAACATAAAATCTATCCAGTGCTGTGACTTAGACTGCCATAGGCAATTATAATCCTGTGCAATTGCACTGTGTAAACTCATTACAGAAGAATTTTTGACCTATCACGTCCATGTCAGGTCTCTGGAAAGTGATCTAATCAAACCCATTATCTACTCTCTCCCTCTAGCTGGTTTATGTCCCTTAAGTTACTATTCAATT
This sequence comes from Chiloscyllium plagiosum, assembly GCF_037043375.1. NCBI lineage: Eukaryota > Metazoa > Chordata > Chondrichthyes > Orectolobiformes > Hemiscylliidae > Chiloscyllium > Chiloscyllium plagiosum. The sequence goes on along the minus strand of NW_028270141.1, from coordinate 90,720,331 downwards.
TCTTTTTTAAATCATTCATCACCTCTCCTTCCACCACTGTCAAAGGCAGTGAGTTTCCAGGTCATTACTACTTGCTGCATTAAAAAGAACTTTCCCACGTTGCCTCTTCTTCTCTTGTCCAAAACTTAAATATGTGTCCCTACTTCTTGTACCATCTATTGCCGTGAGACCTACTGTAGCAAAGTCGAGTCTGTTAATACATTGCCTTAGTCCATATGAATGTAGGAAATTATAGTTGGATATGGCTTCCTGTTGAGAGTCCTCTTCATTCTTCCTGCCCCCTTCTCCCTTTCTCATCCAACAACTGACACTGCTTTTCAGTTACATTTCCTCTTCCTCCCCACCCCATCCTCCTCCAGATAAGTTCACAAGGTCACCAAGGAGCAGCAGAGCCTGTTGGGATATGTGAGAATATGGGATAAATTACTTACTTTAAGCTTGGGTGTTGTTCAGTCCCTGGAGGCAAACAGAGAGGTCACAAGGTCACCAGGGAGCAATGGAGCATGTTGGGATACATGAGTATATGGTATAGATTACTTACTTCTAGCTCGAGCTCGTTCCTGGAGGCAGTCAGAGAGGTCACAAGGTTACATGTTTGGGTGGCTGCTTTACCGGAAACACTACTCGAGTAGAGTCTCCTCTAACCAAAAAAAAAAGTCCTGTGCATTAGTTGGTAAGGTGGCAATGTTTTCTTTCATGTTTGATTTTTTCAGTGGTCTATTTGGGAATTTAGAATAGTGGGAATGGAGGTTAGGGCAGTTGAATGTTCCTCCTGCTGTTTGTGGGAGGTAAGGGTCACCTGTAGTGTACCTGCTGACTTCATTTGTAGAAAGTGCTGGATGTATCGAAATGCATAAAAGTGGATAAATCCCCAGAACCTGATCTGTGGGAAGTTAGGGAAGTGATTGCTGGGCCTCTTACTGAGATATTTGTGTCATTGATAGTCATAGATGAGGTGCCAGAAGACTGGACATTGGCTAATGTGGTGCCACTATTCAAGAAAGGTGGTAAGGACAAGCCAGAGCACTATAGACCAGTGAGCCTGACGTCGGTGGTGGGCAAGTTGTTGGAGGGAGTCCCAAGGGACAGGATGCACATGTATTTGGAAAGGCAAGGGCTATTTAGGAACAGTCAAAATGGCTTTGTACATGGAAAATCATGTCTCACGAACTTGATTGAATTTTTTGCAGAAGTAACAAAGAGAATTGATGAGGGCAGAATGGTGGACGTGATTTATATGGACTTCAGTAAGGTATTCGACAAGGTTCCCCATGGGAGACTGGTTAGCAAGGTTAGATCTCATGGAATATAGGGAGAACTAGCCATTTGGATACAGAACTGACTCAAAGGTAGAAGACAGAGGGTGGTGGTGGTGGAGGGTTGTTTTTCAGAATGGAGGCCTGTGACCAGTGGAGTACCACAAGGATCGGTGCTGGGTCCACTACTTTTCATCATTTATATAAATGATTTGCATGTGAGCATAAGAGGTACAGTTAGTAAGTTTGCAGATGACACCAAAATCGGGGGTGTAGTGGACAGCAAGGAAGGTTACCTCAGATTACAACAGGATCTTGATCAGATGGGCCAATGGGCTGAGAAGTGGCAGATGAAGTTTAATTCAGATAAATGCGAAGTGTTGCATTTTGGGAAAGCAAATCTTAGCAGGACTTATACACTTAATGGTAAGGTCCTAGGGAGTGTTGCTGAACAAAGAGACCTGGGAGTGCAGCTTCATAGCTCCTTGAAAGTGGAGTCTCAGATAGACAGGATAGTGAAAAAGGTGTTTGGTATGCTTTCCTTTATTGGTCAGAGTATTGAGTACAGGAGTTGGGAGGTCAGGTTGCGGCTGTACAGGACATTGGTTAGGCCACTGTTGGAATACTGCATGCAATTCTGGTTTCCTTCTCATCGGAAAGATGTTGTGAGACTTGAAAGGGTTCAGAAAAGATTTACAAGGATGTTGACAGGGTTGGAGGATTTGAGCTATAGGGAGAAGTTGAATAGGCTGTTTTCCCTGGAGCATTGGAGGCTGAGGGGTGACCTTATAGTGGTTTACAAAATCATGAGGGGCATGGATAGGATAAAAAGACAAAGTCTCTTCCCTGGGGTGGTTGAGTCCAGAACTAGAGGGAATAGGTTTAGGATGAGAGGGGAAAGGTATAAAAGAGATTTAAGGGGCATCTTTTTCATGCAGAGGGTGGTATGTGTATGGAATGAGCTGCCAGAGGAAGTGGTGGAGGCTGGTACAATTGCAACATTTAAAAGGCATCTGAATCGGTATATGAATAGGAAGGGTTTGGAGGGATATGGGCCAGGTGCTGGCAGGTGGGACTAGATTGGGTTTGGATATCTGGTCGGCATGGACGGGTTGCACCGAAGGATCTGATTTCGTGGTGTGCATCCCCATGACTCTATGATTCTATAACTTCAGCTCCTTGAGAACCATGTGAGAGAACTGGAGCTGAGGCTGGATGAACTTTGGATCATTCAGGAGACAGAGGGGGTTATTGACAGGAGTTATAGGAAGGTAGTTACTCCACAGCCACGTGAAGAAAGTAGATGGGTTACCGTCAGGGGTAGGAAACGGAACCTGCAGATAGTACAGGGATCTCCTGTGGTGGTTCCCCTCAACAACAAGTATACCACTTTGGATACTGTTGGGGGGGGGGGTGACTTGCCAGGGGCACAGGTCTCTGGTGCAGAATCTGACCCTGATGATGAGAGGGGAATAGGAAGAGGAGCAGAGCTTTAGTCATTGGGGACTCCATAGTTAGGAGGACAGATAGGAGGTTCTGTGGGGACGAGAGAGACTCACGGTTGGTGTGTTGCCTCCCAGGTGCCAGGGTTCGTGATGTCTCTGATCATGTTTTTGGGATCCTTGAGAGGGAGGGGGAGCAGCCCCAAGTTGTGGTCCACATTGGCACCAGCGACATAGGTAGGAAGAAAGGTGGGGATCTAAGGCAGAAATTCAGAGAGCTGGGGTGGAAGCTTAGAGCTAGAACAAACAGAGTTGTTATCTCTGGTTTATTTCCTGTACCACGTGCTAGTGAAACGAGGAACAGGGAGAGAGCGGAGCTGAACACATGGCTGCAGGGATGGTGCAGGAGGGAGAATAATTGGAGCTCTTTCTGGGGAAGGTGGGACTCTACAAACAGGATGGTCTTCACCTGAACCAGAGGGATACCTATATCCTCGGGGTGGGAGGGGAGAGGGAAATTGCTAATGCTCTTTGGGGGGTTTAAACTAATGCAGCAGGGAGATGGGAACCTGAATTGTCAATCCATTGTACAGGAGGTTGAGAGTAGTGAGGTCAGGGATAGGTTTACAAGGTCACGAGAGGACACCAGTTGTAATGTGTGTACTTCAATGCCAAGAGCATCCAGAAGAAGGTGAGTGAACTTGCAGCATGGGTTGGCACCTCAGATTTTGATGTTGTGGCCATTTCAGAAACATGGACAGATATGGTTGTGGAAGATTGCGGGATTTAGATGTTTCAGTAAGAACAGAGAAGATAGTAAAGTGGGGTGGTGTGACATTGTTAATTAAAGGTAATATTACAGCAGCTGAGATAATGTTTGAGGACTCATCCACTGAGATAGTTTCAGCTGAGGTTAGAAACAGGAAAGGAGAGGTCACCCTGTTGGGAGTTTTCTATAGGCCTCCGAATTGTTCCAGAGATGTGGAGGAAAGGATAGCAAAAATTATTCTCGATAGGAGCGAGAGTAACAGGGTAGTTGTTATGAGGGACTTTAACTTCCCCAAAATTGACTGGGAATACTATAGTTTAAGTAGTTTAGATGGGTCAGTTTTTGTTCAATGTGTGCAGGAGAGTTTTCTGACACAGTATGTAGACAGGCCAATAAGGGGCGATGCCATATTGGATTTGGTACTGGGTAATGAACATGGCCAGCTGTTAGATTCGGAGGTAGGTGGGCACTTTGGTGATACTGACCATAATTCAATTATGTTTAGCAATTGGCGGGGGTAGGTATATACCGCAGGGAAAGAGGTATAACTGGGGGAAAGGCAATTATAATGTGGTTAAGCAAGATTTAGGATGCAAAGAATGGGGAAGGGAACTGCAGGAGTTGGATGCACTTGAAATGTGGAGCTTAATCAAGGAACAGTTACTGCTGGTCCTTCATAAATATATACCTATCAGGCATGGCGATAGCTGTCAAGAGAGGGAGCCATGGTTTACTAAAGAAGTTGAAACTCTTGTCAAGAGAAAAGAAGGCTTATGTGAGGATGAAGTGTGAAGGCTCAGTTCGGGTGCTTGAGAGTTATAAGTTAGCCAGAAAAGGTCTAAAGAGAGGGCTAAGAAGGGCCAGGAGGGGACATGAGAATTTTTGGCAGATACGATCAAGGAAAACCCTAAGGCCTTCTATATGTATATCAGGAATATAAAAAAATGACTAGTGTAAGATTAAGGCCTATCTGAGGTAGTAGTGGGAAGTTGTGTGTGGAATCTGAGGACTTAGGGGAAGTGCTTTATGAATACTTTTCGTCAGTATTCACATTGGAAAAGGGCAATGTTAGTAAGAATACGGAGATACAGGCTACTAAATTAGATGGGATTGTTGTTAACAAAGAGGAGGTTTCAGCAATTTTGGAAGAACTGAAAATAGATAAGACGCCTGGGCTGGATGGGATTTATGCTCAGATTCTCTGGGAAGCCAGGGAGATTGCAGAGCCTTTGGCTCTGATCTTTATGTCAACATTGTCAACAGGAGTAGTGCCAGAAGACTGGACGATAGCAAATGTTGTTCCCTTGTTTAAGAGGGGGAGTCTGAACATTGTTGGTATTTATAGGTCAGTGAGCTTTACTTCGGTTGTGGGTAAGGTATTGGAAAAGGTTATAAGAGATTGGATTTATAATCATCTGGAAAGGAATAATTTGATGAGAGATAGTCAACATGCTTTCGTGAAGGGTAGATCATGCCTAACTAAACTTCTTGAGTTCTTTGAGAAGGTGACAAAACAGGTGGATGAAGGTAATGTGGTTGATGTGGTGTGTATGGACTTCAGTAAGGCATTTGATAAGGTTCCACACGGTAGGCTATTGCACAAAATATGAAGTTTCGGGATTGAAGGTGGTTTAGTGGTTTGGATCAGAAATTGGCTAGCTGAAAGAAGACAGAGGGTGGTGGTTGACGGAAAATGTTCATCCTGGAGCTCAGATGCCAGTGTTGTACTGCAAGGATCTGTCTCGGGGCCACTGCTGTTTGTTATTTTTGTAAATGATCTGAATGTGGGCATAGAAGGATGGGTTAGTAAATTTGTGGATGACACTAAGGCACGCAGAGTTGTGGATAGTGCCAAAGGATGTTGTGGGTTACAGAGGGATGTAGATAAGATGCAGAGCTGAGCTGAGAAGTAGCAAATGGAGTTTAATGCACAAAAGTGTGAGGTAGTTCACATTTGAAAGAAGTAACACAAACGCAGAGTACTGGGGTAAGGGTAAAATACTTTGCAGTACAGATGAGCAGAGAGATCTTGGTGTCCAGGTGCATAAATCCCTGAAAGTTGCCACCCACGTTGATAGGATTGTTAAGAAGGCATAGGATGTGTTGCCATTTATTAGGGGGATTGAGTTTCAGCTTCAGCTGTACAAGACACTATTAAGGCCGCACCTGGAGTATTGCGTAGAGTTCTGGTCACCACATTACAGGAAGGCTGTGAAAGCTTTGGGAAGGGCTCAGAGGAAATTTACTGGGATGTTGCCTGGTATAGAAGGAAGGTCTCACGAGGAAAGGCTGAGGAAATTGAGTCTGTTTTTGTTGGAGAGAAGAAGGTTGAGAGGTGACTTAATTGAATTGAATTAAATTTATTGTTCACATGTACTGAGGCACAGTGAAAAGCTTTGTCTTGCGAGCAATACAGGCAGATCATCTAGTTAAATAGCATAGATGAGTAAATAATAGGTAAATAGTGGCAAAACAAAAATACAGGTACCGGCGAATGCTAAGAGTTTGTGAGTCCATTCAGTATTTGAACAACAGTAAAGTAGAAACTGTTTTGAAGCCGGCTGATGTGTGTGTTCAGGCTTCTATACATTCTTCCCGATGATAGAGGTTGTAGAAAAGCATTTCCTGGGTGGAATGGATCTTTCAGAATGCTGGCAGCCTTTCCTTGACAGCGGGCCTGGTAGATGGATTCTATGGATGGGAGGTTGGCCTTTCTGATTGTCTGGACCGAGTTCACCACTCTGTAACTGTCTCTGATTTTGAATGGTACAGTTGCCATACCAGGTAGTGATACATCCAGACAGAATGCTCTCAATGGCGCACCTATAAAAGTTGGCAACGATATTCGCTGTCATGCCAGATTTCCTCAGCTGCCTGAGGAAGAAGAGACATTGTTGGGTCTTTGTAACCAGTGCTTCCACATGAAGAGTCCAAGAAAGCTTGTTGTTGATGACCACTACCAGGAGCTTGATACTCTGCACTCATTTCATCTCTGTGCTGTTAATGTGTAGGGGGGCATGAGTAACATCCCATCGAAAGTCAATAATGAGTTCCTTAGTTTTGCCGGCATTGAGAGCTAGATAGAGAGCTAATTTTCCAGGTCTTCCACCTTCCATCTGTAGTCTGTTTCGTCGCCATCTGAGATTCGACTGACTATGGTGGTGTTATCAGCGAATGTAAATGGCATTAGTCCGGTATTTGGCGATGCAGTCATGGGTGTACAGCGAGTATAGTAGGGGGCTGAGTATGCAGTCCTGGGGGGCTCCAGAGTTGAATGTTAGTGAGGATGAAATATTGTCCCTAAACTTCACTGATTGTGGCCTGTGGGTCAGGAAACTAAGGATCCAGTTGCAGAGAGTGGGGCTTAACAGATGGATAGGGTGGAGGTGAGAGCCTTTTTTCCTCAGATGATGAAGGCTAACATGAGGGGACAGTTTTAAATTGAGGGGTGATACATTTAGGACAGATATCAGGGTAGTTTCTTTACTCATTGATAGTAGAGGTGTGGAACGGCTTGCCTGCAGCAATAGTAAACTTGTCGATGTTAAGGGCATTTAAATAGGCATTGGATAGACATATGGATAATAATGGAACAGTGTAGTTAGATGGGAATCAGATTAATTTCACAAGTCAGCGCAATATTGAGTGCCAAAGGGTCCATATTGCGCTGAGTGTTCTATGTTCTGTCAGAGGAAGTCTTAGCAAGAAACTGGTGACCAACCATTCCCTAATTTCTTTTGGTGACTATCATAAGGCTATATTAGATTAGATTAGCCCTGCACTGGAATTTATTTAGGTGAAATTATTACAAATTTTCTAGCAAAAATATTGACAAAAGTGTCAGTTTTGACGAACTGTTCCAGAGGTCTCTTGATCAGAGTCAAAAGTCCTTTACAAATGTGATGATAGTGAATCAATTTCTGATCAATGGTGATAGCTAAGCTTGGTTTTATGTGACAATCACATTCCTTATGAATGATCTGTTTACTTCTGTTCAACTGCCTGATGTTAGGACAAGTGGCTAATTGAAATAACTGCCTTGAAAATGGTATGCAGCGTGTTTAATGAGCGCTGGGACCAAATTAATTATCAGAGCCTGAACCATCATTGAGTCAATCTTTCCTAGTGCATTCTGTTACAACCTTAGAAAAAAAAGACCATTCATATTCAACTTTCATTATTTTTCTTGAATAGCTGGGACTTCCATAGACTAAAGATAGTTTTTAAAAGGACACTGTTGACCTTAAATGGCTGCTACATTCACCTCACCACATGGAAAGCCAATGCACATGAAGGATACAAGACTGTTTCCTCACAATTATCATTTTAATCAAAAAGCCTTGAAACCTTGTGAGTCATCAATAAATTTGATTCTCTTGTTTACACACACTTTCATGATAATCTTTCATCTCCAGCATGTAAAGCTATTGATGGAGAATCCAGAATAGAAAAGACAATAAAGCCAGACTTGGAATATTTGGATGAATTATACTTCAGCAGTTTGTTTTAGATAATAAAAACAGAAAAAGCAATAATGACTGATAACAGCAAGGATACTGGAAGCAATCCTCTCTCTATCTCACTCTCTCTCTATCAAATTAAGGAAGTAGTATTGAAAACCTACACAGAACAACAATGATTCACACAAAACTCCAGAAATCTGTTATTTCACCACTACAGAGGAAACAAGGCACCAACTGAGGAGTTGAACTCAGCCCTTTCAATTTTTACAATGCAAGAACTTTTTAAAAATGTGAAACAGAATCTACTTTAACTGTCCTTATTGTTCATGGAATATGGACATTGCAAACTTTAATACCCATCTCTAATTGCCTGGAGAATGTAATGGTGAGTTATGTTCTTTAACCATTACAGTCGTTGAAATGCTGTTAAGGGATTTCCAGGATTTTGACCCAGTGAAAGTGAAGGAATGGCACTATAGATCCAGGTCAGGACATGGTTTGGAGGATAACTAGCAAGGTGTTCTAATGCATCCATTGTCCTTGTCGTTTGAGGTGGTGGGAGCTGTATGTTTGAAACGTGCTGTTGAAGGAGCCTCAGTGAGTTATGTACATTGGTACACACTGCTGTCACTGTGCATTAATGGTGAAGAGGGTAGTACAGTGTCAGTCAGGTGGGCTGCTTTGTTTGTGATAGTTTCAAGCATCTTAAGTACTGTTGGAGCTTTACTCAGACAGATAAATGGGAATATTTAATCACATTCCTGTCTTGTGCTTTATAGATGGTAAACAGGATTATGGAGAGAAGGAGGTGGGGTACTCATCGTAGAATTCCTAGTCTCCGATTTGTTCTTGTAGCTGAAGTATTTATATGGTTAACCCAGTTCAGATTCTGGTCAATGGTTACCTCTATGATGTTGCTAGTGGGGGATTCGGTGGTGGTAATGTTTTTGAACGTCAAGGGAAAATGTTTAGATTGTCTCTCGTTGGAGATGATCATTGCTTGGTGTATGCATGGTGCAGTATTTACTTGAGACCTATCCAAGCTAATGTCCAGCTCTTGGTGGACATGGACATGGACTGCTTCAATATCTGAGGGGCCATGAATGGTACTGACCATTGAGCAATCATTGGTTATCATCCCCACTTCTGACTAAATGACTGATCAATTAAAATTGCATGTTTTTGTCTGTCTTCATAAAGGAGGACACAAATAGCGTCCCAAAAATATTGGGGAACACATGGTCTAGTGAAAGGGAGAAACTGAAAGAATTCAGTGCCAGTAGGAGTGTGGTGATGGGAAAATTGGTGGGATTAAAGGCCAATAAATCCCCAGGGCCTGATAATCTACATACCAAAGTGACTCAAGACTCTCAATTGCCCTCTGAAATGGCCTAGCAAGCTATTTAGTTATATCAATTGCTACAAAGTCTCAAAGAAATGAAAACCAAAAGAACTGCAGATACTGTAAATCAAAAATAAAAACTGAAATTGGTGGAAAAGCCCAGCAGGTATGACAGCATCTGGGAAGAGAAATCAAAGTTAATGTTTCAGGCCCCATCATCAGAACTGATGGCAGCTAGGAAAATGCTGGTTTATATGCAGAAGTTAGGTTAGAGGGGAGGGGAAAAGGAGTAAACGAAAGGTGCGGATAGATCCTGAAGAGAGAGAAGAGCAGTTGGACAGTCAAAGGAGTCAAAAATGATCTGGCTGGATGGGTGAATAGCTGTTACTGGAAACTGTTAGTGGCTAACAATAGGTAGTGAGTAATGGCAGTGTTATGACACGGGGTAAACACTCCTGCTTAATGTAAACAGCAACACAGAAAAGATTTATCTGCATTAATGTGAAAATTCAAGAGGCCAAGAACTATTTAAAGTAAAAATTAACAACTTTATTTCTTAAAGTATGACAGAGAATAATTAACTAACAACTATTTGCAATTCCTCTCTAACCTATCTTTTACCTTCCCTTCTATAGTCCTAGTCCAATAAAACTCCCGATTAAGATTTACAAAAATAAACTTCTTATCTCAAGGCAGCTTTTAGTATTCCTGTCGTCTTTTCTTCTTCATGGTGGTTCTGCTTCAGAGATTATTGATCGACAAAGGTACCTTTTAAGAGAGCTATTTTTCAGACAGTTTTTACATGCTGGTAGCTTGGCAGCTCTCCTCCCAGTTGTTCAATTTTACCCGGTCTTATACCCGCATAGCATTGGATTGTGTCTTTGGCTTTTAAGATTGTCAACATACTAAATTTAAATTGGATTGGAGTTTGGTATTTTTCAGGGTATAATTTAAACTGATTGGCGTATTGATGCCTGTTTTGTCATTTCCAGGCAACCAGCTACCCTGGAACACGTACATTGTACCTTTTTCAGAACACTTGATGCTGTCAGGTAGCTCTGCCAGCTTTTAACTCTCTGAAAGATACAGTACATCCACATTTTCATAACACCTTCCCCCTAAGAAAAAATGAACCATCATAATGAAAAGATGGCTTCATTTTTTTTTAACATATTACCCTAACATACAGATAACTTTAATATAAGTTCATCTTAAGTTCTTCCCATATACATATATAACATTAAATAAATACAAATTTCATCTAATCTCTATCAGCTAAATCTGCGATAACGCATCTACGATTACATTCTTACGACTTGCAACATGTAAGAATTTTAAGTTAGAAGTCTGTAACATAAGACTCCAACAAAAGAGTCTCATATTCTTGTCTTTAAAGTGTTCTAAGAATGTAAGCGGATTGTGGTCAGTGTACACAACCGTCTCTGACACATTGTGGGTGACAAACACATTACAATGTTGTAAGGCCAGTGCCAAACTCAATAGCTCTTATTTGTTTGTGGAGTATTTCCCTTGGTGGATGTTGATCATCTTCGAAAAGTAACCAACTGGCAGTTCAATCCCATCCTCAATTTCCTGAAGGAATACAGTTCCAACTCCTGTGTCACTAGCATCAATGGCGACTTTAAAAGTTTTGAAATTTTGGTGGAACTAGGACTGGTTTGGTGGTTAATATTGATTTCAAATGGTTAAGTGCCTCCTGGCATGGTTCTGTCCACCAAAACTTTGTGTTCGTCTTCACCGGTTAACAGTGCTGAAGTTTGGAACAAACTTCCGATAGAATCCGCTGAGTCCTAAGAATTGAAGTACCTCTTTCTTCAAGGCTGGTCGTGAAAATTCCTCGATGGCCTTCGTCTTTGCATTCCGTGGGGTCAACCTTCCAAGACCGATGTTATGTTCAAGAACGTCACCTCTGCTTTCGTGCTTTCAGTTTTATTCAAGTTTATCACCAGTTTTGCTTCTCATAGTTGCTCAAGTAGCTCTGCCAACTGTACCATGTGATCTTTCCAGGACTTACTAAAGATCACCACATCGTTCAAATAGACTGCACAGTTTGTTAACCCAGCCACAACTCAGTTTATGAGTCTTTAGAATGTAGCGGGTGCATTCTTCATTCCATGGGACAGTACTTTAAATTGATATAGCCCATTTGGGATTACAAATGCAGAAATTTATTTCTCCAACTCTGATAAAAGTACTTGCCAGTAACCACACATGAAGTCCAACTTTTTTCTATCTGGCATCTTTCCTAGATCATTCATCTGACTCAACTTTTTCTCAATTTGTTAGGGACCACCAAACCTGGCTTTGAAGGGATCTCCCATAACTGGTAACAGTACTAACATGTCATCCCCTCGGGAAAACATCTGAGTCTCAGAGCTTTTATCTACCACCTGCTTCATTCTATACTGTGCCCTCTTTAGGTGTTGTTTAGCTAACTCACCTACTCTATTTAATCTCTCCCTCACCTCCAATACATAATCTAAATATGAGATCTCTGATTTTGGTCCTGTCAATTTTTCTTTAATTAATTTCAAAGGGCCTCTTACCTCATGACTGAATATTAACTCAAAGAGAGTAAACTGAATGGATTCATTTGGGGCATCTCTAATGGCAAACAATACAAATGGGATGCCTTTATCCCAATCATTTGGGTAGTCCTGACAGTACAGTTTCAACGTGGTCTTCAAGGGCTGATGCCAATTTTCTAATGCTACGTGGGCTTCAGGATGATATGCCCTGGATTTAAAGTGCTGCATACCTAAGCTAACCATAACCTCCTTAAACAACCTAGCAGTAAAATTTGACCCTCGGTTCAACTGAATCCCACTGGGTAGCCCATACCATGTGGAAAAAGCCACTAACTCCTCTACTACCTTTTTTGCCTTGATACTCCATCATGGAATTGCCTCCAGAAATCTGGTAGGCACATCCATTATGGTTAACAAGTACTGGTTTCCACTTTTAGCCCTCAGGAGGGGACCTACACCGTCAATTATAACTTGTGTGAAAGGTTCTTCAAATGTGGGAATTGGCAACAAAGGCACTGGTTTTATTACCGCCTGTGGCTTACTTACCATTTGGCATTATGACACATATGGCAAAAGTTAACCACATCCTTGTGCATTCCAAGCCAATAAAAATGGTTTTGTACCTTAGCCTGAAACATTTGTACCCTTAAGTGACCTCCTACAGGAAGTTCATGTGCTACCCGTGACACTTCCTGTCTCTATGCTACTGGCAATACAATCAGCCGATGTTTCCTCTGCACTAACCTGTCGTGGTCTCCATATTCGCCTTTCAGATAATAATCCTCAGGAATATTCTTTGCTTCCTTTTCAGAGTACACATTCACATATATATCTTTTATTGTCTTTTCTTACTGCTGCAAATATGAGGCTTTCAGGACTAAACACTTCTGTCTGACCCTCTGCCTGTTCAGGTTTTTCCTGCATATTTACTCATCCCTTATTTTCAGTGACGGGTTAGATCCTGTATCTCTCTAAATTAAAACTTCTTGTCCTTCTTTCTGAGTAAACTTCACCCACAGAGGTGAATTCTTTGTAGAGAGATCAGGTACTAACTCCATAACCAGCCCCTGCCTAGGCTGAGCGTTCTCCTGCAGCTCCTTGAGTCTTCTTGCGGTTTTCTTTACTACCTTCACTAATGCCACTGGCTTAGCTTCTTTTACCACATCTTTTCCCCCAGCGCCTTTCTTTAACGACACTGTACATGTCCCACTTTACAACAGTGGAAACACCTGAGACCTTTCACCTTGTTTCCACCCTCTTGGGCTTCTTTTTTTATAATGTGGTAAATTCTTACCAGCGTTCTCTACTCTTGGTTTAGTAGTGTAGGATTTCCCCTTCTCCCAACTTCAATCCCTCACAGGAAGAAATTCTGGCCGGAAGCTTGTCTTATGCACCAACATGTACTCATCTGCTAATTCTGCTGCCCTTCTCACTTCCTGAACGTTTTGTTCCTCCATGTGGATTCTTACCATCTCTGAAAGTGAGTTTATAAACTTTTCCAGCAGAATAATTTCTCCTGGAGCCTCAAAGATCTTATCTATTTTTAAAGCACGCGCCCATTGATCAAAATGAAAATGCTTAATTCTTTTGAGCTTAACATCAGTCTGACCTGGTTTCTTCTTTGTGTTTCTGAACCACTGCCTATATGCTTCTGGCACCAATTCATAAGCACTTAAAATAGCCTGCTTAACCTCTTCATTATCTCAACACCTCATCTGACAATGCGGCAAATACCTCACTAGCTCTGCTTACCAGTTTAGTCTGAACTAGCACTACCCATAAATCCACAGACCACTCCATCTGCCTAGCCAATTTTTCAAATGAAATAAAGAAAGCTTCAACATCTTTTTAAAATGTGGCTGAATTTTGACATATTTATGTATATCCCTACCTTCTCTTTTAATCTCCATCCTGTTAACTTGACTTTGCTGACTAAGTCGCAATTTCTCAAGTTCAAATTCTCTCTCTTTTTGCTCAGCTAAAAACTTTCTCTCTCTCTCTCTTCGCTCTTTCTCCCTTTCTCCTCTCTCTATTTGCCCAGCCACAAACCTTCTCTCTGTCTCTCTTTTTCCTCTCTCTCCCTCTTCTCTCTCTCTTTCTCTTTCTCTCTTTCCCCTTGTTTATCTTCTAACTCAATTTTCCTCAATTGTAATTTAAGTTTTTCTACCTCTACTGCACTTCTCTGTATCTCTGACACACCTAAGTGTTTGAGTATCTCCCTTACAAATTCAGTATTACTTTCATCCTTGGTTAAACCCAAATCTTATGCATTTGCTAATTCTAAAATATGGCCTTTTTCTTTTCTGCTAAACTTTCTTGGCAAATTTGAGAAACATCTTCAAATCTCAGAAACTCTTTAGCAATTTTAATAGCCATTTCTCTCACTTTTACTCTTACTCAACCACAAGTCACCGAAAGTCAACAAATTGCCTCATCTACGTATTATTTAAAGATCTAGGACACCAACCTGCAAGTATTTAAATCTGCTGGAATTTTTTTGTACCCCCAAATCTATTCAAATTATGGATTTGAGCCCCCAAGCTGTTACAATACGGGGTAAACTCTTCTGCTTAATGTAAACCAGCAACACAGAAAAGATTTATCCCGTGCAGTAATCTGTGAAAGTTCGAGAGGCCAAGAATACTTAAAGTAAAAATTAACAATTTATTTCTTAAAGTATGATAGAAAATAATTAACTAACAACTATTTACAAGTCCTTCCTCTAATCTATCTTCCCCTTCTACAATACTAGTCTGATAAAACTCCCAATTAAAATTTACAAAACAAAACTTCTTATCTCAATGTCGAACAGCTTTCAATTTTCTCTGGATTCCTGTCTTCTTATTTTGGCGTTTCTGCTTTACAGGTTGCTGATCGATAAAGGTACCTTTTATGAGAGCTATTTGTCGGGCAGTCTTTTTACATGCTGGTAGTTCTCCTTTCCCTGGTCTTATATCCCCTGTGCTTTCTATTGTGTCATTGGCTTTTCAGATTGTTAATATGCTAAATTCAGACTGGATTGGAGTTTGGTATTTTTCGGGGTATAATTTAAACTGATTGGTGTAATTCGAATCTGTTTTGTCGTTTCCAGGTAACCAGCTACCCTATCCCCCGAGCACATGTTACATTGTACCTTTTTTCAGAACATTTGGTGCTGTCTGGTAGTTTTTGTTAGTCTTATTTCTCCTAAAGGTACAGTACAGTACACCCACATCTTCATAACAGCAGACAAGGCCTGGTATGTCATACAGTCATAGAGTCATACAGATGTTCAGCACAGAAACAGACCACTCAGTCCAACCCGTCCATGCCGAACGGGTAGCCCAACCCAATCTAGTGCTACTTGCCAGCACCCTCCAAACTCTTCCTATTCATATTCATTTACCCATCCAGGTACCTTTTAAATCTGCAGTCCTTCTTTCTCCTAACAAATGAATGTTGCCAAATTTGCAGAGAATACAAAAATAGGGAGAAAGATAGGTTTTGGTAGGGGGTTGGGACATGGGGGCATTCAGGCCTAAAATTATTGACCTTGATATTAAGTCCAGAGGGCTGCAGGGTCCCCAAACAGAAAATGAGGTGGTGTTCTTCCAGCTTGTGCTGAGTTTTGCTGGAGCAGTGCTGCAAGCCTGAGACAGACATGTTGGCCAGGGAACAGGGTGTTGTGTTAAAGTGGCAGGCAACTGGAAACTCAAGGTATGGGGAAAAAAGTGGGAACAAGTTTCTGGGTTAGATGATCAGTCATGTTCGTACTGAATGGCTTACTCATGCTCCCAATATCTATGTGATGGAGAGAAGTTTATTGATGAAAAAGCTGAAGATGGTTGGTCTAAGACACCACACTGAGGAACTCCTACATAGCTGTCTAGGGAATGAGATTATTGTTCGACAACAAACCCAATCATTTTTCTTTGTACCAGGTTATGACTCCAACACGTAGAGAGCTTTCCCTCTTTTCCATTGACTCCACTTTTGCAAAGGCTTCTAGATACTCTGCTGACTTGAATGGTGCCTTGATGTCAAGGGCAGTCATTCTGACCTCACCTTGCCCAAAGTGAGCATCAATGAGCAGGCTATTACTTTGCAAGCATCACTTGATAACATTGTCAATGATCCCTTCTATCACTTTGGAGAGAAATCGAGGGTAGATTGATGGGGCAGTATTTGGTTGCTTTGGGTTTGTCCTGCTTTATGCATCCAGGACATACCTGAGCAATAGATGCCAGTGTTGTAGCTGCCCTTGGAACAGATTGTCCAGGGGATTTAATAGTTCTGGACCCCAAGTAATCAGTACTATTGCCAGCATGTTGTCATATCAATAGTCTTTGATGTATCACATTATCACATGGTGTGAATCAAACTAGCTCAAGACTGGCATCTGTATGCTGGAGACCTATAGAAGAGACTGGTATTAATCATCCACTCATCACTTCTCGCTGAAGAGTAGAAATTTACGCAAAGCTTTTAAGTAGAGCTTAAGTAGACTGATTCAAATGAACTTAAGGAACAATTATTAGAATTACTGAGGCAGTAATCCAGAGATCAGTTAATGGTCTGAGGATCTGGATTCAATGGTGGAAATAATTTTAAAGAATTTTAAAATCTGAAGTTAACAATCTAAAGATGACCACGAAAGCATTGTTGGTTCTCGTAAAAACCCTTTTGGTTCAATAATGCCCTTATAGAGATTGTTAACTGCATGTCTTTACCTGGTCTGTTCTACGTATGACTCCAGAACCGCATCAATGTGGTTGACTCTAAAGTGCCCTCTGAAATGGCCCAGCAAGGCATTCATTTGTATGAAACTGCTAGAACATCTCCAAGTAATGAAACTGGACAGATTAACTGGCACTGGCCTAGGCACCACAACAATGGCAAAGAGCCCTGCTGATCTTGCAAAGTCGTCCTTTACTAACATCTGGGGGCTAGTGCCAAAATTGGGAGAGCTGTCTCAAATACAACAGCCTGATATAGCTATTCTCACTAAAACAAACCTGACAGTGTTGTATATTCAAAAGGAACGACAATATATCTCCAGGTCAGGATGGTGAGTGGCTTCATGGGGAACTTGAAGGTGGAGGAATTTGTATGTACTTTCTACCCTTCTTGATGGAAGTGGTCATGGGTTTGAAAGGTGCTGTCTCAGGATCTTTGGTGTAGGTACACCCATAAATCGCTGGATTGCAATGAGTAATGTCCAGAGCATGGGTTCTATTCCTGTAACCATCTGAGGTCACCATAGAAGTCCTACCTTCTCAAACTCACCCGACACCTGGTGACCTTCAGGTGAATCTTTTCTCTAGAATGAGAGAAGAGCCCTTTAGTCCTCTGGGACTATGACAACTTTACTTTACAGTCACAATGCTGTTAGTGAAGGAGTTCTAGGATATTGAGGGTTGAAGGAATGATGTTGTGATTCCAAGTCAGAATGTCGAGTGACTTGAGGGGAACTTGCAGGTGAGGTTAATGCCTTATATCTACTGCCCTTGTACTTCAAGATGGAAGTGGTCATAAGTTTGGAAGGTCCTATCTGAGGAGCCTTGGTGAATTTCTGGAGAACATCTTGTAGATATTAGCATTGTGGTAGAGGGAATGAATTTTTGGATTTGGTGCCAACCAAATGTGCTGCTTAGTCCTGAATGTTGTCAATCTTCTTGAGTGTTACTGGAGCTGCATGCATCCAAACATGTGGAAAGCATTACTATCCCATCAGCCTACTCAAATCCATCAATAAAGTGATGAACATTAACAGTGCACTTGCTTAGCAACAACAGCAACAATTGACTGTAATAATCTGCTATTTGACAATCAGTTTGAGCCCTGCTTGGGTCATTCCATCTCTGATGTCATTGCAGCCTCCAAACATGAACAAAACAGCTGAATATGGGAGGTGAGGTGTATATGACTGTCCTTGACAGCATGACCACATTTGACCATGTGAGGCATCAAGGATCCCTAGCAAAATTCACATCAATGATAATCAAAGGAAAAGCTCCTGTTGGTCGGAGTCATAACTGGAATATAGGAAGATGGTTGTGGTAGTTGGAGGTCAGTCATCTTAGATCCAGGATATCTCTGCAGAAGCTCCTCAGGGTAATGTCCTAGGTCCAACCATCTTCAGCTGCCTCACCAATGACCTTCTCTCCATCTTAAGGTCAGGCATTGGGCTATTATCTGATAATCATACAATGTTCAGCACCATTTGTGACTTCTCAGATACTGAAGCAATCCATGGGCAAGCTCAAAATTTGAGCTGGCAGGGAATGTGTGTTCTACACAAGTACCATATAATGACCATCTCTTTTCAGACACAATCTAAAGCTTGTCCCTTAACAATCAATTGGATTACCAGCATTGACTATGCTGCTCTCTATATTCTGGCAATTAGTATTGACCAGAAACTGAACTGGACTGGCCATATAAATACTATGGCTACAAAAGCAGGTGGAGGTTAGAATGAGTAATTCATCTTTTGACTCCCTAAAGCATGTCCACCATCGACAAGGCACAAGTCAGGAGTGTGATGGAATACTCCCCACTTTCCTGCATGAATACAGTGCCAACAACTTCTAAGAAGCTTGACACTAGCCCACTTGATTGTGACACATCCTTAAGCATTCACACTCTCTACCATTGAAGCTCTCAAGCAGCAGTGTGTACCACTTATACGATGAACTGCAGAAATTCAGCAAGGCTCCTTAGACAGTGCATTCAAAACCCCAATCACTGCCATCTACAAGAACAAGGGCCGCACATACATGAGAACACCACCACCTGCAAGGTCCCCTCCTAGACATTCACCATTCTAAGCAGGAAATGGATTGCTGTCTTTTCAGTGTGGCTCTGGCAAAATCCTGGAACTGCATCTTTAACAGAACTATGGGTGTATCTACACCAAATGGACTGGAGCATTTGAAGAAGGCAGCTCACCATCACCTTCAAGGGCAAGAAAGAATGGGCCAGCAAGGTCCACATCTCCTGGATGATTAAATTTTCAAAAAGGACACTATATATGGAGCCACATATGTGAGGTCAAACAGCAAGCGTAGAAAATATCTATAGTTTCAAGTAAACTAAGTAAGCTAGCAACACTTGCTAGCAGGTCAGTTCTGTAGCAGGCATCTTAAATGAGAACATCAACGAAACATCAACGAAACAGGTAGTAAAGGGCAGTGCTGATGGGTATTCATATTGAAACACTGGGTGAATTGACTGGTTTCTCAGTCTGATGAATCTTGAAGGAATCTGGCTCCAACTTGATTGAGGAAATCGCATAGAATCTGCTATCTCAACAATCTCTGTCATGTTGCTGACCCAGATGTGCTGCTCCTCCAGCTCCCATACCTATTGCAACTTTTATGCAGTCAGGACTCCTCCTCCTCTACCCTCTGAGTGTGCCCAGAGATTTGATATACGCTTTGCAATAGCATGATATTTTCAAAATCAACCTAACTCCAAGTTCAGCACTTGGTCCTTGCAACTCAGGATTTGATATTGTTGAGTAATGTACAAGTTTATTCAATAGACCCCCATGGTCTAAATTAGGAAGCCTGGCACTGGTCAGCTGTATGATGATAAGGAAGCAGTGAGACAGTTGCTTCTGGTTTCAAACAGGAAATGCTTGCATGAATGCCATTCTCACAAACAGTTACCAAATGGACTGTGTCAGAAGTGCCCAGTGGGCCCCCTGCAAAGGGCCACCAGGCTTTCTTGACACTGCCTGAGAAAAGCTATATAAAACAAAGATTGTGCTCAAATTTTGTACAGTTAAGATCATTATAATTTATTCTTGCTTCTTAACCTTGATTAACCTTGATTCTTAGGTTATGACTAAAATCATATGCTTTTAACGAAAAAAAATGTAAATGTACTTGTTATTTATAGTACAAACCTTCATCTATATATGCACATGTTTTCTTTCTCTTTTCATCTCCCAATGTGAGGAGATAAATTTGTTAAACATCACATAGTTTTAGTTTTTGTTATCACTGGTATTTGTGTAAGTTAAGAAATGAAGAATGAAATCCTGGTACAAAGCTCTGTAATCTATTAGGACTTTTTTTCTTTTATTTCTGTGCTGTAAAGTACATTCCTTTGAAATGAAAAACTGGAAGTTATTTTCTTAATGTACACCAGAGGTCTCTCTTGTCAAAGAGTCTGAGCAAGCTCAAATAATCAAATTGTCAGACTCCATAAAGGTAACATCAGAATAGAGGAGAATGTCTTAGAACTAACAAGTGGGAAAATGAGAATAAGTGAGGCAAAAGAAAGCAGAATTAAAATGACAGCCTTGACAGAAATTTTAATGAGGAGAGATTGTGAGCTAATTGTCAACCTTGCTGCCAACAGGTAGTAAACTGGAAGTGCCAAGCAATTGCCTGCCCTCTATCAAACCCATCTTGTTTCCACTTCAATTGAAATCAATAGAAATAACCTTTGGAGTAATGTACATTGATGAACTAGTGAATTTTCATAATAATCGGGTATTTTCAACTCCAGTAAAATACTGCCGATACTGAAATTCTGAAATGAAAACAGTAACGTTGTAAATACTTAGCATGTCAGGCAACATCTGTCAACACTTCCTGGGCTTCATTTTATAATCCTACCAGCAAATCTATATTCTGTACACAGCCTCAAATTGAAGTAGTGTGAGAATCTGGGAATCTAACTCACAGGTTTAGTTTGTGTGAGTGTAGCTATTACAAGAGAAATTCTGTAGCTTGGAATATGTCAGCCAAATAAATTGGATTTCAATAAACTAATCCATTCCAGTAACAAAATTAAAATTGAAGATTATAACTCAATCTTTTTGACAAGAAAATAAATTAAGCTGTATAAATATTTCACCATAATGTGAAATGCTACACATGAGAATATTTTCAGCTTTTATTCTTGGATTATTTGCTGACATCTTCCTTTTTTGTATCAAAATCATTATGAATTGAGAATAATGTGATTGATTCCTACAGTCATTTTTTTAGTTAGAATCAATAGGCATCTATGGCTTATCCAGCAAAAGTACATTTGAGCACAGGAAGATTCTTTTCCGACTCTATCCCGCAAAACACCATTGAATCTATCCTTTCTTTTCTAGACCTATTGATGAAAATTGGTCAAAGCTTGAGTCCTCACTGAGTTTTCATTGAACAGGGGTGGCGTCCATGTGTGTGTGTTCTTATCCCCTCTCACCCTGATCTTCCAGAATGGCCAATGGAGTTGTGAGCGTTCTTCAAATATTCCAATGAGGTCACACCAACCCCCTTCACTATTGCCGTACCAAGAGGTGTAAGGAGCACCTACTCAGGCAGTCAAGATGCCAGAATGTCTGATCAACACTTCTCCAATACACAGTCCTTAGGCTTGTTGAAACTGGTTCCCTCTGAAACTTTGTGACCTCTTCCATCTTGGTTTCCACTGTTCTCTGTGGTCAATATTTGCTGGCTGTTGTTTAATTTAGTTTACACAATTTTCTGCCAGGCCTGATTTCTCTGGCTGTTGGTCAATTTGGAATTGACCAACTACTTCAATTTGAGGCTGTGTACAGAATTTTGGACCCTGGTCACTTGACCAAAAAATTTTGTCAAGTAGTCTTCACAGGACATCTACAGATATTAGCAAACTAAGTCACACGGGGGTAAACTGCTTCATTCAACGAGCAATTGATGCTTTGGTTAAAGAACCAACTAAGACATCAAATATTCCTTTAAATAGCAAAAGATTCAAACTAAAATTCCTTTACAGTGGCAGAATATGACAAAATCCAGGGAGTAGTTAATGGTAGTCTTGCAGTTCTTTAGTTCTTCCTGTGAGAAGTTACCCCTAAACACCATGAGGACATCTGTTTCATTAATGTTCATATTGTAAGTGACAGGCAAATTCCTGGGCAGCACTCAGGATGTTTTCATTTCAAGATAGTCAAAAATATTATGATATCATTTTTAGTCTGACCTATTTAAATACAAGCATAGCTGATCAGATTCCTAGATTAGAGATTAAAATCTGTCAGTCCAATGCGACATTTACAATGTTTAGTTTCAATAACTCAGGCACAGGCCAGTCCACATTGGAAGGTAGAGAGCGCGGGAATGTGGGCGGGAGTGAGAAGCAGTGGGTGATGTCATTCACCCTTTCCCCTTTAATATCTCAGTTCAACAGCTGACCAAACTGGGACATTTACTCAACAATTGGGATGGCCTTGAAGATGAGGAATGGGAATAAGTGGGTGGTGGGAGGTTTGCCGTCAGGGCTTGGATGAAGGTTTTGATTGGGACTTGGAAAGACTCCATCAGTATCTGTGGAATGGAAAGGGGTGTTGGATTAGAAATCCAGGTGCAGTGGGAAAGAAATAAACAGGTTGCAAATCAGGAGAGAGGAGGACTGAAGGGGGACTTGAGTCATCAGCTCTGTGTGTAACAGAAATGAAATATCTACCAATGTGCCTCTGGTTTGCTATAGTCATGTGACGTCTACCATAAGGTACTGACTGGGGGGTATCCATCTTGCAGCCTGTTTGAATATAAGCAACATGGTACTGGAGTGAACAAATGACATGTGTCAGATGTGGAGCTGAGATGGAGTCTTGAAGAGAAGTGTAGAAACATGGGGATGTTTTGAGCTGCCAAATCTAATAAAATCCATTGAGGTACAAGAAGGAACAATGAAACAGGCCACAACTGAAACACTGGGCAAGACATAATGGTTACAAATGTTCATCTCCACTCGTCAAAACGAAAGGGAATAAATGAACGGGCAGATCAAGAATAAAGTAAAGGCTGTTACAACAAAGAATGAACGCTTTCAGATTCAACTTGAAGCAGCAACTCAATATGCTCTGAAAGTTATCAAACTAGCAGAGACATTAAATGTAACAGTCAAATTCATCCTAATTACCCCACAAAATGAAACTCTCAAGTGTTTCTGCAGGAAATAATAAGGAAAGGATGACTGAAAAACACGAAGGACACTCCTATGAGTGTCAGCCAAGATTGTACCGGTGATACAGAGGTGAGATGACAGCACATTGTACAAAGGAATAGAGTCATCTGAGGAGGTTGTGACACAATGACAATGTCGCTGCACTGATAATGCAGAACTCAGGGTAAATACTGAAGACTATTAGCTTGTTTTTGGTTCAGGATAATCAAGGATTGATTTTAGTTTAGGAAACTCAGATTGAGAAGATTTTAAGGTAGTTTTTGGAGAAGATCCGTTTTGAGTCAGAAGCAAATATAGTCTCTCTCTGAAGAAGGAGATTTCTCAGAGTAATTTAGAGACACATGAGAATAAATCATGTTAGCAGGAAAGTTTAACTTGTAGAGTATTTGGTTAGACACCTGCACGTAATTGAAATCTGCAGGTAATTAAAATCTGCGAATGCCTAAGGTCTCAGTTCTGAGAGTATTCATGTAAGAAGACTTCGCAGTTCACAGGAAAGAACTGGACAGTAATCAATAAAGTGGAGTTTAAAGCTTTGATAGAGGGTTGGTTTCTCAGGATTTGAGTTTCTGTGATGTGAAATTTCAGAAAATAGATTCAAATTTTGTTTTGCTAGGTGTTTTAAGAATTTTCTAATTGTTCTATAGTCTAGATAGCTTTGTTTCTTTTGTTTTTTTTGTGTAAATAGTCTTGAAGAAATAGTCTACAGTTTTACTAGATATCAAACTGTTACAGTTCCTGTTTGATTATAGGACCACTCCACATGCAACTACAGGGAGAGCAGCAGCAAAGTTGCTAATGGGGAGAAGACTCCACTCCAGGTTTTTGATTGGATTCCCTACAGTGTAGAAACAGGCCTTTCGGCCCAACCAGTCCACACCGACCCTTCGAACGGTAATCCACCCAGACCCATTTCCCTCTGACTAATGCACCTAACACTACGGGCAATTTAGCATGACCAATTCACCTCACCTGCACATCTTTGGACTGTGGGAGGAAACCGGAGTACCCGGAGGAAACCCACGCAGACACGGGGAGAATGTGCAAACTCCACACAGACAGTCACCCAAGGCTGGAATCGAACCTGGGACCTGTGAGGCAGCAGTGCTAACCACTGAGCTACCATGCCACCCTTAAAGCCGATCTTCCCAGACCTGAGGGAACAGGGTGAAACAGCATCAGGAATGCCAGTGCCAGATACCAGACTCTGTCAAGCAAGAGCAATGGTTTACTATAGGGAACAAAACTTGGTGTTGGAACCATGGGAATGGACCTGCATGGGTACAAGGCTTGGTTGACACAAGGTCAAGATGAGTGATATATAAACTTTGGGGAGGAGCGATGATCCTGAACAAGTATGTGGATCATATAAAAGCCATAAACCGGCAAACAGCATGGTAGCAAAATGTGCTCTGCTCCTTGGGACAGTTGGAAAAGCTGACAGAACCTATTGGTTCTCCCTCTCTGTCAAGTGTTGAGACTTCTGAAACTGAGATGGACATGGAGAATCTCACATGGTGCCTTTGCCACCAGAAGAAGAGAGTGCAATTATCCCAAGACATTCCAGACACAAGAGGTGAGCTCCTACGTGTTACATATCGCCCATTTCCAACACTGAGCCAGCGGAACTCGATGCAGCGTTAAAACATCCCAGGAGGTACTAAAAGAGGAAAGATGAGCCTATGTCCTCGGACTCAGAGGGGGAGGGATGCCCTGATTGTAAGGAAGTCAGGCAGGTGGGCCTCATGTAATATGAGATCCTGGATTGGGGCTGTTAATCTGATCCAGTCAGGGAACCCTGGCTGATAGATAAGAACAGGAGTGTCCGATATTCTGAGAGCTGGCTCTGAGGGAGCTGGATCAATGTCAAGGACTTTCCATATTAAATGGTGACTTGGTGCCAGAATAATAGCGTCTGTGGAGTTATTTCAATGTGATTATATTTCAGTGAATTACCACAATGTTAACTTTTTAAAAAGAAAATATAATGACGTAGGAGGCCAGATTTCATTTTGGGCTCTGCTTTGTCTAGTAGTATGATCAGCCAAGATCATAACAGAAAGAACAGCTTAAAATTTTAATTCAGGCTCCTATTTGCACAATGGTATCCCAATTTCAACAATTTGTTAATGAAGTTTCTTACCTTCTTGAGAACAGAACTCTTGGACACATTGAAACCCATCATTCAATAAAAAGACAAAAGGCCCATATGTGCTTGGCTACGGCAGTGTTCCTAATTTTTTTCAACTGTAACCTATAACTTTCCAATCCTCTCCTGGCTGTCATGTCAAGGGTTATTGTGCAGGTAAGAGAATATTATTTATTTTAGTTTTAAGTAATAATCATTGAATGTTTCAGCATATGTGACCTTTTTGCTTTTCTCCAAGAAATCCTCTGTCTTTCTGAATACTCAATCATCTTTATGAGTCCAGCTTTACTTGTTATGACCTGTCATAGATATCCCTTGCATAAGAACAAATATTCCACCTAATTCCTTCAATGTTCTATAAATCATTTGTTTTTATCACAGAGTTTTTTTTTCTTACTCAAGCAGTCACTTTCAAACATTACTCTAAATTCTGCCTGTACAGCAGAATATTTATATGGCTGCTGGTTACCTTCTAGTTAATAGAAACAGTATGTACTCGAGTTATTCTGCCCTTTTCCATCCTATGCATTATGTATAAAGATTTGTTTCTTCTACAGGGTCACTATTTTATACATTAACAGCAGATTGTGATGATATACAAATCCCATCTAAATCCTTTAATTGCTGTAAGTAATTATGTAATAGTCATGAGAGAGTCATGAACACAGTCCAACCCATTACTCAAACCAGCCTTCCAACCATTGACTCCATCTATACTTCCCACTGCTTTAGAAAAGCAACCCATTAATATTGCCACCATCCTCAGGTACCCAGTCAATGAACAGTTGGTCCCTGGATGATAACTGGCTTCTGTTTTGAATAATGATGGCACTGCATCTCAACATCCCAACTCAATGACAATATTAATTAAGGTTGGCATTAAGCAAAAAGATTATCTAGACCCTCCCAGGCCCTACACTCATCCCTGGAACATCTGGACAACAAGGATACCTACATGATAATCCTCAATACTGATGACCTGCAAGGCTGCATACTTAACCCCCTTACTGTAACCCTTATACACTCATGCACCTATGTGACCAAATTCCACCCAACTGCCTTTACAAGTTTGCTGACAATACCACTGTTGTAGCTCAGTTTTCAAACAATGACAAGACAGAATACAGTAAAGAGATTGAGTACTTAGCGGCATCGTGTAAAGACAACAATCCTTCCATCAACATCAGCAAAATGAAGAAGTTGGTCATTGACTTCAGGAAGCTGAGTGGACGGCACACTACTGTCTGCATCAATGATGCTGAGGTAGAGATGGTCAAGACCGTCAAGTTCCTGGGAGTGATGGTCACCAACAATCTGTCCTGGTTCATCAATGTCAACACAATGATCAAGAAAGCACAACAATGTTTCTACTTCTTTAGGAGGCTACAGAAATTCAGCATGTCCACAAAGACTTTTATCAGTTTTTATGGATGCACCATAGAAAGCATCCTATCTGGGCACACTGCAGTGTAGTGAGGCAATTGCTCTTCCCAAGACCTCAAGAAACTACACAGAGTCAAGAACACAGTCGAGCCCATCACACAAACCAGCCTTCTGTCCACTGACTAGGAGAAAGTGAGGACTGCAGATGCTGGAGATCAGAGTCAAGAGTGTGTTGCTGGAAAGGCACAGAAGGTCAGGCAGCATCCGAGGAGCAGAAGAATCGATGTTTTGGGCATAAGCCCTTCATCAGGAATGTTTCCTGATGAAGGACTTATGCCCGAAACGTCTATTCTTCCGCTCCTTAGATGCAGCCTGACTTGCTGTGCTTTTCCAACAACACACTCTTGATTCTGTCTATTGACTCCAACTATACTTGCCGCTGCCTCGGGAGAGCAACCAACATCATCAAAGACCCCTCCTACTCCTGTTTTACACCCTTCCACTCTGTTTATTAGGTACAAGGTAAAAAAGTTTGAATATGTGCATGAATAGATTCAAGAACAGCTTCTTCCCACTTGTTACCAGACATTTGAATGGACCTCTCAAATGTTAATGTTGATCTCTCTCTCTGCACCTCCTCTGCAGTTGTAACACTGTATTCTGCACTCTGTTCTGTTACCTTAATACACTTTGTATGGTACAATCTGCCTGTATAGCACTCAAAATAACACTTTTCACTGTATATTGGTACTTGTGACAACAATAAATCAAATCAAAAAGTCTAGAGGAGGCCTACATGGATCATCCACTCGGTGCTTCTGCCTGAAGATTATTAAACTATGACGTGTTACGAGGAATGGTCTGCTGAAGATATAATTTAGTCACGTCATAATATAAGAGTTACAATGCAGAAACAGATTGTTTGGCTCAACTTGTCTCTGAATGAACATTTCACTTAGTGCTATTCGCTAGCCTTTTTCTAGTATCTCTGAACATTGTTCCTTTTCAAGTAACCATTTGATTCCCTTTGATTGCTTCAACTGAAGCTGGTTCCACCATTCTATCTGGTGGTGCTTTCCAGATCTTACCCACTCACTGCATGACAATGTTTTTTTTTCTCATGTCATGTTGATTCTTTGGCCATCTGCTTTAAATTTTTGTCTCTATGTTCCCAATCCTTGCACAAGTGTGAGCAATTTCACTATATCTGCCTTAGTCCAAACATTCAGCACTTTGAATACCTCTATCAAATTTCCTCTATGCCTTCTCTTCTCCAAATAGAAGAGTTGGCAACATTAGTTCCCTGGTATATTCTTCATGATAATGCCTCAACTAGTCAACGTTGGCATATCAACCAATCAACACAGTTTTTACATGTAGTGCAAATTGTTCCCCTCTTTATATTTTGGCATTCTTGTATCTGTCTTAGTAAGTGCAAGATGAAAAGCCTCAACAAGCTGTTGCTTCTTTCATCAATACTAATGTTAACCAATTTTACAAATGTCTGAACAGCTCCTTAGTGGTTATAACTGACTATATTCTTCAGTAGCTACACATAGAGATTTCCTGATATTTCTCCAGGTTACAAGCATTGCTGAATGGTAAGATTTCCTCAGAGGGTGTAAAGGAAAACTGATGTATGATTCACCATTTACTGCTGATGTCTTATTGCCCCATAGCTGATTTGCTAAGCAACATGGATAGAGAAAACCTCAGTGTACAGAACATCTGTTTTACAAACAATTTCTGTTCATCTGCATGATTGTTTTTGCAGCACCAGCTGTCTAAAATCTGCTTTTGTAAAGATGCTGCACTTTACACTTGAATTAATGTTGATTTAAGTATGTTAATACAGCTAGGCAATGCATCATTTTAGGGAAATTATTGTTGTTAATGAATTTCTGAAGTAATTTACCACTGCTGCAGATGTTGATTATTGCATCTGATGAAACTGGTTTCTATTTTAACCGTCTGTTACAAATCAGCAAACTGCTTCAGTGCATTGTGTTTTGGTTATTACTTCAACAGAGAAACAAAATAAATGATGTGAGGGATGGGCTGTAATGTTAAAGTGGCATTTGCTCAGAAGGATTGAGATGCTGCTAACAATTAATACTCAGAATCAAATCTTACAGAATTCATTGCAAAACAACCTGCAGAAATTTGTAAGTGGGCTGTTAAACTGTTTGCATTATATCAGAGAAAGAATTAATTGTAAATCATTTGAATAATATGGACAAAGCCAATGTTCTGTGTTGACTAATGTACAGGAGGAAATAAGAGTAACACTGAAGTGCAGATATCCATTTTGTTCCTTTCTAGTAGGTAATACCAGTGAATGGCTTATTTACCCTTTTCTGAAGGCAGTTAAGTGTCAACCAAATTGCTGTGTGTCCGAAGTCAGATGCAGGTCAGAACAGTTAAAGACAGCAGTCTCCTTCCCAAAAGGACATGAGTGAACATGAGGTGGCTTTCATGGTCATCATTAAGCATTTAATTCCAGATTTTTATTAAATTCAAATTCCATCATTCTGCCATGATGGGATGCCAACCTGGGTGCCCAGAATACTAACAGCAACAATTCCCCTCCTGA
Organism: Chiloscyllium plagiosum; assembly: GCF_037043375.1. Taxonomy (NCBI): domain Eukaryota; kingdom Metazoa; phylum Chordata; class Chondrichthyes; order Orectolobiformes; family Hemiscylliidae; genus Chiloscyllium; species Chiloscyllium plagiosum. Next base: position 90,691,447 of record NW_028270141.1, on the reverse strand, counting down.
TAACCATCACCTACAAGTCTGCAAGAGCAGATCAGAGGCTAGAAATCTTGCAGTGAATCACTCACCTCCTGACTCCCCATAGCTTATCCACTATCAACAAGGTACAATTCAGGAGCAGCGCTACCTACACCAAATAGACTGCAGGAATTCAAGAGAGCAGTTCATCATCACCTTCACAAAAGCAACTAGGGATGGATGATAAATATTGGTCCAGCTGGCGATGCCTATATCCCAAGGGAATGTTGATATCCCCAGGTAAAATTCATTGATTTGCACACAGTTACATGAAGCACTGTGCTCCGACATCATTCCCAATCCTGTGTTAAGTCAGCGTAACTCATATAAATTGGAATCAATTTGTTTCAAAAATATGATTGGCATGACGCCTTTAAGAGGAACCAGCTTGGTTTAATAGGTTTGCAATCTGTGCCACCCATAATAACCAAAATTCCCACAGATATTGACCATTGTGACCTGCAATCCAAAAGGAAAAGAATCAGGAAGTAACAACAAATCTCTCATTTCTACTCCATCAATGTATTTTAAAGCAAGGTAAACAGTCAGATGTTATTAGATCACTAAAAGATTAATTGCGTCTTTCACTCATGTCAGTTACAGTACAGCACAGATGCTATTTGCCTGCCACATTTTGGGGTCACTATACACATTGTATGCTGATTTGGAGATACCAGTGTTGGACTGGGGTGTACAAATTTAAAAATCACACAACACCAGGTTATAGTCCAACAAGTTTATTTGGAAGCACTAGCTTTCTGAGTGCTGCTCATTCCTCAGGTGGTTGTGGAGTATAAGATTGCAAGACACAGAATTTATAGTAAAAGTTTACAGTGTGGTGCAAGTAAAATTATATTTTGAAAAAGACCAGGATTGTTTGTTAAGTCTCTCATCTTTTAGAATGAACATGTTGGTTTCAGTTCTTTCATTTGTAAATCCCAGAACTTTTATTTAAAGTTACATTCTCAAGTGAACTTTAACAGTAGGTACCATGTTGACCCAGATAATGCATTGAAGGAGTGAGGTTCCCTGTGTGAGGCTGTCTGTGCCCCAATGTTCAGACTGATTCTATTTCTAAAAAAGGGAATTCCAGACTCTTACATGGATTCATTCAGTTTTTGAGCAAAATAAAATATAATTCTGCAAGTACAAATTCAACCCACAAACTTAAATGTGTGTGTGGGAAGGTATGAGTGTCTGTGAGAGAGTGTGTCCATGTATATGTGTGTGAGTGTGAGTGTAAAGGGATATAAGTCTGTGCGAGGGTGTATGTAATGCTATGGGTTCACTTGTAGTGTGGCATGACCCAAGGTCCCAGTTGGTCAATAACTAAACATGGAGACTTAAAGGGGACCAGGACAGGAAAACCGATTTCTAAAATAGACAGCCAGCAATTATTTAAATGACAATCGACAAGGTTAGAAAAGCAGATGAATAGGTTAAAAAAATTACATAGCCGGCTCAATTTTAGCAATAACTGGCTAAGGGTAAATCTTGCATCATTTCATAGAGGGTTTCTATGTGCCAGCCCATGTGCATTTTCTCAATCTGTCTGCCCAAACCTACCTCATTACAAATGCCACAAGTCTGCTGGGTCATCTTGTTCTTCCATTCGCCGCAGGTAGAAGTACTTGCCACAGCCAGGACCTTCAGAACTCAGCATGCACCCAGTCAATCACAGACAGTTCATTTGGACAGAGGGTAATTGGCATGCAGATTTGCTGATGGCAAAGGACATGGGAGGTCTTGCTGGTTGAGGGAGACATGTGGTTGTTGACTCTGGAACATACCCTGAGATGTTGGTGACTGGTGAAAGTCTGGAGGAGCAAGTGGTCAGCTGAAGTGACAAGGTTAACATTCTGACTTCCAAGTTGGGAATTCTCACCGTTGAGTTTCTATCTGACAAGTGAGAGAATGGGAAAGTGCATATCAATGAGGTGACATCATCGATTGATGAGATGTTAATACATGCCAATAGACTCCTCATTGCTCACTGGTGATAATCTCTCCCACCGTTCAACGCATGATTGGAAAATGGGACTTTTGCTCTCAATGGCAGGAGGCTCCTCACAGGCCATCTCACACAATACTCCCAATATCCACACATCTTAATTAAGTTTGGAAAGAACACAAGACCACAGAGGTTTAATGGCAGATGGTTGATGTTATGTTTCTTAGGGCAAGCTTTATTGCAAAATTTTGTGCTTTCATAGTATACAAAGAAGCATTATGCTTAATTCTAAAATGTGGTGGATTTCTAATCTAACAAGTCCTGCACTGGTTTGTGGTTTATAGATTTTCAATAGACTATTACTTTGTTAAAGTAACTTCAACAACCACACTTTGATATCCAAATCACCATTGTCCTGGTTGTCATTGTACTCCATATCTAAATCCCCACCCTTTCACACAGATATTGTACCTTATTCAATTGCCTATTATTTCACATACAGATATAATACCCTCAACAACACACCACCCTGTCACAGATTGTAGCACTTCCAACTTCCCATCTTCTGAGTATTTCATAGGGATATAAATGCCTGAATATTTGACAGGCTTTTCTCTACCTTGAGTCCCACAGTCAGTAAATTTGTGTGTTTGTCAGATCATTATCTACAAGCTTTTGAAGCAGGTGAGTGGCTCATCCCATAAGTAAGGCAAAGAATGCCATTGACAACCAAGCCAGGCAGAATAAATAGAGGTGGAACGAACTAATAACTTTCAGCAACTCTCATGAACTGGCCATTCCCCACTTTCCACTTGGCCTCCAAATCCCTCAAACCTTGCTTCCCTCTTGCCCCTCCATAGGCTCCCCTAAGTCCCTCGCCATCTAAAACCCTGGACTTGTCTTTCTCTGGTAGCCATGTGTTCATCCTCCCAGGCACTCATTGCAGACTCAGCAGCACCAACTCTGAGGTTGGACATTGCTGGATCTGCCAGGCAATCCAAAAGGCTTTCTTCCCACTGACAAGACAAAGACCCACTGTCTGCTTATTTAGGGCCCTGGTAACATGTATTGTAGTGGGGCAAGACTTTCTTTCAACAAAAATGGTGCTTATTTTGTGACAGGCATGTGAGCAATATGTCTTGCTGCTCCAATTAAGTTCAGCTGACTAACTTACACATCACGTGGAATAATTGCCTTATTCTCAGTTAGCTGCTTATCAATCGTTGGTGCAGTAAATTTCTCAATAACTTAGGGAACGTGCTCTGTACCATGCTTCACAGCTTTACCTGATGAAGACATGATGTTTCTCTGAAGTTTAGAGGTGACCATACCGCCCAGTGTGTGGGGTCAGATGAAGAGAAGTGGGTGATATCTATCATATGAAGTGAGAGGAACAAGTGTCTTGCAGCCACCTAAAGATAAATTAAGTTCATAAATGTATTTTAATAAGAATACTTCCCAACTTAATCCAAACCTTTAAAACTCTCCACAGCAGGTTACAATTGCTGATCTCTGTTTTCACCCCTGAGCTAGTACCAGTGTATGCACCTCTTAGCAGAGGTTCTGTCAAGTGTTAAATGTGTCTTTGTTTCTGTAATATTACTTCTGCTGTTCCTGTATTGTATCAAACTACCCATATCTCTCTGATCATTGAATCAAATAAATGACTACTGTCATTGTATATATAATTCATTTCAGTAAATTTTCCACTTGGTTTGGCACTGTCTTTCTTTTTTCTTTTTCGAATACTCATATAATCATTTGGCAAATCTGATTTCTCTTCAGGGATTCCAGTCTCCATGTTAGTTTTGTGATTTTAGGGAGCAATTTGAGAAGAGTTTCACTTTGACAGTGCACAGAGGGTGGTCTATATGACAAGCTGTCCAGGTTGTACAACAGTTCAGTCTATAATTGGAAGCATATGAAGGTTGCAATGTGACACCTCTTTGGGAAAATGTCATAGTTTAATTTCTAACTGCAAGTTGCAAGAAGTTCATAGGTGATTCTTTTTCATTACAATTCAAACAGGTTAATCAGTCCTTTTTATAGTTTTCTTAACTTAGGACGATCCAGAATCTTTGCTGAATAAATATTTTTAAAGTCTAACTTCTGGGTGGCACATCACATTGTATTAGATTGTTACAGAATGTTAGTTTGTTTCCCCATAACAAAACTTTTCGATTGCCACTGCAGGTTATAGGGATGTCCAGTCATAGAGTCATACAGCAATGAAACAGTCCTTTTAATTCAAATCATCCATGCCACCCAGGCTCCCCAAGCTGAACTAGTCCCACTTGTTTGTATTTGGCCCATATCCCTCTAAACCTTTCTTACTCATGTACCTGTCCAAATATCTTTTAAATGTTGTAACTATACCTGCATCTTTCACTTCCACTGGTGGCTTGCTTTATATGTGCACCACCCTCTAAATAAAATAGTACCCCCTCAGGTCTCTTTTAAATGTTTCCCCTCTCACCTTAAGACTATGCCCTCGAGTTTTGAATTCTCCTACCCTAGGGAGATGACCTTTACTATTCACCTTATCAATACCCTTCATGATTTTGTAAACTTCTACAAGGGCACCCCTTAACCTATTACTGTCTGGTGGAAGAAATCCCAGCTTATCCAGCCTCTCCCTATAACACAAGCCCTCCATTCTCGGTAATATCCTTGTGGATCTTTTCTGCACCCTTTCCAATTTAATAATATCCTTCCTCCAGCAGTGCAGCTAGTAGACAGTACTCCAAAAGTGGCCTCACTAATGTTCTGCACAGCTGCAACACGATGTCCTAACTCTCTACTCAATGCTCTGATCAATGCAGGCAAGCAAGCCAAACACTTTCTTCACCAGCCTGTCTACCTGTGCCGCCACTTGCAAGGAACTATGTACCTGAACCCATAGGTCTCTCTGTTCAACAATGTCCATTAATATTGACTAACAACCTGACCTTAAAACACAATTTCCAATGATTATAAAAAAATGCAGCAGAAAGAAAAGTTGTGGCAATGCTCCATTGACTCTCAAGTTGAAGTTCTACTCTGGAGATCATTTAGAGTCATAGAGTCATAGAGATGTACAGCATGGAAACAGACCCTTCAGTCTAACCTGTCCATGCCGACCAGATATCCCAACCCTATCTAGTCCCACCTGCCAGCACCCGACCCATATTCTTCCAAACCCTTCCTATTCATATACCCATCCAAATGCCTCTTAAATGTTGCAATTGTACCAGCCTCCACCACTTCCTCTGGCAGCTCATTCCATACATGTACCACCCTCTGCATGAAAAAGTTGCCCCTTAGGTCTCTTTTATATCTTTCCCCTCTTACCCTAAAGCTATGCCCTCTAGTTCTGGACTCCCTGACCCCAGGGAAAAGACTTTGCCTACTTACCCTATCCATGCCCCTCATTATTTTGTAAACCTCTATAAGGTCACTCCTCAGTCTCTGAGGCTCCAAGGAAAACAGTCCAAGCCTGTTCAGCCTCTCCGTATAGCTCAAATCCTCCAACCCCGGCAACATCCTTGTAAATCTTTTCTGAACCCTTTCAAGTTTCACAACATCTTTCCGATATTTGTCTCTTCACTCATGGAAATTTCTTTGCTTTTTAATTCTCCTGTCCCTGATTTGCTGATGCTGCAGCTCCTCCAATCACTGTTTTTGTCCCTTGAGCAGCAGCAAAGAGCAGGAGAGACAGGACCTATCATTGGAAGAGCAGGTACTCACAGACACTGCCTCATTGCTCCTTCAATCAAACTCTGCATTGCTTTCCCACTTCGAAAGAGAAGCCTGCACCAAGAATTATTCAGCCAATGGAAGAGCCATATGGAAGGAAGTAGTGTGAGGGAGTCAGATCTTCTTGAATCTTTTTTCCCTTTTATGTTTATTCAATATATAAACCTCAATTCATTGATCTTTTCTCATCATTTAAATTCTCAATGACCCTGAAATTGGAGTATGGGCTTGAGTGCATGACGGTTTGAATATTTGTCTGAAATCCCTTTGTTGTTCCTGTTTTAACAATAATATTAAACTATTTAAAACAATTGGTTTTGGATATGAGCAAAATGGATATTTCAATACACTAGTATTCTAAAATACAATTGCACATCCATTTCTTAAAATAAACAATACCTTTCATAAAATATTGGTACTTGCTAAATTTTCTCAATTACTGTCTTGAACCAAAATGAATAAGATCTATTTATCAATGTTTCAAATTGCATGTACTTGTTCAGTACCCAATGCCAGGGTTCAGGAAATCTGTTCAGGGCTGGAGAGGAAGTTACATTAGGAGTGGGACAATATAGTTGCCATGATCCATGTAGGTACACACACAGGACATAAAAGATTCTGCATAGTCAGCATGAGGAGCTAGGTACCAAATTAAGAACCAGAATTTCAAAGGTAATAATTGCTTCATTATTACTTAAGCCATGTGCAAATTTCCATAAAAAAAACTAAGATTGTACAAATCAATGTGTGGCTCAAAGACAAGTGGGTAGAAGTGAGTTCCAATTCATGGGGCACTGGCAACAGAAGTGGGGAAAATCAGGTCTCTAATGCTGGGTTGGGTTACATCTAAACAGTGCTGCGTCATTAACACAGCGAACTGCATAGGTAGGGAGGCAGAGAAGGTTTTTAAATAGTGAAGATAAAGGATCAAATTTAAGGTGGAATAAATGAAAGGGTGGAACATTCCAGGTGTAGCTAAAAAAAACCAGGAAACAGAAGAGAAAAAGGAATTAGATTAGATTAGATTACTTAGAGTGTGGAAACAGGCCCTTCGGCCCAAAAGTCCACACCGCCCCTCCGAAGAGCAACCCACCCAGACCCATTCCCCTATATTAACCCCTCCACCTAACACTACGGGCAATTTAGCATGGCCAATTCACCTAACCTGCACATTTTTGGACTGTGGGAGAAAACCGGAGCACCCGGAGGAACCCCATGCAGAAAATGTGCAAACTCAACACAGACAGTTGCCTGAGGCAGGAATTGAACCCGGGTCTCTGGCGCTGTGAGGCAGCAGTGCTAACCACTGTTAAATATTGAAGAATATTACAATCAGCAGAGATGTAGATTAGATTATATTACATTACAGTGTGGAAACAGGCCCTTCGGCCCAACAAGTCCACACCGACCCGCCAAAGCGAAACCCACCCATACCCCTACATTTACCCCTTACCTAACACTACGGGCAATTTAGCATGGCCAATTCACCTGACCCTGCACATCTTTTGGACTGTGGGAGGAAACCGGAGCACCCGGAGGAAACCCACGCAGACACGGGGAGAACGTGCAAACTCCACACAGTCAGTCGCCTGAGGAGGGAATTGAACCCGGATCTCAGGCGCTGTGAGGCAGCAGTGCTAACCACTGTGCCACCGTGCCGCCCATAAACAGTGCTGCGTCATTAACACAGCGAACTGCATAGGTAGGGAGGCAGAGAAGCTTTTTAAATAGTGAAGATAAAGGATCAAATTTAAGGTGGAATAAATGAAAGGGTGGAACATTCCAGGTGTAGCTAAAAAAAACCAGGAAACAGAAGAGAAAAAGGAATTAGATTAGATTAGATTACTTAGAGTGTGGAAACAGGCCCTTCGGCCCAAAAGTCCACACCGACCCTCCGAAGAGCAACCCACCCAGACCCATTCCCCTATATTAACCCCTCCACCTAACACTACGGGCAATTTAGCATGGCCAATTCACCTAACCTGCACATTTTTGGACTGTGGGAGAAAACCGGAGCACCCGGAGGAACCCCATGCAGAAAATGTGCAAACTCCACACAGACAGTTGCCTGAGGCAGGAATTGAACCCGGGTCTCTGGCGCTGTGAGGCAGATGTGTTGGTGAGCAAATAGTTGGAGCTGTTGCCTGACAAATGCCTTAGTCCTGATGGATTTCATGGCTGTATGTCTCAGACCTGACCTCCAACATTGTGATCCCAGACGAGACCACCAAGTTAAGGTCTCATTAGGGACTGATAACCTATTATTTTAAAGTGATAAAAGGTCAGTTCCAGGGTACTTAGCTGGAAAGTAAAGTCTTTTGAATGAACAAGAATTTACTTTATAATTAGAACAGTAATACAATATACATGTTCAATTTATTTTTCATTCCCAGAATGTTAAAGTATACAATTGGAAAAAGAGACAGCAATAGTGGTAATTTTTAAGAATCCTGAAACAAAGAAGTCCAGGGCAGTTTGATTCTCTGTGTTGTTTGAACAAACTCAGGAAGAAGTTGTGGAAATAAGTAGGCAGTCAAGAGTTATGGGAGGCAGTAGTGTAATGATAATGTCACTAGCCTAGTAGGCCAGATTTCCCAGGCTTAATGCTCTTGGAAAATAGCTTGGAATCACATCAACAAAAAATCTGAAATTAAAAGATGGCTTAACGTTAATCATGTAAACATTGTTGATTCTTGGAAAATGCATTTGGTTCACTAATACCCTTTAGTGAAGAGAAAATGGAAAACACTACATAATTCAACCACTATGTGATTGCAGATCTACAGCAAAGTAGTTGATTCCTCAGATCAAGACACAATAAATGCTGGGACTGCTAATGGTGCCTTCATTTGATGAATTAAATAAAAAAAGTTGGAATCTGGACTCAAAAGCTCCTCAGGATTTGAAAAAAAATAGGAAAGTCACTGGCTGTCTTTTAGAGAAAGCTGTCAGAGCCTCAGAAGATGGCTGAAAAGAAATTCCCAGAATTTTAATGTACAGTAGACATAGGTCATAAACAGTGATTGAACATCTCTCAGCTCACATCAAATTACAAATCACATTAGGACCAGATCCCATGGATTCTAAACAACTCTCACAGACATTATTGACACAGTGGCTCATCAAAACTCACTAAATTTTAGAAGGGATCACAAGTCTTCATTTTTGTTGATCCAGTCTTGAAATTCCATTTCTAGAGCCACACTGTCATGGACGGCCTTAACAACTTCTCCTGTTCTGAGTAAATGCTCCCCTGACACGGAAAACTATGTTTTGTGCTTATACACAGACATAATTCTAACTTTTCACTCATAGATAGCTTCTCAACCTTGATTGGTCCGTGGATTTTCCCTAAGCTCCATTCTTGCTCAGTTGAATGAAAATACAAGTAGTATTCGCTTTCAACCAACACTTCCTCAGCTGCACTGAAAGATTAATCTTTTCAGCCATCTTCCGAGGCTCTGACAGCTTTCCCTAAAATACAGCTAGTGACTTTCCTATTCTCATAAATCCCCAGGAGCTTTTCTGAGTCCAGATTCCAATCTTTTCTAATTAATTCATGGGATGAGGCCATCACTAGCAGTAACTGCATTTATTGCGTCTTGATCTGAGAGAGCAGTTAAAATCAAATACTCTGCTGTAGATCTGGAATCACATATTGGTTGGACCATGAGGCGTTTATCATTTTCCCTTCCCTAAATGCATTTTCCAACAATCAGCAATGTTTACACGATTAGCGTTAAACCATCTTTTAGATTAGATTAAATTACTTACAGAGTGGAAACAGGCCCTTTGGCCCCACAAGGCACACCGACCCGCCGAAGCGCAACCCACCCATTCCCCTACATTTACCCCTTTACCTAACACTACGGGCAATTTAGCATGGCCAATTCACCTAACCTGCACATCTTTGGACTGTGGGAGGAAACCGGAGCACCCAGAGGAAACCCACGCAGACACGGGGAGAATGTGCAAACTCCACACAGTCAGTCGCCTGAGTCGGGAATTGAACCCGGGTCTCTGGTGCTGTGAGGCAGCAGTGCTAACTGCTGTGCTACCATGCCGTCCACAATTCAAGATTTTTTGTTGGTGTGATTCCAAGCTTTGTTCCAAAAGCATTAGCCTGGGAAATCTGGCCTACAAGGCAGTGATATTATCACTACACTACTGCCTTCGATAACACTTGCCTCCCTACTTATATCCATGATTTGGAGATGCCAGTTTTGGACTGGGGGTACAAAGTTAAAAATCATAAAGCACCAGATTATGGTCCAACAGGTTTATTTGGACACACTAGCTTTCAGAGCGCTGCTCCTTCATCAGGTGGTTGTGGAGTATAAGATCATAAGACACAGCAGAAGTTTACAGTGTGATGTAACTGAAATTATATATTGAAAAAGACCTGGATTGTTAAGATTAGATTACTTACAGTGTGGAAACAGGCCCTTCGGCCCAACAAGTCCACACCGACCCGCCAAAGCGTATACCACCCAGACCCATACTCCTACATTTACCCCTTCACCTAACACTACGGACAATTTAGCATGGTTAATTCACCTGACCTGCACATTTTTGGATTGTGGGAGGAAACTGGAGCACCCGGAGGAAACCCACGCAGACACGGGGAGAATGTGCAAACTCCACACAGTCAGTCGCCTGAGGCGGGAATTGAATCCAGGTCTCTGGCGCTGTGAGGCAGCAGTGCTAACCACTGTGCCACCGTGCCGCCCACTGCCACCGTGCCGCCCATCTCTCATCTTTTAGGATGAACATGTTGGTTTCAGTTCTTTCATATGTCAATCACAGAACTTTTTTTAAAGTTACATTCTCAAGTGAACTTTAACACCTGGGGTCATGTTGGCCCAGATAATGAATTGAAGGTGTGAGGTGCCCTGTGTGTGCTCTCTGTGCCACAATGTTCAGACTGATTCTAACCTAAAAAATGGATTTCCAGAATCCATTTGTATGTGTGAGCATGTGAGAGAGAGCTTGTGTATGAGAGAGGGTCTGCATAAGTGTATGAGTTTGTATGAGTGTGTGTAGGACTGTGTGCGTTTGTAGGAATATACACACACACACTCAGGCAGACCCTCTCTCATACACAATTTCTCTTTCATATTCTCTCACACACACTCACACATACTCGCTCACAGACCTATACCCCTTTACACACAATCACATGCATACACATACTCTCTCACAGACACTCATAACCAGCTCCCCCACCCCCAAACACACCACATGCATACACACACAAACAAATTTGTGGGGTGAATTTGTACTTGCAGAATTATATTTTATTTTGCTCAAAAACTGCATGAATCCATGTAAGATTCTGGAAATCCGTTTTTTAGATTAGAATCAGTCTGAACATTGTGACACACAGAGCACACACAGGGCACCTCACACCTTCAATTCATTATCTCGGCCAACATGACACCAATTGTTAAAGTTCACTTGAGAATGTAACTTTAAAAAAGTCCTGTGATTTACATATTAAAGAACTGAAACCAATATGTTCAATCTAAAAGATGAGAGACTTAACAAACAATCCCAGGTCTTTTTTGATATATAATTTCACTGTTCGCTTTTGCGATAAGTTCTGTATCTTACAATCTTATACTCCACAGCCACCTAATGAAGGAGGCAGTGCTCTGAAAGCTAGTGCTTCCAAATAAACCTGTTGGACTATAAGCTGGTGTTGTGTGATTTTTAACTTTGTACTTATTTCCAAAACTTTTTCCTGAATTGGTTCAGACAACATAGATCGATCGATCTGTTCTGGACTTTTTTATTTCAGGATTCCTAAAATTCAGCATTTCCAACATGGATTATGCCACTTTCGCTGTCTCTTTTTCCAACTGTTTGTACTTTGGGTTCTCTTTGTCTACTTTGAACTCTATTCAATCATCTATTGAAAACCTGGTCTTATGCCTCACCCTTATTATATGGCAAAACTAAATATTGTCACCTAACAATTCTTAGGAATCAGTGAACTCTGAATGTTACATTTATCAGAACACTGGTATTCCCTGGTACAGTTGGATGTACAGGAAATGGATTTCATTACAATCAAAGGGTCTGAAAACAAATAAGTATTAAGGCACTTGATAAGTTTGTGTTAATTTTCCAAAAATCCCTCGATTCAGGGAAGGCACCTTTACTTTGGAAAATAGCAGTGTAAAGAAGGGAGACAGACAGAAAACAGGAAACCACAAGTCATTTAGTTTAACATTTCACATGTTCAAAAATGTTAGAAACTATTGTTAAAGAAGTTATAGTGGAGCATTTTGAAAAATTCAAGCTAATCAGGCATGATCAATACGGTTTTGTGAAAGAGAAATCATGATTCAATAATTTGTAAGAGTTGGGAGGTCATATTGTGGCTGTACAGGACATTGCTTAGGCCACTGTTGGAATATTGCGTGCAATTCTGATCTCCTTCCTATCGGAAAGGTGTTGTGAAACTTGAAAGGGTTCAGAAAAGATTTACAAGGATGTTGCCAGGGTTGGAGGATTTGAGCTATTGGGAACAACTCCAGGGTATTGGTCGACACCGTGTGCTCCTTCTCCAAGGACACCCGGGCTCTAACGTAACCGCGGAAGAGGGGCAGGCAGTCGGAATCTCCTGTTTATTTATTTATTTTTATTCTTTTTTACTTTTTCTTTTTTATAGTTTTTCTTTTTTTCCTTTAACCCCCACACTACCACCTAAGTGCAGTAGTGCTTATTTTTCCCCAGCACCCCTGGTGTGTGTGCGCAGGTGTGAGACACAGTGAAAGACACAAAGTGCACGAATCTTTATTCAAATTCCACCACCAGGAAGATAGGAAAACACCCAAGTGACCAGTGACAAACACTGCCCTTCACATCAAAGGGCAGTGCTGTGTGATCAAAACAGTGAAGGGGAGGGTAGGGACTAAATCAAAATAGAGTTGGAGGGAGAAATGATGCACTCCACTCCCTGCGGCGCCCACCTCTCCCTGAACAACTCCAGGGTGTTGGTGGACACCGCGTGCTCCTTCTCCAAGGACACCCGGGCTCTAACGTAACCGCGGAAGAGGGGCAGGCAGTCGGAATCTCCTGTTTATATTGATTAGCCAGGGCTTCCTGATTGGCCCTGGTTAACAATCCCAATCAAGGATCTCATATTCAACAAGATCCAGCTGGTTCCATTCCCTACAGTTACTAAATTTGCTGATGGCACAAAGATAGGCAGAAAGTAAGCTTTGAATATGACATTGGAGGCTACAAATGGATGTACACATATTTTAATTGAGTGAGCAAACATCGACAAATGGATTGTATTTGGGAAAATGTCAAATCGTTCATTTTGGCAGGACTAAATTTAATTCCAAACATTTGGAGAATGCCTCTTTCAAGCCTGCTTTAAGGATAATGGTATGATTTACAGATGATTCATGTAGGAACTGACAGCTGAAACTCTCCTGATTCAATGAGGAATACAGAAATGAATAAAATCTTTGTAGCTCATTGTGCTGTTTTGGAAGTACAGTGCCCATTTTAAAAATGTTTACAGTGCGTGGAAATATTTTTGCCAACACATAACCATCTTCATTAATACCTATTAGGAGATGATAGAGTATAAAACCGTGTATTGTTAATGTGATGAAAACAAAATTATATGAACAAATTTTCTATCTGGAACATGTCAAGAAATAAGTACTTGCTACTCAAAAGTGCCTTAGATTTTCTTTTCCTTAATTTTAGCTCCTTAACCACAATGTGACTAAGGTGCTAAGTATTATAAAGCATTCGTCCCCGATAAAACTGTTTCAGTAATCCATGAATTGTGTTGAGTCAGCTCCTTATGGTGAAGGGTGACAGTTTTGAGAAATAGAGCATTTTTTTCATTTTTCACTTTGTGACAGCCTCTACATTATTTTGACAACATACTTCAGTCTCTGAAGAGTACTCCCTACTGCAACAACTGACATTTCTATTTTGCACATTGTCTATATTTCCTCAAGGTCTTGCTGAGGGCTAGTAAGGACTAATTTGAGAGCAGTCTTGTAACGTACATTCTTGCCATATTGGAATGAGGCTGAGCCAGCTTAGACTTCTCTAAAAAGTCTCAACAGTCATTAGAGACTGGAGATTTTCATCTTCTCAACTAGTTGGAAATGAACATTGGACATAGAGGTGAAAGAAAAGTGTATAGCTTGTGGATCAGGAAATTGTTAAATATAGTTTCGCAGGGAGCTGTTGATCATGACACAATGTGCAGAAGGTAACCAGAAACAAGCAATCACCAGTAAGCAAAATAGCAAGAAAGGGACATTAATGAACACATTAGCATTGGAAAATGTTAAGGGATCCAAAGTTAAACTATAAAGTGATTTTTAAAATGTTTTACTCTTCAGAATGTTACACAGTATTAAGCTACACAGTCCAAATTTGCAAGTAATTGTTTTTCTGTTTTGTAATATACCAATAGGCGATATGTAAATTTTAAAGATTAAAGGAAGTATAAGCAGGAACTGATGTGTATTCAGACATTAGTCATTACACATAATTGTTACAAATTGGTGGAGAACCAGTAAATGAGCAAAATGTTTTTTTTATTTGAACTGCATATTTAATTCTGATCTAAACTTTATTTTATCCAGATCCAACTCTATTGTTTTATCTCTTTAAGATGGTAATTGATTCCTGAGATAAATTCCAGAGATAATAGGTGCTCACAGTTCATGGTGTAAGTGCCTTGTTCTGTTTATATATGTTAGATGGCTGTTGTAACCCCCTTGTTCAAGAAAGGATCAAGGCAAAAGATGGAAAATTATAGGCCAATCAGCTTAACCTCGGTTGTTGGTAAAATTCTAGAATCCATCATTAAGGATGAGGTTTCTAAATTCTTGGAAGAGCAGAGTCTGATTAGAACAAGTCAACATGGATTTAGTAAAGGGAGGTCATGCCTGACAAACCTGTTGGAATTTTTTGAAGAGGTAACAAGTAGGTTAGACCAGGGAAACCCAGTGGATGTGGTCTATCTAGACTTTCAAAAGGCCTTTGATAAGGTGCCACACGGGAGGCTGCTGAGCAAGGTGAGGGCCCATGGTGTTCGAGGTGAGCTGCTGGGATGGATTGAGGATTGGCTGTCTAACAGAAGGCAGAGAGTTGGGATAAAAGGTTCTTTTTCAGAATGGCAGCCGGTGACGAGCGGTGTCCCGCAGGGTTCGGTGCTGGGGCCACAGCTGTTCGCATTATATATTAACGATTTGGATGAGGGAACCGGGGGCATTCTCGCGAAGTTTGCCGATGATACGAAGTTAGGTGGACAGGCAGGTAGTACTGAGGAAGTGGGGAGGCTGCAGAAGGATCTTGACAGGTTGGGAGAGTGGTCCAGGAAATGGCTGATGGAATTTAACGTGAGCAAGTGCGAGGTCTTGCACTTTGGCAAAAAGAATAAAAGCATAGACTACTTTCTAAATGGTGAGAAAATTAATAAAGCCAAAGCACAAAGGGATCTGGGAGTGCTAGTCCAGGATTCTCTAAAGGTAAACATGCAGGTTGAGTCCGTGATTAAGAAAGCGAATGCAATGTTGTCTCTTATCTCAAGAGGGTTGGAATATAAAAGCAGAGATGTACTACTAAGACTTTATAAAGCTCTGGTTAGGCCCCATTTGGAGTACTGTGTCCAGTTTTGGTCCCCACACCTCAGGAAGGACATACTGGCACTGGAACGTGTCCAGCGGAGATTCACACGGATGATCCCTGGAATGACAGGTCTAACATATGAGGAACGGCTGAGGATACTGGGATTGTATTCGTTGGAGTTTAGAAGATTAAGGGGAGACTTAATAGAGACGTACAAAATAATACATGGCTTGGAAAAGGTGGATGCTCGGAAATTGTTTCAGTTAAACGAGGAGACTAGGACCCGTGGACACAGCCTTAGAATTAGAGGGGGTCATTTCAGAACAGAAATGCGGAGGCATTTCTTCAGCCAGAGAGTGGTGGGCCTGTGGAATTCATTGCCACGGAGTGCAGTGGAAGCCGGGACGCTAAATGTCTTCAAGGCCGAGATTGATAGATTCTTGTTGTCTCGAGGAATTAAGGGCTACGGGGAGAACGCTGGTAAGTGGAGCTGAAATGCGCATCAGCCATGATTGAATGGCGGAGTGGACTCGATGGGCCGAATGGCCTTACTTCCACTCCTATGTCTTATGGTCTTATAGTTTGTGGGGCCTCATTTAAACTATGTAGGTGAATGAAAATGAGGCCAATTAAAACTAAGAAGACAAAGGTCTTTGCCAAGTACCTTTTGGAGGTGGCAGAGAGAAGAGGACAAATAGTTTCATCCTTGCCCTTTCTCCAGTTCCTAAGTTGTGCACAATTTAGTGTGGATTGTGGCCCCCTGCAAAGTGGCAGACCGCCTACCCTGGCTTACTAGTTCAGTGAGTCAACTCTTCCATGTTTTGTGTGGAGGTGAGATAACTTCGATTAACTGACCACTAAAGGGCATCAATTTTTGGTCTGGAATTTAATTCAGACAATGATGGAAAGGAGCTGGAATTTAGGGTGCTAATGAAGTTATCTTCCCACCTCCAATCTACTGCCTCTGGGACTGGAGATTTTGCCCTTGGAATCCTTCCCAAATACAAGTTAGTACATTCTTAATACTGTCTTTATTCTCCCTGTACGTACCCAATCACCAACTAGTGCCACACAAACATGCAATTAAAAGTGGTGTGTCGATTTTGAATGGACCTCTTTTTACATATGACTCAAACAGTGCAATATATTTCCTTAATCATTTCTCTAGTAAAACAACAAAGCAATCTCAGCTAATAAGGTTTCTGAATGCAGTGTGCATGTCGTTAAAGTGACGATTCATGTTTCCCCCACTTGAGGATTGCAACACTGTACTCACTTTGCTTGACGTCTTGCTCTCAATATTATAAGCTTTTTCACAGATCATTGACTACAAACTGGACTGGTTTCATTAATTCTGTTTGTCATCGAACACCAGACCTTACAAATGGAAAAGAAACAGCTTTGGATCTCAGTCTTTGAAGAATTGCACAATTATCAGAGTCAAATATCAGACAGGCTAAGAGCATGTAATGGTAAAAAAAACTCTTTGAATTTATTATGAGAAGAGGTGTAGTGAAAAAGTAATGCTGTAATTGTTTTGTTTAAAGGTAGTATTGTTTGGAATTTCCCTCAATATTTGGTCTTATGTCCATAGTTTTCTGACGAACTAAAATCTGAATCTTTATTCAATGCCATGCACAGGCTAGTTTCACCTTTAATGATTAACCCTAGCTGAGGTAAACTGCTTATCAAAACATGCATAATGTCCATAATATTTCCCCATCTCTTTTAAAGACCAAAACATAAAACAATGTTAGAATGTGCAAAATGGTTGCTTTTACAGTAAAATAATGTAGAAAGGCAAAAAGACTAAAATTGCAAAAATAAATTTGCACAGTATTTGAAATGTTAAAAAATAACAAGTGCAGAACTCCTTACAGATTTCTTTGAGGATTCTAGTTCCCAGTAACAATGCTTGAATAGTGAAGCTAGGACAAGATTGTTCCCAAAGGCTCTAATCATACCATAGTTTTTATTCTTTTACTATCTTGATAAGCAGCCTTTGACATTTTCCTTTACATGAAGATTGCTAAATAAATCTGGTTATTGTTGATGAACATCATCTACTAAGCGGAGGAGAAAGTGAGGTCTGCAGATGCTGGAGATCAAAGTTGAAACTTTATTGCTGGAACAGCACAGCAGGTCAGGCAGCATCCAGGGAACAGGAGATTCGACGTTTCGGCCTGTGCCCGAAACGTCGAATCTCCTGTTCCCTGGATGCTGCCTGACCTGCTGTGCTGTTCCAGCAATAAAGTTTCAACATCATCTACTAAGCCGCAAGTATCATGGAAATAGCAGGCAGTAGGAGTTCATAAAGGGGCTGCTACTTCCAAGTAATTTTAATCCTTTAACATGAAGCCTGCAAACTAGTTTAATAGATTCCAGACATATAAAAATATTTAGCTCCAGTATTTCCAAGCTCTTATAATTGGTTAAGTGGTGATTGGAATGAGGGAGTCAAGATCTCTTCCCTCCCTCGTGATGTCTTTGGGAAATGTCTTTGAGAAATCCCCAGAAGACCCACAAGAGAAAGGTTATGGCAAATTGGAAAACTGTTGAAAGAATTGTTTCTAATTGAAAACAGCTGTCTTGATAGCTGAGTAGAGTGCATTGTGTTTGAAATGATCAATTGGTTCCTATTTCCTGTCCCTTTTGCAGCTTGCTTTGAGGTTCCACCAGATCGCCAGTCCCACCACATTGTATGGGTTGAAATTCTGAGCTTTTACAGTTTCGTGCAATTTGCAAAGGGTGTGACTGAACTAAACCACGACCAGTAATATCTAGAACATGCCTGTCTGTTTCTTGTTATAATTGAAATCTTATATAATGTGTAATCTAATTCTGAGGAGTAAAATCCTACCTACATGTGTTTACAGGAAGGTTTGTGTGTAGGTAGAGAAGGTTGAAAGCAGCAAGAATGGGGTTTGGGAGCTTTTGAAAAAAAAAACATATGTTTGCGTTTTCTCAGCTAGGGTAATCCTGGGCATGAAGATTCTCTAAAATTGATCCTGCTGCATCTTTTATTGACCTGGCTGTGAAAGAAATGCACAGCACAGTGTCCTGTGGTGAAATCTGTTAGAGTGCAACAGACTCAAGGGAACCTCCCAGCCTTCTTTTATGGCTCAAACTGTTGTATCCTGTCTGGTAAGACTTTAAAAGGATTTTGTGTGTGGGCTTGAAAAATGTTGAACAAATAGGTAGTTGAATAAAGTGATTATCTGGCTTACTGGTAGATGAGTGTGACAGTGATGTGTGTGAGGTGAATGTCTGGTTGGCCAGGAAGGTGTTCGGGTCTGGTCAAGTGGGGGTGGCATAATCAGGTTGGGGGTAATTGTGGTTGGACAAGTTGGGAGGGGTAGTTGGGTCAGGGGTTCAGTGGAGTACATAGAACATAGAACCATACAGCACAGGAATGGGCCCTTTGGCCCATGATGTTGTGCTAAACATGTTGCCAAATTAAACTAATCCCTTCTGACTGCCCTTGGTCCATAACCTTCCATTTCTTGCATATTCATGTACTTATCTAAAAGTCTCTTAAATGTCTGCTTCCACCACTACACCTGGCAGTGCATTTGAGACTCCTACCACTCTCTGTGTAAAAAAAAAATTGCCCACATCTATTTTGAACATTTTCCCCCCTCACCTTAAGTGCATATCCCCTAGTCTTAGACATCTTACCACAAGATACAACTTGGCTTGACACTGATTAATTTCCTTAGTTGTGTAACTGCTCTGCATAATTGCTGAGTAATTTGTACCCAAGCAATTGAACAGTTATTCATTTTTTAAACAAATATTAAAATTAAAAATAAACCCTCCATTTTAAAAGTATTATGCCAATCTAAGCTTAAACATAGGGAATACTCTCTGGGCTTTGATATGTTTTGACTTTATTTTCTGTGATTGAGAATTCAGAGCCTTCTTGTTTTCTAAGGGTGATCTGTAATGAGTTGGATGGAGCAGTATATATTGAAATGCAACACATTGGCAGTAAATTAGTAGCCTCATTCAGATAGAGGCCAAATAAAAGAATGGTATGGAAGGTGGTAAACTATGCAATGATGTGGTTAAATAATCTATTTTAGACTAAGTAGAAAATGTGTTCATGTAAAATTGAGGAAATTCATTATATTTGCATCCGGTCTTTGTTTACCTATCCTAAGAATGGTATATTCTGACACTTGGGCAATGATTTTGTAATTTACATTGAAGCTGAGGTGCCCACGAGTCACTGTCTGCCATTCAGAACAAGTTTCATTTATTCATATTCTTCATTTCCTGTCTGCCAATGAGGTTTCTATCTATCTTAACACACCAACCCCAATCCTATGCACTTTAACTTTACACATTCATCTTTTATGTTACTTTAGTTAAATTCCATCCATTAACTATCCCTTATCAAATCTACTAGTTAGATCCTCAAAGAATTCCAGTGGATTTGTTGAGTATAATTTCCCTTTTATAAATCCATACTGTCTAATCCTGCCACTCTTTTCCATGTGCTCAGCTATCACTTTTTCTGTTATGGC
The DNA here is from genome assembly GCF_037043375.1 of Chiloscyllium plagiosum. Taxonomy (NCBI): domain Eukaryota; kingdom Metazoa; phylum Chordata; class Chondrichthyes; order Orectolobiformes; family Hemiscylliidae; genus Chiloscyllium; species Chiloscyllium plagiosum. Next base: position 90,671,599 of record NW_028270141.1, on the reverse strand, counting down.
CTATAGTATATTCCCCACTATCAATGTTAAGCTGAATGGTCTATAATTTCCGGTTTCTCTCTGACTCTCTTCTTAAATAATGGGGTTATATTAGCTACCCTCCATAGAAACTGTAAGTGAGTCTATAGAATCTTGGAAGATGAACACCAATACATCCATTATTTGTAGGAGCACTTCCTTTAGTATTTTGAGATGTAAATTATTGGGGCCTGGTGATTAATTGGTCTTTAATCTCATCAATTTCCTCAACATCGTTTCCCTATTAATATTGATTTCCTTCAGTATGACTCTCTCACTAAAACTTTATGTTCCCCAACATCTGTGGTATATTATTTGTGCCCCACTTTTTGAACACAGAACCAAAGTGTGTATTTAATTGGTCAGCCATGTCTTCGTTGCACTTTGTAAATCCCCCTGTAACGGACCTACATTTGTCTTCAACAATCTTTTTCTCTGGAATTTTTCAAGTATGTGTCCAATAGCGTTGATAAGGGAGAACATAGTGGATGTGGATTACTTGGACTTTCATTGATGTACCACATAAGAGATTACCATGCACATAAGAGATTACCAAGCATTTGGGATAGTGTACTGATATGAATAGAGAACTGATTGACAGACAGGAAACAAAGAGTAGGAATAAGTTGGTCTTTTTCCAAATGACAGCAAGTGAATAAGTACTTGAATCACGATTATTCTCAACATATATTAATGAATTAGATGGAATTAAATGGAGGATCTCCAAGTTTGCAGATGACATAAAACTGGGCGGGAGGGCAAATTGTGAGGAGGATGTAGAGATGCTTCAATGTGATTTGGATAAGTTGAGTGAGTTGGCAAATGCATGGCAGATGAAATATAATGTAAATCAAAAGATTTTCTCAAGTTTGATAGCAAAAATAGGAAGAAGATCATTATCTGAATGATAGATTGGGAAAGGGGAGGTACAACGAGACCTGGGTATCCTTATACACCAGTTGCTGAAAGTAAGCATGCAGATGTAGCAGGCAGTAGAGAAGGTAAATGGTGTCTTGGCCTTCATAGTGAGACATTTTGAGTACTGGAGCAGGGATGTCTTTCTGCAGTTATACAGGGCCTTGATGAGACCACGGTTTGGGTATTGTTTCCTGTCCTGGTCTACTTATCTGAGAAAGGATGCTTAGGCTATGAATAAAATGCAACAAACGTTTACAAGACTCTGTTTCCTGGGATGGCAGGACTGACACATGAAGAGCAATTGGATCAGTAGGGACTCTATTCACTGGAGTTTAGAAAAGTGAAGGGATCTCATAGAAACCAACAACATTCTAACAGGACTCGATCGGGTAAATTCAGGAAAGATGTTCCTGATGACTGGGGGACTCAAGACCAGGAGTTACAGTTTAAGGATACAAGGTAGGCCATTTAGGACTGAGATGAGGAGAAGTTTCTTCATCCAAAGAGCAGTGAGTCTGTGGAATTCTCTGCCACAGAAACCAGTAAGCCAAAACATTGAATGTTTTTTTTTCAAGAAGCAATTAGATATAGTTATAGGGCTAAAAAAATCAAAGGGTATGGGAATTAAACAGAACCAGAGTTGGATGATCAGCCATGGTCATATTGAATGGAGAAGCAGGATTGAATGGCTATTCCTGTTCCTATTTTTTATGTTTCTATATTAACATTTTTGTGCAAGATCACAATTCTAAAGCTTTGAGTAATGCATAAAATGTTCCAGTGTGAGATGGATTCAGGGTAAGATATTGAACTGGATATTCTGCATTCCAATATGTGTCATCAGTGAATGTGTCATTTCCTTTTATCATCATATTATTATAAAGCCATCCTCTCACTCTGCAGTTTAAAGACAGTTTTTATTGTTTGATCTTACAGATTATGATTCCACAGCTGTCTATTTTGCACAACCTGTCTTTAGAAGATGTGTATATCTGTGAATTCAAAATATTCTATAGACAAATCTGATTATTGGATTTAATGTGGATTTATGTAACACTACAATCTCTCTTCAAAATAGCAGAATTGAACATTTAGCGTACACAGATTAAAAATAAATTGATCTATATTATTTACAAATAAATAATTAAAGTACATTGTTTTAGCACATGCTAAAAGTACTAAATTGATTGTTTTACAATTTGTACATTGGGTATAGATATCAATAGCTAAATCAGAATTTATCGCCCGTTCCAAATTACCAAGAGGATAGTTAAGAGTCAGCCACATTGCTGTGTGTCTGGAGCCATATGTAGACAACACCAGGTAAGAATGGAAGATTTCCTTCCCTAAAGGATATTAGTGAACGAGATGAAATTCTACAATCCATCAGCAATGTTGACATGATTGCTATTAAAGGTAGAGGTTCTCATTATTTTTCTCTCTTGGTGCTGGAGGTGGGGAGTGGCAAGTGGCAGGTTTGGAACTGTAAATTGAGATTGAGAGCTGGACTTTAAACAGCAGCATCTTTTAAAGGAGAAGAAAACAAGTACAGACATTTGCTGTTGGGAACTGGCCTGGAAGATGTTGCAAATTAATTACTGTTCTATGGAAACTGTAGAGAAATCACTGAGCAGTTGCTATGCTCTGGACTGGTGACTGATTGGATGTTGAACCGGACAATGAAGGAAGGAGTGGTGCTAACCAGCCAACCACAGAGAATGTTGATTGGAAAGAGGAAAAAAAGGTGCTGTTTGGGGTTTTGGCAGGACAGCAATTTTGAAAGTTTTCAGAAACTACTGTTGTATTTTGCTTTTTCTAGTTTTCTATCCAATCGTTGAATGTTCTCAGAAAAGAATCACATTCTGTTAGAAACAAGTAAATATTGATGGCAATCTGCTGAAACTGTTTGAATTCTGATATCTTGGATAGATAACTCTGCTTTTATCATCAGGGTAGAAAACATCAAAGCAACTCCAGATTTAATTAAATGGTTGCTTCTACTCTCACCCTTCCAGGATAAAGACCACATTTCACCCGAAAAGTGAACTATTTCCCATTCCCAATATAATATATTGCAATGTCTTAAACTCTATTCTTATATCTCGACCTCCACAGAAAAAAAATGTTGCCAGGCCATTGGACATTGCCATTTTGACTTCATTTCACATGAACTATTACCAATATGCTTGATTTTATTTCAAGTAATGTGCACATGTCAATTCTTGTGTGTGTGTGTGGCGCGTGTGTGTGTGTGGCGTGTGTGTGTGGCGCGTGTGTGTGTGTGTGGCGCGTGTGTGTGTGTGTGGCGCGCGTGTGTGTGTGTGGCGCGCGTGTGTGTGTGTGGCGCGCGTGTGTGTGTGTGGCGCGCGTGTGTGTGTGTGGCGCGCGTGTGTGTGTGTGGCGCGTGTGTGTGTGTGGCGCGTGTGTGTGTGTGTGGCGCGTGTGTGTGTGTGTGTCGCGTGTGTGTGTGTGGCGCGTGTGTGTGGCGCGTGTGTGTGTGTGGCGCGTGTGTGTGTGTGTGTGGCGCGTGTGTGTGTGCGGCGCGTGTGCGTGTGTGTGCGGCGCGTGTGTGTGGGTGCGTGTGTGGCGCGCGTGTGTGGCGCGCGTGTGTGTGTGTGTGTGGCGCGCGTGCGTGTGTGTGGCGCGTGTGTGTGTGGCGCGTGTGTGTGTGTGTGTGGCGCGTGTGTGTGTGTGTGTGGCGCGTGTGTGTGTGTTGCGCGTGTGTGTGTGTGTGGCGCGTGTGTGTGGCGCGTGTGTGTGTGTGGCCTGTGTGCGCGTGTGTGTGTATGTGGCGCGTGTGTGTGTGTGTGTGGCGCGTGTGTGTGTGTGTGGCGCGTGTGTGTGTGTGTGGCGCGCGTGTGTGTGTGTGTGTGGCGCGTGTGTGTGTGGCGTGTGTGTGTGTGGCGTGTGTGTGTGTGGCGCGTGTGTGTGTGTGGCGTGTGTGTGTGTGGCGCGTGTGTGTGTGTGGCGCATGTGTGTGTGTGTGGCGCGTGTGTGTGTGTGGCGCGTGTGTGTGTGTGGCGCGTGTGTGTGTGTGGCGCGCGTGTGTGGCGCGTGTGTGTGTGTGGCGCATGTGTGTGTGTGTGGCGCGTGTGTGTGTGTGGCGCGTGTGTGTGTGTGGCGCGTGTGTGTGTGTGGCGCGCGTGTGTGGCGCGTGTGTGTGTGTGTGGCGCGTGTGTGTGTGTGTGTGGCGCGTGTGTGTGGCGCGTGTGTGTGTGTGGCGCGTGTGTGTGTGTGGCGCGTGTGTGTGTGTGGCGCGTGTGTGTGTGTGGCGCGTGTGTGTGTGTGGCGCGTGTGTGTGTGGCGTGTGTGAGTGTGTGGCGCGCGTGTGTGGCGCGCGTGTGTGGCGCGTGTGTGTGTGTGTGGCGCGCGTGTGTGTGTGTGTGGCGCGCGTGTGTGTGTGTGTGGCGCGTGTGTGTGTGTGTGGCGCGCGTGTGGCGCGCGGCGCGCGTGTGTGTGTGGCGCGCGTGTGTGTGTGTGTGGCGCGTGTGTGTGTGTGTGGCGCGTGTGTGTGTGTGTGTGTGGCGCGTGTGTGTGTGTGTGTGTGTGTGTGGCGCGTGTGTGTGTGTGTGTGTGTGTGGCGCGTGTGTGTGTGGCGTGTGTGTGGTGTGTGGTGTGTGTGTGGGTGGTGTGTGTGTGTGGTGTGTGTGGTGTGTGTGTGGGTGGTGTGTGTGTGTGGTGTGTGTGTGTGTGTGTGGCGCGTGTGTGTGTGTGGCGCGTGTGTGTGTGTGGCGCGTGTGTCTGTGTGGCGCGTGTGTGTGTGTGGCGCGGCGCGTGTGTGTGTGTGGCGTGGCGCGTGTGTGTGTGTGTGTGTGTGGCGCGTGTGTGTGTGTGTGTGTGTGGCGCGTGTGTGTGTGTGTGTGTGGCGCATGTGTGTGTGTGTGTTGCGCGTGTGTGTGTGTGTGGCGCGTGTGTGTGTGTGGCGCGTGTGTGTGTGTGGCCTGTGTGCGCGTGTGTGTGTATGTGGCGCGTGTGTGTGTGTGTGTGGCGCGTGTGTGTGTGTGTGGCGCGTGTGTGTGTGTGTGGCGCGTGTGTGTGTGTGTGTGTGGCGCGTGTGTGTGTGTGTGTGTGGCGCGTGTGTGTGTGGCGTGTGTGTGTGTGGCGTGTGTGTGTGTGGCGCGTGTGTGTGTGTGGCGCGTGTGTGTGTGGCGCGTGTGTGTGTGTGGCGCATGTGTGTGTGTGTGGCGCGTGTGTGTGTGTGGCGCGTGTGTGTGTGTGGCGCGTGTGTGTGTGTGGCGCGTGTGTGTGTGTGGCGCGTGTGTGTGTGTGGCGCGCGTGTGTGGCGCGTGTGTGTGTGTGGCGCATGTGTGTGTGTGTGGCGCGTGTGTGTGTGTGGCGCGTGTGTGTGTGTGGCGCGCGTGTGTGGCGCGTGTGTGTGTGTGTGGCGCGTGTGTGTGTGTGTGTGGCGCGTGTGTGTGGCGCGTGTGTGTGTGTGGCGCGTGTGTGTGTGTGGCGCGTGTGTGTGTGTGGCGCGTGTGTGTGTGGCGTGTGTGAGTGTGTGGCGCGCGTGTGTGGCGCGCGTGTGTGGCGCGTGTGTGTGTGTGTGGCGCGCGTGTGTGTGTGTGTGGCGCGTGTGTGTGTGTGTGGCGCGCGTGTGGCGCGCGGCGCGTGTGTGTGTGGCGCGCGTGTGTGTGTGTGTGGCGCGTGTGTGTGTGTGTGGCGCGTGTGTGTGTGTGTGTGGCGCGTGTGTGTGTGTGTGTGTGTGTGGCGCGTGTGTGTGTGGCGTGTGTGTGGTGTGTGTGTGTGTGGTGTGTGTGTGTGGTGTGTGTGGTGTGTGTGTGGCGCGTGTGTGTGTGTGTGTGTGTGTGGCGCGTGTGTGTGTGGCGTGTGTGTGGTGTGTGTGTGGGTGGTGTGTGTGTGTGGTGTGTGTGTGTGTGTGTGTGTGGCGCGTGTGTGTGTGTGTGTGGCGCGTGTGTGTGTGTGTGGCGCGCGCGCGTGTGTGTGTGTGGCACGCGCGTGTGTGTGTGGCGCGCGCGCCGTGTGTGTGGCGCGTGTGGCGTGTGTGTGTGTGGCGCGTGTGTGTGTGTGTGTGGCGCGTGTGTGTGTGTGTGGCGCGAGTGTGTGTGTGTGGCGCGAGTGTGTGTGTGTGGCGCGAGTGTGTGTGTGGCGCGAGTGTGTGTGTGGCGCGAGTGTGTGTGTGGCGCGAGTGTGTGTGTGTGGCGCGTGTGTGTGTGTGTGTGTGTGGCACACGTGTGTGTGTGTGTGGCACGCGTGTGTGTGTGTGTGGCGCGCGTGTGTGTGTGGCGCGCGTGTGTGTGTGTGTGGCGCGCGCGTGTGTGTGTGTGTGTGGCGCGCGCGTGTGTGTGTGTGTGTGGCGCGCGTGTGTGTGTGTGGCGCGCGCGTGTGTGTGTGTGGCGCGCGCGCGTGTGTGTGTGTGGCGCGTGCGTGTGTGTGGCGCGCGCGTGCGTGTGTGTGGCGCGTGTGTGTGTGTGGCGCGCGCGTGTGTGTGTGTGGCGCGCGCGCGTGTGTGTGTGTGTGTGGCACGCGTGTGTGTGTGTGTGGCACGCGTGTGTGTGTGTGTGTGGCGCGCGTGTGTGTGTTGCGCGCGTGTGTGTGTGTGTGTGGCGCGCGTGTGTGTGTGTGTGTGGCGCGCGCGTGTGTGTGTGTGTGGCGCGCGCGTGTGTGTGTGTGGCGCGCGCGTGTGTGTGGCGCGCGCGCGCGCGTGTGTGTGTGTGGCGCGTGCGTGTGTGTGGCGCGCGTGTGTGTGTGGCGCGCGCGTGTGTGTGTGTGGCGCGCGCGTGTGTGTGTGTGGCGCGCGCGTGTGTGTGTGTGTGTGGCGCGCGTGTGTGTGTGTGGCGCGCGTGTGTGTGTGGCGCGCGTGTGTGTGTGGCGCGTGTGTGTGTGTGGCGCGCGCGTGTGTGTGTGTGGCGCGCGCGTGTGTGTGTGTGGCGCGCGCGTGTGTGTGTGTGGCGCGCGCGTGTGTGTGTGTGGCACGCGCGCGTGTGTGTGTGTGGCGCGCGTGTGTGTGTGGCGCGTGTGTGTGTGGCGCGTGTGTGTGGCGCGTGTGTGTGGCGCGTGTGTGTTTGGCGCGTGTGGCGCGTGTGTGGCGTGTGTGTGTGTGTGGCGTGTGTGTGTGTGTGGCGTGCGTGTGTGTGTGTGTGGCGTGTGTGTGTGTGGCGTGTGTGGCGCGTGTGTGTGTGTGTGTGTGGCGCGTGTGTGTGCGTGTGTGTGTGTGTGGCGTGTGTGTGTGTGTGTGTGTGGCGCGTGTGTGTGTGTGTGTGTGTGTGGCGCGTGTGTGTGTGTGGCGCGTGTGCGTGTGGCGCCTGCGTGTGTGTGTGGCGCGTGCGTGTGTGTGTGGCGCGGGTGTGTGTGGCGCGTGTGTGTGTGTGTGCCGCACGTGTGTGTGTGTGTTTGGCGTGGGTGTGTGTGGCGCGTGTGTGTGTGTTTGGTGTGTTTGGTGTGTGTGTGTGTGTGTGGCGCGTGTGTGTGTGTGGCGTGTGTGGCGCGTGTGTGTGTGGCGCGTGTGTGTGTGTGGCGTGTGTGTGTGTGTGGCGCGTGTGTGTGTGTGGCGCGTGTGTGTGTGTGGCGCGTGTGTGTGTGGCGGTGTGTGTGTGTGGCGCGTGTGTGTGTGTGGCGCGTGCGTGTGTGTTTGGTGTGTGCGTGTGTGTGTTTGGTGTGTGTGTGGCGCGCGTGTGTGGCACGTGTGTGTGTGTGTGTGGCGCGTGTGTGTGTGTGTGGCGCGTGTGTGTGTGTGGCGCGAGGCGTGGGTGTGGCGCGCGTGAGTGTGGCGTGTGTGTGTGTGTGTGTGTGTGTGTGTGTGTGGCGTGTGGCGTGTGTGACGTGTGTGGTGTGTGTGTGTGCGGCGCGCGCGTGTGTGGGTGGGGCGCGTGTGTGTGTGGTGTGTGTGGCATGTGTGTGTGTGTGGCGTGTGTGTGTGGTGTGTGTGTGTGGCGTGTGTGACGTGTGTGTGTGCGGCGCGCGCGTGTGTGGGTGGGGCGCGTGTGTGTGTGGCGTGTGTGGCGTGTGTGTGTGTGTGTGTGTGGCGTGTGTGGTGTGTGTGGCGTGTGTGGTGTGTGTGTGTGTGTGGCGTGTGTGTGTGTGTGGTGTGTGTGTGTGCGGGTGGCGCATGTGTGTGTGTGGGTGGCGCGTGTGTGTGTGTGGGTGGCGCGTGTGTGTGTGGCGCGTGTGTGTGTGTGTGGCGCGTGTGTGTGGCGCGTGTGTGTGGGTGGCGCGTGTGGCGTGTGTGTGTGTGTGGTGCGCGTGTGTGTGTATGTGTGCGGCGCGTGTGTGTGGCGCGCGCGTGTGTGTGTGTGGCGCGCGCGCGCGTGTGTGTGTGTGGCGCGCGCGTGTGTGTGTGTGGCGCACGCGTGTGTGTGTGTGGCACGCGTGTGTGTGTGTGTGGCACGCGTGTGTGTGGCGCGCGTGTGTGTGTGTGTGTGTGTGTGGCGCGCGTGTGTGTGTGTGTGTGGCGCGCGTGTGTGTGTGTGTGGCGCGCGTGTGTGTGTGTGTGTGGCGCGCGTGTGTGTGTGTGTGGCGCGCGTGTGTGTGTGTGTGGCGCGCGCGTGTGTGTGTGGCGCGCGCGTGTGTGTGTGTGTGGCGCGCGCGTGTGTGTGTGTGGCGCGCGCGTGTGTGTGTGTGGCGCGCGCGCGCGCGTGTGTGTGTGGCGCGCGTGTGTGTGTGGCGCGTGTGTGTGGCGCGTGTGTGTTTGGCGCGTGTGTGTGGGTGTGTGTGGCGCGTGTGCGTGTGTGTGGCGTGTGTGTGGCGTGTGTGTGTGTGTGTGGCGTGTGTGTGTGTGGCGTGTGTGTGTGTGTGGCGTGTGTGTGTGTGTGTGGCGTGTGTGTGTGTGTGTGGCGCGTGTGTGTGTGTGTGTGGCGCGTGTGTGTGTGTGTGTGGCGCGTGTGTGTGTGTGTGTGGCGCGTGTGTGTGTGTGTGTGTGTGGCGCGTGTGTGTGTGTGTGTGGCGCGTGTGTGTGTGTGTGTGTGTGGCGCCTGCGTGTGTGTGTGGCGCGTGCGTGTGTGTGTGGCGCGGGTGTGTGTGGCGCGTGTGTGTGTGTGTGCCGCACGTGTGTGTGTGTGTTTGGCGTGTGTGTGTGTGGGTGTGTGTGGCGCGTGTGTGTGTGTTTGGTGTGTTTGGTGTGTGTGTGTGTGTGTGGCGCGTGTGTGTGTGGCGTGTGTGTGTGGCGTGTGTGGCGCGTGTGTGTGTGTGGCGCGTGTGTGTGTGTGGCGCGTGTGTGTGTGTGGCGCGCGTGTGTGTGGCGCGTGTGTGTGTGGCGCGTATGTGTGTGGCGCGTGTGTGTCTGTGTGGCGGTGTGTCTGTGTGGCGCGTGTGTGTGTGGCGCGTGTGTGTGTGGCGCGTGTGTGTGTGGCGCGTGTGTGTGTGTGGCGCGTGCGTGTGTGTTTGGTGTGTGCGTGTGTGTGTTTGGTGTGTGTGTGGTGCGCGTGTGTGGCACGTGTGTGGTGTGTGTGGCACGTGTGTGTGTGGCACGTGTGTGTGTGTGTGTGGCGCGTGTGTGTGTGTGGCGCGAGGCGTGGGTGTGGCGCGCGTGGGTGTGGCGTGTGTGTGTGGCGTGTGTGTGGCGTGTGTGGCGTGTGTGTGTGTGTGGCGTGTGTGTGTGGCGTGTGTGTGTGGCGTGTGTGACGTGTGTGGTGTGTGTGTGTGCGGCGCGCGCGTGTGTGGGTGGGGCGCGTGTGTGTGGCATGTGTGTGTGGTGTGTGTGTGTGTGGCGTGTGTGGTGTGTGTGTGTGCGGCGCGCGCGTGTGTGTGTGGTGTGTGTGTGTGGCGTGTGTGTGTGTGTGACGTGTGTGGTGTGTGTGTGTGCGGCGCGCGCGTGTGTGGGTGGGGCGCGTGTGTGTGTGGCGTGTGTGGCGTGTGTGTGTGTGTGTGTGGCGTGTGTGGTGTGTGTGTGTGTGTGTGGCGTGTGTGTGTGTGTGGTGTGTGTGTGCGGCGCGCGTGTGTGTGGTGTGGGTGGGGCGCGTGTGTGTGTGTGGGTGGCGCATGTGTGTGTGTGTGGGTGGCGTGTGTGTGTGTGTGGGTGGCGCGTGTGTGTGTGGCGCGTGTGTGTGTGTGTGGCGCGTGTGTGTGGCGCGTGTGTGTGGCGCGTGTGTGTGGCGCGTGTGTGTGTGTGGCGCGTGTGTGTGTGTGTGTGTGGCGTGTGTGTGTGTGTGTGGCGCGTGTGTGTGTGTATGTGTGCGGCGCGTGTGTGTGTGTGGAGTGTGCGTGTGTGTGTGGCACGTGTGTGTGTGTGTGGCGCGCGTGTGTGTGGCGCGCGCGTGTGTGTGTGTGTGTGGCACATGCGTGGTGTGTGTGTGTGTGTGTGGCGCGTGCCTGGGTGTGTGTGTGGCGCGTGCGTTGTGTGTGTGTGTGTGTGGCGCGTGTGTGTGTGGCGCGTGTGTGTGTTGGCGCGTGTGTGTGTGTGGCGCGCGTGTGTGTGGGGCGCGCGTGTGTGTGTGGCACGTGTGTGTGTGTGTGTGTGGCACGTGTGTGTGTGTGTGGCACGTGTGTGTGTGTGGCGCGCGTGTGTCTGTGGCGCGTGTGTGTGTGGCGTGTGTGTGGGGGGCGCGCGTGTGTGTATGTGTGTGTGGGGTGTGTGTGGCGTGTGTGTGTGTGTGGTGTGTGTGTGTGGTGTGTGTGTGGTGTGTGTGTGTGGCGCGTGTGTGTGTGTGGTGTGTGTGTGTGGCGCGTGTGTGTGTGTGGTGTGTGTGTGTGTGTGGTGTGTGTGTGTGGTGTGTGTGGCGCGTGTGTGTGTGTGGTGTGTGTGTGTGGCGCGTGTGTGGTGTGTGTGTGTGGCGCGTGTGTGTGTGTGGCGCGTGTGTGTGTGTGACGCGTGTGTGTGTGGCGCGTGTGTGTGTGGAGTGTGTGTGGCGCGCGTGTGTGTGTGGCGCGTATGTGTGTGTGTGGCGCGTATGTGTGTGTGTGTGTGGCGCGTATGTGTGTGTGGCGCGTATGTGTGTGTGTGTGGCGCGCGCACGTGTGTGTGTGTGTGGCGCCCATGTGTGTGTGTGTGTGGCGCGCGTGTGTGTGTGTGTGTGTGGCGCGCGTGTGTGTGGGTATGGCGTGTGTGTGTGGCACGTGTGTGTGTGTGGCACGCGCGTGTGTATGTGTGTGGCTCGCGCGCGTGTGTGTGTGTGGCGCGCGCGTGTGTGTGTGGCGCGCGCGCGTGTGTGTGTGGCGCGCGCGTGTGTGTGGCGCGTGTGTGGCACGCGTGTGTGTGTGGCGCGTGTGTGTGTGTGTGGCACGCGTGTGGCGTGTGTGTGTGGCACGCGTGTGTGTGTGTGGCACGCGTGTGTGTATGTGGCTTGTGTGTGTGGCACGCGTGTGTGTGGCGCGTGTGTGTGTGTGGCGTGAGTGTGTGTGGCACGCGTGTGTCTATTCAGCCATCCATTTCTGGGTTTGGAATGCATTAATAGGCTCTAGTTTGTTTTATCACTAAATAACTTATTATGGGCCATTTCTAAATTGGACATCACAAGGAACATTTGGGGAAAGCATGCCCGTGCCTATTTCAAATAGGGAAAAAGAAAATCTCCCCTGTTATGAGTTAAAGAAGAGAACAGGAAAAGAATTAAATTAAATCATCCCTTTTTCCATGCCATTGGAAAATTCACCCAGCAGCTAGGTCAGTTAAGGGAATTGTCCAACTTGCCCAAACAATAATACATTCTGCTGCTGCATATAATGCTTATCTGATGATTCTCTTGCAGATCATGAACAATAAAAACAAGAAGTAAGTATAAGATTACGTCATTTGGCCCTCTGAGCCTGGCTAATTATCAGTAAGATCATGTCTGATTTTCTATCTCAACTTCATAGTGTCCAAAAGTATAATGATCTCTGTCTTGAATACATCCAACAACTGGGTGTAGAGAATTTCAGGGATTCTGACTGAAGGCATTTTCCTCATTTCAGTACTAAATGGCTGGCCTCTTATTTTAAGTTTGTGACAACATTTTCACGCTTCCTCAGCCAGGGAAACAATGGATAGAATCTTCTTAACTTCTAAAATTTTCAGGCATTATAATCAACTGTGGGACTCAATTCTCAAGCATCACTTGGAACATGGCCAAATGAGAGGCTATTTGTTCATTCGCGCTCCAAAAAAAGCTGGTAAATAGGTTCCTGAGGAAGGAGGACTAGTCAAAGAGCTTACAACAAGTGAAGATTAAAAGTTCCTTTGGAAGAGGTGAAGACTGCTTAAAGTTTTACTGGTCCTTAAGGATGTTCAGAATCCAGTTGAAAAACTGAGAAATAAAAGAGGCCCACAAGCATTGGGTCCATTAGTGGAAAGGGGTACAATTATGTGGGTGTGCTAGATCCTTTCTAACTGTGAAATTCTATGACTGGGAAATTGAGAAGATGCTCCTTTAGTTCCACAGTCCACTGTTGGGAGATTGCCTTTCGGTAGCAGCTCGGCTCTGACTTCAGAGGAGGAACTGTCAGATACTGGGAAAATGTTGGTGGCTTTTGAAAATGATCCTCAATGGAACTTGACTTAACCTAATTGGCTGACAGTGGAGTGGTTTGCTGACTACCATGGCAGCCCGTTCCTTGGAAATATGCCAACAGGGGAGCTGATCTGAAGCACAACTCTCTGAATTTCCCTCTAACTCCACATCCATAGCTGCTTCTGCCAAGCTAGTAAGATTTGCCTAGGTTTTCATCATCTGCCAAATACTTTTAAAGATTTTACATATTTCATTTGAATCACTTCTGATTCCTCAATACTCAGTCTCTCCTTGGGGTAATTCTAGCAACCAGCCTAGTGAATATTCTTGTACTCGCTCTTGGGTAGCATGTCTTCCTTAGGCAGGCAGACCAAAATTGCATACAATACTCCAAGTGTGGCCTCACTGTACAATTATAGTAAGATTCCTTTACTTATATACTCCAATCCCTTTATAACCCAAGCTAATATATCATATGTCTTCTTAGTTATTTAACTGTGCGTTTGTATTAATTTCCTGTGATTCATGTAGCTGGATACTCAGGTCTTTCTGAAAGAAAACAATTCTTAGTCTTTAAAATTTAAAGGATAGTTGCTTGTTTTAAAGCTTTCCTACTAAAGAGGACAACTTCACAACTTTTCAGATTGTATTCCAACTGCTATATTCTTGCCCACTCACTCAACCTCCCTATTTCACTTGAAAGCCTCTTTACATTCACCTCACCTGCTTGTTTGCTCACCTAATTTTGTGCTACAAACAAAATAGAATATATTACTCTTTATCCCCTCATCAATAGCTGTGGCCAAGTATTGATTCTTGTGGTACACATTTATTTCTATGTTGTCCTCTGTCCATTAACCAATCTGCAATCTCCGCTAATATTGCTAACACAAATACCTTGAGTCCTAATTTTTACAATAACCTCTTGCATAGCACCCTATTGAATTTTTTTTAAAAAATCCATATCATTCATGGTCCCTCCTTTTCAATTCTGACTAGTTAAAGCCTCAAGATCTCCAGGACAATTTGTCAATCCAAATTATCTTTAGTAAATCTGTTTTAACTCTGCTTTATCTCATTATGGAACTTTAACACCATGTTACCTGGTCACTAATACAGTGTAATAGATAATGACTGCAATTATATAATAGTCTAAATATCAACTTAGGATTGGATCAAACCTATGTGACGGCCCCAACAATTGAATAATCTAAAACCTCTCAACGTTAAGCTTGCATATGAAAAGTGCTTACTTTGGCAAAATATCAAAAGGTTGCTTTCAGATGAAACTATATTCCAGCTTCAAGTTTTTTTATTTTGCTGCTACCAGATATTTGTTACATTTACATTGTTTAGTGGCACAGACAAATTATTTATTCCAGAGAGTGATGGCGTTTAATTTTGAGCAACTGTATATGCAAATATACATTCCCCTTGGGTGTACTGAGTTCATCTACCTGATTCCAACAATACCACCTCAGAAACAGCATAAGGTTGATGTGACATGACTCGCTGTTCATATCATTAAAAAAATTCTAAACTTTGTAATGATGTCCAAGGCATCAGAATTCTAATAAGACCTAATTACTATTTTATTGAACTCTGCAAATTGAGTCTGGGTAGAGTCAGTGGCAGTAGACAGATCTTGGCAGGTCTCATGCGAAGGACACTGTACACCACTGTAGGGGTGCAGTCATCTGTCCAGACTCATTTCAATTATAAATCTGACTCTTTCACAAAGTGTCCTCTGAGAATGAAGAGCTTTAGGCTTAACCTGTCAGTTCTTGTCAAGTACTTCCTGAGGCCATTACATCCTCTCCGAGGTCAAAACTTTTCCAACGAGAGAGATTTTTTTACAACTCTATTAGACTTCATGAGCAATAATAGGAACAGAACTATGTGCATTTATTTTACTCTTGACGCACAAGCCTAGGTGACACTTGCTCCTAATATGTAGAGAACTTCATTACAAATAATAAACATTTGACAGGTTCTAGTACATTGGCATGACTGACTTCTCTGTCTGGCTTCTGACAAATGACAGCTTTGGGACAAGCTCTTGAAAATAGTGATTGGTAGTAATGCCAACAATACTTTGCCGCCAGTGTTTAATCTAAAATTTAGGATAGAAAATCACAGCCATCTGTCTCTCCCACTTTTCTGATTCCTAATTGTTGGTTTAATTGTATCTAAATGACTGGATCTAAGTATCAGTGCCAAATGGAAACTATGAACTCCAAGTAATTCTATCTTAAGTGGATGAAATAGTCAAAAGACATCTTAGAACACCCCATTACATCCTATTATAGCTTAGTGTGAACAAGAAAATCGAGCCATGTCTGCAAACACATCAAAATAATATTAGGATAAATCTCACCTTGATCATTCAATCAAAGTTGGAGCTACCAAAATGCTTTTGGATTTAATAATACTGCATTATACACTTTAATTCTGTGGATCCTGTCTTTGTTATATTATTTCAGAATTGTTTAATGTTCTGGTTCATAAATCTAACATTTTGTAAGCATATTTTGTAAATAATCTGTCAGCAGTGTGGTGATATTTTTAGCATGGATTATGTTGTAAAATTAAACTATGATTGATTTATAATTATGGCAATATTGGTCTTTGATATGATGAGCTTTATTGTCAATTAACTTGACAATGTTAAACTCCAGTTCCAACTGGGCTTTACCCTAACTTGAAATATTACCAACCATTTAAAAATAAAACTAATTTGGATGTCTGGATTCACTTAAGAAAGTGACTTGTGACAAGTCTGTAGATCCTGGACTGGCAAGGATTTATGTTTTAAGGAGGAAAGGGGAGAAAACTGGCAACCCAGACTTATCTTTACCTTGACTCGACCCAAAGGCCAAGCTTCCAAATTTCTGGGGCAGAAGAGTGGATGCATCACCTATTGGCAGAAGGAGAGGATGGGAAGTTGTACAATGTCAGACATTCATCTCATTTAACTTGTTGATATATTTCTGTTGGGGAGTGTTTCTCTAAGTATGTTTCTAAGAGAGTTTTCTATACTTTGACAAGCATAGACAACCTTTTTTTATTAAGAAAGAAATTTGGAGAAGTTTATTGTTTACCCTGTAAATTCTTTCCATTTCTGAAATGTCTTGTGGATCTAGCTGAGAGCTAGGTCTGGACTTTTAATTGCACGGAGGGATGAAGTTGTGCTCAGGCATGTTTTGAAATAACGCTTCTGTTCGGCGAGACAGTCTTTCAGCATCCTTGGAATATGCTTTTTTTTTTCTAAAACAAATGTGGGGTGTCAGGGAATGAGAGAGCTGTTTGCCTTCAATTAACTACTTGTAGGTTCCTTGTTAATGGATTGGGAAGAGCCAGAGCTGATTTCCATATTATAGAGTGTGAAAAAAGCGAACAACCTGGTTCATGTTGGGTAACATCCTGTCCGGAGCAGTACTGGTTGCCAATTGCGTGATATTGGAATTGTTGGTGATGCACGAGTCCGCTATCTTTCCATTCACTGTTTGGTTTTGTATGCGCCATGAGGCTGCTGGTCCTCATGCTCCTGCTGCCTGCTCTATTGTGCAAGGCATCAACACAAATTTCGTCCACCCTTGAACAGCTCCTGGCAGTATCCGGGGGAGTTCATTGGGTGCTGAGTTCATTCTGATCCAGTAAGGGGACCTGCATTTTAAAATAGGATCACACAGTGTTGGAGCTGCAGTGCAAATGCTGTGATGGAGATCTGATCAGCCTTTTCATCCTGGAGTGCAAATTAATTCGCTCCCTCATACTGAGTCACATTGGGCATTTCAAACAAGGTTGATGACTTTGCAATGGCATCAGATTGCACTGTTTTTAGATTGTCTTTGGCCCAGGATATCAGCATTAGCTCACAGAATGCACAATTCACTGAGTGACATGCCCAGCTTTCTCCCCATAATTCTGTGCATTCTTCCTTTTCAGATAACAATCAAATTAAATGCCTAAGATTTGTGATGAGGTTTGTAGCCTTCAGTGCTAAAATACAAATTTTTGCTCCACCTTTCATTCATTTGGTTTCCCAGATTTTCAGTCAGAGAGTAGACTATTCTACTTAAATTTCCTTAATTCTCATTAAATTAAACCACCCTCAGAAAGTTTGTTCTGACAGAGTAATGATAATGGTCAAACATCAGTTACTGGTCAAGTAAAATACCACAGATGTTGAAGATTTGGAAATAAAAGATGGAGAAATGCAGCTGGTCTGACAGCATTTATGAAGAAAGTAAGTTTACATTTTGAGTCCAATGAATCTTCAGAACCCAACCACTCATCAATGATTGATTAACTCTGTGAGTTGGTTTATTTAGAACATTGAAACACATTGCAAGTTGTGAAACAGATATTGAAACAAATTCACTGATGTGCTGTTAACTAGAGGGCCCTCTTGTGGTGAAGTGGTAGTGTCCCTACCTGTGAATCAGAAGTCCCAGGTTCAGGTCTCACCTGCTCCATAAGTATATAATAACACAGCTGAACAGGTTGATTAAAAAATAGGTTAAGGTATTTTTTTTTAAAGTATATAGCTAGCTATATATAATACACAGCTTTCACACTAGCAGACTAACTGCTAAGAAGAATTACAACATTGTATGCATGCAGCACATGAAGCCCTAAAAGGCAAATTCTTTTAAGGCAAAATACACAGGCAATATGTTCCACCTTTTGTAAATCAGTAAATTATTCTTTTTTTTAACATCCAGTTTAGATTTCTCAGCTTGGGGGAAGAGATTCCTTGTTTGAGTACACATTGGTGGGGGTCAGAATTTAAGCATTTCATCCTTAAATATTAAAGGTTCATGACTAGTTTTTGCTCACATTGCTAAAATTACTCCAGACATGACAACAGTTGAATATGTATCATACATTTCTTTTTTCTCCTACTTGTTAAGCAGCAATTAATGAAAAACATGCAAATTTATTCATGCTGTCTTTAAGTTCACAAAGAGTGAATGTTTTACCCAAGAAAGCATTTATTAAAACAGTGGGGAAATCGTCAGAAGTCTAAAGTAGGAGGTACATATTGAAAGGATTGATGTCTCTGTTTAAGTTATGTTACACTACTTCTGCATTCCCAGATCTCACTGTACAAATGAATAGGAGCAGATGAGGAGGAGGATCAACCTAAGAGGAGTGTCATGTAAAGAGAACCAAGAATGTAGTAAGACGGCTATCAAACCCAGGAAACACCGTTGGAAACAGTTACTTAGATCTCAGTGAGAAGCTTACTGAGGGGAGCTATATCTCAAAAGGAAACAAGAAACAGCTGAATTGCACCATCTCCATAAATTTCACTATCAGTTTTAAAAATTTCTTCATGGGATATAGGTGTTGTTGGCTGGAACAGCATTTATTGCCCATCCCTTGAGAAAGTACTATTGAGCTGCTGCCTTGTATCGCTACAGTCCATTTGCTGTGGGTAGATCCACATGACATGAGGGAGGGAATTCCATAATTTGGATGGAATACTGTCCACTTGCTAGCTCCAAGAACAGTCAAGAAGCTTGACATCATTCAAGACAAAGCAGCCTGCTGGATTGGCAGTGTATTCACCCTCCACCTCCAGCACTCATTAGCAGCAGTATGTACTGTTTACAAAATGCATTACAGAAATTCACCAAAGATCTTTAGGCAGCACCCATCACACTCTTGATTTGTGTCTTGTAGATGGTGGACAGACTTTCAGGAATCAAGAGGTGAGTTACTCATTTCAGGATTCCAAACCTCTGACCTCATCTTGTTCCACAGTATTAATATGGCTAGACCTACACAGTTTCTGGTCAAATGTCACCCCCAGATATTGACACTGGGTGATTCAATAATGATAACCATGATGTGGAGGGGCCGGTGTTGGACTGGGGTGGACAAAGTTAAAAATCACACAACACTAGGTTCTAGTCCAACAGGTTTATTTGGAAGTACAAGCCCTGTTCTTTCGTCAGGTAGCTCGTGGGGCAGGAACATAGGACACAGAATTTATAATAAATGAGCACCAGAGATTCCTCACTGAGATCTAAGTAACTGTTTCCTACAGTGTTTCCTGGGTTAATAACAAGGCCTGACAGCCCTCTTCCTACATTCTTGGTTCTATTTACTTGCCACGCCTCTGGTGTAAATTCTGTTTCCTATGATCCTGCCCCACTAGCTACGTGATGAAGGAGCAGCGCTCTGAAAGTACCTCCAAATAAACCTGTTGGACTATAACCTGATGTTGTGTGATTTTTGACAATAATGGTAATGCCGTTGAATGTCAAGGGGCAATGTTTAGATTTTCAATTGTTGGAGATTGTTTGGTAATTAAATGAACATATCAGATCTCCATGCAGAAAGCTAAAACTCCTTATTGGACAAGGGCAGAATCTTTAAATTAATGCTGAAATAAACAGGCTGAGAACACAAGAGGCAAATAAAGGAGTATTTACAACTCACAATCAGTGTCATCACCATAGCGAGTACAGACCATAACGCATGGCTACAAAAAGGAAATGAACGGCCATCGAAGTAATATATAGTGAGGATGCAGGGTGAGGAATATCACAAAGTAGAATGAAGGTGAGAAAACAGACAATTTAAAAGCTAAAGCAGAAAAGTCTAACAGAAGAAAACAGTTACAAGACTTATTTCACTGCAACATAAGCAAGAGATCCGTAATTGCAATTGTGATTCTGGTGGGTATAATTTAAGACTGCAGACACCACTCCTTGTCTGGTGAAGTTGTGGGAAAGGACATGGGCACTAGGCTGTGAAATGTGTCCACATTAAGGCAGGAACCTCTACTTTCATTGCAGAATTACTTTAAATAGCCACACAAGACGCCAACACAAGAGAGGACCAAACAGCAGATACAAAGCTTCAGTGTCAGTAAAGGTTTCACAAGCACAGTTAGTCCTCTGATGGTGCATTTGTTGAATTAAAAATCACTTCAAGGTGATATGAAGAAATGGGGAACATGTTACAATATGTACCCAATGCATCCCTAAGGGAAATTGATCAAATTTTACAGAATCTGTTTGTCAAGGAACTTGCAATTAAATTTACACTTGATACAAGTGATATTGTCTTATCTGTTTGAATACCATGGCTGAAGAAGCAGAAGTTATTGCCTGCAGGAATGAAACTAAATTGTCCTGTTGACATAATTCTTTAGATGTGTTACTTTCTTTGTGTTGCAAAGTTAATTATAAATATGTTGAGAATGTATTTACAGTCAATACTTCCTAGTTTTGAACTTGCTACACGTCTAGACCTCAATATCCTTGAGGTAACAAAAAATGCTGAATGAGTTTCAAAATCACTGGACTGGTAAAGATAAACAAAGTCATGTCTATTCAAAGAGAAGTCAATCAGAGAACAACTGGCCCAGAAAACACTGTGAGCATTCGACTGGTCAAAGGGGCGACATGTAAAAGATTTCTTTGGGCTTCATATGCTCATTTCAGAACGGAAAAGCAGACTGAATCTATTGACATTATCTACTTTGCTGTAAAGGAATTGTATCATACTGTCAACAGAAAGGAAATCTACAACTTTATAAGAGTTGTGGAAAAGTTTTCCATTCCTATCAACTCTGAAGAACCTTCAGATGCCTGGCAGCAACAAACTTTATGATCAGAAACAACTACTGACAATGTGAATGGGCATTATGACTCATTTGAGCTTGTTGGCGAATCATTAAGTGAACCTATTCAGGCAGCAAAATTGCTCGAGAACAAATTGCCACGGTAATTTTGAATTTGAAATCAAAGGATGAGACATTACAAGTTTGACAGAAACATTTCTCTTCCTGAGCAAAATGATCAGTAGCAGGGACAAAGATGATGCTCAGTAAGGCCTCCTCCTTTACATGACTGAGGACAGTAAAATGTCGGCTGCACCAATACAGCAACCAAGGAGAATGAATGATGATGCCCAATTAAGGCAATTAAAGTGAGGTGCTTATATTCTTCCACATAGCTGTATCAGCAGATTGAGAATGAAGATTTTCTCACATGAAATGAAAACAGGTTACATGTGACTCCATGGAAGCCAGCCATTCATAGATTCAGGACATGGTCAAAAAGAGGAAATTACCTGCTCAAAAATCTCGGATAGTGCAAAGGATACTGAACTCGTTTCTCTGAGCAGCCATCCTCTATTATGGAAATTCATGAGATTGAAATTCAACCACATGTTGTTGTGGGGCAACTATCTGATTCAGAGAGTTCCTCTGTGAAAGACATTGAGGAGATTATGGATTCTTGAGATCAAACACCCAGATTAGCAAGAATGAACATCCGAGTGATAAAAAGTCCTCCAGTAGAATGTCAGTTTAGAGACTATGCATGGTCTCATGATTCCTGAAGCTAAATACCTAGCAGCTGATGGTGTTGTATATCCTTGTCACCCTAAAGTAATGTTAATGTAGGGGTTAAGTGAGATCCACAGAATTACCTGTTTGAGTTTCCATACATGACAAAATCAAATATTAACCTTAAAACAACTTCTCAAATAATTACTGCAATAGTTAATGATTCAAAATCATTAACTATTACCTTACATTAAATTGTTTCTGTTATCAAGTACGTTGCTAGTCAACCATTGGCTCAGATACATACTCAACACAGTTCCTTGAATCCTTAAGCAGTTTCATAATTATTTTCTCCACTTATACTCATTAACAAAACTGCTATATAGAGCTCTTGTAATAATTCAATCCATATCTCCTTGAATTTTAGATTGTAACTTCAGCCTTGTGAGTCATGTAAATGTAAACGAAGGGTTGTGATCTAATATGTTAAACCTATTTTGTTTTCCTTCCAACAACACCAGCTCGGCCTTATGCCTTTCTAAGACATCTCAATCAAATACCACTTAGTACTGCAACTGACATAGCTCAGTGATTGTCTGGCATGGCCTTTCAGATATTTCATTTGTTTCGACCCTGGGTTCCCTCAGCTGTGAGGTTATATCACACTCCTTCAGCTGATAGCTGCATCAGTATTTCCAGACAATTTTTTTCTCTATTTTTGTATTCCATGAATTGAAATATATTCTATATCATTCACTTGTCCTTATAAACCAATTGCTGCAATTATGCTGAAGACAATGGATATAAAATTAGGAGATTTATAACAGGCGACTGATTTGATGTTGGCCTTTTCACGTTATTGTTAAAGTCAAAATTATTCCTATTTAATGAAAGTACAGAGTTTCAGTAAAAATTGCTGAAATTCCAATTATTTATTTCTTTTGGTCAAGAGCTATTTAAAGCTTTACATTCATATATTACCTAGGTCTTCATAAAATATGTAATCACATCATTCTTATGCTCTTCAACATGACAGGGGATGATACTATTAGACTGTGGTTTCTCCTGCTGTTTTCTTATGGAAAATCAGAGCTTGAAATCGTAGGCCTAGCAAAGTTTTGCTTTCCATAAGGATGCAAGCAAGTGCAATCCCTAAGATGCATAGTTGGTCCATGTGCAACAGGAATTGAGGTGGAACTCGATCCTGCTGCCTTCCATCTCACACCTTTTCAGAAAAAATTTTAAAAATCGCAGGGGCTGAAAAACAAAAGCGAATGCAAAGGTGTATTGGAATCCTGCTGTCTAAAATACACATCAGTGAAACATAAAAAAATGAGAACTGGCCGTGTTGATATTAAGGGAGAAAAGAGGCCTGAAGAACGTTCAAGCAAAAAGACATTTTTTCTCCTTGTAGAGCTACTGGAGCTTCTGATTAATTAATCTTCCCATTTATGGATACTCATTTGTTAAGGCATCACACCAAGTTTCCATCATCAAAAATCCAAATTAGGCCTTAACAGGATGTCCTGTGAAAACCTCAGAGTAGTGCAGAAGAGTCATAGAGTCATAGAGATGTGGAGCATGGAAACAGACTCTTTGGTCCAACTTGTCCAAGTCAACCAGATATTCTAAATTAATCTCGTCCCATTTAGAGTTATAGAGTCATTGAGATGTACAGCATGGAAACAGACTCTCTGGTCCAACTCATTCATGATGACCGGATATCCTAAATTAATCTAGTCCCATTTGCCAGCACTTGGCCCAAATCCCTCTAAACTCTTCCTTATTCATTTACCCAACCAGATGCCTTTTAAATGTTGTAAGTGTACCAGCCTCCACCATTTCCTCTGATATCTCATTCCATACATGCACCTTTCTTTGAGTGAAAAAGTTGCCCCTTAGGCCCCTTCTTATTCCCTTTCCCTCTCACCTTAAACCTATGCCCTTTGGTTCTGGACTTACCCAACCCTTTTCTATTTACCCTATCCATGCCCCCCATGCCCTCCTGTTTTGAACTCTCCTCCCCTTGACTATTCAGGTATCCATGCCCCTCATGATGTTATAAGCTTCTGTAAGGTCACCCCTCAGCCTCCAACCCTCCGGGAAAATAGCTCCTATCTATTCTACATCTCCATAAAGTTTGAACCCTCCAACCCTGGCAATGTCCTTGTAATTTTTTTTCTGAACCCTTTCAATTTAACAACATCTTTCCTGTAGCTGGGAAACCAGGATTGAACACAATATTCCAAACACCAGTTGCGACGAGTTGACATGAATTTGAGAACATTGAATTAATGTACAGAAGGGCTATTCAACCACAATGAACATGGCTGAAGCTAAACAAAAATGCAACTAGAACTGCTAGAAGTACTCAGCAGGTCAAATAGTATCTGTGGAGTGAGAAACTGATATTTCTGCTCAAAAGGGTTTTATCTGATGTTCTCTTTCCGGCATGATTTTCTGTTTTTATTTAAGATGGAGAACAGAACTGTAATGGGAGGTCTCGAGGAATCATTATCCCTATTTCATTTCATTAGCCTCAGTCTGTTAAATACTCCTTGGATGCTGCCTGAACTGCTGTGCTCTTCCAGCACCACTAATCCAGAATCTGTTAAATGCTCAGGTCCAGTTTGCATTAAAAATGTTAAAGTTACCCAGGGTAGAACTATCCAGTCCACTGATTATTCATCCCCTCCACCATCTTGAGCAATACTGCCACAAATGATATCTGCAGTTCCACTAGAGTAAATCGCCAAGCTAATTCCAATAGCCCCTCCCTCTTCTATCACCATTACCAATGATAAGGACAAGAACTGCAATAGTGCAGAAACTTCATTACCTTAAAGTCACGCACCATCATAACATATTTGGACAAGTTGATTGAAAATGTCTATGTCAATGAAAGTACTATTCCCCAATTTGCTGATGCTTCAGAACTAGTAGGAATTGTGAGTAGTGAGGAGGAGGTATTGATAATTCAAGATAATTTATTCAAATGGGAAATGGAATATAATGTGAATAAAGTGTAAATTTCTCCACTTTGGTGGAAAAGCAGAATCATAAGATGTTACTTAAATGGTGATAATTGTGAAATATTAATGTACAAAGGGACCTGGCTGTCCTTGTCCATGACTTACTGAAACCAAGCAAGCACTTAGGAAGGCAAGTGGATTGACCTTCATTGCAAGAGGATTTTGAATACTGGAGCAAGGATACATTGCTGCAATTGCATAAGTACCATATCTGGAGAATTGTGAATCACTTCACCTGATCAAGGAGCAGTGCTTCAAAAGCTTGTGATTTCAAATAAATCTGTTGGACTATAACCTGACATCATGTGACTTCTGACTTTGTCCACCTCATTCCAACACCGGCACCTCCGCATCATGGAGGATTGTGTACAGTTTTGGTCTCTTTGCTTGGGAAAACATATACTTTCTACCAACAGAGTTCAATAAAGGTTTATCAGGCTGATTCCTGGAATGAGCTGAAAATGTGTTGCTGGAAAAACGCACCAGGTCAGGCAGCATTCAAGGAACAGGAGAATCGACGTTTCAGGCATAAGCCCTTCTTCAGGAATCCTGAAGAAGAGCTTATGCCCGAAACATCGATTCTCCTGTTCCTTGGATGCTGCCTGACCTGCTGCGCTTTTCCAGCAACACATTTTCAGCTCTGATCTCCAGCATCTGCAGTCCTCACTTTCTCCTCCCTGATTCCTGGAATGATA
The DNA here is from genome assembly GCF_037043375.1 of Chiloscyllium plagiosum. NCBI lineage: Eukaryota > Metazoa > Chordata > Chondrichthyes > Orectolobiformes > Hemiscylliidae > Chiloscyllium > Chiloscyllium plagiosum. The sequence continues at coordinate 90,647,244 of NW_028270141.1, read as the reverse complement.
ATGTTTATTATATGAGGAGACATTGAGTTCACTTGAATGTTGAAGAATGAGAGGAGAACCCATTGAAATGTATAAAATTCTGACAGTTAGATACAGGATTGATGGTGCCCTAGCTGAGGTCCAGATCGAATGTCATAGTCTTAGGTTGCAGATTAGAATGAATGAATGAATCAATCAATGATTTATTGGCACATGTATTTTACAATGAAATGGCAATAAATCATTTGTCACCATAATCCAGGGCCACTTTGACTGTTTAAGAATAAAAGAAAATGAAAAGACATAGCTTAAAGAGAAGCCCATCTATGTACGAGTTCTGAGCCTGCTCAGAACCACCACTGTCTCATCATACCCAGCTTCCGCCGTGGTCGCTGATTCTCAGACGCCATCTTTTTCTGCTGGGTTAGTTCACCTTCGCCACCGCCTGCGCCAGGCACATCAACGTTGGAAATTATCGCCACAGTCAATGTTGCACTGTTGCCCTCCCGCCACCTCCTTGCCGCTGACTGTGCCAGACCCAGCCAACAATGAGCCCACTGATCCTCAGGCACCATCTTTTGTCACTGGGCCTACTTCAGGGATGTCACCTGAGGGCTCACTCTCCCCGCCACCCTGGGCTCACACTCTCCTGTCTGCACTGGGCTCACACTCCCTCATTTTTGGGTTTGTGCTCTTCCTCCACACTTGGGTCACTCTTTCCCCATTGCTGGGCTTGTTGACCCCACACTGGTCTCACTCTCCCCCCTCTGCACTGGGTTCGCTCTCTCCCCCACACTGCTCTCACTCTCTCCACACCCCCCCCCCCCCCCCGCACTGGTCTCACTCTCCCCTCTGCAATGGACCCGCTCTCTCCTCACCCACATGTTTCTCCATCACCAATGCCAGGTGGAGTCAAATTTGTTGCTACTGCCTCACATGATTAGATTAGACTTCCTACAGTATGGAAATAGGCCCTTCAGCCCAACAAGTCCACACCTACCCGCCGAAGAGTAACCCACCCAGACCCATTCCCCTACCTTATAATCAGCTAATCTGCACATCTTTGGATTGTGCGAGGAAACCAGACCACCCAGAGGAAACCCACGCAGACACAGGGAGAATGAGCAAACTCCACACAGACAGTCGCCCAAGGCTAGAATCGATCCCAGGTCCCTGCTGCTGTGAGGCAGCAGTGCTAACCACTGTGCCACCATGCTGCCACATGCTCAGAAGCTGCCCTGCCAAGGAAGCCAAGAAAAGCTTTAAAAGAGAGAAAAAAAAGAAGTTAAAAGAGAAAGAAAAGAAACAAAGAAAGCAGACGGAAGTGGACGAGACCTGGACCAGGAGCTTGAACACTGTGCTGCTACTCCATCACCATCTTGACCAACATTTAAGACTGAAATTAGGAGAAATGTCTTCATTTGAAGTGGTGGTTATGTGGGATTCTCTTTGCAGAATGGTTATAGATTTTAAATTCTGAAGTCTTTAATGTGTATATGAGGATAGTGAGAGTATGGTATAGAGAAAAAGGATTAGCCATGGTCCTACAAATTAGTGGAGGATGCTCAAATTGCCTATTCTTGCTCCTATTTTCTACATTTATCAAGAGTAAATAAAGGCATAGGAGTGCAAAATGGTAATGTGGGAAATTAAGATCAGGCAATGGTAAAAGAAACAGAGAGAAAAAAAAATAAGAATTTACCAATAATCAAGATACAAAGTTAACAAAAAAATAAAAGTTAAGTGCTATGTATCTGAATGTAAATAGCATTCTAAACAAATGAATTGACAATTTGCAAGAGAGATACAATTTACAGAGAGAGATTGATATTCAAGTTAAGAGAACAAAAAGTTGGCAAATGGAGTATAATGAGGGGATATATGGAGTTGTTCATTTTGGAAGGGAGAACAAAATAACAGAATAGTATTTAAATGGTGAAAAACTGCAGAAAGCTGTATCATAAAGGACTTGGGGATAATTGTATATGAAACACAAAAAGCTATAACACAATTACAGCAGGTAATCAGAAAAGCTAATGGAATGCTGGTCCTCATTTCAAGGGGTTTGAAGTATAACAGGAGGGAAGTCCTACTGCATCTGTACAAGGTGCTGCTGAGGCTACGTCTGGAGTACTGGGAGCAGGTTAGGCCTCCTTATTGAAGGAAAGATATCATTTCATTGGAAGCAGTTAGGAGAACGTTCACTGGATGATCCCTGTACAGAGGGATTGTCTTATGAATAAATGCTAAACAGCTTGGGACTTAACTTATCGAGGCTTTGAAGAATGAGAGGTGATCTCATTGAAAGGTCTGGGATTCTTGAGGGGCTGAACAGGGTAAATGGTAAGAGGATGTTTGCCCTCATGGGACAGTCTAAGACCAGAAAGCATCGAATAAAGGGGGACCAATTTAAGGCAGAGATGAGGAGATAGTTCTTCTTTCAGAGGGTTGTGAGACTTGATTGAATTTATTGCCACAGAGAGCTGCGGGGCAGACTCTTTTTGCATATTTAAAGCGGAAATAGACAGATTCTTGATCAGTCGGGAAGTTAAGGGTTATGGGGAAAAGATAGGAAAAGGGATGTGAGGAATATCAGATCTGGCACTTAATGGCAGAGCAGGCTCAAGGGATCAAATGGCCTACTGTTGTTCCTATTTCTTATGGACTTATGGGACATTGCATGTTGAAATAAATAAATATGGTCTGATTGCCATTACAGAGACATAGTTGCAGGGTGACAACGTTTGGATCCTGGAGTGAGGAGTGTATAACATTCACAAAGAATGCTTCGTAAAGGTGGAGGAGTCACACTCTCAATCGCAGATGACATTGATACAATAGTTAGAGCTGACCTTTATCAGGAAATCGGAGTTGAGAATTGGTTTGTGTGGAGGTGAGGAATAAGGAAAGAATACACTAATGGTAATGGTTCACATGGCCCTTAGCAATGAGTACAATTCAAAATTAAGTATTCAAGAATAAAATTGTCTGTTTGTGATAATGGAATGGCAATAATCACGGGTGATTCTAACCTATGTAAATCTACAGACATCTACTAATAATAGCAACCACAATATCGTTGAATTTTACATCCTAGGCACAGTCTTTGAGACTATTAGACTCTATGGGTAACTAAGTCTCATGGTTTCTGGCATTTCTATTTTAACTTTGCCCAAGCACAAGGCTCTGACATTCTCTTCGGTATGTACCACTCTTTGTTTGCATCTTGACATGACCGGTTATAGAATTCAGTTCTCTCGTGCTGTTCTGTGTTTATGTACTTTTTCTTCTCTTCTTGTTTCTTTGATTTCTTCCTCTTCTGGCAGAGTAACACTATCAATTACCTCACCATCAAATTGCACAACTGCTGCATATACGATGCATTATTGTTTCGTTTTTTTACAACCTTGAATATTTACATGCTTTTGATTGAGAAAATGTAAGATATTTTCCCCCGCTGGATATAATTTGTTAAATAATCAACTGCAAAATTCACAGTAAATTAAACTTCATGTTTGCTATGAGAAATGACAAATATCTGTTAACAATCCAATCTTGCAGCTTCCAATATCTTCTGGGAAGTCTTTGCCACACTGTGCGCCTCTTGTCTGTATCTGACTAATGTTATATGTAAGAGATTCTCTGCAGTGCAAAACAAAAATAAAAACTGTTTTCAAACAGATGCTTTGAGGTTCCAGCAAAATTTCACAATTTCCCCACCTGCCAATAGTCATTAGATGAAAGCCTGCTTGCAAAACACCCATGAGGAAAATCCAGGCCGATCAGGATCAGTTCATGGTCAACAATTCATTAGAAACTCAACCCCACAATCTGTTTGAGCTGGAATGAGCCAGCAGAGGAAGTAAAATGTCAAGTTATTATAGATAGGATAGTTACTTTGTTGCTGAGTGTTAATTGTACATCAAGGCGTTCTGATGAGGTTATCTATCAATTGACTCTGAACCCTCACTGACATTGTGGCTTTCTTTTGAATAAACTCTGAATAGTTATCCTGCAGAACATAGTATGTAGCAATTCTTACTGTTGTTCTAAATAATTCACAGGAGGATTTCAGATGGATAATATGCTTCTGTAACTGCCACACATGAGTCAAACTACAGTGATACAATGCATTGGCCATGCTGCAATGACACAGATTTTACAGTACTGAAACTTTGCAGAATAACAATGCACTGCTCTGAATCACTGAGATGACACTGTTGAACAAGAACTTATTGTCTTGAAATTACAATGTGGGCTAATGGATTGAAGCTGAATATGTTTGCCTGAAGTTCCTGTCTCTGGTGGTTTATTGGCAACATCAACTAATTTATCTTGAACATGTTGCAGCATTGTAAACAGAGCAGAGAAAGACATTTTGGATGAGTGAATTGCGCATTTATTTACACCTATCTCATGGCTTAAGTTAAGGCCTGTTTTATCTTGACATTCCTTGGAAAATGTGCCTATGCACACATTATGTAAATGATCCAAAATTCAATCTCCGAACAGCAGCCAAAACAAATGAACTCAACACTTACCTTTAGAGTCACTGAACAGCCAATGGCAAACTTGCTTTAAAATAGCACCTTTACTATAGCATCACTGGATTTTTCATAGCAATTTAGAGCCAATGAAGCTACTGTTTAATCATGTGACCACTAAAATGCAGGAAATACAGCAACCAATTTGTTCACAGTAAGCTGCAGGTAACAGTGATGTGATTATCTATTATTATGGGTGTTGACTAATGGATAAATATTGAACAGCACACTGAGTTAATTCCTTTCCTGTTCTTTGAAATGTTGTTATGGGGACTCCTACTTTCACCTGAGAGGGCAGGGCAGTCTTGGTTTTACAGGGCATATGAAAATCCGCACGTCTAATAGTACAGTGCCCCCTAGGTACTGCAGTGGAATGTCAACCTTGACGTTTTTGCTGTTGTCCAGGAATGTAACTGAACCCGGGACCTTGAGCCTGCGAAGTAAAACAGATACAAACCAAGCCACAGCCAATAACTGATAACCTGGTCTGATGCATAAAATTAACCAGAGGTTGATCTGTTTGGAATTATCAAGTCAGAAAATTAAGGTCTACTCTTGCTCCTAATTCATGTGTTTGTATGTTCACATGAAAGATGATCAGTATAGTTATCCAGCAGAGAATCAGGCCATTCAGCCTGGCAAGCCCATGCATGAATTCATACCACACCCACAGTTCTGCCAATTGTTTCTCATTGAAACCTACAATCTTTGTTCATTTCTCGCTTGTATGGTTACTTTTCCATTAAATAAATCAATGTGATTTCTTTCAACCACTCTAAGTTTCAAATTCTCAGAAATCTTTGGGTGAAGAAGCTTCTTCTGAATTTTCTAGTAGATTTCTTCCTGACGATATCACATTGCTGGCCTTCAGTTATGTTTTTCACCACAAGCCCAATACTTAAACATAGTTTTTCAAGTAAAAGGAATTCCGCCCTGTCAGTCTATTCCTGATAAATATATCAATGCTTCTCTGATAGTATCCTTGTAAATTTCCATTACATCCTCTCCAGCACATCTTTTTTATAGACAAAACAAATCTACACACAGTATTCCAAATGAGGTTGAAACAAACATTGTTTGTAGCTTGATGACTATATACTACAGTTTATATCTATGCACTGCTAATGATCATACAGTAAACTGTATTATGTATTATATGTATACACATAGGTGTATGAATCTCTGTGTGTATATACGAGATCCATTGCTTTTCCTGTGGCTGATTGTAAGTGCAATCTTGCATCTCATCTGAACTCTTGTAGGTTGCTTCCTTCTCAGTTTTGTTTTAAGCTTGTTCCTTATTAGTTTAACCAGAGGTCTTCCTGTACTGTGAAAATGCATTGGACAAGAAGTTAGATGGATCAGTTACACCTTTCACACTGTCATGAGTGTCTGTGAAATGGTTTTGGGATGGAGATGATCAGAAACTCCAAGCTGCAGTTTATTCAGATTGCTCAATGTGGCAGCTACAACATTGCAACAGAATTGTAATACCCTTGTGGTTTTAAACTTGCTTTGTATTGATTTTTCTTTGTCAGATTACTCGTGATGGAATAGCAGTATTTCTGACTTCATTATTGGCGATCCAAACGAAGAATATGCATTGGCTAACAAGAAAAAAGCTGCCAAGGAATTCATATGATGCTGTGGCATTGCATGGAGTGATTGGAATATTTTCAAGAAAATAACCACACTGAGCATCTGATAGTAGCTGAAATTACAAGTGCAAAGCTCAGTTTATTGCATTCTAGTCATTTGATATGTGGGAGCCCAATTTAAATTTAAATTTATGCTGTACTCAGTATAAGATTGAAGGTAAGTGATTTATTAGGAGATAATGCTATTCTGTTACCATTGTTTCCAGTACTTCCAGAGCTGCAATATCAGATGTGCAAATGATGTTGGGAGTGGTTTTATTAGTAGTGAGGCCGAAGGAGAATTAGAGTGGGAGTGGATTTGTAGAGTCCATTACTTTCCTAGTGCTCTCTGTGGCTCTCCAGAGGCCAATTGAGAAACACTTAAATACCTAATTCTGACACCACTGACATTGTCCTAGTGACAATGCTCGTAAAGGTATGATGTGAGTTGCGGGATGGTGGGGGGGGGGGGGGGCGGAAGTGGGAAGGGGAGGGGATGAGGAAAGGCTGAGTAGGAGAAGATTGTCACATGGACACACGGTTTGGTGAAACCTGAGAAATGCCTTGTAAGTTCAGGAGGTACTCTCCTGATTGGCTGTCACACATTGGAGGAGAAAGTGAGGTCTGCAGATGCTGGAGATCAGAGCTGGAAATGTGTTGCTGGAAAAGCGCAGCAGGTCAGGCAGCATCCAGGGAACAGGAGAATCGATGTTTCGGGCATAAGCCCTTCCAATGTCACACATTGGAAGCAGGTAATTCACCTTTAAAGGCCAGGAATCCCTGTTGGAACATAGGAACAGGAGTAGGCCATCCAGCCCTTTCCTCCTGTTTCACCATTCAATCAGATCATGGCTGATCTGTGACCTGACTTCATATATCTGATTTTAGCCCATATCCCTTAATACCTTTGCTCAACAACCATTCATGTAACTCTGAGTCAAAATTAGCAACTGAACCAGCATCCGTTGCCATTTGTGGGAAGAGAGCTCCAAACTTCTACCAGCTTTGTGTTTTTTGTTAATTGTCTGTTAACTGCAGAAGATTATCACAGATTTTCCAGCTCATTGTCAAGGTCACACCCAAAAATCAATTCAGAGAGTTCATCTTGGGAAAGAACATTTGCAGATGTACATTCTCCACTAGCATGAACCTTACTCAGAATCACAGAAGCACAGGATTGTCATGGTCCAGAAGAAGGCCATTTGGCTCATCGTGCCTGCACTGGTTCTGTTATCTAGTACCAATATTCTGTCTTTTCCCCATGTCCCTGAGCATATTCCACATATCCCTGTTACAATCCAAATAACCATCCAATGTCCTATTCACTGCTTCAGCTGAACTAGGTTGCCAGGCAGAGCATTTCATACCCTAACGATGTGCTGTGCCACATCTCCCTTGTGGATAACTTTAATTCAAACATTCTTCCATCTCTTCTGCCTCTGGGCTTACGTTTTCCACCAAGACTCCCACCCACCTTCAGAGGACCTCTTCTCCCACCTCCAACACACCCCATCCACGTGAACACCCCATGCTGGTCTGTTACCCGCCCTCTATATCTTTATAAACACCACAGGAATTGCAAAGCCTGCACTCACACCTCCATCCAAGGCCCCAGAGGAGCCTTCCACATCCATCAGAGTTTTACCTGCACTTCCACACATTTACTGTATCCGTTGCTCCCGATGCAGTCTCCTCTACGTTGGGAAGACAGGACACCTACTTGCAGAACATTGCAGAGAACATCTCTGGGACACCCGCATCAAACAACCACACCCCCTTGTGGTCAAACACTTCAACTCCTCCTCCACCTCAAAGACATGCAGGTCCTGGGCCTCCTCCATCACCACACCCTAACCACCCAATGCCTGGAGGAAGAACACCTCATCTTCTGCCTCAGGAACTTCCAACCACACAGCATCAAAGAGGAATTTACCAGTTTCCTCATTTCCCCTCCCCCCACCTTACCCCAGTTCCAACCTTCCAGCTTAACACCGTCTTCATGACCTGTCCTACCTGTCCATCTTCCTTTCCACCTATCTGCTCCACCCTCCACTCCAACACATCACCATTACCCCCACCTCCATCTACCTATTGCACTCTCAGCTACTTTCCTCCCAGACCCATCCTCCTCCCATTTATCTCTCCACCCCCTCGGCTCACAAGCCTCATTCCTGATGAAGAGCTTTTGCCTGAAATGTTGATTCTCCTGCTCTTCGGATGCTGCCTGACCTAATGTGCTTTTCCAGCACCACACTCTTGACTCTGATCTCCAGCATCTGCTGTCCTCACTTTCTCCCACTTTAAATCTATGTCCTCTTGTCTTTTCTTTTACAAATGGAAACAACTTCTCCTTACCTACTCTTCCAGCCCACTCATGATTTTGAAATCCTCCATCAAATCTCCTGTTAGCTATCTTCTTTCCAAGGAAAGCAGTCCCACTTTGCTCATCCTCCTGTCTCAAGTTTATCATTCCTGGTACCATTCTTGCAAATTGCTCTGCACTCTCTCCAATGCATTCACATCTTTCCCTTATTGTAGCAACCACAGAATTCTCCAGCTGGGCATTGTGCTCGGAATAATAAATTTGGAATGAACTCTTCAATGTCTTTTTTTGACTGACCTCGATCAGTTCTTCAAATAAATCGCCATGGTTCCTTTTCTGAGACAATTCGCAAGGAACAATCAACACATAGAAGAGAAAATAAATAATCCTGAAATTAAATTGAACATTCACTCTTTTCAAAATTATTTCAAACTCTGTGACAATAAGTTTCAGCTCAAACATGTACTGAAGTCTACATTCTGTGCTATGATTTGTTAATCAAGAGCTGCAAACAGAAAGCATCATAAGTTTTCAACACCACTTGTGAACTGTTGTGTCACTATACAAATGAAGTTGGCAAGAATGTCTATGCTGGGACATACTTTGAGATAATTACAGTAATAAAAGCATAACATGTTGAAACAACTCAACATGTGCAAAAAGGTAATTCCATGTTGATTACATTGCTTCTTTCTGAGGAACTGTTGCTATGTTTGAAGGATGGATGTGAGTGGTGGACTGGCAATGAAAATCAGCCAGAATGAAGAGATGGAACAACATGCAGGTCAAGCTTGAAGATCTTCAGGAGGAAGGGGTTTGGATAGGAAGAGATCACTAACGCAACGCAGAATGAGCTAGCCAGTACAGATGAAGAGTTCCTGGAGGCACACATGGCAGAAGTTGAGAGCAGCGGGACTGATGAGGCAGTTGTGTAGATTGTTTATCAGGGCTGACGTTTTCTGGAATAAGTCAGGTAAGAGTAGAGAAAGATGGACTGAACCTGGTTTGTATATTGAGAATCCAGTAATTTAATAAAATTGAGATTGTAATGTTTGCTTTGAGCTGGTTCTGGTAATTTTGTTTGCAAGTGATTATTTGGGTGGGTAACATTGTCCAGTTTTATCTTTCTGGCATTTCATTCAAAAAGCAAATCCAGCTTCCTGCAGCAAGAACATCTGGACTGAAGTTGACCATTCATAGGCAGGACTGATTTGATAATCAGACAAGTTACATAAATGAGTAACCTTGCACAATTTAAAAACTGCTGTAAAGCAAATTCAAATTTGCATTGAATGTTATTGTTTCCAGGGAACATTGAGGTAAATTTGAATAGTGAAGCTCCAGGTTCACAAAACAACAAAGGCCTGGAAATAGGCAGTGTGATGAATCCATGACCCGATAGGCAGTGTGATGAATCCTACTTTTGTCTCCTATCAACAGGTCAAAGCTGAGAGCCATACATTTCAGATTGAAGTTTGTTATTTGTGGACAGTAACCACATTCCCATTCTACCATCAATGTAAACATCTTCCACAAACCACAGTGGATGCAGGATTAATTGTTAATTTTTAATCTGAGACAGATAATTTTTTTGTTAAGAAAATATAATAAGGGATGTGGACCAAAGGCAGGTTATGGACTTAGGATACAGGTTAGCCAAGATATCATTAAATTATGAAATAGACTTGAGGGGCTGAATGGGCCTCCTCCTGTGCTTATGTTCAAATTCCTTCCACTAATGAGCCTGTTGCATCACTGTAAATTTCATATCTATTTCTATTGATTCATGTCAGATTCTAGGAAGATCCATGCTGTGAACCCACATCAGCTGGGAACTACAAAAGGCATGATTTGTTTTCTTTCAGGGGCCTGGCCAATGGGATGTCTGGGTCAATCACTCATTTTGGCCGAAAGGAAACCCCTGTGATTTTGAGGTCCAGGTCTCAATTTAAGTGAAATATGATGAGCCGTAGGATAGTGCTCCATTGGATAGAGTATATCTGAGGTATCAGGGGTTCTGCTGCCTGGCCAGGCATGAGAATGCAATCGTGCTTTTGTAGAAGCCTGATACCCCAACCAGAAGCAGATAATTGTGGCTGGTAAGGATTGCAGCTTTCCCACGAAGAGTGCTGGTTGTTTAAGTACGGGCCATTACTGGGTCCTTTTCAAATTGGCAGACAGTAACAAATGGGGTGCCATAGGGGTCGGTGCTCGGACCCCAGATATTCACAATACTGTATATGTTAATGATTTGGATGAGGAAACAAAATGTGACATCTCAAAGTTTGCAATCAAGTTGGGTGGAGGGTGAACTGTGACAAGGATGCAGAGATCCTTCAGCATGATCTGGACAGGTCGGGTGAGTGGGCAAGTCAATGGTGGAAGTAGTATAATTTGGATAAATGTGAGATGATTCACTTTGAAAGCAATAACAAGAAGGCAGATTACTACCTGAATGGCTGTGAATTGTGAGAGGGGAGTGTGCAGCGGGACCAGAATGTTCTTGTGCTCCAGTAGCTGAAGGTAGGTATGCAGGTGCAGCAGGCCGTAAAGAAGAAAATGGTATGTTGTCCTTCATTGCAAGAGGTTTTGAGTACAGGAGCATGGATGCGTTATTGCAGTTACACAGGGCCTTGATGCGGCCACACCTAGAATACTGTGGGCAGTTTTGGTCTCTTTTTCTGAGGAAGGATGCTCTTGCGCTTGAGCGAGTGTAGCTAAAGTTTATCAGGCTGATTCCAGGGATGAGTCAGAAAGTGTGCTGTTGGAAAGGAACAGCAGGTCAGGCAGCATCTGAGGAGCAGGACAGTCAATGATTCAGGTGTTAGCCCTTCATCAGGAATGCCCAAATATCCTCCTGCTCCTCGCATGCTGCCTGACCTGTTGTGCTTTTCTAGCGCCACATTTTTTGACTCTGATTTCTCCAGCATCTGCAGTCCTCACTTTGTCCTGATTCTGGGGATGGAGGGACTAATGTATGAGGAGAGATTGATGAGGTTAGGATTGTTTTTACTGGAGTTCAGCCCTGTGAGGGGGATCTCATAGACACTTATAGAACTCTAACAGGACTAGTCAGGTTAGATGCAGGAAGGATGTTCCCAATAGTGGATGTGTCCAGAACCAATGTCACAGTCTGAGGATTCAGGTGGACCATTTAGAATGGAGATGAGGAGGCATTTCTTCACCTAAAGGGTGGTGAGCCTGTGGAATTCATTACCACAGGAAGTAGTTGATGCCAAAACATTGAATGTATTTAAAGAGTGGCTAGATATAGCACTTGGGGCAAATGGGACCAAAGGTTATGGGGAGAAAACAAGATTAGGCTATTGAGTTCAACAATCAGCCATGATTGTGATGAATGAAGGAGCAGGCTCAAAGGGCCGAATGGTTTCCTCCTGCTATGTCTCCTCCTCTTCTATGTTTCAATGTTAAGGAAAGGAGACATCAATCAATGTGTCTCCTCGAAGTGAGTGGGGTCTGGGGCAGGGACCAATTTAGCAAACCCTGGGGAGGGATGAGGGTTCTCAGTGCTCGGGTGGGATCGATATGTGGCATCGCTATTAAGCGGTGCCTCCGCGGGCTGAAGAATGCCTATAAGAGTTTGCACCCTTTGGCATTCCAGCAGGGTTTATCTGGCAGTCTGTCCACATGGTGGTCAGGCTTTCTATCAGCGTTCAAATGCTAGAAATGGTGGGAAGAGACTTTTAATTGCCACTGAAAGGGTTAACTTTATCTTCAGGCAGGTTGATCATCTGCTGCTTGTTACTGGAAAAATGGTGGAAAACAAATGATGGATACACCACCTGATGCCTTGCCATTTCAGCAGGTTTCTCGTCTCCGGACTGTCCTCAAAGGATCCCTATAACAGCCTCACAGATCCAGTTCACAAAATGAGGCCACCAGCAAGGCGTGCTGTAAGGGGCCAGAAGAATTTCCTGATTGGTGGGTCTAACTCATCATTTGAGTATTAACACTTACAATCAGTGGGACAATTCAGATTTATTATTTCTGAAACTGGTGCTCTCTCATCATAGCCTCTGTCCAAAAACATTGAATGATTGGACTCGTTTTTCCACTTCAAATTCATCTTTGTCATTGCTGGCCACTCTCATTGTCTGAGATTTGTTGATCTTACCCAGTCCATTTGTGGGTCTGTGCTTGTTTAGGAGTTGGCACATGGATGTTGCTGGGACAGAATTTATAACCCATCCAAAATTGACTTTTAGAGGGCAGCAGCTTGAACTGCTGCAGTCCACTTGGTGTAGGGGGACCCACAATGGTATTAGGGTGGGAGTTCCAGGATATTGTCAGGAATGACAATATAGTTCCAAGTCAGGATAGTGTGTGAATTGGAGGGGAGCTTGTATCTGCTGCCCTTTTCCTTCTATGAGGAAGAGGTCACTGGTTTGCAAGGTGCTGCAGTACATCCTGTCAACGATACGAGGTGTTGCCACTGCACATTAATAATGGAAGGAGTGAATCTTGCGTGTGGTAGGTGTAATATCAATCAAATAGGTTGTATTGTTTTGGATGGGGTCAAGCTGCTTGAGTGTTGTTGGAGCTGCACTCATTCAGGCAATTTGGGAGTATTCTATTAAACTCTTGACTTGTCGATGATGGGAGGGCTCCAGGGTGTCAGGAGGTGAATTATTTTTTGTAGAATTCCTAGCCTCTGTTCTGCTCTCATACACATAGTATAGCTAGTCCAGTTCAGTTTTGGTTCAATGGTAACCTCTGAGACACTGACAGGGGGGAATTTAGCAATAGTACAGTCATGCTCTTGAATTTTAAGGGACAGTGGTTAGATCCTATTGTGTTATTGGATTCGGTCATTGTCTGGCACTTTTGTTGTGGATGTTACTTGCCACTTATTAAACCAAACCTGGATGTTGTCCGGGTTTTGCTGCATTTGGACATGGACTGCCTCAATATCCGAACTGTCACTAATGGAGGAGGACATTATGTGTTAGGGTTAGGGTTAGGGTTGTGGGTCAGCATGTCCTATTTCCTGTTTAGTGTTCCTATGCAAAAGTCCACAATGCCATTGTAGATTCTGATAAATGCTAATTGCATGGAGCAAGTTTCGAAGGCCTTTTTATTTCCCAAATCCGACCATTCTTTTAGGGCGCTTTCATTTAATTCTTAAATACTTCGAAAGTTCATTTGATTTTTTTTGTATAAAGTTTTTTGTATTTTTTGGAAATGTTTCATCCCTTCCCCTGATTTGCTTTTTTGATTTTTGATGGCCTATATGCTTCCTACCCATCTCTCTGTCCTCCTGTTACCCAGCTGTGATATTTAATTATTGAATTTTAGTTTTTCTGTCTTCCTCCAGTGGTTCAACCATGTCCTGACTTAACTTTATATAATGCCCCACCCTCTTCCGCGCCGTCCAAAATTTGGTAGCTCGGGTCTTCCCATTATTGTGAGATCTTCTTGACTATTTTGTTTTAACAGTTCCCATAGGCTTTCTGAATGTCCATAGGTCAAAGGGAATTTTAGTCAAAGGGATATTAAAATTAGTGCTTTACTGCCAGTAGGAACAATAAATAAGAAGCTATTTTAGGCTTATTGAAGAAAGATGAATAAAGCATTTATACAACCTCTCTTCAATGATAATCCCCAGTTGCAATGAATCAATATGAAACATTGAACCTATTTTTCAAGATAGGCTGACAAACCATACATTAACAGCATTTTCTGTGTTTATCATCTCAATCAAAAGCAAATGAATTTTTTCATTTAAACATCTTATCAGTAACATAAAGAAAACCATGAAAGCAGATGCAGTAAAGCAAACATGTAAGGAGGAGTGAGATACCCAGGGAAAAGATATAACAATACATCGGATATAGAAAATTCATCATGGAGCATGTCCTTTCTAAGCGGAATTGCTTGAAATCTGATATCAATATAATTAAAACCAGGCAATTAAATCCCCAGCTCGAATATTAGAATAGATTATAACTCATTCACTGAGGAAAGTAGGTCACTTTCAGCTAATAATAGCCAGGACATCCTTTAATAAGCATTAAAACTGGAAAATTCTGGAATACATAGCAGCTCAATCAACATCTGTAAAGAACAAGGATGAACTGAGATATTTCAGGTGCTTATCTTTCATCAGAGTTAAGGTCATGAGATAAACATATTGGTATGTTTGGAAAACTTGGAGAAAAGTAAAAGGTGTGGAGAGGTAAATCAGAGGAATAAAGGGGGACTTAAATTGTTAAATGGGTGACAATCTAGTGGTAGATGAACATTGAGGTGATCAAAAGATTATCCCTGAGTCAATCCAGACACAAAGTAAGGATGATGTCTGTTAGTGTTTTGGAGGTGATTTAACTCCTAGGCCTCACTTAAATCCCCCACAAAATGACAGTTGTCTGTCAAGGACCAGAGGATAGGGACTTTGTGGAAGTTTTTCAGGAGGTAGGGATTGCTGTCTCCAGAATAGCGAAGGCCATGAATTTCCCACTTGGTTAGGATTAACCTATTGCAAGTGAGGCAAGGACATGCAGTAATGCACCTCCCAGCTTCAAATGAAACGTATCGGCTTTCCTGGTGGTGGTGACTTACCTAATTAGTTCTGAGTTAAAATATCATTGGGATCAAATTAATGCATAAGTTAACTTGCATAGGGTTAGGGTTAAGAAGTGTGCTGAAGGGTACTGCAAGCGAATATTGGAGATTGCAAGAAAGAGCTCAGTTTTAAGGGCAAGGCAACCAAGGGTTGCCTCTTATTCCTCAGCCTGATTAAGTGAGTGTTCCCAAAATGTTATTACTAGCCTTTTTTTGATAAATGCTGACTGAGCTCCTGTCATCTTTCAATATTCTCTGACTTCCTTTTTGTTATCTCAGCGCTCTGCCCCTTTCACTTGGTAATCTGTATTTTATGCCCTCAATAAGAACATTTTAAAAAATGCTGTGTTGAATTTCACGACGTAGCTCTATCAGCCCTTTTAACTTTGGACATAGAGCTATTGAGACGTTGGTAAAGTGGCTGAAACCATGTTTAAGCCCCTTTTCCAGGGTTTTAGCAGCTCTTCAGCCAACCACAGAAATTCATACCCAATTGTATTTCTTTCCTTACAGGAATAAGATGTAGCAGATCTCAGGAAAATCTTTTATTGCACTCAACTTTGCCTGTAGATTAAATATAAATTTTCGTTTGACTGATCTTGCAAGGTGATAGTTCAACTTTTCAGACAGTAGAGGGCATCCCTTCACCAGTATTTGATCACACACTTTCTCCCCTTTCAGACGCACAGTAGGGAGCAGTAAATCACCTTGATTGGGATAAAATTCTCCCAGAGTCACGCAAAGGCAAAAAGATACATTCTTGATGTGGCAACATTCCTCTATAGTGCATGGTAATGCAGAAACAGACGTATAATAAGTTGACGCGTTAATCAAGTGAGGTTTAATGGAAACCGCACACAAAGTAATTTATTTCTCTTCTCTGATAATCAGCTTTCATCAACTTACTTTTGCTTGCTGGCAGTTAGTAAAGAAATTACCTGGGATTTAGCGATCATTTGGACATAAGCTATCCTAGAAAGTAATAAGCATTTCTTAAACTAGACAGCAGAACAGAAAATATGCAGTTCTGAGCTATTTGTTACTTTGCAATGATTTGAAAGTGATGGGTAAAAGGAGACCTAATTATTTAAGAACAAACTGATGTTTGCTGTGACCTCATAAATGTGTAAATGCATTAAGTGCTACAAATCACCGTCCTCCAATGACCCGAGAAGCTGTTCATATTTTATATCTGTCCATCATTTAGGTGTCATTTGCTCATTTTAGATAATTGCTCATTAGACCAACAGAGATAATATCATGACCATTCATTTCTACTGGGCTGAGTGTTATTATGGCTGAGCAACTGAGGACTTACTGGTCATGATGAAGGCTTCCTTCAGCACAATAAAAATAGATCCAAAAATAAATCAATCCTGATCTCCCCTCAATCATATAAAAATTTAGTACATTCTACAAACAAAAGAATGAAAAGAAATAGAATTGCCACCTGTAATTTAATTACAGGCTTCCGTTAGAGGTTAATAATCATGACAGTAAACCTCTTGAGGTTATCAAGTGCGTTGGAATCCCTTGATATACTAGCTTTAAACTTCAAATCATTTCCTACAATCTTCTTTTCTGTATATATTCTTATTTTAGTGTTCATATATATGAGATCAGAAATGGTATTATGAAGCTGTCAAGGTTAATATAGTAACTAATAAAGAGTGGGTCTGTTTATAGAAAAGCTATCTTGTTACATCAAGCTCATATCTTAAAACTTGGCTGTCTATGCCTGCTGTGTGAAATAGATTTGTACAAAACAGTAGCCTGTTACAAGGTATACTATGCGTTTTTAAATTTTCCATTGCCTTGAAAAATATTAGCAAACATTTTAATTTTTAAAGCAAAGAAAAATAACAATGAGATCATGAGACACACTCCAAATGAAGTTGTATTATCATTCTGGAAAATTAAGTGGAAAGAAGATTGGTACAATGAAACACTAATGTATAATTCACCATTAGCCCATTTTGCTTTGAAACCGTAAAACATAGAAATCTAATGGCTGCAAAAAAGAGGCCATTTGGCTTATCATTTCTGTGTCAGCAGAAAAGCATGTTCAGTCCAATCTTACTTTCCAGCTTAGTTTGTAGTCTTGAAGGAAACAACTTGTTAAACATATATCCAGACATGTTTTAAAATCATTGAGAGTTTTTGGCTCGATCAACCTTTCAGGTGGTTAATTTTAGAACCCTATTATCCTCTGGATGAAATAATTTCACCTGAACTCCCCTCAAAGTCTTCTACCACTGACTTAACATTATGTTTTTGGTTATTGACATTATTAATTGATATTCCTTTCAGCTGCACTACATTTGTTTGCTCCAACATTTTGGGTTGCAGTGTAAACTGCAAATAGACAATGCACAGAAGGTACTTCATACAAAGTTCAATGAAATAGGGCTTTAATTTATGTAAGGAATCAGACTACACAATTTAAGTACAGATAAACAAAAGTCAATTAGAGCTAACTACACATGCAGAAATCAAAAGCATTGTGGAGACTTCTAACAAACTAAATTATTTGTTCTTTAGTATTTTAGCTGACTTCAAAATATATTTTAGTATTCCTGTTTTCTTTGGATTGGAAACTGTTCTAATTGCCATGCACAATGAAACGATTTGTTGCTCAGTCATTAAATGGATATTTGAAATGGAACAGCAATGTAATCTACAATGGGCACACTAACAGAGATGATATTGTTCCCTCAGCTTCAATTCAGTTCCTAGTTGATAGTTGATCTACATATAGGGAGTTAGCTCATCCAATTGCTCCCTTATTATTTAGAGGGTGGAAAGAAGCTTTACTTCAATAATTCAACTAATATTTTGTCAGGACAATACATAAGTGGTATAAATTATCTTTAGGAATGATAGGGTTTTTATAAAGCAAGGTTTTTTTACATTAAGAACTTCACTCAAACTACTGCTAGTGTCTTGCCATACTTTAATACATGTGACAAGCATTATGTTTTGTTGGTAACATTATAACCTCTAAATAGAAATAGTACAAAAAGTATAATAGTGTTAAGAAAACCGATCCAATTCATTTATACTGTTTGAGTTTTATCAACATTATCTTTCTTTAAATATCCCTTACAGGTTCATTCTTGAATGGGACTGATTTAAGAAAAACTGTTGATATAATCACCCAAAGATATGAGATCTGTGGAAATCACATCTACCAACCTATTTCAGTTTCTGGCTGTTGCGCTCAATCCATGTCTTACAAACTGTTTTGTAAGACAACAAAATATTTTCCTCTGCCTAAGTATCTTTTGTCAGTAAAAAAATCTATAATAAATTCATGCATTGCACATTTAAAAAAACAAACCATACACAAAGATGGAAATGTTATTTGCTTACCATGTTTATACAGTTCGAATTCTGAATTAATGTACAGTGCATCAAATGTATCTATTCAAATGGTTTCTACTCCTCTGCCAAGTATTCATAGTTAAATGCTAAAGTGGGTTATCTCTACTAAAAACCTATAATACAAATGATGGATTTTTTTTCTTAATTTGAATGCAATGATTTTATTCATGTACTGAATCTTTCATATCACTTGCTTCTGATGAAAATAACACTGATGCAACTTTTATAACAAAACATATGAGAACACAAGGTTGGAAGCATAACTTTACTTTGAAAGTATTTTATATTTATAATGTGTGATTTTCTAAAGTTTAGGATTGGTCGTAAGCATTATATTTAAATTGGCTAAAGTTTAAAAATTAAGCAATTCAGTGTATGAGGAATGCTGATATCTCTTGTTTCAAATAAATTGCAAAATAAGCTTTTCTGTTCATGAAAGCATGATGATGTGATGTTGGGTTTAGAGCTTCTGTAAAGATGTACCGTATTTTTCAATGGGTCTTAATAGAGGCTCTTTAAATATACCATTTTTAAAAAATTTAAGGACAGGAATAGATGCCTTTTACAAGTTTTCAATTTACCAGGAGGCTGACTATTATTTTCTGATGTAATCTATATAAGGTTTAGTATAATTCCTATAAAAGTAATTTTCAATGAATTAAAATATGTTTATTTATGAAGACAAAAAAATTGTTACTTTTTGTGACAAACCCATTTCCAGCTATAAAAATCAAACTACATCAGTTTTCCACATCTAAATGTATTGGAATGTTTTTGTTGAAAAATAATTGTTTTGTAAAATGTTACTCAACTGAAGTGGGCTCATGAAAGATTTTACATTTGTTTGAGAAGCAACTCGAACAAAAGCATCACATCTGAAAACTAATGCAACTGTGGCCCATAATTTGGGCCACAGTAAATTGCTAATTACACCCAAAGCGGAAATTCGATCCTGCTAAAGGGTAGGAACCAAAACATCCTCCCTGCTGTAGATAAATGCACATTTCTTCCTTTATTCTCTCACCTGTGAGAATATTTTTTCCTTTAAATCAATGGGTTGTACCGCATCAGCTGGAGATCCACCATGTCTAAGAGGTAAAAGAAAAACAGATGCTCAGTACTGCTCTGTCTGGTGATAGAATTAGGGAGGGTGGGGGGGGAGGGTAACAAACAATTTCTTTCCCTGAATAATCCTGCATTGAGGAGGTGTGTCTGGGGGAGTTTCAGGGCTATGCTTTTGCTTTGTTCTTGTCAGGTCTCAACTGAATCGTCTCCTGCTGAGAACGAGTGTGTGTTCTGTAAGGCGTTAGAAATGCTGAAGAAAGGTAATCATTCTGCAGAGTATCAATCACTTATTTTGAAAACTTGCCGCTCTCTTATTATCCAAAAGCACATTTAACTACTTTTCCTTCAGCCCAGGAAATGTCCTTGGCTCCCATTATACAGACAGGTAATACTGATGTGCTTTTCGAGGCAAGGTGCAGCCAGCTGAAATATTCTCATGACTGAGATCTGGAAGTCACTTTTCACCCTTCATTGTAGGGGAATGCAGGGGACTCACTCTGCCACACTTGTGGTGCAGGAGCAAGACATTTCGCCATTTTTTGCTTCAGTCTTTCTCTGATTTTATGACATATCCTGTCAAGGGCGGCACGGTGGCACAGTGGTTAGCACTGCTGCCTTACAGCGCCAGAGACCCGGGTTCAGTTCCCGCCTCAGGCGACTGACTGTGTGGAGTTTGCACATTCTCCCCGTGTCTGCGTGGGTTTCCTCCGGGTGCTCCGGTTTCCTCCCACAGTCCAAAGATGTGCAGGGTCAGGTGAATTGGCCATACTAAGTTGCCCGTAGTGTTAGGTTAGGGGTATGGGGTGGGTTTCTCTTCGGCGGGTCGGTGTGGACTTGTTGGCCCGAAGGGCCTGTTTCCACACTGTAATCTAATCTAAAAAAAATAGAATCATCCAATGTACAACACAGAAGACGATGTTTTAGCTATTTACAAGAGCTGACCAATTGAATCCTGCCCTTTCTTCATAGTCTTTTCAGGTATTTATCCAATTCTGTCTTAAACGTTACCACTGTATCAGCTTCCATCACTTCTAAAGGGAGCTTATTACAAATCAAATCAATTTGCTGTGCATCTTTATTTGTGCTTATGTCACCTCTAAGCCTTTTGTTGATTACTTTAACTCTGTTTTTCATTTATTCATGATGTGGTGAAGTCAGCAGTTTGCCCAGCCTGAATTGCCCTGGAGGAAGTGTTGATGAACTGCTTTGTTGAACTACAGCAGTCCTTCAGATGAAGGGATACACCCTGTGCTATTAGGAAGGGAGCTACACTATTTTGTCTCAATGATAGTGAAAGAACAGTGCCATTGTTCTAAATCAGAATGGTGTGTGGCTTGGAGGGGAACTTGCAGGTAGTGGCATTCCCATGCATCGATTACCTCTCTCCTTCTAGGTCATAGATGTTGTGGGTTTGGAAAGAGCTCTCTAAGGACCCTCAGTGATTTGTTGCAGTGCATCTTGCTATTAAGTTAAAAATCACACAACACCAGGTTATAGTCCAACAGGTTTAATTGGAAGCACTAGCTTTCGGAGTGCTGCTCCTTCATCAGATGGTTGATGAACCACCAATTAAATCTGTTGGACTATAACCTGATATTGTGTGATCTTTAACTTTGTACACCCCAGTCAAACACCGGCATCTTTGTATCACATCTTGCTACTGTCACTATGCAGCAGTGTTGGAGGAGGTGAATGCTGAATGTATTCAATGGGGTCCAATCAACTAGGTTGCTTTGGCCTGAATGGTGTTGAGCTCCTTGTGGTGCTTCGCACATCAAAGTAAATCAGAGTAACATCATATTCTTGGCTTCTGCATTGTAGACGGGAGCCAGGAGGTGAGTTGCCCTCTGCTGAATTCCTAGCATCTGCCCTCTTCTGTGACCAAAATATTAAATATGACTGATCTAGTTCAGCTTCAGGGTTCCCTCATCATTGAAGATCGGGATATTTGTGGAACCTTCTTCTCCAATGTGTTGTTTCATTATCTATTACAAGTGGACGTGTATGACTGTGGATCTTAAATCATTAATCTGGTCTGAGGTCTCTTAGCTCTGTCCATTGCATGCTACTTATGCTACTTAGTATATAAGTAATCCTATGTTCAGATCTAACTATCCCTGCACTGGAGATGCTTCATCTGTATCAGTTCTGGAATTGATAATCCTCAGAACAGAAACATATTGCTGAAATAGGCAAAGTATATCTTTGATACACTTTCCTTGAGATTAAATTATAGTGTGTGTCGGTAGTTTGGGAGACAGAAAGATATTATATTGCTTTGGCTGCAGTTAATATAAAATTGCTGAGTGTGTTTAGTATAAACATGGCTTTGTTTCCTTTCACAGTAGTCAGACATTAAGTCATGACATGGGAAGCAGAAACTCAATAAATTTCTAAGTAGCAAGTCACTGACTTCTCTACATGATATTACAAAGAAGAATGCCCAAGTAAAAATGTCTACATTTAAAATGTAATATCTGTCTAGTTCAATATTTAAAATGCAATCCCTTGTCATACAGTGCATGACATTTAGTGGACATTATGAATGAAGAAATAAATACTCTTGGAAATCCATGGCTGTGTTTCACCTCCTGAATGATGAACTCAGCAAGGCTATATAAACACATTATAGTAACAGCTCACTCTGCTCTTTCAGTGTATTATGTCAAGCTCCCTTTAGTTATTTGTTTCCCTCAGGCTTACTGTATGTACACTTTCTCAACATGAAATGTAAGACTCACTTACTTAATACACCTGCAATATCTGTTAGTTGGCCTACCCAGTGCAGAGTGCAATTTTGTAGCTGTGCAAAATGCACAAAATAGAATGTCCCCTGAACTCATTCCTCTATGATGGTGTCAGCGCAATGACATTTCACACTCTGACAGTAGGTTCACGTGAACTGTAAATAGCTAGCTATCAATACAACTTTTTTTTAAACAATGTCAATATTGGTAATTGGTAACTGTAAATCAGAAACAAAAACAGGAATTGCTGGAAAAGCTGAGCAGGTCTGGCAGCATCCGTGGGGAGAATTCAGAGTTAACATTTCAGGTCCAGTGACTCTTCCTCAGAACTGAGGAACAGTTAACCTGAAACGTAAACTTTGATTTCTCTCCACAGATGTTGCCATACCTGCTGAGATTTTCCAGCAAATC
The DNA here is from genome assembly GCF_037043375.1 of Chiloscyllium plagiosum. Taxonomy (NCBI): domain Eukaryota; kingdom Metazoa; phylum Chordata; class Chondrichthyes; order Orectolobiformes; family Hemiscylliidae; genus Chiloscyllium; species Chiloscyllium plagiosum. The sequence goes on along the minus strand of NW_028270141.1, from coordinate 90,624,572 downwards.
CTGCTGGTGGACTTTGTGACAAGAGCGTTGTGCCTTAAAGAAGATACAGTACATATGCAATTCATCAGCACAGGCAACAAGCGCAATTAGCACAGTGCTTCTTTTCCTGGGCTCGTCGTCAGAAACCTGCCAAATTATCTACTGCCATAATCTCCAACGTCTTTACTGCTGAGAAATTCAAATGCATTTTAAAAACCTGAGAAATTAAGAAACAGGATGTCAGCATCTGTAAATGTAACATGAAAGTAGTAGATTATAGCAAAATCCGACCTGGTGCACTACCATTAGGGAGGGGAAATATACTGTCCTTCCCCCATTTTTATCCCACTTTTTGACTCCAGGGCAACATTGTTGGATTTTCATTTCCTTCTGAAATAACCATTGAGTTGGTTGTTCGCTATCATCTAAATAACTTTGAGAGAGAAGTGATAAAAGCTAGTTTTTCCTGTTTGGCCGATAGCCTGTGAACGGAAAAACAAACACTACCAAATATCGTAACTTTTGCAAGGAGTGAGATTCCATAAGGGCAGGATTTTTTTTAAAGTAATGAGCAGAAACAACACTGTTGTGTTGCAATGGTTTTGTGGTATGTTACATGATCGTGCTGTTAAAAGGGGAGTGGATTGTTCCACCTCCTTCTTCAACTTCATCCTGTAAGCATGTGTGCCATTTATACTGGTTTTTAAAGGGAGGTTGCTCATTAGATTAGATTAGATTACTTACAGTGTGGAAACAGGCCCTTCGGCCCAACAAGTCCACACCGACCCGCCGAAGTGCAACCCACCCATACCCAGACATTTACTCCTTACCTAACACTACGGGCAATTTAGCGTGGCCAATTCACCTGACCTGCACATCTTTGGACTGTGGGAGGAAACCGGAGCACCCGGAGGAAACCCACGCAGACACAGGGAGAATGTGCAAACTCCACACAGTCGCCTGAGTCGGGAATTGAACCCGGGTCTCTGGTGCTGTGAGGCAGCAGTGCTAACCACTGTGCCACCGTGCCGCCTTCTGGTTTCAATGGTAAGAAACAGGCTGAATCCCTGTCACCCGATATTGGATTCTCTGCATTTTTGTTTCGTGTTATTAAGACATTTCTGAGATTGCGACATTTTATAATCAGACATGGCCGGGATGCATGTGGAAACAAAGGACTAGGACTCCTGCTAAGTGGCCGCAAGGTAAATTACAAAAAGGTGATGAAAAATATAGTTTCTAATAGGCTCAATAAATGTCCCTCTGTTACTTTCCATCTTTATTCTTTGGTTTCCAGTGGCCTACTTACATGCTGACTGAAATCCTCAGGGAGAAGTTTCGACTATGTTGAAATCTGGTGGGATGTGAATATGTTTGGCTATTCAGTAAAGCCAGCATCAGTGCTAGTGCCTGCTGTGTGAAAGTGATGTTCTACTTAATTAGTCTTATCAGCATAATGAATGACAATGCTGAGAGCTGCAATGTTTTCTCACTTTGCATAGCCAAGGCATATATAGCTTCAGTCAAATAGGTAAACCTGTCTGTTCTACTCTATCAGTGAACACTGAGTGCAGTCCAACTTCAGGATGTTTGTTTTTACAGGCTGGTATATTCAAAAGTATTTGACTTTGTGCATCCGCATGTGTTTTGAGAGATTTGTAGCACTGCATTTTTAAACTCATGGATAGACTTTCCAAGGATTTGTAGATTGGGTCCTTTTTATAAATCTACTTTTCTCCACATCCTCCACAGCATGGAATGATGCAATATAGAATTATGCCATTCAGCCCCATTATGCCTGTGCAGGCTTTTGATAGAACTAACCAATTAATCTCACACCCCTACGTCTTTCACCATAGCTCTGCAATAATTATTCCTTTTCAAGTAATTATTCACTATGTCTTTAAAATTTACAAAGCTAAAAATCACACAATACCAGGTTATAGTCCAACAGGTTTATTTGGGAGCACACTAGCTTTCGGAGCAGCGCTCCTTCATCAGGTGATTGTGCACAATCACCTGATGAAGGAGCGTCGCTCCGAAAGCTAGTGTGCTTCCAATTAAACCTGTTGGACTATAACCTGGTGTTGTGTGAGTTTCAACTTTGTACACCCCAGTCCAACACCGGCATCTCCAAATCATGTTTAAAGTTTACTTTAGCATTGGCTTCTATGACCTTTCCATTTTATAGAAATGTTTCCTTATGCCATTTCCAATTCTTTTACCAAACATAGATTAATTTAGGATATCTAGTTGGCATGGACGAGTTGTGCCGAAGGGTCTGTTTCTATGCTGTACATCTCTGACTCTGACTCTGACTGACTCATCACAAATCTGTAATCGTTGAATACCTGGATTGCAAGGGTTAAACTACATGGTGAGTTAATTTCCCCCTTTCCAAGAATTGGCGAGGAAGGTTGCAGGAAGGGCAGATAATTGAGCATGTTTCCGATTAACACTTCATCCTTCTTTCTCATTGGTGGTAGTAGTAATGGTCGTCTTGCTCGTAAAGATGACAAGCCCCACCCTTAATAAAAAAGACGAATATCCCAACCTTGGACATGTATGCTAAAATATATATGCTGAAGGTCATGAGTGATTTGATTGAAACTGGAAAAGGTGTAAATGAGAAAAGATAGAGTGGATTAGAATAAAATATCAGCACCAGAATAGGAAACCAAGAGTAGGAAGCATAGACCTTACATCAGTGGAAGCAAGTTATTCATTATTTATTTCAATAATTATTCATGATTTTTAACAGACCTGTGACATCTCTTCATCTTTTCTGTGAAGGCGAACATGTCTATTTTCTCATATCCCTCCATACATTTCAAGCCCCTCACCCCTCATACTGTTTTATTGAATTCCTTTAGTGATGTCTTTGATCTGATTCTATATGCTGGTTTGCACAACCTATACCACAGAGAGTCATGTTTGAATTTAGATAGATATCTGGAAATTTATTAACACTGACTATGTATCCAAACATGATATCTCAGACTTACATGTGCAGTCTGGGTTATATGTTTACTTAGATTATTACTATATTACGTACATAGTTAACTGGCTGGCTGACTGTCTACTAACTGACTGACTGTTGACTGATTGAACAGTGAGTAAGTTGGAAACCTTTTACACAAGGGCATCACATATCATGCTGTCATCTAACTTCAAGGTACAGTGCACTTCTGAGATCTGTGCAATAATACAACAGACGTCGAATCCTTAACATCCTTTCTAAGATGTGATATCCAGAATCGAGTGCAATACTCCAGCTGAGGCCTGTAAGTATTATTTTTGAATAAACATTGAGCAGAATTTCCTTGTTTTTGAACTCTATTTCTGCTTTGATAAAGACAAAAATGCCAAAAGCTTTTTATATCTGCCTTCTCAACTTCTCCAGCCATCCTCAAACATTTGTGCACACATACCTCTAGGTCTCTTCATTCTCTCACACCCTTTAGAATTGTACCATTTAGTTGATATTGTCTCTCTACCAAATATTTGCATATCTCTGCAATAAATTTTATGTTATGTGACTATCCGTTTTACAAAACTGTTCGTATTCTTCTTAAAGTTGTTACTATTTTCCAGATTGTTTACTGAATTTCATATCATTTGAAAACTTTGAAACAATGTTCTGTATACTGAAGACTAGTTAATAAGATGAGAGCTCAAAGCGCTGGCAGTAGTATGTTAACATGGACAGTGGCTTGGTGAACTAATAGAAAACAGACTGTTCGGAAAAGAGGGACATTTTCAGGATGGCAACTTGTGACTAGTGGAGTGCCACAGGAATCAGTGTTGGGGCATCCCAGTTAGTTATAAAATATAATAACTACTTGAATGAGGAAAATGAATAACTATAACTGCAGTTGACACAAGAATACATGGGAAGGCAAGTAGTGACAATGGCACAAGGACTCTAGAGAGGATAAAGCCGAACTAAGTGAATGAGCAAATACTTGGCCGATAGAACATATGAAATTGTACACTTTGGCAGGAAGAAAAGAAGTGCTGAATATTATTTAAATTGAGAAAGAGTGCAGAAAGCAAATGTGTAATTCACAAAATGCTAGCATGTACATTCAGCAGCTAATGGGGAAGGCAAACAGATTGTTGGTCTTTATTTTGAGGGAAATGGAGTACAAAAATAGGGAAGACTTGCTAAAATTATACAAGGTACTAGTTAGACCACAGCTGAAGTACTGTGAACAGTCTTGGGTCCCTTATCCAGGAAAAGGTATCCTGACATTGAAAGCAGTCCAGCAAAGGTTCACTAGCTTAGTTCTGGATACAGAGGGATGTCCTTTTTAAAGAGGAAATATTCATTAGGTTGGTCTGTACTCATTGATTTTAGAAGAATGAGAGAAGAGTTTATTGAAACATGCAAGATTCTCAGGGGGCTTGACAGGATTGATGCAGAAAGTTTGTTTCCCTTGTGAGAGTCTATGACCAGAGGGAATGACCTCAGAGTAGAAGGTTACCCATCGAAGATAGAATGGAGGAGGAAATTTTTCTCTCAGAGAGTAATGAATCTATGGAATTTTTTACTACAGATGGCTGTTGATGTGAGATTATAAACTATATTCAAGACTTTCAAGAGATAGGCAGCTTTTTAATGAATAAGGGAATCAAGGGTGTAGGGATAAGGCAGGAAGATGAACTTGAAGATTATCAGATTAGCCAGTATCTGATCGATAGCAGAGCAGACTTGATGGGCTGAATGGTCTACCTGAAGAAGGGTTTATGCCCGAAACGTCGATTCTCCTGTTCCCTAGATGCTGCCTGACCTGCTGCGCTTTTCCAGCAACACATTTCCATCCCCGGGCTGAATGGTCTACCTCTCCTCCTTATTTTTATGTCTTACAGTTACCTTTTCACCCATTTCATTGAATTTTGTATACCCTACTGAAGGTGTGTGCTATCCTCTTCCAGTTTAAAATACTGAGTTTTCATTTCACCTGAAACACTGAAATGTTGCCCTGCATACTAAGCTCAAGGTCACTAATGCCTTTCAGGAAAAGAAAAGGTCACAACACTGACCCCTGGAGATCTCCACCACACATCTTCCCCCCGTCTAAAGAATGTCCATTATCCATGAGATTGCCAAATGATATTTGGCCTTCATTGCAGGAAGATTTGAAGTAGGGTGGCTTACTGGTCTTATACAGTGTCCTGGTAAGATTGAGTCATATGTGCAGTTTTGGTCACCCTACCTTGGATAGGATATACTTGCTGTAGAGGGAGTACAGCAAAGGTACACCAGGTTGATAGATTGGATGGCAAAACAATTGAAGATTTGCATAAATCACTCAGGGGTTAGTATCTGATTTATCAGGCTCTGATTCACTCTCAAATTTTTCCTTGAACAGTGAAGGAATTAAGGCTTATGGCAAATGGAGGGGTAAGTGAAGCTGAGTCCACAAAAAGATCAGCCAGGGTCTCACTGAACAGCAGAACACTGAAGAAGTCAAATAGCCTACCACTGCTCATATTTCTTACGTTCTTATGTTCTTACTATAGGCTTTTAGCAGCATGCTCTTATATACAATACTGCCTTTTCTGGGTGCTGTGGAAATGGTGGGGGCTGGGAAGGATGGTGGTTGATGAGTTCTACTGTGTTCACAATCTCCTCCTGCATTTAGTGATGTGGTTTATGCATCATACACCAGGAAATGTTACACCATCTGAATGGTCCATGTGCCGTGTTTTCATGACATGCTTTGTCTTCCAAATCCTACTGTATGGAAGATGAGGCAAAATCATCACTTGTGTTTGATACCAATGCAGACATCTCACATTAATATAGACTTTTCTGTTTCTCACATTCCCCACACAAGTTCATTGAAACCATGACACAGTCACAGCAAGGATCATTGCAAGGACTTTGGTGCATGAAGGATTCATAAAAATTCATGAGGAACAAAAGCTTTAGTAAGCACAGGGCTAGCACCAATATCTAGTGGCTGCTGAATAGATGATCAAATGAAGTAATCAAAGCTGATGATTCTCTCAGGTTGTGCAGAAGGTAAAAGTGGTCCAGAGTTTATCATCTTTGATGCCATTTCCTTCAGATAAGTGAGGCAGATTTCCACCACAGATTGCATGCCCCAGGACACCGTCACAGCACTATACTATCTGCTGCAGTGGGACTTGGGAACTGAAGCAGAGGGTGGCCATTCGATCCTGCTGGCTATCAAGGTGATAGCTGCTCCAAATGTTCTTGCAAATGGCTGCTTCCAAGGATCCACTGGGGCCCTCTCAGCCCTCAATCCACAAATGGAATCATAGTGTCATGGAATCATACAGCACGGAAACTGACCTTTTGAACCAAACAGTCCATGATCCCAAGCTAAACTAGTCCGACCTACCTGTGCTTGGCCCATGTCCTTCCAAACCTTTCCTATTCATGAACTTATCCAAATGTTTTTCAACCATTGTCAATGTACCTCCATCCACCACTTTCCTGGGCAGTTCATTGCGCACACGAACCACTCTCTGTATGAAAAAGTTGCCTCTCATGACTTTTTTAACACTTTCTCCTCTCACCTTAAAAATATGCCCCCAAGTTTTGAACTTTCCCACTCGAGGGAAAAGCCTATTGTCATTCACCTTATCTATGCCCCTCATGATTTTATAAACCTCCATAAATAATCTCCTATGCTCCAGAGGAAAAAGTTCCAGTCTTTCCAGTCTATTTTTATATCTCAAACCTTCCATTCCCAGCAACATTCTGGTAAATCTTTTCTGAACCCTCTCCAATTTAATAAAATCCTTCCGATAACAGGGCTACAGAACTGCACACAATACTGCAGAACAGGTCTCACCAATGTCCTGTACAACCTCAACATGACATCCCAACTCCTACACTCAAAGGTCTGATCAATGAAGGTCATCTAAACCTGACACAAATTTCAAAGAATTATGTACCTGAAACCCTAGATCACCCTGTTCTACCAACAATTCTATAAGTCCTGTCCTTGTTTTTGTTTTACCAAAATGCAATACTTCACATTTATGCACATTGAACTCCATCTACTACTCCTCTGCCATTGACTCAATTGATCAAGATCTCTTTGTAATTTTAGATAGTCTTCTCCACTGTCACAATACCACCAATTTTGATGCCATCCACAAACTTACTATCCATGTCTTCTCTATTCTCATCAAAATCATTCATATAAATGATAAACAAAAGTGGACCCTCCACCACCACCCTTTGTATTGTATGATTCTATGATCAATCTCATTTTCCCCAGACAAGGTCAATCCTGCAGTTCAGTTAGCAGGTTTTGCTGGCTCCCCTAAGTGCAGGTGGTTCTACTGAAGGGAAGAATATCCATAATGAATGATAGGTCCCTAGAGAGTACTGTGGAGCAAAGAGACCTTGGTGTACAAGTCCATATAGCCCTGAAGGTGTCAGCACAGATAGACATGGTGATGAAGGCGACATATGGGATGCTTTGTATTATTTTATGAGGGCATGGAATATAGGAACAAGGAAGTCTTGTTACAACTTCATAAAACATTGGTTAGGCCATAGATGGAACACTGTGTGCATTTCTAGTCATCACACTTTGGAAGGATGTGCTTGGACTGGAAAGGGTGCAGAGTAGATTCAAGATTAGAGTGCTGCTGAAAAGCACAGCAGGTTAGGCAACATCCTAGGAGCACTCCTGATGAAGGGCTCCTGCCTGAAACATCAATTTTCCTGCCCTTCGGATGCTGCCTGGCCTGCTGTGGTTTTTCAGTAGGTTGAAATCTTTGAGGAGAAAGTGAGGTCTGCAGATGCTGGAGATCAGAGCTGGAAATGTGTTGCTGGAAAAGCGCAGCAGGTCAGGCAGCATCCAGGGAACAGGAGAATCGACGTTTCGGGCATTAGCCCTTCTTCAGGAATGAGGACAGTTTGTCCAGCAGGCTAAGATAAAAGGTAGGGAGGAGGGACTTGGGGGAGGGGCGTCGGAAATGTGATAGGTGGAAAGAGGTCAAGGTGAGGGTGATAGGTCAGACTGGGGTGGGGGCGGAGAGGTCGGGAAGAAGATCTCAGGTTAGGAAGGCGGTGCTGAATTTGATGGATTTGACTGAGACAGGGTGGGGGGAGGGGAAATGAGGAAGGCTTGACTTTAATTTCCAGCATCTGCAGTCCTCAATTTCGCCTGCAGAGTAGATTCACCAGCATGTCATCTGGGATGGAAAGTATCAGTTATGAGAAGAGAGTGGATTGCTTGTTTTCCTTGGAACAGAGCAGGAAAGCTGAGGGTTATCTGATTAAGATATGCAAATTATGGGAGGCACAGTCAGGGTAGAGGGTAAAATTCCTTTCCCCATGGCAGACATATCTAAGACCAGAGGATACAAGTTTCATGTGAGGACTCAGTGGTTTAAAGGAGATCTGAGTAAAAAATATTTTCACTCAGGGTGTGGTGAAGGCAGGTACTCCTGTAACATTTAAGAAACAGCGGATGAACCATCAAATTGCTGGGGTCTAAGAGGCTATGGACCACATATAGGCAAATTGGATTTGGGTAGTTTGGTGTTTGTTGGTTAGCATGGTGGGCCAAAGGGCCTGTTTCTATGCTGTTTGGCTCTACGACTTCGATTACTGGGACTGATTAATTCAGTTGACTATCTGGATAATCTGCTCACAACGTGGATTCTATTCTCATTCCACCTGAGGTAGACTAGAGCCTACCTCCTCCACCTTACTTCTGAGAGTGGCAAAAAAAAGCAAGTTCACTCCTGTCAAAAACAAAGAAAATGGCTGAAGGGTGAAGCATCAACAGGAAACGAGCCAAGACTGTGCCTTTGCGGTAGAGCATGTATAGAATCAAAGGTAAAGTACATAAGACTGTGCTTCCATTTTCGAGGCTAAGTAGTAATAAGGTGGCCTCTCATTAACATACTTACGAACAACGGCTCTGCACCAGGCACATATTGGGATTGCTGCACCAGCAATGGTTCTGTCTCAACAAAGCAGGTAAATTCTTGCAGAGCTGCAACAGAATTCTCACAGTTCTCCTCATCTGACTTAACCTGCCAGTTAAACTGGTATCTTTGGTGTAACCACTATCGCATTGTCAATGTGCCACTGGTGAGTATTGAATGCCCTTTGGTGATCAATAGCCCAGCCAATTAATTGTTCAGAATTGACTATGTGAAAACCTGCACTTAAACTGCTTCTGTTTTGGATATTCTCTCCAATGGCTTCAAAACGACAGAATCACAAGAATTATTATTATACCCTGTTTAATTTAAATAAGTTGTAAAACAAAAAAAAAGAGGTACTGAGCTAGCATTTCAAAAAATGCATAGACTCTATATGCTGGATAGCAAGAGGGTTTTGTAGGATTCCCTGGGGTGGACCTGTCTCCAAGATGAAGAGATTTATTCTGCTGAATGACAGTTGGTCAGCTGGCAGCTACTCTGCATTTCCTGCGCAGAAACCCAAGGCCAAACCAGTCATAATTTGAGCCCCTATTCCAAGCACATTCTGTCTTTAACTGTCAAGAAAGAAAACAAATCAGAAACTGTGAAGTGAGCATCAGGCAGAATGAGAAAGATGAAAGGCTATCTCATGTGAAAATTGGTCTCAATTTACCTGTTGTACGCAGCTGGCATTTTGATGACTCCTCATCCTGTGCCAGTGTTCCTCCTTTTTCTTATTGCCAACTCATTGGCCTTTTCTAATTTATTGCTTATGGTTTTTGAACAAGCTGAAGCCATTTTACTGTTTTCACTTTGAACCTGCGTACATATGCAGTCATTACAAGTGCTGGATTTTTGCAGGTCAGGGAGAAGATTATTGTAAATTAATATCAAAGTAAGAGTATTTGTTTAATTGCCCTGGCAGGTGAGAGTTCATTAATCATTCACCTAGTATTGGAAAATTCATTTTTGACTTAATTTGTAACCATCAGACCAAACAAGTGGTTTTCCAATAGGTTTGGATTTCGAATGATTAAACTGACACATGGTCTGCAAATCTTCAAGACAGACATGTAAGGTTAACCCTCAAAGATGAAGATTTCTGCACACCAAACAAACCTTTTGTTTCAGACAGCTGTGAGCATCAGGCAATGAGTTCAAAAGGAATATCAGAAAAATATCTAATCTTCTATTGTTTGCTGTGCAGCTGTGATTACTTTGAAAATCAGTTTCTACTGACACTCAGAATGAGAACTAAAGAAAAGTGGCTTTAAGCAGATCATATACTGTAGCATTTTCCATGTAATCTTTCTAACACAGGCCTCTGTCCCTCCATAATACCACAGTCATTCCTGAATCAGTTTGTGCTGGGGATTCTCCATTCAAGCAAAGCTGATAAATATCTCCACAAAAAAAAACATAATCTGACCCTGCTAATATGATGAGAATCTATGAGAAATGTCACAAATACCACATGAAACAAATTTGTGTTCACAACCAAATATTTTCACATTTAAAGTTTATTATAGAAAATTCAGTGACTTATTTATTTTTTTCAATTATTCATCCCTCTACATTGGTTTGGTGAAGTTGAATATCTGGGAATTACAAATGCTGTCATTTAGAGTAATAGAATCATAGAGATATACAGCACAGAAACAGATTCTTTGGTCCAACCCGTCTATGCCGACCAGATATCCCAACCCAATCTAGTCCCACCTGTCAGCACCCGACCCATATCCCTTCAAACCCTTCCTATTCATATACCCATCCAGATGCCTTTTAAATGTTGCAATTGTACCAGCCTCCACCACTTCCTCATGCACCAACCTCAGTGTGAAAAGGTTGCCCCGTAGGTCTCTTTTATATCTTTCCACTCTCACCCTAAACCTATGCCCTCTAGTTCTGGACTCCCCCACTCCAGGGAAAAGACCCTGTATATTTACCCTATCCATGCCTCTCATAATTTTGGAAACCTCTATAAAGTCACCCCTCTATAATCATAGAGCCAAAGAGATGTACAGCACTGAAACAGGCCCTTCAGTCCAATTCGTCCATGCCGACCAGATATCCTCCGACGCTTCAGTGAAAACAGCCTCATCCTATTCAACCTCTCCCTATATCTCAAATCCTCCAACCCTGGCAACATCCTTGTAAACCTTTTCTGAATGCTTTCAAATTTCACAACATCCTTCCGATAGGAAGGTGACCAGAATTGCACGCAATATTCCAAAGTGCCCTAACCAATGTCCTGTACAGCTGCAAAATGACCTCCCAACTCCTGTACTCAATACTCTGGGCAATAAAGGAAAGCATACCAAATGCCTTCTTCACTCTTTACATAGCCGTGCCTATTTGTTTGTGAAATATCAGAATCTGTTCATAAAGTTGGAAATTTGCTCTTCAACCTTTTTGAATTGTCATGCTTCAAAATTCCAAGGATCTAAAAAGCATCCAGTGAGGCCAAGATTTTGAAGTGTAACAATTTTTCACCATGTTACTGGCCAACTTTAAGTTGTAATTGCGGAACTACGGGCAGACTGCCTGCTTACTTCTCTAACTGCAAGAAAGAGCATGTCAAGGGAGATTCTAGCTCCTGCTGTGAAAATCTATCCATTCCATCTTTATAAAACTTCAGAAAATCTCACACTAGTTACGAGCTGGCAGGTTAGCCACCTGTAAGAAAAGCCCTAGTAAACCCCTCAGGTTAAATAAATCAATCCCAGAAGCTGAATGAGTCAAAATCGTTTTCTTAGAAGCACCATCTTTCTTTTCTCTCTCTTCCACACCTCTCATCCCTTCTTCCTATTGGAAAAGCTAATGGATGTTGATTCATTATTTATCAGGCTGGGTACCACCCACACTCTCTTAGACCATATAAAAGCTGGTCTTGTACATAATCCTAATTGTGGAAGGTGCTCAGTGCATCATTGAAATCTGTATGGATGTTTTGTCCCAGCATACCTACGTTGGTGCAGTGTTGCCATCCTATTGTGGAACCTTGAAGTCCACAATGTTGCCACATTTTTCATTCAACTCAGATACATCACTACTCAACTACAAATATTTTGCACTTCATTCAATCCCAACAATACACTTTATCTCAGTTTCTGAAGAACAAATTTCAATATACTCTTGTAAAAAAATTCAATTTCCAATACCATTCATCTTCGAAACATGCAAGAAAATAAGAAACAAAAATGAAACATGTAACTTATTAAACTCCTTCCAATGCTCTATGTACTGTTTGTATTATTGTGGTCCTTACTATTTCATGGAGTGAGGATGTTAAGTTTAGTGTTGAACTATGGTCAGTTTTGTAAAGGTGGTCTGCAATCTGTAATTGATGTGGTCCAAACTCACTTGACATATGACTCTTGCAGCTTGCAGAGATTTCAATCCTGTAAGTAGGGGATTGATTGAACCCAGGAGACCAAACTGAAAGCCAGCGCACTAACCCATAACAACAGACATTCCCATAGCAGCTAGGTTTCTGTATGACAGAGTGAGGAAGTCATATTGTTCGTTCTGTTCATAATGAATAAATAAGTATTTTATGTATTAATATTAATAATTTCTCCTGCAAACTTAAGAAAATGTGTTCATAATTTATAAATTTATATTTACAATTTATCTATAATTTAGTTGCAAAAGCAATATGCCTGATTTATTTGAAACAATGTCCTAATAGTGTGAGAGATATCAGGTCAATGTATTTCTTTAAGAAATGCCTCAGAAAAGATACCTGATATGACCATACAGCTGGAAGTGATTGAAAGCCATGAGCCACTTTTAGGAACAATGCTCAGGGGTCCTCAGGAATTGACAATTTTAGCTGCTTCAAAAAGAAATTCAGCAAACGAAGATTGAAACTCAGCAGGACAAGTCAGATCTGAAATTTCAAACACGAGTGTTATCACCAGATGTATTCATCATATTCTTATACTTCCATCTTCTGAAACATTAACTCTTTGTGGTTCATTCCTCTAACCACCAATACTCCTCTAAAGCCATAATTGTGTATGTGTAAGAATCTAATCTCATGCCTGTCTGATGTTTATATAGAATCATAGAGCCAAAGAGATGTACAGCACTGAAATAGGCCCTTCGGTCCAATTCGTCCATGCCGACCAGATATCCTGACCTAATCTAGTCCCAGTTGGCAGCTCTTGGCCCATATCCTTCTAAACCCTTCCTATTCATAAACCCATCCAGATGCCTTTTAAATGTTACAATTGTACCAGCCTCCACCACTTCCTCTGGCTGCTCATTCCATACACGCACCACCCCATGAGTGAAAACATTGTACCTTAGGGGCCTTTTATGTCTTTTCCCTCTCACCCTAAACCTATGCCCTCTAGTTCTGGACTCCCCCACCCCAGGGAAGAGACTTTGTCTATTTACCCTTTTCTGCCCCTCATGATTTTATAAATCTCTAAAAGGTCACCCATCAGCCTCTAATGCTCCAGGGGAACAGCCCGAGCCTATTCAGCCTCTTCCTGTAGCTCAAATCCTCCAAACCTGGCAATATCGTTGTAAATTTTTTGTGAACACTTTCAAGTTTCACAACATCTTTCCGATAGGAAGGAGACCAGATTTGCATGCACTATTCCAAAGGTGGCCTAACCAATGTCCTGTACAGCCGTGACATGACCTCCCAACTCCTGTACTCAATATTCTGACCAATTAAGGAAAACATCTTCTTCACTATCCTATCTACCTGCAGCTCTACTTTCAAGGAACTATGCACCTGCACTCCAATGTCTCTTTGTTCAGCAACACTCCCCAGGACCTCATAATTTAGTGTATAAGTCCTGCTATGACTTGCTTTTCCAAAATCTCACACCTCGCATTTATCTAAATTAAATTCCATCTGCCACTTCTCACCCTATTGGCCCATCTGATCACGATCCTGTTGGTACTCTGAGGTAGCCTTCTTTGCTGTCCACTACATCCCAATTTTGTTGTCATCTGCAAAGTTAGTAACTTGCCCTCCTATGTTTTCATCCAAATCATTTATATAAATGACAAAAAGCAGTGGACAGAGCATCAACCCTTGTAGCGCACACAGGTCACAGGTGTCCAGTCTGGAAAGCAACCCTCCATCATCTATCTTCTACCCAGTTCTATATGCAAATTGCAAGTTCTCCCTGTGTTCCATGGGATCTAACCTTGCTAACCAGTGTCCCATGAGGAACCTTGTCAAAAGTCTATTTAGATCACGTCTACTGCACTGCCCTCATCAATCCTCTCTTTTACTTCTTCAAAAAACTCAAGCAAGTTCATGAGACATGATTTCCCACATACATGCATCAACAAAAGTCTTATTACAAGGTAGGGACTTGGGATAATTTTCTCCACCACAGTTAATGTACACTTAGATCAATTGTAGTTCCTTTATAGATGTCCTGGCTGAAATTAATAACTTGTTCAAACCATTTCACAAGGAGATAGGGAAATATTGAGGGAAAAGGAGAAGTAAAAGAATTCTGGAGTCAATGTTAAAGAAAATGTTTTTTTTAGGAAACTTCTGATGACTCAAAGAAAAGCAACAAACTTAAGAGATTGTGACAGAATTCCAGACAGCAATGCTTGAAGTGTTGTTTATGTAAAATGGAATGGACACAATGGAGCCAAGCTGTTTATAGGCAAGGAATGAATATATACAACTGAAGAAATTTTTCATGCAGAATTTAATAAAGTTGTGAGAAGTCTGAAAGTGAGTAAAATGATCTTGATATCAATTCACTGGGACACAAAGAACAAGTTTGTTTCAGTTAAATCAAACAGAGGAGTCATAGAGTCATAGAATCATAGAGATGTATAGCACGGAAACAGATATTTCAGTCCAAAATGACCATGCTGATCAGATATCCTAAATTAACCTAGTCCCATTTGCCAGAATTTGGCCCACATCCCTCTAAACCCTTCCTATTCACATACCCATCTTTTAAATGTTGCAATTGCCTCCACCATTTCCTCTGGCAACTTGTTCCAAATGCGCACCACCCCCTGCAAGAAAAAGTTGCCTCTTGGGTCCTTTTTAAATCTTTCCCCTTTCATCTTAAATCTATGCCCTCTCGTTTTGGACTCCCCTACTCTTGGGAAAAGACCTCTTGTTATCAAATAGTATGGATGCTAAACTAATCCAGAATGAATACTGATCTCTCAGCTTTAATGTTGTCCATGATTCTCCATTACTGTGATGTTATGCCTATGACCATCACTACCATTAGAAGTGACTTCTTCCATTCTCTGCCCAAAGGTGAGTCTGATCCACAGAGCTGCATTCTCCACTATGGGTCGGAGAATTAGTCCACGTGAATCCAGCCCAGCCTCGTGGGGAAGTTGAACCTCATTGTGTTGGCATCAATCTGACCCACGTAAGCTGTCCAGTCAACTGGCTCCCCAAAGACACTGATAGCTGTAGCAACATACTCTTCTACATGCATGATGTTATCCAGAGCTATGGATAGTGATGGTAAATACTGCAACTTTATTGACTAGGAATTTCTTCTCTCACCACCTGTCATTGAGACACACTGGAGAGATTTGCAAATCAAGACTCAAGCTTTTCAGCCATATATCCTTGACCATCAAGGTCTGGAATGGGACTTGGACTTGGAACTTCAAAGGCAAGGACATGGCCCAATATTCCACAGATCTATTCTGACATAACTTGTATATTAACATTTTAATAGTTTTTCAGGCATTGCCAATTTCTTGTAGCCACAAGCCTTTCATTGGATATCCTTCCAATGTTCAAAATTATATTCTCTTATATTTTGATATGACCATCATATCATTCCACTGAAATCCTAGCGATCCAAGAAAAAGTGTATGTTCATGATGAAAGAGTCCTTCAATAGATCCACTGTTATAAGCTCAAGCCAAATGTTTAGAAGTCAACTTCTCCTCCACAGCTGTAATTTGTATCCAAGGAATTAAATCAGAACAAGCGATGCAATAGCGTTGACATTTTCTGGGCAAGTTCGTTCAAAACCTTTTTCACAAATCTAAATGGGTCAAGAATAAGAATTAAATTAGGAGAGAAGAGAAAAATTGTAAGGGAATAAGGCCAAATACGAAGGGGATTAGGGTAATGAACAGAAGTGCCTTTACAAAGCCTCAGAAGTTATTTACAATATATTAATAAACTTCACCTAGGCTGAAGGTCTGTAGAACTAAAGATGTGCTGATTATACCGGAAGGAAAGGAATTCTTGAGGGAACTTGATGTGTGTTAATCACAGACGTCCTTACAGCAGGGCTCTCCAACCGGCTCTACTGATCAATACCCCGTGAAAGTGCTTCTCAGGCAGCTATTACTAGGTGAATGCAACAGTATCTGTAAAAAGGCTGACAGCATCTAGGTGGGAGTGCACTGGCAAACCATCGTTGATTGTTTTGTGTGTGTCATCACCACCAACAGGAAGGTATAACTTTCAGAAATATCATTCCAGTTCAATTTGTAACTACTCAATAAAGAAGCAAAGATATCAGTAGATGTCCCATTGCCTGGAATCAGAATCACAAGACTATAAAGATGCAATGGCATCTGGAAATAGACTGAATACACATCAATAGCTTTATCTGGCATTAAACTGCACTACATACAAAAGGAAAAGAAAGCCTGTGGGTATTCATGGCTTATGAAGAGTTCAAGGATTATCTCAATGGTTTTCAGTTCTACATTGAGATAGCTCAGAAGCCATTTATCAACTTGTTAGGTATGGATGTCCTAGGTGTTCTGGCACTAAAGATGAAGCAGTACAGGATAAGACTGTATATTCTTAGATTATTTCCTATCTTTCAGGGAAGGAATTGATTGCTGCAAGCATTTTGTTGTGTAGTTTTCTGACTTGTTGGCTAAATATGATTGTGTCAAGCTGCAGGGAGATTCAATGTAAACATGGTCCCCATGGTGAACTAAACTAGCCTATGAATGCTGAAGGAATTCATTGGAAGCATATCTCATCACAATTTTAGCTGAGTATTTATTTTAAACTGCTTCCAAAAATGCTGTGAATGTTAGCTTGGAGTTGCTGTTTCTATTTGGGCCTTTTCTGGGGAAATCTATGGGCAGATGTAGGAAATACTTGACCCACAATGACTGAAAAATTAGAGAATGCTGGAGAAACTCAGTAGGTATGGCAGCATCTTGGAGACAGAAGCAGAATGAAAGCATTGAATCCAATCCGTTAGCTCTCTCTCTCTCTCTCTGTCCACCAATGCTGTCAAGCTTGTTCCGGAACTTTCTGTTTTTACTTTAAATCTCCAGGATCTGACAGGAAATGTAAATTCTGTTCATAATATTCCATCAATAATAATTTATAATAATAACAAGGTCTCTGTTTTTGTTCAAATCAATGGGGTTACGTTCGTCAAGTCTAATGTCATCAGGGTGTGTAAATGCATCTCCAAAGGGACACAATTAGTAAAAATTTACATGCTCCTCAAATTTAAAAAAAAGTGTGCATTTCAGACCTTAATATCCTAATCTGAGCAATAATCGATTCAATTGTATGCTTGTAAGTTGTAGAAGATTCCTAGTAAAATGCCTGATTGCACTCTGAACAAATAATTATAATGTTGGCAAGCATTCAGAGATACTTGTTTGAATGAATATATGTATTTGACATGTACACAGCAGATTTTGCCATATCCAAGAGCAGATCATCTACTGATCAACTGCTCTGCTCACCATGTGACCAATGAAACAAAGAAAATGAACTGTGATCAATACAATTTGAAATATTTCATTTGCTGTGTGTTAGTAGTGACGTCTTATCCAAGTATGTTAGTGTGAGCGCGGCCAAAAATATGATAACTTCCAAGTATTTTCCAATCCCAGGCTAATACATTGAAGTGGGATTTACCTTGGTGAAAAACGACTCAGTGCAAAGATACAAAATATTTATTTACTTCCTTTGGCCCAAATGCATCTTCGTTTAAGGGATGAAAATTTGCATACTCCCTACATATTCAATTTTCACATTTTTCCAGGTCAGCTCCTGAGATGTGTAGCTGGAGACAGAGGCCTTTGTCGGATTGCTCATATAAGTCACTTGCCTGATCCCTTTCTTTCATTCATTTATGGGACCTAGGCATCACTGGCTGACCAGCATTTATTATCCATTCCAAATTTCCCTTGAGAAGATGGTGTTGAGCTGCCTTGTTTAACTGCTGCAGTCCATGTGCTGTTGGTAGACTCACAGTGCCCTGAGGAAGGAATTCTAGGATTTTTGACCTGGCAACAGTGAAGAGTCAGTGATATGTTTCCAGGTGAGGATGATGAGTGATTTGGAGGGGAACTTGCAGTTAGTGGTGTTCCCATGTATCTGCCGACCTTGTCCTTCTCGATAGAGGTAGCAGTGGGCTTGGAAGGTGCTGTCTAAGGATCTTTGGTGAATTTCTGCAGTGCAACTTGTTGATAGAGCACATTGCAGAGTTTGTGTAGAGGGAATGGTTGCATGTGGATGTGGTGCTAATTGAGTGGGCTGCTTTGTCCTGGATGGTGACAAGCTTCTTGTGTGTTGTTGAAGCTGCACACAATCAGGCAAGTGGGGAATATTCCACCACAACCTGATTGTGCCTTGTAGATAGTGGACAGGCTTTGGGAAGTCAGGAGGTGAGTTACTCACTATGGCATTTATAGTCTCTGACCTACTATTGTAGCCATTGTATTTTTAAGGCGAGTCCAGTTGAGTTTCTGTCCAATGATAACATTGAGGATGTTGATAGAGGGGGATTCATTGATAGTAACATCATTGAATGCCATTGAATGCCAAGGGGCACTTGTCAAGATTGACTTTTAATGGAGATTGTCATTGCCTGGCATTTGTGTGGCGTGAATGTTACTTGCCATATTTCAGCCCAAGCTTAGGTACTGTCAAGATCTTGTTATATTTGAACATGAACTGTTTTAGTATTTGAGGAGTTACAAATGGTATTGAACGTTGTTCATTCATTGGTAAACATTCCCACTTCTGACCTTATATTGGAGGAAAGGTCATTGATGAAGATGGTTAGGTCTAGGACACTACCCTGAGGAACTCTTGCAGAGATGTCATGTCTATATTATCAAAACCACATTAGAACTCACCAGCAAGCAGATCCATGCACTACTTTGAGTTCAATGATGCACGTATTATCTAGGATTTGAGACAACTTTGTAGCAGGGTCCTGGTGCAATTTGTGTAAGATAGCTTTAATTTTATGAGAAACCAGCATAAGCAAGTTCTAGTGCTATTTACCTTGAACCAAAAACACTTCGTGTTTTTTTCTTAGTACAAGATCTCTTCATTATGTGCTTTATAAATTGAGTTTAAATTCAGACTGAAATGCAGTTTTGTGCCTGCTACAACTGTTTAATTGAAAGTATAAGTGCATTTAATTTTATCTATTGAAAGTTTTGACTTTCACCTAACCCAATTTATTCACTTCCTGGTTTACACCCTGCTAAATTCTATGCTCCAAGTTAAACCTTCACTGTCAGTTCATTACATGACAAAGATATATGTAATGCCATTGACAGTTTTTCAATCAAGCGCGCTGATGAAAATTTTAATTTTTGTATGGCTATCCAAAGGAATAAGTTGGGCAGCCAGGCCTCATTCAAACTTGGCAAGCAAGTTTAAAAAGAAGTCAAAAGTAGGGCAGCACATTGGATTGAAGGCTGTAAATCAGGCCAGATCTACTGAGGAAGGGTAAGTTGGAAAAGTCCTGGGTCATTGGCACTGGTATGTTGAAGTGTAGGGGATAGTACTGGGAGAAAGGATGGGTGGAAAGATCACTACAGGATTCTAGTAGGTTATACTGTTCATTTATTAACAGTATAAATGAAGCATTTTTACAACATAAAACAATAATATACACTTAATGTTTCTAATACTGATTTCAATGTCTGGATCAGCACCAGCACACCCCATTTTCATAGGATCTCCTCCTCAGACCAGAAGGGAGAGTGCTGAGGTTGGAGGTGATGCCTGAATGTCCAAGTGTTTCCATTATCACAAGGTGGGACACCTTCATGTAGATTGCTGGATGGTGTTGGGTAAATCAATCTGACATATCAGAATACACAAGATACTTACAGAGACAAGAACCCTGACTGAGAGTCTAGGTTAGGGTGGTGCTGGAAAAGCACAGCAGGTCAGGCAGCATCTGAGGAGCAGGTACAAAACATTGAGCTGTAGTCCTGTGAAGCTAAGTGCAAAAATTGCTGTGAATGCAGTGGAGATTAGCAAAATATCTGAGAGTTACAGAGAATACTTGTCAAGAGGAAAATTAACTTTTATTCCTAAAATAAGTCATGTAAATCTCTGTTATACATAGGGATACAGGATTTGGGGATGCCGGTGTTGGACTGGGTCATACAAAATTAAAAATCACACAACACCAGGGTATAGTCCAACAGGTTTAATTGGAAGCACACTAGCTTTCGGAGTGTCACTTGCAGGGTTACATTGTACTTTGCTCAAAAACTGCATGCATTCATGTAAAACTCTGGGCTCAAAAACTGCATGAATTCATGTAAAACTCTGTTATCTCACTTTTTAGATTAGAATCAATCTAAACATCATGGCATAGACAGAGAACACTGGGGGCTTACACCTTCAACATATTGTCTGGCTATCACCCATTGTTAACAGCTAACCTGAGAATGCAACTTTTAAAAAAAGGTTTTGTGATTTACACATCAAAGAAGTGAAACTTTCATGGTATTCAAACAGATGAAAGACTTAACAATCAATTTTCAATGTATAACTTCAGTTACATCACATTGTAAATTTTTGCTATAAATTCTGTGTTAGGATTGAGCCCTCCACTATCACCTGATGAAGGAGCGACCCTCTGAAAGCTAGTGTGCTTCCAATTGGACTATAACCTGATGTTGTGTGATTTTTAACTTTGTAAACCCCAGTCCAAAACCGGCATCTCCAAATCATATATTGAAAAAGACCTGGATTGTTTGTTAAGTCTCTCATCTTTTAAAATGACCATGTTGGTTTCAGTTCTTTCATATGTAAATCGCAAAACTATTTGTAAAAGTTACATACTCAAGTGAACTTTAACAATTGGTGTCATGTCGGCCCCGATAATGTATTGAAGATGTTAGCCCCCTGTGTGAGGCTGTCTGTGCCACAATGGTCAGACTGATTCTAATCTAAAAAATGAATTTACAGAACCTTACATGGATACAGGAGCCACTCAAACACTTTTGCTGGAGAACGGCATGACTTTTCTACCAGAGAGTTATGGTAATATCAATGTTTAGTGAGTGGTATCGGCAATAAATATAATAACTCCAGGAAATAGCTATCTGCAGTTCCAGTCTAGGCAATAAAGTCAGAAGTGACTTAAATCTATTGAAGTGTTAACAAAAGGGACTTTGGAGTACTGTATGAATGGTGTTTTTGGATACTGTACCTTAGTGTGCTTTGGGTACTATCCAGAAGCTCTTGTTTTCCTTTTCAATTTATCAAGGAGCATTTGGGAATTAATGGGATCATACATTTTCAGCGTGTTTAAAAATCTTAAAAATTTGGGTTACAAGTAGATAGATTGGTTTATTCTACTTCATCTTTGTTTCTCTTTTTAATTAATTTCTGTTTTGTTGTTAAAACATATTATCCCATTTTGCATACTAATGTTTCAGTGAGACATAACTTTGTTAAAATCAAAATAAAACAAAATATGATCTGTAAGGCCATGTTTCAGTCTGAGTTCTGATTTGCACAGTACTAACATCAGCCAGGGCTGTAATATTTTAATGAAACATATTAACATGAGGCTGCACATTTCTTTACCAACAGGACATATATTTATTATACAAAAGAGAAAAGAAATAAACAAGCCAAGCTATCGAAATACAGAAATAGTTGGGCAGCCAGGCCTCATTCAAACTTGGCAATCCAGAAATAAAAATAACAATGCTTTAACCTGTTTCTTGATACTATCCATTAGAAAGGCTCAAGTCCAGAGAAATGAAACCTCTATCTCAACTCCTTAAGTTTCTGTTTAACTGACTCAGAACATTTCCTTTGCCATGGATTGTGAAGATAATTCAATGAATCTTTTCCATGTCTGCCAACATAAACATATCATAAATCTGAGAAACTAGACTTTCTCAGTTCAAATAACCTTAATATTTCTAACCAAATGTTTCTGGTTTGGAAGATTTACAAACTAAATTGTTCTGCTGAGGTGGCTGGTTCGCTGAACTGCCTTGAACTCCTTCTGGAAAGGAAGTTAAAAAACTTGCTTGTGAACTCAACTCAGATGCTGTCAGAACTGTGTTAAAATACTTGTTTAAACCTAGCACCTTCTGAACTGAAAACAAGTCTAATGGCCTTAAAGGATTGTCCTTCACATTATAAATACCTAACAATATGAATATTTTTGAACTAACATCATAGGTATCTGTAGTCACTTATTTTCTGATTTAGATCCAGAACAACTCTTTTTCTTTGTATAGGAAATCCTTTACATAAATAGCTTTCACCCATCTGCCTCTATTTTGAAATACAAATTCTAAAATTCATACACATATATGATGCATATTTTATCATTATTTTTAAGCTATCTAAGAACAGGGGAAATAGCGAACATAATTGTTTAGGTTACAGGTAAAATGAACAAATGAAAATGAATGTAAGTATATATTAGTTCTTAAATATATTTTTGTTTTGTCTACATTCTGTAAAGAAACACACTCAGAAGTGGTATTTGATTTTTCCAAATGTGGACAAACTTTCAACTTAACATTTTTACCAAGTTGAGTTTTAAAAAAAAAATATTTTATTTCAAGTTACGTAATGAGTATTTTTTTTAAAAAAGGTCAACATACTATAAAGGAGCTTTTTTTTTAAAATGAGACATTTCTTGGCAGTCACATGTCTTATAATAACTCATTGTTTCCTTGAGAACACCTCTGACATTCAGTTACATGCAAGTTGTATAGGAGTAGACCATGTCTATTTCTGTAATGTCGTTTGCAAGGTCAGAAGTGCTGGGCATGGTCTTGCAGCCTGAATCAGCCAACCCCTTTGACAGCCACTCCTGATCATTAAAAAGCCTGGAATGGGGTCAGAAATTATACAATTAAAACCCATCTGTTATTTATAAAGAGTTTCAACTCATCTCAATTCAGTAAACATCCAGGTCATATGTCTTTTATGCCCATACTGGTCTGCCTTTTACATGCTCCATGAAGTGTACGTACAGTGAGGTGGAGAGTGGGGATGGCATGTAAATAGGTCAGGTGCCCAGCTCTATCCATCCATCCTCAAACTCATCCTCAAATATGGAGTTTAGGTGTGGCCTGGATTGGAGTATATTAGCTATAAGGAGAAGTTGGACAAACTTGGATTGTTTTACTTGGGCATTGAAGGCTGAGGAGCAACCTGACAGACGTTTATGAAATTATGAGGAGCATGGATAGGGTGGAGTCAGAGTCTTTCTCCCTGGGTGAAAATGTCAAATACTAGTGTGTATAGGCTTAGGATGACAGGGGCAAAGTTTAAAGGAGATGTGCGAGGCAATTCTTCTCTACAGACGGTCGTAGATGTAGATGACTTAACTTTCCTTGCCTGGATTTTCTCCTTCTCTTGTTGCTCTTGGTTGTCACCCTCTTCATGACTTCCTCAGTGTCTGTCTTGGCAATTTATCTTTTCTTTTCCTCAACCATGGTGACAGTCAACTTCAGACACCTGATATTATCCATTGCTGAATTCTGGTTTTGGCAAGAGGGTGTGACTTCCTCCCTCCTGGGTGGTGGATGTGCCATTCTGAATTAATTAAGTCCCACCATAGTTCATTAAAGCACGGAGGGCAGGTTTCTTCCCGTCCTGTTAGATGGCCGCCAACTTTTCTTTTTGGAGAGAATGCCATTTGCTCCTCCACCCCCAACAACATTAAATTCTCTCCAATACTTTTGTGGGTGTCTGTAATGTCATTGCCCAAGAATCTGATCAGAGTGTGTACTGTGTAACTTCAGACATGTGTGCACTTTCAATACTGAAAATTAGGCGCTAGTAAAATGGAACTGATCACATCTTCACTATTAAAGGATTGTATATCAACTAGTCTGATGGCAATTACCAGCTGATAATTCCAGATGACAGCAGTCAAAATAAACCTCACTCTGTATAGAGTGTATCATTTCTTTCTAACTGTTGCCATTTTATTCTGGGTAAGTGAAAGGTTTATAAAACCAAAAATGTGATGATTCACATTTGAAGGTGGCAAAAATACTCCTGTGGTAAAAATATCCAGAGAATACAGAAAAAAAGGTTAACATTTTGCAGACATTAAAAGCATGAAAATGTCAAAGATCAAATAAATAATAGAAGAACTCTCAACCTTTAAAGCAGGAAGATTTTACAAACAGATAACAGTCTCCTTGGATATTCATAAAACACACAAGAACCCATTCTGGAGTTCACACATCTGACTTAAGACTTCAAAGCTCTTTCTTCCTTTTCATGTTTCAACTCTGCTTTCAAGAAATGAGGCCACTTTCTCTTGCAATTTACAAAATTCCAAAAATATTTCTTTGAAATTGACTTGAATTGTTTTTGGTAAAGTAAGTGCTTCAGTTTCAGTAATGGCAGATGTAGTTCTGCTTGGCTACAAAGGGCCAACATATCATGCATTCAAACACTGTACAATATACTACAGTTTGTTACTGACATTGCTACTGAAAAAGACCTTGTGACAAGCTTTTACTGGCTGAATACTGTATGCATTTTCTAACGTTACAGAAGTTTGCATTATATGCTGTTTGAAGTCATGCTACAATGGTCTGAGGCAGTACAGCATGCTAATAAGAACTTTTAAATCCCATGGACAAAAAAATGTACTTGTATGTATGTTGGCCAACACAGCTATCTACAGCAGGCCTAATTAGTGACTGAGCAAAATGCAGCGTTGAAAGTTTGTATTTGCATCATCCAGACTGTGATTCTGTTGACGCCACTTGGGTAACTGTGCCTTTGTGGAATTCTGTAAAATAGGTTAGTGAGAATCATCAGCCCAATTTAAATATTCAATGGATGTAAAAATCAGGGAA
The DNA here is from genome assembly GCF_037043375.1 of Chiloscyllium plagiosum. Lineage (NCBI taxonomy): Eukaryota > Metazoa > Chordata > Chondrichthyes > Orectolobiformes > Hemiscylliidae > Chiloscyllium > Chiloscyllium plagiosum. Next base: position 90,599,591 of record NW_028270141.1, on the reverse strand, counting down.
GATATAAGTATATATAGGCTCACTATATCCACTTTACACCATTGCACAAATTAAAATTATTGCCTGTGGATTTTGCAATTGCTGCAATCATAGTAAAAATGGACTATCAATATTCAGCATCCATCTTCTGACTGTTATACCTGAGGCCATTGATGGACTAAAAGAAATTCCCATCTCTTGTTTAATTCACCCTTGCATGATAAATTCACATGTTGTGAGATGAAAGGTTATCTATGGAGTGTTTGGTTTGGAATGCCAATGGAGCAGACTCAGGAATATGTAAGTGAGCTTATCTCAACAGATACTTTGAGCAACAACCTTGAAATCAGTGTCCACTATAAAATTCAACTTCGAACAATAACCATTCATTGAGAACTCTAGTTCTGAAAGTTTTGCCACATTCAGAAAATATGAGCGAACAATTGAATAGCTCCCCTCAGATTTAAAATCTAACACCTCAAATATTTTTTAAAATACTGGAGCCTATCCTTCCAATCTATATCCGGTAGTTCCTTCTTTTTAAACTTATTGAGTGTGTTTTTGTTTGTGTTTGATGCTGCAGTTAGTTATTTTTTCATGTTTGGTAAGTAATAAAATTCCTTTCTGTTTGAGTCAGGAAACCTTGCAATTTGAATTTTATTTTATTTCCATTAATACCATTTTAATTGATGTGCGATAACTGCATACTAAAAGACATCTGAATATTTGTTGTTATTGACTGAGAGAGAGTTACAGAAGGGAGCCAAAACCACTCCTCACCTCATTATAACACAGTATTTTACTAAATAGTAGAAATAAGGGAATCAACGTTGTGAGACATCTCTTGTTAAGATATTTCAAACAACTAATTAAGCTTCACTCATAGAGCTTACAATTTCATCTGAATCTGAATCAATTGATTACGTTTTTACACTATTCTTTGTGTCTATAAGGCCTTTATTCTGTGTAAGTTTCCACGTGGAAGATTACAGACTAAATGTGAATTATTAACAACCTGAACAGAGTCTACTGTGATTCCTTACCAACCTTCTCAGGTTGGTAAGGAATCATAACTAAAATAAAGATGCTTGGCAGGGATTTTTAGGACGAGGAATATGTCTCATCGGTGGTTCAGGATATGAGAATTTATATTGAAGATCTGCCATTCATCTGTTTATACAAGATGATTTAATTTTATTGTTATTTCAGTCTGTCTGATCAAATATTTATTTTACAAAAAATCTTACTAATAATAAGTGAAAATTACTTTAATATAAGTCAAAGTTTAAATCTGGTATATTGTCATTGAATTGAATGGATGCACACAAACACTGAAAGTGGTAGTTTGCATGTCTTATTTACATAGAGAAACAAATCTAGTTGGAGATAACTGTATACTGCATCTGATCTGGGAACTAATAACTGTTTACTGTTACATTTTTGTTTTGTGGCTCCCCACTGTCCTGTTCATCATGGGTTGCATTGCTTAGTTCTGGAAGTAATCCTAATGAGATCCTTTACAAGGATATTTCACTTTATGTATGGTCATAATAAAACATTTTATCTTTCAAAACAAATAGCTAAATCCCTTCAATCATGGCTGCAAAAACATTACTGTCTAGAAAACAGGTATGCTTTTGGAAATCACACTATCATCAATGCATGCCGAATTCCATGAACACATTTGAATATTTCCTAAAATTACAGCTATGCCAATGACTATAAAACGTTTCATGTTGTTTTCACAAAATGCCATGTGGCATTTGATCTATTTGTTGAATCAGTTTAAGCCACAATAAATTGTCCTCATTTTCGCATTTTCCATCAGAATATCTGTGTTATTAATGCCACTTCTTTCCCAAACAGCAATTTAGACTGAGTTCTGTTGTCATGGGGACTAAAATCCTTTACCCCAAGTGATCATTTTTCAAGTATCAATGGACTATTCAATTTTATCCTTGTCCAATATTATGCTGTGTGGTAAATTTATCCTAAACCCCACTGTGATAATTAATCAGCATGCTTCCTGTCATGTTAAAATTACGCATTTGAATTCAGAGGAATGGATTTAACCAACTTAAGCTGAAGAGTTTTTCAAAGCCATAAAATATTGCAGATCAATTTATATGTGAAATTGATTATTCTCTCGTCACAAAGCTCAGGATGAAGGGATATTACATTAGTAACAGATATTGCTCTGGACCTCCATCACTTATAAATTGTCTTGGAATTTTTATAGTATTTTCTGAAGGGTCAGAGGAAAGCATGTATATGATAGGCCATTGAGTCAGTGCAGCCAATGATAATCAGGTGGGCAAAGGTACACTTGACCCTTTTGCTATGAGCTGAATTCTACATTAATATTGGCTTAGTCCAAGTTGTGCCAAGCCTTTTGGAGGATTTCTCATTGCGAGGCCATTTGAACTCTCTCGCCATGACTTTCTGAACTCACCTTAGTAATTACATACAACACCCCTATGTCATCAGTTACTTTCAATTTCTGCTCCATCTTACCATGTGCCATTCCCAGAACAACTTATTATTGCTGGGATATTGAGGAATTCAGCAACATCGATTGTGACTGTGCCATCTTTAAATGCCCTGTGCAGTTGTTGATATTTGCCTGGTCATAAATTGGGCTCCTGCTTTGTTGCCAGAAGGTCCTGCTGGATTTTACTGCTGGTACAGGCAATGCTTCCTCTTCCCTGGGGCCAGCAGACGCGAGACAACAGCATAAGAGTATTCCAGCCTGGTCAGATTTTGCCATCCAGGTTAAACCAGTCTCAGCCATCTGGAAGAATGCACAGAAATGTAGGAAGGAGGTCAATGTTTTTCCCCACTATGTCAGGTTCCACCATCTTCTCTGCGATACTGCACACTCACTCTGTTTCTCCAACCGTATCCACCTCCCAGCAAGGTATATACCCCGCCACTCCCACTATTGACTGCATCATCTTCCCCACTTGCCCTCACCCATCCAACTCCTGACACCACTCACCCTGCATGCCCTCTGCCTCCTCACTCACTCAGGGCTCCAACAGTAATAGTTATGGCACCCAATTTCATTTCCCATATAATACTAACCTCTTTTTCATAACATGAAGAAAATAGAGCAGGGTGACTCAAGACATATGGTGTGCTGTCCATCATTCACTTCCTCACCCATAATTAGGAGAACATCCAGAGCAGAGTATCAGAGGTTATTAGAAGGGTATCAGAGGCTGCTTTTAATGTACTATGCCAGGAACCTCTGAGCGAAGGTTATCTCCTTTGATTTGACTGAGGGCTACTGTCAAATATGGCATGTTTCTGGCTTTGTGCTTGTATGAAAGGGTCTGACAGTACAGCAATCACTTCAGCGTAATATATCTAAGTGAGGGATAGAAGTGTACAAAGACAAGGCATGAGAAGGCAGGCCTGTTGTTAGCATCCATTTAGGTTTAGAGTGAGGGAATTATGACAGGTAGTGAAGAATTATGATAGGAAGTGAAGAGTTGGAGGATGCAGCTTGATCTAGTCCATGAGCTGGGTGGATGTTCCTGACAGCACAGTGTCATTGATGAAGCCTTACGTTGATAGCTGCCAGTGCAGTTTGGGATACATCATTGAAGTGTAGAAATGTACTGTAAATGGGTGGGAGATGTGCCATGAGGGTTCCTAGAGGCTGGAACATGTTGGATACCAATATCAGTGAATGTGAGGTATGTGTGGAATCCACCCATTCCTAATTCTGGTGTCCATGTCAAGTTTCCTGGCATCTAGCTTATTGGTGAGTTTGGTAAGAAACTGAAGGAATGGTGATAAGGTTAACAAGGCACTTACCAAGCAATGATAACCACCAATTCGCATATTGCAATTGCCTTGTGAGATTCTCACCATGACACTTGTGAAAAGTGTAAAAGATGAAGTGAGATTATCTTGGTGTTGAGATGGGCTTCACAGCACTTGGTAGCTGATTCTTTCACATATCCCACCATGGGCAATATTACTCAGACTCCTGTAGGATTTCACCTTATGTTTTAATGTAGGGTGGCCACTTCCAGTAAGAGGCTAATGATGGGCAACATGGGATTGGCAAAGCTCCTTCTCTTTAGTCAAAAAGTAGACCAGACAGCAAAGCAATGTTCCTTTACAAATTCAAATCAGACATTTCAACCTTAGAATCATAGAATCACAGAAATATTGCAAAGCAGAAGCGGACCATTCAACTCATGTTCTCTGCATTGGCTCTCTTAATGAGCAAATTACCCAGTTACATTCACCCGCCTCTCCCCCATAACACCATACATTCTTCTTTTCTCATCAAACAGTCTAATTCCCTTTTGAGTGCTTCATTTGAGCCTGCCAGACTCTGTCCAGACCCCTTCTGACTTTGAAACTTGAAATCTATCAAATTTGCTCTGAGATTTAATCTCCACAAGAAATGTGGTCGAATCTCCCCAATCCATGCCCTCAAAAACATACATGCAGTAGATCTTTCAGCCCATCAGTGTACTCTGCCATTCTATGAGATCATGACTGATCTGTTGATCCTTAATTCACTTTCCTGCTTTTTCCCTTTAGCCCTTGATTTCCTGACTGATCAAAATTTATCTATCTCCATCTTCAATATACTTAACAACCCAGCCTTGACAGCCTTCCACAGTAAAGAATTCCATAGATCTTCATAACTGACATTCCCTGAGGCATCTGGAACCATTCTTATGAATCTTTTCAGGAATCAGTTGCAGCACTCTAATCGCAACTAAAATACGCTAAAGGCTCATAGGTCAATCTCAGTCTGACAGTCATGCAGCCAACATTCCCTGCAAAATTTTATTGTTGTACCTAGCCAGTTTAATTTTGTTTTGAGCAGCCATGGGTTCAGACATGATATTTAACAAGGTAAACAGCTTCCAGGCTGCTGCGCAGCTATAAATAAATAGGCAATCTCGGAGTTGTGAATGGGTTCCAACTTGAGTCTGCACATATGTTAGTTTACATGTAAGTTGGAATACAATGAGGGCAATATAAAGAGACTGTTTGTATATACAAAAATATTCATATGTTGGTGCTTAAAATAACACCTCTGTACAGGATTGCATTTCGAAGTATGAGTGCTCTTTAAGTCAGGCATTCATAGATAGGGAGAAGCAGTAGTTAGCTTATCTACATCAATGACCTTATCCCTACCACCTTTACTCATCCCAACCTGATACACATTACAAAGGACTGGAATAATACTCAGTCTATTAAATTTGTGTGCGCAGTAGTCTGGGCAGATGTGTTATCATCTAACATAGTCTGAATAAGTATCTAAGATGTACTGGAATGAGGGAACAGATGGTTGATAAAGTTATTAAGAAACAATTGGATGTGGATTGGTTGTATCAGTGTGGGAGCTATTATTTACTGGGAGTGAGTTTTATGGAGTGCGGTTATCTGAAATAAAGCTCTCACTAAAAGCATGGACTGAGAGTCTATTTAAATGCAGTTATCTTCTGATTTTTAACATTGATTGCATTCTCTGATGTAATCCCTAGGAAAGGGAATGTTACTGATAAATCACTAAAAGTTACCAAAGAAAGAACTAGGGTCAAACTAAAACATCTAACTTCAACTTGTACAATCAACAAATATACCTCATAATATATATTTCAATTTTAGATTCCCTTTACTGAAATAATTATTTGTCTTCTTCCAAGTACTAATGTCACAATGTATTATTATAGTTTGCAGAATCACAACATCCCAAAATCCAGTTTTGTGATGCCACACAGACCCTAACTCTGAAAGATTATGCTAATAGTCCTCGTTGTACTGTTGAATTTACAAGTGATGAGAGAATTTTGATACATTATTGTTGCAAAATAGTAATGCAGTGTGTAACTGGAAATCTGTAACCCATATCGATACATGCCAGAACTAAGAATCAAACAAAGATGAGCATAGTTCCAGCCAGATGTCCCTTGTTGAAACAATCATTAAATTCAAAAGGCAATCTGATGATGGAGAAGGAAGTTGCTCATGAATTCACATGTGCCATGATGAGGTCTGGAGCTCGTTTAAATCAGCCTAATGACATTTTCTGTAAGCAAGCTTCTGCTTCCAGGAATGGACTAAATCAATCAAATGTATGGAAAGGATCAGATTTAAATACTTCAGATCTATGTCTAACATAAAGAGATTTAATTTGAGGTTTCCAGCCTTCTGTGATAATTGATAAAATCCATGAGGCACATTGGAGTTTGGAAATTGCGATACCATGCACATTAATAGACAAAAGTCATAGAAAGGCCAGGCACAATCTTTTGTCTTACCTAAAAGTTGCAGAGTCCTGTAATACTATGATTATTGATCCAGAAATTGCTACATCATTTTGAAAAACCAGGGATTGATGTATGAATTTGCCATGGTTCAGTGAGTTTTGTGGGCAAGCTATTTAAAAACTTCTAAAAGGTCAAGCTGAATCTCGAAATCTTACTGATCCTTAACTTTTACCGTTTACTTGATGCTGTTCTTAGGTTAGTTTTAGTTCCCTGATATGATTTAAAAACAATGCTGATTTTGACATTAATTAATGTGCTTTGTTTAAAATTACTTCACATTTGAAGCAAAAATTACTTTGCAATTTTTGATTGAGTGGGAATGAATCTAAGAGTTGTAAGACCTTGTCTTTTTATTTCTCTGTAATTCTAGCTATGGACTGAAATGAGAAAATAATGTTTTTAAAAAAATCAAGGATAGCTGGTGGATTACTGAATGGCTTGAAAGTAAACTAACATTTTCTGTAAGTTGTTTATATAGCTACTTATTCAAGCAGAAATTGAAGTGTAATTCTTAGGTGAGCTGAAGCCAACAGCTTTGATTGGCGGCAAGCAGTGAATTGGTTTGTGCACCAGTGACTAGTTAGCAATGATAAAGAAGCCTACCGAGAAGTGTGATTGGTTCTCAGATAAATGAATATTTGGAGCTGGGAACATGACACAGAGATTCCTTCAGACCATAGCAGCTGAGTATCTTTCTCTCTCTCTCTCTCTCTCGGTTCTCTGTAATAAAGGTCATTTTAAGGCAAAAGAAGATCTGAGAGGTGTGACTTTTAGTCAATAAATCAGAGACTTCTTCTCAGTGAAGAAGCCACCCTTTGTCCTTTGTCAACCAATGGAATCTCCTGGGAAAGGAAGGCCAAGAAGCAGGTGCCAGGGTTAAGGATGTCACAGAGGGGCTACAGGGCACTTTGGAAGGAGAGTGAGCAGCCAGACATTGTGGTCCATGTTGGTACATAGGCAGAAAGGAGGATGGTCATGCTGAAATCAGAATTTAGGGAACTAGGTGTAAAATTAGCAGGCAGGATATGAAATGTAGTAATCTATGGATTATTCTTGCTGCCACACACAAACAAACACTGAATTAGAAGGATAAGGCGGATGATGTGTCCGGAATGATGGTGTAGAGGAAGGGCTTTAGATTCCTGGAACACTGGGACTGGTTCTGGGGAAAATGACAGCTGTAAAAGTCAGGCTTTTATAGAGCTGGAACCAAGGTCCTTCAGGTGTATTTTGCTAGTGTCACTGGAAAAGCTTTGAATTAACTTGGCACTTGTGTGGGGATCAAGAGTGAACATTAAGGATATTGGAGAGTATTCCTTGGTGCAGGTTTCTCAGGAAACATAGAAAAGGAAGGAAAGTAAGGGGAGAGCAGTGTTGATTAAGGAAAATATTACAGTGCTGGAGAAGGAGGATGTATCAGAGAGTTTAAGGTCAGAGTTATTTGCCTGGAGCTACAGAATACAAAAGGTACAGTTACATTGCTCGATGTACTTTATAGATCACCAACTAGAGAAAAGGATATAGAGGAAAAAAACTCTGCCTGGAAATTACAGAGAAAGACATTGGAGAGCGGTTACAATGAGGGACTTCAGTTACCTAAATATAGACTGAAATGCTGGTAATGTAAGGGGCTGCAAGGCAAGTGTTCCGAGATTGGGTTAAGGAGAGTTTCCTTCAACAGTACATGCCCAGACCAGCAAGAAATAATGCATTGTTAGATCTGGTCCTTGGAAATGAGGTGAGCCGAGTGGATCAAGGGTCGCTGGAGGGATATTTAAGAGACAGTGTTCATTGATTCACAAGGTTCAGGTTGTGGGTGGAGAATGACATGCAACAATGCAGAGTAAGAAACATCACTTAGCGGACAGCTGACTTAAATGGGGCAGGAACAGAGCTGAGCAGGATTCATTGCAATAAGAGACTGGTGGAAGATCACTCATTGAACAATGGATCACATTGAGGTATATTCCTGCTAACGGAAAAAAGTAGGACGAACAAATGCAAAGTTCTCTGAATGACAAAGAAAGGAGGACTTAAGATCAGAAAAAAATGTGTGCAAATGACAAGTGAAAGGCAAAAAATACAACTGAGAATGAACAAAAATACTGAAGGTTTAGGAATGAGGTGGAAAAGCAGAAGCAAATAATGAAAGCCAAGAAGAACCATGAGAAAAGATTATCAGCTAATGTAAAGGAAAACTCCAATATTCTCTGTAGGCAGATAGCAAGAAAGTGAACAGGGAAGGAGTAGGATTGATTAGAGACTAATGAGGGTATTCACAAATAAAGGCAGGGGCTGACATGTTAAATTACTACTTTGCATCTGTCTTTCCAAAAGAAGTGGATGCGGGCCAGGTCATAGTGACAGTGGAGGAAACTGTGACACGAGAAGAGATCAAAATTAATAAGGAGGAAGTCTTGGATAGATTGCTGGAATTCAAAGCTGAAAAGGCACTAGGACTGGATGAATGCATCCAAGGAGTTTTTAACCAAGAGAGGGTAAAACTGGAAACATTGGCTATAGTATTTCAATCGTTATTGGACTCCTGGAAGGTGCCAGAAGACAGGAAACCTAGCAACATTATGGGCCTGTTTAAGAAAGGTGGCAGAATAATCACAGTAATTAAAGACTCGTTAGTTTAAATGCAGTGGTGGGGCATCTTTTGGAAATAAATTTTCAGAATAGAAAAGTGGTGGGCTGATTAAAAAGACTCAGCTCACAGATTTCTAAAGGAAAATCATGTTAACCTAACTTGTAATATTTTGAAGAGGTGATAGGAAGGATTGATGAGGTTATGCTTTCATGTAGTGTGTATGGATATCTAGAAGGCGTTTAATTGCAAACAAGTGAGTAAAGTTGTAGAATCACAATCATAGAATCCCTACAACATGGAAAGAGGACATTCAGCCCATCACGCTTGTACTGACCGTCTGAAGAGTATCCCATCCACACCCACCCCCTATCCTATCTCTGCCACCCACATTTACAATAGCTAATGCACTGAGCCTGCACATCCCTGGACACTATGAGCAATTTAGCATGGTCAGTACACAGCTTTGGACTATGGGAGGAAACTGGAGCACCTAGCAGAAGCCACGGGGAGAATGTGCACACAGACATGTAGGTCAGGGTACAAGAAGGAACAGCTGCAATGTGGATATAAAATTGGCTCAGTGAGAGAGGACAAAGAGTCATAGTCAATGGATAGTTTTCAGGCTGGGGGAGCATTTGTAGTGAAGTTTCCCAGCAGTCAGTATTCCTTGCTTTTCCAGTCATATATATTAATGATCAGGATCTTGAATTGATTTGCCCAAATACTGTATACAAATACTAATGGTTGTGTTTCAGTGTCTGTGTTGGTTTCAGAGGGTCAGGAAATGTTTGCAAGTATATAACCTCTTATTAAAGCAAGCATTTCCTTCAGCCACCTAATTTTCTACAAGATTAAGTATTTCCTTACTTAATTCTGTATAAAGACATTGAGGGAGTTATTCCAAGTTAGTTTTATAGAGTAAGGCAATTTCGAATTGACCATGGTAGGCATCCATATGGGGTGATTTCAGTCAGGGTGTCTGTTCCTCTGGGAGTGGTTCATGGTCAGTCTTGTAGTTCCATAGACACTTGTCAGGGGTCCGGGCGCTTCTCATCCAAGTGGTCTGTTTTGTTCAGTCAAAGAGGTCGGCAACAGACAATCCGTTCACTGAGTCCATAGAAACTAAGGAGAAAATGGGTTGGGAGGAGCAGCAAGGGCAGCCATTAACAAAGGAAGGAGATTTGGAATGACAGTCTTCAGGATTGGGGAGGGAGTTGCATGCTCTGGGGAAGGAAGCATTACAATAGTGCAATGTGGGCAACACTAAATGCAAAGGTGTGAGATGGTAACACATGGTCAAGGAGGGAAGTTATGTGGGGTGTGATTGCACAGGAACATTCTGGCTTGAAGGTGATGGGGGAATGTGGCTGGGGGCACAGAATGACCATATCTGGCATGAATGGGTGGGCACGGTAGACAGGTGCATGCTCAAGTGGACTTCTTCACTGGGGAGCTGGTTAGGTGCAAAGCCCATGTATTTTACAGGATGGGCTTCAAAAAAGGGAATTGGATGTTCAGGGTTAAGGAGCGTTCATGATCACTTTCCATCACACGATAAAATCAAAAGCATGCAATGAGGAAGGAGATGGCTATGATCACACTTGCGAGTGGATGGGATAAGTGACTCAACCTGTGGGAGGGGGAACTGCAGCACTGACTGAAGATCAGGTTTTTAAAGGGAAAGAACATTAGACACAGAGCCATGTACCATACGTGACACAGAACTTTGGAATTCCTATCCCCTGGCCCTCCAAAGCATTGTCCTCCACTGACAACTCCTAGATGGCTACACTCTTGAGCTCAGAGGCTGTGATTTTGTGCGAGGAGGCTTAAAGCTGACTGCATAACCCAATGCCTTGTATACACATGATTCCTGTTCCACATGATGCAGCAGGCTGTCAGCACAGATCTCCATCCATGAAGGCAGATGGTATAATAATGCCTTTCATTCCCACACACAGACTAACTGGTAAAACACAAATGTATACAAATGTTCATAACCATCTACAAGCCATTGTATACCTAAGAGCCCTAAGTAAGTTTGCTTCTTCCTGTCCCTCACACTACATCCTAGTGCACTCCTGTTTCCACAGTTTGAGTGGAGGGAGCCTGCACGGCATTAGAATCCATTACTGATGGTACCGTGTCCTCAGGAGGTGCTGCTGTCCCACTATGCTCTCAGTGCTTGGAGCCTGAGGCATTTCCTCCTCAGCCAACTGTGGATCTGTCACAGTGAGGTACTCACCAGATTGTGCTCCCACGTTCTCGAGTCCTGATGGATTCACAAAGGAGTCAGTACTGAAGCCTCACTTTGCCCGGTTGTGCACTCCCTTCTGTAAAAAGAGCAAGGGAGGGATTGATTGAGGTGCAAATGGCTGCCATATTAGCATCTATGTGTACGATGGAAATGTGGTAAAGTGTTCCTAGGTCGTGAGTAAAGAGTTAAAAATCACACAACACCAGGTTATAGTCCAGCAGGTTTAATTGGAAGCGTTAACTTTCGGAGCACCGCTCCTTCATCAGGTCGTTGTGGAGTGAAGGAGCGGCGCTCCGAAAGCTAGTGCTTCCAATTAAACCTGTTGGACTATAACTTGGTGTTGTGTGATTTTTAACTTTGTACACCCTAGTCCAATACCGGCACCTCCAAATCATAGGTCATGAGTAGGCTGTATAGAAGCAATGCAGGGTTAATGATGTGGGGAGGTGACCGCAAGTGTCAATATTGTAGGCAATATTGAAAATGGTAAAGCATAAGTCTTGGTGGGTGTGGGTGCAGTAGCAGAGATAAAGTGAAGGAGCTGAGAGAAGAGAGTGGAACTTATCCTAACACAGCAAGAAACATCATTGACCTTCATGTGGCATCACTAGCCATTCCTCCATACTCTCGAGATGGTACTGTTCTTGGACCAGGCTGCCAGGGTCTGGTGCTGCATGCTACTACAATTAGTACAGTGTTACACAGTACCACAGGGCTTTCTGCACTTTCTCCAGAACAAGACACAGTTTTCAGATCACTTGGACATGAACACATAAAGAAGAAAAATTAGATGAAATATACTTATGATTACTATGGTTAGTATATATAGTACTTTAAAAATTGTGTTATTTTAAAGTCTAAGCCTGAAAACTGCCCTGACTTTGTTTTCTCCTTGATCAGTCTGAAAAGAACCAAGCTCTCAAATTAAATTGCAATATAAAAGATTTGCTCGCTGATAAAGAAAGCAACTTAAAATTTTAATTACCCCATTTTATCAGCTAACTTCTTGATAGACCTTTAAAATGTTAAGAGAGGCATGTGGGCAATGTGTGAAAGACATGAAGAATCCTGCTTAGATCACAAGAGGGTACTGTTGATGCATCTCTGGTTACATGAATGTACAAGTGGGTCTAAGACAATGTAGGATTCTGCTCCAACATGTAAACAATGGATGAGCAATCAATATTACTGAACCAAAGAAGATATACGAAGGTAGTCCAGAAGTTGTGACATGAGTGACACTTCCATTTAAATGTAATACTACCTTCTAATTAAATGTGGTATGATTTTGATTTATTTCCTTAGGATGGGAAAATGCAATTGTTTGTTCTGTGCTTTGATTGCTTTTTTAGACATTTCAACATTCTTTCACTTACCAAAATGTTTCTCCATCATGCAAAGTGTTCTAGGAGAGAGAAAAAAAATAATTGAGTGCTTCCTAATTGTGAACTGGCAGTGGCCAGTTCATAATTAAAAAGTAGACTTACAGCATTGATTAATACACTTGGACTTCTTTCTCCTCGTTTAGAAGAAATAATGTCAAGTTTCCATGCTTTTACAATGCAATTTTGCATAATTGCCAAGAAAAATATTGGCTGCTATTTATCACAGTACTGCTACTAAGGCATGCTACTATTTTAATGCTATTTCGGTTTTAATCCTTGGAGTATTGAATTTATTTTGAAGTTACCAACATACTGAAATATTTACTACCGATAGAACAGGTACTGTCATCAATAGTTTACTAATTGATAAATGATCAACATTGGAATGATGGCTGACATTGAAGGAGTGATACATTGAGCAACTGATATAATGGTGTGGATCCTTTATAATTTTAATGAAAGCCAGATACATAGCACTGAACCTTTCTGAACCATCCATTTCCTATGTAAAACAGCTTACCCTAGAAAATATATTGTGCACCAGTCTTAGCTAACGCATGAGAAGTTCTTCATTAACTTCTCTGAGGTTAACCTGGGGAATCACCTGTGCCAGAAAAATAATAAAAAAAGTTTCAGAAAGGCACATACTTACTTATTGCATATGCTAAGGTTGTTGATTTTTAGAGGTTTATGTTTGTGGTTTCCCATTATAAGCAGTTGACAATGTGCAGTTGTTTTCTGATAGTTTATTGAGGAGCAGCAATTTCGATAAGATACATTCATTAAATTAGATAAAGTATACAACTGTGATAACTGGGAATGATTCACTGATAGCAGAGGACAACAGGATGTTGACACAGAAAGTTTTGGATTCATTAAAATTGTGAGGGCAGCATCCTGTTCTCCAGCCGAGTTGTAAGGGAACTCTTCCCTGCATCTTCCTCTCCTTCTTCTGCTCAATCTTCCAGCTGGAGAAACAGTTCTCTGAGGACTGCCCAGTGAGAACTCCTCTCTATCCCTGAGCATTTATTCTCATATCATTTTTCTAGGGGTAGGGACAGCTATTCATGACATTGGATGACTGTTGTCCCCTTACCAGTCTTCAGCTCAGGGTTGTTTTACCATCCTTTTGAAGAACAAAATACTTCATATTTTCAAAAACTGATAAAAGGGCACAATTACCTCCAGATAAATTGTTGGTGCTGTTTTAATGGACATTGTGAACTTATTGTTTTCTATAATTCCTCCTTTTTCATTTTCACATACTAGTATTTTGGAGAGCTAATTACTGCTGTAATAACTGTTAAATGAAATCTCATGCCACACAGTAAAAACTGGAAAATTCAGTCTTTGAAGGATCTCAATTGACTTTTCACAACTAATTCTTAACTGATTTGTTTATTTTGAAGCTAGAATTTGAATTCCATAATTTCTTGATTATATGTTGAAAGCACCATAGTAAAGCTACTAGAATAAATTACACTGAAACTTGGTGCAGCTACTAAAGAAAAGGCTAACATTCTCGAACATAGGGTCTGACTGGCATAATATTCCTGGCTTTTGGTTATTTTCTCCTATTTCTTTGTTTGTTTGGACCATTTTAACCAAATGCTTTTCTGAGATATTGTTCCTGTAAAGGATTGGTCTGAGGTTTAGAGTTGCAGGGGGATATTGGATGACCAAATTGAGGGATGGCTTGGTGCCTCATTCTCCACCCAGATATTTGCCCTCAGTTCTGTGATGTATGGGCATGGACTGTCTATCATGGATGTCTCCATGACTGACTTCCAAACAGGGCAAATATCTTCTCCACGATCTCCCTGTTCATTTTCTTTGCTTTTTTGTTTTAAATTAATTAACCCAGTTGGTTTTCTCGCTGTTATGTCTGTCATCCTGCATTGAAACTATACTATAATTCTTTGAGGACTTTAACTCATCCTTAGCTGATAATGGTGCATTCAGTTACAGCAACAAATTATGCATGAATTTAAAAGATCCTCCAGCTCTTCCTTTATCTGTACACCTCTTGTGGATTTTTCTTAAGTATTTTCTTACTCAGTCTTTGATTATCACAACCCAACATTATTTTAGCTTAATTCTCACCCCCATCACCAAATTGTTTTACTGCCAGTTTCTCTATGGATTATGTGTTAGTGCCTTATCACTTAAGCTATGTTTCTTGCTCTTTCGGGCTACAAAAACCATTTTGTAGGTGCACATATCTGAGATCAATTTTTCAGTGCATTCTCTCCATGCATTTCCTCATCTTAGTTAATTCAGGTGTAACAGTCACTTCTTGAGGTTTTTTCTTGTGTACAACCTCAGTAGTGTTGTTGGTTCGACAGGTTCCATAAGAGGTCAATTCAGTTCTTCCCAAATAAATTTTCCCCTTTTTTGATACAAATTAAAACTGTCTGGGCGGTATCTATTGACTCTTGTTGTAAATTAAGATTTGAAAATTTTTCTGCTTGAACTTCAACTAAATTTCTCATTGCATGTTTGAACAAACAACTTGTATCAATTTTTTAACAATTCCATTTTCAGAAAGGAAATTATGTCAGGCTTGGTGGTTTCGAACAATGCAATCAGTTCAAGGTACTTCTGTAAAGACTGTGTCGGCTCAATTATTGCTGTGTTCTTGAAACTTGTTTAAAAACACAAAAACAAAATCCACTGTGGCTCTAGAAGAAGGTTAGTCCAAACAAATCCACAAATTTAGAAGTTCAGAATATCCAAAATCATCTCAAGGAAAGTGTGTGATCAGGAGTGCAAAAAGGGGACATGAGATAGCTTTGGCAAATAGAATTAAGGTGAATCCAAAGAGTTTTTACAAATACATTAGGACAAAAAGGTAACTAGGGAAAGAATAGGGCCCTTCATAGATCAGCAAGGTGGCTTTTGTGTGGAGCTGCTGAAAATGGGGGAGATACTAAATGAGTATTTTGCATCAGTATTTATTGTGGAAAAGGATATGGAAGATATAGACTGTAGGGAAATAGATGGTGACATCTTGCAAAATGTCCAGATTACACAGGAGCAAGTGCTGGATGTCTTGAAATGGATAAAGGTGGATACATCCCAAGGACCTGATCAGGGTGTATCCTAGAACTCTGTGGGAAGCTAGAGAAGTGATTGTTGAGATATTTGTATCATCGATAGTCACAGGTGAGGCGCTGCAAGACTGGAGGTTGGCTAACGTAGTGCCACTGTTTAAGAAGGGTGGTAAGGACAAGCCAGGGAACTATAGACTAGTGAGCCTGACCTCGGTGGTGGGCAAGTTGTTGGAGGGAATCCTGAAGAACAGGATGTACATGTATTTGGAAAGGCAAGAACTGATTCAGGATAGTCAACATGGCTTTGTGTGTGGGAAATCATGTCTCACAAACTTGATTGAGTTTTTTGAGGAAGTAACAAAGAGGAATGATGAGGGCAGAGCAGTAGATGTGATCTATATGGACTTCAGTAAGGCGTTCGACAAGGTTCCCCATGGGAGACTGATTAGCAAAGAGCGAAGTATTTCATGTCATACTGTCATGCAGCGAAGAGGATTACCTCAGATTACAAAAGGACCTTGACCAGATGGGCCAATGGGCTGAGAAGTGGCAGATGGAGTTTAATTCAGATAAATGCGATGTGCTGCAGGTTGGGAAAGCAAATCTTAGCAGGACTTATACACTAAATGGTAAGGTCCTAGGGAGTGTTGCTGAACAAAGATACCTTGGAGTGCAGGTTCATAACTCCTTGAAAGTGGAGTCGCAGGTAGAAAGGATAGTGAAGAAGGCGTTTGGTATGCTTTCCTTTATTGGTCAGAGTATTGAGTACAGGAGTTGGGAGGTCATGCTGCGACTGTACAGGACATTGGTTAGGCCACTGTTGGAATATTGCATGCAATTCTGGTCTCCTTCCTATCGGAAAGATGTTGTGAAACTTGAAAGGGTTCAAAAAGATTTACAAGGATGTTGCTAGGGTTGGAGGATTTGAGCTAGAGGGAGAGGCTGAACAGGCTGGAGCTGTTTTCCCTGGAGCTGAGAGGTGACCTTATAGATGTTAACAAAATTATGAGGGGCATGGATAGGGTAAATAGTCAAAGTCTTTTTCCCAGGGTCGGGGAGTCCAGAACTAGAGGGCATAGGTTGAGGAAGAGAGGGGAAAGATAGAAAAGAGACCTATGGGGCAACCTTTTCCCACAGAGGGTGGTACGTGTATGAAATGAGCTGCCAGAGGAAGTGGTGGAGGCTGGTACAATTGCAACATTTAAGAGGCATTTGGATGGGTATATGAATCGGAAGGGTTTGGAGGAATACGGGTGCTGCCAGGTGGGACTAGATTGGGTTGGGATATTTAGTCGGCATGGACGGGTTGGACCGAAGGGTCTGTTTCCATGCTGTACATCTCTATGACTCTATAATATTTGAAAACCTGTCGGAGAAATTGTTCTGAAGAAGGATTACTGCACCTGAAGCATGGACTCAGCTTTCTTTCAACAGATGTTGCCAGACCTGCTGAGTTTGTCCAACAATTTCTGTTTCAGCTGCAGAAAGAGTAGGGGCAGGGCTCAAGTCACCATGTGACCTCATGTCATACTGTCATGCACTCTGCTTAAAACAAAACTATGGATCTTCTGATAATTTCTGGATTTTAATTTTGTTATTGTCTTAAAGAAAACCTTTATTTAAGAACATGCCGTGGGCGGCACGGTGGCACAGTGGTTAGCACTGCTGCCTCACAGCGCCAGAGACCTGGGTTCAATTCCCGCCTCAGGCGACTGACTGTGTGGAGTTTGCACATTCTCCCCGTGTCTGCGTGGGTTTCCTCCGGGTGCTCCGGTTTCCTCCCACAGTCCAAAGATGTGCAGGGTCAGGTGAATTGGCCATGCTAAATTGCCCGTAGTGTTAGGTAAGGGGTAAATGTAGGGGTATGGGTGGGTTTCGCTTCGGCGGGTCGGTATGGACTTGTTGGGCCGAAGGGCCTGTTTCCACACTGTAATGTAATCTAATCTAAAACACTACAAGTACACAGAGAAAATATTTCTCATTGCAATTCTAAGTTCAAATTGGATACTTTCCAACATGTAGCCTGTGTTTTGAGAATATGCCAAATTGGTTTTTCCACAATATGATCTTTTTAGCATTAAAAAAAAATCACTTTTTTGATGAATAAAATTGAAAAAGGGCAAACTGAGAAGGATCTTTTTTTGGAATTCAAAGTATGGGTAAAAAATATAAGTTTTATTCGATAACTAAAACTCCTTATCAATTTCAATTGGACAAAAACAGCATGAAAGATAAAGAGAAAGAAAAAAATCTCATTACATAGTATTCAATCTGATGTGAAAATACCTCGTGTATAGAAAATAAATGTTGTGAACAGAATCACAGAGTAATAGAGATGTACGGCAGAGAAACAGACCTGTCAGTCCAACTGGTCCATGCCAACCATGTTCCCAAACAAAACAAGTCCCACTTGCCTGCATTTGACCTATATCCCTCCAACACCTTCCTATTCATGTACTTATCCAAATGGCTTTTAAATGTTGTAACTATACTTGTATGCACCACTTTCTCTGGAAGTTCTTTCCACACACGAACCATTCTCTGTGTAAAAAAAGTTGCCCATCCTGTCCTTTTTAAACCTTTCACTTCTCACCTTAAAATTATACTCCTGGTTTTGAACTCCCCCACTTTAGGGAAAGGACCTTTGCTATTCACCTTATCTATCCCCATTATGATTTTATAAACTTCTATAAGTTCACCCCTCAACATTCCAATGAAAAAAAATCACAGTCTATCCAGCCTCTCTTTATAACTCAAACCCTTTATTCCTAGCAACATCCTGATAAATCTTTTCTGAATCCTCTCCAGTTTAAGAACATTCTTCCTATAACAAGGTGACCAGAACTGTGCACAGTATTCCAGAAGAAGCCTCACCAATGTCCTGTGCAACCTTAACATGATGTCCCAACTCTGATACTCAACGATCTGAGCAATGAAGGCAAGTGTGTTAAATGCCTTCTTAATCACCCTGTAATGCAAATTACAAAGAATTATGTACTTGAACCCCTTGGTCACTCTGTTCTACAATTCTACCCATGGCCCTACCATAAATTGCATTAGTTCTGCCCTTGTTTGTTTTTCCAAAATGCAATACCTCGTATTTATCCAAGTTAAACTCCATCTGCCACTCCTCAGCCCATTGGCCTAAATGATCAAAATCTCTGTAATTTTAAATAACCTGCTTCACTGTCCACTATACCCCCATCTTTGTCACAGTCACAAAATTTAAGAACTGTCTTCAGGCTTAGTCCTCTTTATAATACTGTTTATTGCATATAAAAACTAAACATACTATACATGGTAACCTGAAATATACCACACTCTAACTTACTGTAACAATATTAACAACATTCTCTGCAAATCTTTCTATCTCACAAGCACCCAAGTCTAATTATCATTATGATTTAATCAATTTCACCCACACTGTTAGTTATGCTTAGTGGGGACCAACTCCATGACATTATCCCAAGTTTACTGTACGATCCCGAAGTCTTATACGACACATGACTCAAGTTTTTTTAACCCCATCATAAACGTGCTACTTATTGTCTTGTTTTTGCAACATTTACTATACAACTTTTCCTTATCTCTCCCACAGCTCCCCAAGTCTTTAACTTGATTCATCTGTGTTGATAGATGAGAGAAGAGAGTCTCTGCAGGGGAGAGAAACATGGGTCAAAGTTGGTGAGCTTTGATTTTCTCTATTGACTTCTGTGAGATCAGAGATTTAGTCAATACCTGTGGTTTGACCACATACTCTGAATGACTAGTAATTGGTGCAGGATTTTGTATTGAATTAACTACAGGAAAGTATGGGAAAGTTAGGCTTTTTTTTCACTGCCAGCAGCATCGAGATCAGGTGAAGGATTACTTCTCTGAATAAAGTGCAATATTGTTTGTTGTAGTTCTTCCTCATGTGAAGAAATTTGTTCTACTGCAACATTGACCTGTTCTTCAGGTTCTGTTCCGTGACTTGAATATACATACCAGGTTAGAAACAATTTGGTTTGAAGATTTGTACATTCTTTGGATTGTAGCACATCTTCAAAAAGCAACTTTGTTTTCTATACTGAATACATTTTTGGTTTATGGCTAGACAGTTGTATCTTTGATGTTGTACGGTTTTGAACCCACAACTGTAATAAGATACTGGTAGCATTAGATTGTTTAAGATTTCACATTGATGCTGTCACATGTAAGTTAATTTTTAGATGAGAGTTAGTTTCCTGTGGTCAAATGCTATATTACACTTTAATACTTAAAAAACTTTGTAGAATTTTCTGTACTAAATGAAAGATTTGCTGTATACTGTTTTTTCAACTTCCTAGATCCTGTATCTACTATTATTTGGACTGACCATTCTAAAGTTAGGTTATTTTTTGATTGAAGGATATTTATGACTGATTTATCTAAGAGATCAACAATGATTCTGTCACAAATGAGATGTTGTTTCAGCTTTCCATTGTTGCATATTTCATTGTTCATACAGGTCATTCGGACTCTTTCTTGGGAGTTAGTATCTGCTTTTGAAGTATGATCTCATTAGTAGCCTATTTTCTCTTGAAATGAAATATTAATCAAAAGTCATTGGAATGTTGTCAAACATAATCTATTTTTCATTGATCTTTGTAAGGCTTGTTTCGATATTGTAGTCTTGTAGTAGACTAATGTACTCTCCTGTTCTTCCTTTGGTTAGGTGTCCAACCCAGAAGCATTTAAATCCTTGGAAATTGAGCTTTCCACATTTGCAAATTCTCTGATCAATAAAGTATATTTTTGGTGGAACTTTTTGGTGGAAAGATTGGTACCAATGAACGTTGCTGTTTTACTTGATTGTTAACAAAGTCATGAGATTGTTTGATTTTTTGATTTAGATGTTGATAGGATTTTGATCTCTTATACTACACTTACTTTACTGTCTTGTTCTATGCCTTGTTGAGTAATGTTCTTGCTGAATATTTATTATTGTAAATGTTGTTTATATACTACTAAAACTACAAGCTATTAAAGTTACTGCTGTTCTCAGTGTTGTTTCCAATGTAGCATTTGGTTTTCCTTTACCAGTTCGGTGTCTGTATGGATATGAAAGAAATTATTTATTTTTAGAGATGGCTGAAACATTTTCAAATATTAACTATAATAGTTTCAATCAATATAATTAATTAATTTTGTGACTGTAACAATGACGGCTTCTGTTCATGCAAATTATTTTTACACATCTGAGGTATTTAGAATTAGGTTTCATTGTCATGTTTACTCAAGTCCAGGGATGCAGAAGTACAGTGAAAAGTCTACAAAGTTGTCATTCCTGGAGGCATCTAAAGTACAAACTAGCTAGATACAAAATCTTAGGTATTAAATAGAAAAATAAAGAAATAAAGTTAAACATTTAACATTACCATCCTCCTCAAGTCCAGGCTTTTCCACCCCCGATAATGAGACCATCACCAGCAGGAAGCAGTCGGCCAGTCTCAAGTCCCTTTGCCACACTGCTGCCTCAGAACTGTGTCACCATCTTAACTCTGGGCCAGTCTCAGCAATGCAGCAGCCACTGAAGCCGCTGGATACTACACCAGGCACTGGGCCCAATCTCACCACTGCTGCTACCAGGAACAAATCTTGCCTCCAACGTGCTGGAGTGTTTGATGACAGAAAGTAAATAAGGTCAAAAGGTTTTTAAAAGCAGAGAAAGAAGAGAAAAAATGACAGAGTGGATAGATTAATAAAATTAGATCACACAGGATTCAAGGTGAGCTTGCCAATTGGCTACAAAATTGGCTTGACAAAAGGAGGCAGCGGGTGGTGGTGGAGTGTTGTTTCTCAAACTGGAGGCCTGTGACCAGTGGTGTTCCACAGGGATCCATATGGGTCCACGTTTGTTTGCTATTGATATAAACAGATTATAGGAGGCATGGTTAGTAAGTTAGTGAACAATACCTAAATTGATGGTAAAATGGACAGCGAAGAAGGTTATCTAAGGTTACAAAGAGATCTTGATTAATTGGGTCAATGGGCTGAGGAGTGGCAGATGGAGTTTAACTTGGATAAATAAAGATATTGCGTTTTGATAAAACAAGCAAGGGCAGGACTTATACAAATAATGGTAGGGCCCTGGGTAGTGTGGTAGAACAACGAGACCTAAGGGTTCAGGTACATATTTCTTTGAAATTTGTTTTACAGATAGACAAGGTGGATATAAAGGTGTTTAGCACGCTTACCTTTATTGCTCAGACTGTTGAGTATAGGAGTCGGGATGTCATGTTAAGGTTGTACAGAACATTGGTGAGGCTTCTTCTGGTGTACTGTGTGCAGTTCTGGTTGCCCTGCTATAGGAAGGAATCAGTGCCCACATAATCAGGTAGTTTATTTAAATTTATTAAGAACCAGCAGTTTGGGTATGAGGCAATTAGGCAAAAAAGAGTGGCACAGTGGCTCAAAGTTAGCACTGCTGCCTCACAGTGCCAGGGACCCAGGTTCAATTCCAGCCTCGCGTGACTGTCTGTGTGGAGTTTGCACATTCTCCCCGTGTCTGCATGGGTTTCCTCCAGGTGTTCCGGTTTCCTCCCACAGTCCAAAGATGTGCAGGTTAGATGGATTGTCTATGCTAAATTGCCCATAGAGTCCAGGGATGTGTAGGCTAAGTGGATTAGCCATGGGAGGTGCAGAGTTGCAGGGATAGAGCAGGATGCAGTTCAAAAGGTCAGTGTGGACGTGTTGGTCCAAATGACCGATTTCCACACTATAGGGTTCTGAGTAAATGATCCGTGACAAATGAGGATGGTTCACTGATATAAAAGGATGAATTAATATAAGAGAGCATTGAGCTCGCAGTATCCTGCTGTCTAGCAAAACTCAGAAGTGAGTCATCTGTG
This sequence comes from Chiloscyllium plagiosum, assembly GCF_037043375.1. Lineage (NCBI taxonomy): Eukaryota > Metazoa > Chordata > Chondrichthyes > Orectolobiformes > Hemiscylliidae > Chiloscyllium > Chiloscyllium plagiosum. The sequence continues at coordinate 90,577,144 of NW_028270141.1, read as the reverse complement.
GGTTCATCTCCATCTTGCCTGATTCATCTCCAGAGAAAGAAAGAAGCTGACAGATGGGCACTGTCACCTGAAGAGAGTTCTGTCATTTATCATTTGTTGCCTTATTTCTGGCAGCTTTGAAGGTATCTTGTCAATCAGTCATTTCAACCCATCTATTCAGTGGATGCAGGACAAATACTCAGAAGTTAGAATGGTCACGTCCCACTTTGTCCAGTTGGTTAGGACCATCTCCGTTTTAAGGACTAGCACAATAAATAGCCCATAATGGGTGCTATCTGTCAACTTGGAATGTCAACATGAAAATCTGACACTGGAGAGCTGGAATCTTCCAGGGACTTTATGTGTGTATTTCCAGAGAGGGAAAAGGGACAGTTGCTATGCTGAAGAGGCCTTATGATACTTAATAAGCATTTCTATACTTATTCTGAAAAGTATAATTTATTTAAGCTTTAATTTCTTTTTGAAATGTTTAATCAGGTCAGTGAATATTGTGTTGTTGTCCTTGTTTGTGAGGACTTTCTTATGTTTCATTATAAATTATATATTTCATTATGTAAGTATATGATTTCTGACATGCTCCCTTATACATAGTAATAATGATATTGAACTGATGAAGAACTGTCAATGAGAAATGATGAACCTGAGTAGAGGTGATCAGGAAATCAAGATCTAAAGCCTCTGAATTTCTCCCCATTTAGATTAGTTTAATGAATATAGAACACTATTGGGCTTTAGATTCCTGAACAGTGCTCCATATAAAACATTTTCCTTGCTGGGGGGCACCTGAAAAGAGAACTAGAAGTAATATGAACCTAAAAGTTTAAATCTGAGCCCAAGGGGTTTCTAACCACAGCACAAAGGTCCAAAACCTGGCTCATTACTGTATTCCATAAGGATTAAAATAGGACTTCCTATTGTAAGGTAATGGATATAAATTCATTTCCTATGGTGAGTCAAAGGTCCAATCCATATAACTATTTTATGACAGAATTTATTCAACAGCTATTCAGCATCTTGCAAAGAGTGTGCATTAGGTTAGAGAAATAATGATGTGGTAACACATGGCTGAGGGCTATGTGGCTCTGCAAACAAGGGATAATATTGCTATATGGAGTAAGTATGATGTTATTGGGTTAAATAAACAGAAATAGGAAGGCTGCCCATGGAAGGGAAGTTCCATTTTCCCCGAGGGTTCCAAATAATTTGTTTTATGTTGTAACTACAAACATAATTGACCTATGAAAGCAGTCATGTAGTTGGCAATACTTGAAACCCTGCCCAGTGCTGCAATCTACTATGATCCTAGACTGAGTGTGGAATGACACAAAGAATATGATCAGATTGGATCTTTGATCATATATTTTGAATTTTAAAATGCATGTCTTTAGTGTGGTGGTGGTTTATTTCAGAATAAAAGTAAATTATTTGATACAACTATTATGGGGATGCAATATAATTTATTTGTGATTGGCTAAGATTTGTGCCATTTGCAGTAATACCAGTCCATCATCATAACCATGCACACACACCCACATGCACATACTCACTTGGACTCCCCTGCACACACACACACATATACATTTGTGGGATGAATTTGTATGTGCAAAATTACATTTTTACCTGCTCAAAAAACTGCATAAATCCATGTAAGATTCTGAAAATGCCACTTTAGAAATAGAATCAGTCTGACCGAGCATTGGGACACAGACAGACATTAACTTCATACCTTCAATGCTTTATCTGGAGATGCTGGTATTGGACTGGGGTGTACAAAGTTAAAAATCACACAACACCAGGTTATAGTCCAACAGGTTTAATTGGAAGCACTAGCTCTTGGAGCGCAGCTCCTTCATCAGGTGATTGTGGAGAATAACATTGTAAGACACAGAATTTATAGCAAAAGTTTATAGTCCGATGTAACTGAAATTATACATTGAAAAAGACCTGGATTTTTTGTTAAGTCTCTCTTCTTTTAGAATGAACATGTTGGTTTCAGTTCTTTCATATGTCAATCGCAAAACTTTTTTAAAAGTTACATTCTCAAGTGCACTGTAACAATTAGTGTCATGTCAGCCCAGTTAAGTTATTGAAGGTGTTAACTCGCTGAGAGGCTGTCTGTGCCACAATGTTAAAAATCACACAATACCAGGTTATAGTCTAAGAGGTTTATTTGGAAGCACTAGCTTTCAGACCGCTGCTCCTTCATCAGGTGGTTGTGGAGTATAAGATTGTAAAACACAGAATTTATAGCAAAAGTTTAGTCCGATGTAACTGAAATTATATATTGAAAAAGACCTGGATTGTTTGTTAAGTCTCTCATCTTTTAGAATGACCATGTTTGTTTCAGTTCTTTCATATATAAATCGCAAAACTATTTTTAAAAGTTGCATTCACAAGTGGACTTTAACAATTGGTGACTGTCAGCCCAGGTAATGTATTGAAGGTGTGAGTTCCCCTGTGTGATACGGTCTGTGCCACATTGGTCAAACTGATTCTAATCTAAAAAAATGAATTTACAGGATCTTACATGGATCATGCAGTTTTTGAGCGAAGTAAAATGTAACAAGTACGGGGTACGATGCTCAACTCACCGACCGCCAGTTCCAACGTACCACAACAAGGTAATGACCTCCTCAGGAGACAGACACGTGCTGCAATTGACAGGATACCTTCGTTGTCCAGTACTTCCCAGGAGCTGAAAAACTATGTTCTACACAGCCTGCAACACATTATCAGTGAGGATGAGCACCCTCCAAAGACCTTCCTCACACCTCCACTTCTCACCTTTAAGCAACAACCAAACCTCAAACAGATCATTGTTCGTAGCAAACTGTGGCTTTCAGGACAACTCCATACAACCCTATCAGGGTAGATGCTGCAAGATGTGTCAGAGTGTGGACATGGATACCACTATTATGCATGGGGACACCTCCCACCATGTACGTGGCAGGTACGCATGCGATTCAGCCAATGTTGTCTATCTCATATGCTGCAGGCAAGAATGCCCTGAGGAATGGTACATTGGTGAGACTGAGCAGAGGCTACGGCAATGGATTACTGGGCACCACACAACAATCAACTGACAGGAGTGTTCCCTCCCAATCAGAGAACACTTCAGTGGTCCAGGATATTTGACCTCGGACCTTCGGGTGACCATCCTCCAAGGCGGACTTCGGGACTGGCAGCAACAAAAAAGTGGCCGAGCAGAGGCTGATAGCTAAGTTCGGTACCCATAGGGAAGGCCTCAATCGGGACCTTGGGTTCATGTGACACTACAGGTGACCATCATTGCACTACACACACAGATACTCCTACTCCTAGCACGCGCACGCACACACGCACGCACACACCCTCTCACAGAGTTATGCCTAATTATACTCACATTCACATACATGCACCTACTCTCTCACAGACACTCATATGGTGACTCAGTGGTCAGCACTGCTGCCTCACGGTGCCAGGGACCATGGTTCGATTCCAGCCTCGGATGACTGTCTGTGTGGAATTTGCACATTCTCCCTGTGTCTGCGTGGGTTTCCTCTGGGTGCTCTGGTTTCCTCCCACACTCCAAAGATGTGCAGATTAGGTGGATTGGCCATGCTCAATTGCCTATAGTGAGAGGTGCATTAGTCAGGGGTAAATAAAGGGGAATGGGTCTGGGTGGGTAACTCTTTGGAGGGTTGGTGTGGACTTGTTGAACCGAAGGGCCTGTTTCATACTGTAGGGAATCTAATCTAAAACTATACACATATATGTTTGTGGGGTGAATTTGTATTTGCAGAGTTACATTTTACTTCGTTCAAAAACTACATGTAAGATTCTATAAATTCATTTTTTTAGATTAGAATCAGTCTAAACATCATGGCCCAGACAGTATCACACCAGGGAACTCACACCTCAATATATTACCTGGGCTGTCAGACACCAATTGTTAAAGTTCAGTTGAGAATGTAACTTTTAAAAAAGTTTTGCGATTTATATATGAAAGAACTGAAACAAATGTGGTCATTCTAAAAGATGAGAGTCTTAACAAACAATCCAGGTCTTTTTCAATATATAATTTCAGTTACATCACACTATAAACTTTTGCTAAAAATTCTGTGTCTTACGATCTTATACTCCACAACACCTAATGAAGGAGCAGTGCTCCGAAAGCTCGTGCTTCCAATTAAACCTGTTAGACTATAACCTGATGTTGTGTGATTTTTAACATTGTGGCACAGAGAGCCTCACAGGGAGTTAACACCTTCAATACCTTATCTGGGCCAACATGACACTAATTGTTAAAGTGCACTTGAGAATGTAACTTTCCAAAAAATATTTTGCGATTGACATATGAAAGAACTGAAACCAACATGGTAATTCTAAAAGAAGAGAGACTTAACAAATAATTCAGGCCTTTTTCAATATATAATTTCAGTTACATCACACTGTAAACATTTGCTATAAATTCTGTGTCTTACAATGTTATTCTCCACAATCACCTGATGAAGAAGCAGCGCTCTGAAAACTGGTGCTTCCAATTAAACCTGTTGGACTATAACCTGCTTTTGTGTGATTTTTAACTTTGTGCATTATCTGAGTTGAGATGACACCTATTGTTAAAAGCTATCTTGACAATGTAACATTTAAAATTTCTGAGATTTCCATATGAAGGGTCCGAAACTAACAATTTGGTCTATTGCATTTGTTGCTCCCAATGTGATCTCCTCTATTTCGGAGAGACAAAACGCCGACTGGGTGATTGCTTTGCTGAGCACCTTCGGTCGGTACGCAATCAGGTCCCGGATCTTCCTGTGGCTTACCACTTCAACACACAATCCTGCTCCCATGCCCACATGTCTATCCTTGGCCTGCTGCAATGTCTCAATGAAGCTCAACGCAAACTCGAGGAACAGCATCTCATCTTCCGACTAGGCACGTTACAGCCTGCCGGTCTCAACATTGAATTCAACAACTTCAGATTATTATCCCATCTCGACCCCTCTGTTTTCATTCTGCTCCGTAATTTTATTTCATTTATTTTATTTAGCTTTTTTTATATTTTTTTCACTGTTCTGTACTTCTTATTTCTTGATTGTCTTTCTCTCGCTCCCCACTCTGTCATCACCTTTTCCCTCTCCTCTTCCCCCTTTGCTACCCTTCTCCCCTGTTTGCCATTTTGCCTCTGCTTCACCCATTCCCCCCATCCCCCACATATTTTGTCACACAGCACTGGCTTCAGCCTTGGTCATTAACAGCTCCTAATCTCCCTATAATCTCTCTTTGCACTGTCATTATCACCTCTTTATTGCTACCTTTGCTTTTGGAGCCATGACTCACCTTCTCTCAGCCTCGTATAAATACCTTCCTATTTCTTCCTTTTTTTAGCTTTGACAAAGGGTCAGTTAGACTTGAAACATCAGCTCTTTTCCCTCCTTACAGATGCTGCCAGACCTGCTGAGACTTTCCAGCATTTTCTCTTTTGGTTTCAGATTCCAACATCCGCAGTAATTTGCTTTCATCTAAGGAAAATTTTAGTTAACTGTTGGCAGTTGCTGTGAAATAACACATTAATAAATTTAACTAAAATATACTTATAACACATAAAAATCTCAGGATACTTAGATGTGTAAATTATACAGGAAAACAGAAATTACTGGTGAAACTTAAAGGATCTGGTAGCATCTGTGGCAAGAAAGCAGAGCCAACGTTTCAGGTTCAGTGGTAGTATCAGTTCTCAAGAAGGATCACTGGACCCTACTAATTAATTCTACTTTCTCTCCACAGATGCTGCCAGATCTGCCGAGTTTCTTCAGGAATTTCTGTTTTTGTTTCATGCTTCCATCATCCGCAATTCATTGTTATATTTATGTAAATTAGACCTTTAGAATGTTATTAATCATAAAGATCTAATCCTACATATCAAGTAAGCAGACATTAAGTTACTTTGGTGGTGCCTCATTATCTTAGTTGAGATACTAAGGGAAAGAAAAGTTTTAATGAAAAGGATGATGCCACAGATGATTGATATCTAGAGAATCATTCAGGAGATGGTAGGAAGTGAGAGCAATAAGATGAGTATCGCATTTGAGGAACCAATGAGAAAACAAGTACACCCTCTCATCCACAGGATTCATTACAAACAAGGGTCGATAGTCAAAACCTTTAGCAGTTACGAGCATAGAACAAAGGTAGATAATTTACACAGATCAGAAAACAGGATAGTTTTGTTTTAAAATTCTGCATCAAGTGATGCGGCATAGTCCTTAAAAATACAACACCCTGTGGAATATGAAGAGTTGGAAAGACATGGGCAGTGGTGAATTCTTAGGTAAAAACAATGACTGCAGATGCTGGAAACCAGATTCTGGATTAGTGGTGCTGGAAGAGCACAGCAGTTCAGGCAGCATCCAAGGACCAGTAAAATCAACGTTTCGGGCAAAAGCCCTTCATTAGGAATAATATTAGAAATTATATTCCTGATGAAGGGCTTTTGCCCGAAACGTCGATTTTACTGCTCCTCGGATGCTGCCTGAACTGCTGTGCTCTTCCAGCACCACTAATCCAGTGGTGAATTCTTGTTGAATTACACAAAAAGCTGATCAATGCCTTTCTTGAGGCCAGGAACATCTTGCTGCATCTTTTAACTAAGTTATAGGGGTGTTGTGGTTCTGTTCGCCGAGCTGGAAATTTGTGTTGCAGACGTTTCGTCCCCTGTCTAGGTGACATCCTCAGTGCTTGGGAGCCTCCTGTGAAGTGCTTCTGTGATGTTTCCTCCGGCATTTATAGTGGTTTGTCTCTGCCGCTTCCGATTGTCAGTTCCAGCTGTCCATTGCAGTGGTCGGTATATTGGGTGGATGAGTGCTATGCCTCTAGGAATTCCCTGGCTGTTCTCTGTTTGGCTTGTCCTATAATAGTAGTGTTGTCCCAGTCGAACTCATGTTACTTGTCATCTGCGTGTGTGGCTACTAAGGATAGCTGGCCGTGTTGTTTCGTGGCTAGTTGGTGTTCATGGATGTGGATCGTTAGCTGTCTTCCTGTTTGTCCTATGTAGTGTTTTGTGCAGTCCTTGCATGGGATTTTGTACACTACATTGGTTTTGCTCATGCTGGGTATCGGGTCCTTCGTTCTGGTGAGTTGTTGTTTGAGAGCAGCTGTTGGTTTGTGTGCTGTTATGAGTCCTAGTGGTCACAGTAGTCTGGCTGTCAGTTCGGAAATGCTCTTGATGTATGGTAGTGTGGCTAGTCCTTTGGGTTGCGGCATGTTCCTCGTTCCGTTGTCTTTCCCTTAGGCATCTGTTGATGAAATTGTGCGGGTATCCGTTTTTGGCGAATACATTGTAGAGGTGTTCTTCTTCCTCTTTTTGCAGTTCTGGTGTACTGCAGTGTGTGTGGCCCTTTTGAACAGTGTCTTGATGCAACTTCTTTTGTGTGTGTTGGGGTGGTTGCTTTCGTAGTTCAGGACCTGGTCTGTGTGTGTGGCTTTCCTGTATACCTTTGTGGTGAATTCTCCGTTAGGTGTTTTCTGTACCATCACATCTAGGAATGGGAGTTGGGGGTGTATGTCACTGAGCAGTGGTGGGATGCCTAGTGAGGGGAATGACTTTTTGCTTATTCATGACCTTATTAACTGCATATCATGCCTCATTAATACGTAGATTACTATCCCATCATCCACCACAAGCAAACTAGCTGTCAAGAGTTCTCAATGCATAAGTCAGAATGGCTACCTGGTGATTTTAGCTCACTGTTAGCTCTGCAGGACCACAATACTGAACACCACATGACAGTACCTCAGAGCATTACCAATGGGCATCAGCCACATGCATTCCACCCTGACAGGTGTTGACATCAAATTTATTGCCAACCTTTCAGGATCTTTATGTTTCCTCTCTGATCCATGTGCAAGATGCTTAGAACATGTGCACTTTGGGACAGATTGGCAGATCGCATCAGGGGCACGTTACACCCCGGGACAGGCATACTGCATATGGGTTTGCATCAGAATATGTCACGCAGCTTGGATCACAATACATCACACGCTGACTTCCTAGAGTTAGGTTACTTTGCACCTAGCAGCATGCTCACTATGCTCCTACCATTCCTGTTAGTGCAGTCACGCAACTAGGCAGCTTAACTTGCGGGTCAGGAGTCCTTGGTTAAGGTGGTGGACATTATGCTGTACAGCACCATGCAACATCAATGTAACGCCAAGTGCCAAGCAGCTTATGTGGCAAAAGCACTGCATGTGCAACAATCAGACTGCCATGCCTCAAAGTCTTAGGAAAGGGGTTCTCATTGAAGTCCATGGAGGTGTCTGTCAGGCAGGGGATCCCAGTACAGTTGGTCGAGGGCACCCTCTGATCCCAGTCCAGGGGATTAGTCATGGTCAGGTGTCCAGTCGATGAGCTCTTGGTCAGAAGGTAAAGGCACCTAAGAAATGGATTGTAGTCAATTCTGTGGCACCACATTACCAGGCCAAGATAGGAAGTCCCAAATCTCTAAACTCCTGATTGAGAAGGGATGAACTGGCTGCAAATTCATTAACACACATACTCAGTTAGTCACAACAAAAATAATTTAAAAACTGATCCCTTCCCTTGAGAATACATTTCTCCCAGACCCAAATGAAGTTATGTTTCAAACGGAACCAACTTATCTTTGAGTTTACAAAGTGAGTTTGTTATTTTCAGAAGAATTTTTTACATAACATGTACACGCCAATTAGAAATAAGAGGTGAGTCCAAAAGGATGAAAGCTTGTCTTATGAGGAGTGACTGAGAACTCTGGGTCTGTACTTGGAGGTTTGAAAGAATCAAGGAGGATCTCATTGAGACTCACAGAATAGTGAGAGGCCTAGAAAGAGTGGATGTGGGGAAGATGTTTCCACTAGTTGGAAGACTAGGACCTGAGGGCACAGCATCAGTGAAGGGATGACCCTTTAGAACTGAGATAAGGAAGAATTTCTTCAGCCAGAGGTTGGTTAGTCTGAGGAGCCTATTGCCACAGAAGGCTATGGAAACCAAATCATTGAGTGTATTTAACAGAAACAGATAGGTTCTTGATTAGTTATTGGATCAAGGGTTATGGGGAGAAGGCAGAAGAATGGGGTTCAAAATATATCAGCCATGATTAAGTGGCAAAGCAAACTCAATTGGGCTGAATGGATTAATTCTACTCCTACATCTTATGGTCTTAGACACTTGAAAAAAACACAAATAAAGGAATCAGTGTCTGAATCATTCATGATGTGTGTGTAGTTGATTATTGCCACTGTTTCAATGAAGATTACTTGTACCATTGACACCCCACAGTATGGATTCTAGAATAGAGTGGTGCTGGAAAAGCATTTCTGTTCAGGCAGCATCTGAGGAGCAGTAAAATCGATGTTTCGGGCAAGAGCCCTTCATCAGGAATATAGGCAGAGTGCCTGAAGGGTGGAGAGATAAATGAGAGGAGGGTGGGGGGTGGGGAGAAAGTAGCATAGAGTACAATAGGTGAGTGGGGGTGAGGATGGAGGTGATAGGTCAGGGAGGAGGGTGGACGAAAGTAGCAAAGAGTACAATAGGTGAGTGGGGATGGGATGAAGGTGATAGGTCAGAGGAGGGTGGAGTGGATAGGTGGAAAAGAAGATAGGCAGGTAGGACAAGTCATAGGGACAGTGCTGAGCTGGAAGCTTGGAACTTGGGTGAGGTGGGGGAAGGGGAAATGAGGAAACTTCAACCTTCAGGCACTCTGCCTGTATTCCTGATGAAGGGCTTTTGCCTGAAACGTCGATTTTTCTGCTCCTCGGATGCTGCCTGAACTGCTGTGCTTTTCCAGCACCACTCTATTCTGGAATCTGGTTTCCAGCATCTGCAATCATTGTTTTTACCCCACAGTGTGGAAGCCCCAGGCCATTCAGCCCATTGAACCCTCATCGACCCTCCAAAGAGCATTCTATCCAGATCCAGCCCTCTACTCTATCGCTGTAACCCTGCAATACGCATACCTAACCTACACATCCCTGAACACTATGGATAATTTAGCATGACCAAATCACCCAACTTGTATATGTTTAGACTGTGGGAGGAAACTAGAGCACTCTGAGGAAACCCACACAGACACAGGGAGAATGTGACACACATACAGTCGCCCAAGGGTGGAATCAAACACAAACATAAGTCCCTGGTGCTGTGAGGCAGCAGTGCTAACCATTGAGCCACTGTGTAGTATTCAGTTTCACAATCCTTAGTCTTCTAGTTTGGTTAAGGTTCTACAATTCTGATTCTTTTTGACCATGATTCATTTTTCAGTATTTTGGGTTAAAGACAGTCTTTTTATTATCCTGCTTACTTTTGTCTGCTGCTCCTTAGCTGACTTTGAGCACTCAGAGTGAAAAAGAGGTTATTGCCTGCAAGATGGGTTTGCTTAAGGGATAGTTCTTCAACTGGGGCTTCAGACCACACCAGTACTCTATTCCAAACTGGTACACATGGAAACATTCAGTCTGACTAGCACAATCCAGGGAAGTTGACACTGGCTTTTCAACTCCTGACTTTATGCATTTTTCAAAGGGAAAAATAAAAACTGTCTGCAGTTTGGGCCATAATCCACAGGGTGGGGCTTGCTGTTGAAAAGAGAGTTGTCAGCCCTTTGTTATCTTTGTAGAATCTTAGAAGCTCGACAGTGCTGAAAGAGGCCCAAGAGATCTCTTGCAGTCCCAAAAGCTCACAGTCCAGTCAGTTTGAAGATTGTTTGATACCTTCAAATCTTATTGATTCCACTTGGATATTTTGCCAGCAGTCATTTTGTCTATGTAGCAGTCCTCTTGTAGAAGAACACATGTGCAATCAGTGAAGCCTAGCATGTGGTTATTGGTGGAAAAATCAATTTACAAAATGTCAATAAAAATTGCCACAATGGACTCTCAGTTTCCCATGGATCTGTCCAATCCTTTTCCCTGAAATAAGTAAGATAGTTAGACCAGTTTTTAATCCAGCTCGTATGGTATCCACGCCCCCCCCACCCCCAAATAGAATCCCATGTAATCTAATTTTATGTACTAAACTCATGTGTGGGCCTACCAAAAGCTTTCTGAAAATCCAAATATATCATATCCACTGATTCTGCTTTGTCAATGCTACAAGCAACATCCTTCAAGTTTGTCAAATATGATTGAGCTTTCATAAATCATGTTCACTAGGTCAATTTTGCCAGTCTTCAAAATGTTCAATTATCTCATTCTTCACAATGGATTCTAACATTTTCCATGCTATGGACTATTACTTAAGGAATCTTTAGATCTCCATTCTCCAGTCTCCCTCCTTTTCCTTTCTTAAGTAGTGTTATTACATTTTCTACTTTTCAGTCAGCTGGACCTATTAATCTAGAATATACAGAATTATTTAAATTGAATCACCAATGTATCCACTATCTCTACTGCTACATTCTTTAATATACTGGGATGATACTTGTCTGTTTTAGGTGTTTATCAACCACTAATCCAGCTACTTTTACAAGTGCTATCTCTCTATACATATGAAATAACTCCAAGGAAGCAGGAATCCCATCACCAAGTCACCGTATAGTTACATGAGCACAATTCGTGGACTCTGAATATCTTGCTTAGAACCAGTTCCTGAAATGTGTGGATGGACACTCTGAATTTCCTGTTTTTTTTTCTTTTTTTTACTACCACCTAAGTGCGGTAGTGCTTATTTTTTCCCCAGCACCCATGGTGTGTGTGTGCAGGTGTGAGACACAGTGAAAGACACAAAGTGCACGCATCTTTATTCAATTTCCACCACCAGGAAGATAGGAAAACACCCGGGTGGCAATCTCCTGTTTATGTCTGTTAGCCAGAGCTTCCTGATTGGCCAGGTTAACAACCCCATCAAGGATCTCCTAGTCAATGAGATCCACCTTGCCCTAATTTCCAATCACTAATTAATACTAATTTATTTTAGCTCATCAATTACACATAATCCTTGGCCACTTGTATTTCTGGATGATTTTCTGTATCTTCTTCTGTGAAGACAGACACAAACTAACTATTTAGTTTTCAGCTATTTTCCTAGTTCTCCATTATGAATTATCCTGTCCCTACAAGTCATGCTCCACATTTATCCTTGCTAATCTTTTCCCTTTCACATATTGATAGAAGATTTTAACAGTCTGCTTTTATGTTCGTTGCTAGCTTGCATTCTTATTCTATATTCTCCTTCCTTATCAGATTCTTGGCCCTCCTTTTCTGAGTCCTAAATTGCTACCAATCCCCAGGTTTATGAGTATTTCTGACATTCTTATAAGCACTTCCTTTGACCTAATGCAATCTTCAACTTCACTTATTATTCATGGCAAATACATATTTCCCTTTGGAAGATTGTGCCTGAGAATAATATATATCCATTGTAGACTTTGTAGCAAATTGATCAATTGAAATCTGCTACTAGATGGTTATTTCCAATCATAATTGTGCTCTATAAAGACAGGTTGATCAATTGAATTTTAATTTAGAATGTATAGAATTATTAAAACTGAATCACCAAAGCATCTATTATCTCTATTGTTACTTCCTTCAATATGCTGGGATGATAATCGTCTGTTTTAGAAGTTTGATCAATTGATGTCTGCTATTATATGGTTATTCCCAATCATAATTGTGCACTAGAAAAACAGGTTTGCAAAATTATCATCATTTTCTGGTTAAATGACCAGCTAACTATGAAATATTAAAGGAACATTCTGGCTGGTGAATGGTAATTAGCAGATATTTTACTGTTACCATAATTTGAAAGCAAGTTTTCAACAGTACATAATACCACAATACATAGTTCTGCAAGTTAAATAGTAAATAATTCACCTTGATTAAAAGTGATACACACAACCTTTGTTCATTCTTTGTCAAAGCTTAAGATTTGACTCTATTAACAGTACAAGCTAAATTGCTACAATAACATGAATTTCATGTTTTTAAGGTAAGTGCATATCTTGGAGAATTTAGTTGTTAAATTTGTTTTTATTAATTTACAATTAACTTCTTGTGAAGTGAGACAAAAATGAGATAAATTGAAATGAAAGATATTGCGGAGATCTATAAAAGAGTTATGTTTTCCTCCTTTAATTACATTATGCTTCTCTGTTTCTATTTTTCACATGACACTTTACTCGGAAAGAATTCTCCATTCAACCACAAAAAGAGACCCAATAAAAACTGCAAGCTTATGAGGCAATGCGGATTAGAATATCATTGAGAGTTTCTCGATCCCAGATCTTCATAGAAGCCATTAAAATTGATTGCTTCCTTAATGCATTGCTTCTTATTGTCAAAAAAAATAGAATAGTGCTGATGCCTTTATCATATTTTTCCAATAGCAGTTTTGCGTAAATATCATGGAAGTTGTAATAGCAAAGAATAATGATAAAATTGGTGATTCTACAGAAAAATATACTGAATACCCAGAAGGACGAATGGGCAACAATGCACATATTTCTTGACATTATCTTTTGGTTAATTTACCATTGCAATGCCAATCTCATTGAAAGATACCACACAGAAGGAAGTCATGGTTTCTGTTGTTTTATTGACAATTTCTTGCTAATCTTTGCTACCTCCAGTTCCTGTATTTGCTGAGTTAAATGATCTTCAGCTACTTGTCACAATATTGAAGAAGACAGACAAAACCTGCATAGCTATCTGATCTCAAGTTTTTTGTCACCCCAATGGGTCACCTGTTTACCTCCCTTTCTATCCTCAGTGAAGGGAAGGGGAAGGGTCTGGTCTTCTATCCCATTTCACTCCAATCCACTTTTCACTGTGACCTTCCAGGAGTAGCTGGTGGTGAATGTCATTATGACCAGGATAGTCTACTCTCTAATTTAACTCCTCATTTACTTGGGGTCTCTGATATCTTATTTGTTGTCTAACCCTTCGCTACGACAACACTAGAATTTCCTCATGATAAAGTTCAATGTGTTTGCCAAATGAGTCTTGATCTAAGAGAATGGTCTGAGGTTGTTAGAATATGGAAGGGCGGGTGGATGTCCTGCGTTGCTAAAATACTGCTGCATTGATCCTCCTGTCTTCTAATTTCACAGTGATTACACTCATTGTGTTATTATCCATGCTTTAGCACGGGCAGTCTGTTTGCATGCTGTCTGTCTCAAATCTATAAATTATCTGAGACCATATCTATCTGAAAAAAAAATCAAGCATTCAGTTTTGTTCTAAAACACTTGAACCTGATGTCATGATCAATGGACATTACATGCTGTAATTTGGATTAAATAATGATTGCAAAAGGTGGCATTCACACTCCAGAGTAATCAGTGCTCAGACATGTTAAAAAGGCATCATAGCTTGTGGAAGCATTCGGGAACACTGAAAAGCATCTAGGGGTGATCATGTGGTGATGAGAAGTAGCATGGCCAGCTGGGAGAAATAGACCTCAATATCATTAAAATTGACTGGGAAAATAAATCTAAATTACACGCCTGCAGTTTTAAACATATGCAAGAGTCTAAAGGAGTTGTAGAAGACAATAAAAATGTAATCAAATCTGTCAACTAAAGGAAGTCTGTCCTGGCAACAAACTTTGGACCCCAATTTGTGACTTGCAGTCTAATAAGGGACTTTCATATTTATGTTGAGCGTACAACATTCTTTGGTTGTGGGTAGAATTTATTATTCCTGATGTATATATTAATGATCTGGATCTTAATTGCAGAGGACAATTTTAAAGTTTGAGGATGATACAAAACTTGAAAGCATTGTAAACTGTGATGAAGACAGTGTAGAACTTCAAAAGGACAGTGACAAATTGGTGCAGAGTTTAAATAAGTGGCAGATGAAGATTAATGCAGAGAAGTATGAGATAATATGTTTTGTTTGGAAGAACATGGACAGTTTATATAAAATAAGGAATACAAATATAAAGGGATGCAGGAGTAGAGGGACCTGGATGTATACGTGCACAGATGATTGAAGATGGCAAATAGAGAAACCAATAAATAAAGCATATAATATCCTGCATTTTATTAACAGGGGCATAGAGTACAAGAGCAAGGGGTTGATGCTGAACTTGTCTTTGACACATGTTAAACCTCAGCTGGAGCACTGCATACAGTTTTGGGTGCCATGCTGTAGGAAGCATTTGAACATATTTGAGAAAGGGCAGAATAGATGAATAAGAATAGTTTCAGAAATGAGGAACTTCAATTTCCTTGGAGTGAAGTTTTCAAAATCATGATGCAGTGTGGCTAGTTATAGTAGATATGGAGAAACTCTTCCCATTAATTAATAATTAAGAATGTGCAGGCCCTGATTTAAAGTGATTTGCAAAAGAAACCAATCTGAAGTAAGAGCAAGCCTTTTTCACTTCATGAGTAGTTGGGGTCTGAAATGCATTGCCTGGAAGTGTGGTGGAAGCCAGTTCAATTGATACATTCAAGAGGGCATTGGGTTAAATTGATGCATTCAAGAGGGCAAT
Organism: Chiloscyllium plagiosum; assembly: GCF_037043375.1. Classification (NCBI taxonomy): domain Eukaryota; kingdom Metazoa; phylum Chordata; class Chondrichthyes; order Orectolobiformes; family Hemiscylliidae; genus Chiloscyllium; species Chiloscyllium plagiosum. The sequence goes on along the minus strand of NW_028270141.1, from coordinate 90,561,693 downwards.
GATTTAAATAGAAACTGTGTGCAATTGCTTAGGGAAAAGGCGAGAGAATGATACTAAGTTGTGCTTCTCATTTAGAGAGCCAGTGCAGACACAATGGGCTAAAATGTCCTTCTTTTATGCCATAACACTTCTGTAATTTTGTGATACTGTGGACACAATGCATTGACAAACACTAGGGGAACAATTGTCTGCAGTTGCTCACTAGCACAGAGAGTACCATAGAAAGCAAATCTTATCATGTACTTACAATTTTCTTCCCAAGCTATTTGTGTTAATTGTTAATGTTTCCAATTCCTCTACATTTGGTAGCATTGACAAGTTTTGACATTTTACTCTGTATTCCAAGATCAGAGATAATTTTAATATATACATAGCAAAAAGGGCAATAATCCTAGCACTGGCCTTTGGGTACATTATTGCCTACTTTCCTCCAGTCCAAAACATAAATAACCACCATGACTCAGAAATGTTTGTCATAGAGATGTACAACACGGAAACAGACCCTTTGGTCAAACTCATCCATGCCGACTAGATATCCCAACCCAATCTAGCCCCACCTGCCAGCACCCGACTCCTATCCCTCCAAACCCTTCCTATTCATACACCCATCCAAATGCCTCTTAAATATTGCAATTTTACCAGCCTCCACCAATTCCTCTGGCAGCTCATTCCATACACGTATTACCCTCTGCATAAAAAAGTTGCCGCTTAGGTCTCTTTTATATCTTTCCCCTCTCACCCTAAACCAATGCTCTCCAGTTCTAGACTGCCCCACCCCAGGGAAAAGACTTTGTCGGTTTTTCCTATTCATGCTCCTCATGATTTTGTAAACCTCTATTAGGTCACCCCTCAGCCTCTGATGCTCCAGGGAAAACAGCCCCAGCTTATTCAGCCTCTCCCTATAGCTCAAATCCTACAACCATGGCAACATCCTTGTAAATCTTTTCTGAACCCTTTCAAGTTTCACAACATCTTTCCGATAGGAAGGAGACCAGAATTGCACACAATATTTCAACAATGTCCTAACCAATGTCCTGTACAGCTCCAACATGATCTCCCAACTCCTGTACTCAATACTCTGACCAATAAAGGAAAGCATACCAAACGCCTTCTTCACTATCCTATCTACCTGCAACTCCACTTCCAAGGAGCTATGAATCTGCACTCCAAGGTCTCTTTGTTTAGCAACACTCCCTAGGACCTTACTATTAAGTGTATAAGTCCTGCTAAGATTTGCTTTCCAAAAATGCAGCACCTTGCATTAATCTAAATTAAACTCTATCTGCCACTTCTCAGCCCATTGGCCCATCTGATCTCATTCCTGTTGTAATCTGAGGTAACATTCTTCGCTGTCCATTACACCTCTAATTTTGGTGTCATCTGCAAACTTACTAACTATACCTCTTATGCTTACATCCAACTCATTTATATAAATGATAAAAGGTAGAGGACCCAGTGCCAATCCTTGTGGCACTCCACTGGTCACAGGCCTCCAGTCTGAAAAACAATCCTCCACCACCACCCTCTGTCTACCTTTGAGCCAGTTCTGTATACAAATAGCTATTCTCCCTGTATTCTGTGAGATCTAACCTTGCTAACCAGTCTCCCATGGAGGATCTTGTCGAACGCCTTACTGAAGTCCATATAGATCACATCTACCGTGCTGCCCTCATCAATCCTCTTTGTTACTTCTTCAAAAAAATCTAATTAAATACTTGCTTTCCTATTCCATAAACTTTTGTTTTTGTTAACAGGTGTTTATGTGGTACTTTGTGAACAGAACTCCTAGGGATGCCTGGCCATCTTGACAAACATCAATGTATTTTTTTTTGAGAATCCAGATATCCATCAACAGGTTGATTCAGTTGAGTCCCAGGGAAATCATTACTTGATTGAAAGATGTGGACTCAGATCAATACTGTCAATTTCACATTGATTATTTCCACAAGATAAAGTGCTGACTGTTTTTACTCTTGATACTTTAACTGCTCTGGGTGATTGACACTTTTATTGACTTATTGCAAATTGAGAGGTTTTAAAATAAGAAATGAAAAATTATGAATGGCTTTTTTTTTCCTTTAACGCAAAGCTTTTGATACATCCCACTGTCAGTATTGTGTTCAGTGATTCTATATATGCCAGTACATGCACATGGAAGCTTGGCGTAGTTTATGAGGTGGGATGAGGCACAGTTTGATCTGGGGATATGATAAGTTGTTTCTTAGCTTATCATTCCATCATCCTGATTATGGCTCCTATTATTTCTGAGGGACAATAAACCCGTAAGTCCTTTAAAAGCTGGTCTAACTCCATCACCATTGTGGAGAGCTGGAACATTCCTATCTTCACTATGGAGTCAGCCAGGTTGAGAGCACGAGGTATGGGCTCATGACCTGATCCAGCCACACCCTTTAATAAGCATTGTTGCAATTCACAAATCACTAGAGTGGTGTCGGGAATACCAGAATCTGGTCCCAGTCATTACTTTCACACCTCCACGATATCTACTGATGGTCAAGAAAATGATCTTACCTTCCATATTTCACAACTGAGACTGTCTTAACATACACTTTAAAATTTCTTCTTTCAATTTGCAACAATCTTTCTGATTCATAATAGTCTTTCTTGTTGGCCAACTGAACATTCATTTTATTAACATGTGGTGGACCTCTCCAGCTGAGATCCGTGGGCTGCTTTAATCCGGACACTTGAACTATCTTGAGAGTTATTGGAGCTGCACTCATCCAGGCAAGTGGAGAGAAGCCCATTCCATTCTTAACATGTGCCTTGGGGATAGTGGCCAGGATGTGGGGAGTCTGGAACTGAGTTACTCAGTGCACAATACCCAATCCCTAACCTGATCATTTAACTACAATATTTATATGTCTGGTGTATTTAGTTTCTGTCAGTTGTGATTCTTTGATAATGATAAGGATGAATTTACTGATGGCAATGTCATTATCAATGGCAAGAGTTAAGAGCCTGCATGGTGGAAATGATCATTGCCTGGTATTGTTATGAATGTTACTTTGTTAAATCTCTGCCACTACCTGCAAGCTTTGAAATGTGGGCAGTCACTTACTGAAGTACTCAGTGCATTAGGATGAGATAATGCATAAAATGTAAGGTATTAATTCTACTTAATAAAGTTGGTAGGTGACTGTTAGACACATGATGAATTCAGCAGCAATTGCTTTTGTAATATAAGGTGTATCTTGGACTGCTGTCAATCACTGCCGTCTTGACAGGATATGACAAATTAATTCCATGAGTTGTCGTTAACCTTTAAGTAGCAGAAGTAGGAATGCTATGCACTATTTGTAGTCTGCCAAAGAGCTCAATCTACACATTGTCTAACCTTTAAATTAGAAAATAAGAAATGTTTCGAGAATCCTTGTGTATTCGGTACAGCTACATCAAAGAGAGCAGTGTAACATATGCTGCTAACATTACAGTTGACACAATACAACATTTGAGGTTGTGTTCAATGACACTGATGCTACATGTGATATCATTAAACCTTTTCCTCCTTTCGATCCTTGGAGCTGCATTCTAGCATTGATCTCTACTCTATTAGTTTCTGAGCATCTTTTGGGTGGGTCCCCACCAGTATCCCATCGAAAATACAAGTTGTTTTCCCATCTTTCTACCTCTTCCACAAAGACACCTTATTTGAAGCATCTGAAAACTTTGGTGTGTACTCCTGTCTAGTGACCAGCCATTTTTCACCATAGTATTTAGAATGTCCTCAGCATAATCAATTATTACTCTTGACTCTCCCTTTCAGAGGAATGAGGACCTGACTCAAGTGCTGCTGGGCACACAATAATGGGCCCTCAGCTGAACGTTTTCATTTTATGACACATAGCCTATTAGCAAAGTATGACTTTCTGTAAAATCATTTCTCCCCTGAAAAGTGGACAGCTGATTGTTGAAAATCTTGGGTAGCAGAAACATCTTGATGTTCCAATCCAGCTCGCAGACGGGCCTGTAAATAGGTGAGAACCTAAAAGATAGGGGGCAGAGGCCTTCAAGTCTTTGTGGGATTTTGATTCCAAATGGATTGACAATAATTGATTGGAACATTAGGACAGAAATGAGGAGTGTGTAATACACTTAGTGCCATGAGCAATATAGTTGAAAAATGTGGTGCTGGAAAAACACAGCAGGCCAGGCAGCATCCGAGGAGCAGGAGAATCAACATTTCGGGCATAAGCCCTTCTTCAGGAATTCCTTGTAGAGGGAGGAGGAGAGCTTATTCAAGGTATCCTTGTCAAAAGAAACTATCGCCCCAGGCATTAGGTTTTGGAATAGGTCTTGAGGTAAGGCTGAAGTGATATCTCTTCATTCAGAGGATTTTGATCATTTGAAATTCTCTAACCCAGAGTTCTTTGGATCTTCAGTCAGTGAGTATATTTGAAATTGAAATTGATAGATTTCTGGAGACTAACTTTGGAATCCTGCATTCAACATCCCAAACTTCCTTGAACTAATGGAGCCTAAAGTTAGGCAACATGGCAGTGACTATGTCTGCTGCCTACACATTTCCCCATTCATCCCAATGGGCATTTTACCTGGAGTAGCAGTGGCCAGTGTTGAATATCCAGGCTGTCAGGTGATGCCTGCACATAGCATCATAGAATCCTACAGTATGGAAACAAACCCTTTGGTCCATTCAGTCCATGCCAAATATAATGCCAAACTAAACTATTCCCACCTGCCTACTCCTGGCCCATATCCCTCCAAACCTTTCCTATTCATGTACTTATCTAAGTGACTTTTAAATATTGTAACTGTGTCTGTATCCACAACTTCCTCAGGAAGTTCATTCCACAGGCAAACCACCCTCTGTATAAAAATTGCCCCTCATTTCTTCCTCTCTCCTCTCACCTTAAAAGTATGTCCCCTTGTCTTAAAATCCTCCATCTTGGGAAAAGACATTTACCATTAACCATATCTATACCCCTCTCACGATTTTATAAAGCTCCATAAAGTCACCTCTCAACCTCCTACACTGCAGTGAAAAGTGTCCTAGACTCACCAACCTTCCTTTATAACTCAGACTTTTTATACCCGGCAACATCTTGGTAAATCTCTTCTGAACCCTCCCTAGCATAATAATATTCTTCCTATGACTGGGTGACCAGTACTGGACACAGCACTTCAGAAGAGGTCTCACCAATGTCCTATACAACCTCAACATGACTTTCCAAATTGGTTTGTTTTTGCCTGGGTGCACTCTGTGCTGGCTTTGTAGAATTCACAAGAAAGTATGGTAGATAAGGGCAGATTGGGCGGATTGCCTTTCATCTTGGGTCTTCCTTTCACAGTTTACTTTGTGGATTAGCTATTGTAGTCAAACAGACTGTGCTTGAAAAACTCACAACACAGTGTCTAACATTAGATGTGATTTTGCAGTATGGGTAATACTTGCTAAATCATCCTACATGAGCAAAGAATTATGCTGACAACCAATTTAACATTGTCAGGCAGACTCATAGTGTTGCATATTTGTATGTAGTGGAAGCCACGCTGTTTATGTATATGTTTGAGCCCTGTTCTTTGAAGGCGGGAAGAACACATACACAATGCACCTGGTTCAACTCAACATAGATTGGTCACAACCATTCACTGATTCAATTCTCAAGGCAATGTCTTGTGTAACCAAAGTCAAACGGCCATGTTTCAAATGTAAACAAAGCTTGGCACTTAACTGTCAGTTATCATTCTCTGTAGCAATGCCTCTCTAAATCAAAACTGATTTGCCAACTAGCCAGCATGCTCCCCTCATACACTGTAAATGTTGTTTTCCATTTATTTTCGTATTTCTTGTGAATTGTCCTGATAAGTACAATCTTGAAAGCTTTACCAAAATGTTTTCAATAATACTCAACTTCAATTAAACTTAGCCAGACAAAAAATGAAGGAGAACAAGTTCAAACGTTCTCTTGAATGGGAGCGACTGCAATTTTATCAAATATTAAACATGAGAAAAATAAGAAAACACACTATGTACAAACATGGATAATAAGCTTACAAGGAATGAGGTGTATGTCTAGTACAAATAACAAGTTAAAGACAATTTTGAATTCTTTCTGTTATTATTCATTCCTGACTACAAAACAGATAATTCTAAATGGTTATTATTTTGCCAATTGTGCAATAGTATATATTGCATTGCAAGTTCATTTTTTCACATGTACACGTTTGCAGTGAGCTAGTGGTAATACTGTGTTAAAAGTTCTAATAATCCAGTTGGCAGTAAGCTTACCAATAACTCGTCATCAGCTTAGAATTTTACTTTTTGTAATACATTGAAGCTTTCAGGAGCGCCTGCACAGTGGACACACAGATGTAAGCCCTTTCTTTGTGCCAAAAGGGATTTAGTAAATACGTGAAGAGATCAGGCATGAAAGGCCACCCCAGCTTTTGCTCCAGAGTTAATTAACTAGGTGACAATACATGATGTACCAGCAGCAATGCCATTAATATCATTTTCTGACTTAACTACAATTTTAAGCAGCTTATCAGATTTTCATTTTGAAATCCATTCTAGCACCAGGCTTACATCCTGCCTCTCTCTATTGAGGTCCACATGGGAATCTGAACTTTCTAATTTCCTATACACTCACAGCCACAGTCTGTTTTAAATCAATTAGGGCTGCTGGTGGCCTTGTCCCATGTGCTAAGGGGATTAGCAGCTACTTGCTCAGCTGAAGCTAGCATGAATGCACTAGCAACACTCCATGGAGAATTAGGTTTTTCGCAACTTTGTATTGGATCTGTGATAGATTTAACATCACACAGGTGGCAGATAATGATGGTAATTTTCCTTTGCTTTATCCGATATATATTAATGAGAAATGGGTTACTTTGACAGGAACTGATATATGGGCATCACATGCAAATTGTTTACCTAGTTTTTCTCATACATTGACAATTTACTACATCCCATATTTACAAATTACATCCAACTATAGGAGTAAAAAAAAATTAGAAGCGTTTTATCCACATCTGTTTATCAGCAGGAACTGGTCACTTCTTCGGCATAGTTCACTTTTAAAACTTATGTTTAAACTTTAAGACAATAATTATTAATTGCTGGAGCCAATGTAACATCTGTGAAGGACATCTGTAATTTTAAAGATAAACTAAGATAACTAGATTTTCACAAGCTTTTGAATTTGAATTTTGTCAGATTTTGAATTTACTGATGTTTAATGAATTTAAATGGTAACATCTCTGTTTCTTTTTCTCATCTGACACAGTGATGGCTTCAAAGCTTGTAACTGACCACTGATTAAAACTGTTAGCAGGCAGCAGTTGAAAACCTTGTGCAGTCTGACTAAATCAGCCGGGGCAACTTGAATCATCAGTGTTGCCATTTTATAATGTCCTCAATATAGCTGTAAAATATTATAGGTTTTTACTGTCCACCAGTGATTCTGAAATTCTGATTTCCTGTTGAACATTAAATAAATAATTATAAAATATTTGGCATGTTAATTTTATTCAATTTTGAATACTGATAATACAATTATTAGTATAAATACATAAAATAAGGGAAAGTTAATGATAATCTAATGGAGTGTGGATAAGATTGGTGCTGGTACATATTGTTGGAGCAAAACTTTCTTTTAACGTTTATATCTACATGTGCCAAGTCTGTCCTTCAAACAGCTGATGTACAAGAAAGTAAAAATGTTATTGAGCTCTTCGACTCTTCAGCATCAATGTGATGTAGTTTCATTTGTTTAAACTCTCAAAAAACAGTTCCTTTTTCAAAAAAGGAAACCGTTTCTATTCTTCAAAGAATACTGACTCAGATGCTTTTTATAGCATATGCTGCATATACTTTAAGTTGTTTAGTCACGAACAACTACAGATGAGTCAATTTTCATTAACAATCTAAGTTTGCAACAAGAAGAGTACCTAATCTCAAGCAGTATATCTTTAATTTAGTGAGAAGTGGTAGTGGTATTGAAATCTTTTCAAGTAGCTATGTTGAATGACCTTAAAGCGTACAGCCTTCACTTGCTTAACTCTTCATAAATTGTGCTGTTAAAAATCTTATTTCCAAACATATTCACACTCCATAGGAGATCGAACAGTTGCAAACAGTGGCTTGAAGTTGAACAGCTCTAAATTGTTTCTAAAATTGCTTCTCCCATTATCTTACAGGGAAAGTAATGTCCTCTTTAAATATAAACTTGACCCAAATTAATGACTGAACCAGAATATTTCTCCCCTATTAGTATGAAGTTAACAGTTATGAAATGTAAAATGCTGCCACTTTCTGGAATAGAATGAATCTCTTACGGATCAGCTAAATCCAATATTAAAGTACTGGATACTGCAAAAGCCATCAGCCCTGATAACATTTTGGCAATAGTACCTGAAGACGTGTGCTCTGGAAAACGTAGTGATCCTAGATTAGCTGTTCCAAAACATCGACAATACTGACATCCATCTGCTTAATATGGAATATTACTCAGGTATATCCTTTGCACAAAAAGCAGGAAAAGTTTGACATGACTAATGACTGCACATTCAGTCTACTCTAAATTGTCAGTGATGATGAAAAGAGTCTTTGATAGTGCTGTCAAATGACAATTGCATAGGAATAACCTGCTCATTGACACTCAGTTTGAGCTCAGTGTGGTGACCATCAGACTAGGCTGTTCAGCCCCTCAAGCCTGCTCCACCATTCAACAGGATCATGGCTGATCTGATATTCTTCATGTCCACTTTCCTGTGTGTTCCCCATAACTCTTGATCCCCTACTGATTAAGAGTCTATCTATCTCAGCCTTAAATAAACACAAAGGCTGTTTGTGGCAAGGAGTGCAAAGGAATCTCTGAGAGAAGAAATCCTTCCTCACCTCACTCTTAAATTGGCATCCCTTTATTATCAGATTATGCCCTCTGATCCTAGACTCCCCCATGAGGGGAAAATGTCCTCTCAGCATTTACCCTGTCAAGCCCCTTAAGAATTCAATATGTTTCAATGAGATCACCTCTCATTCTTCTAAACTTCAGTCAGTAGAGTTCTAATCTGTGTAACCTTTGCTCATAAGACAATCTCTCCATAGAGGAAATCAACTTGATGAATATCCTTTGAACAGCCTCCAATGAAATAATATCTTTCTCTGAATAAAGGAAACTGTTTATAATAGTCTCAATATGATCTCATCCATAGCTTTGTTCAGCTGTAGCAATGATGTGAATGTGCCGGTGTTGGACTAGGGAGGGCAAAGTCAGAAATCATATAACACCAGGTTATAGTCCAACAGGTTTATTTGAAATCACAATTTCAAATAAACCTGTTGGACCATAACTTGGTGTTGTGTGATTTCTGACAGTTGTACTCAGATTTCCCTCCTCTTTTACTCCTACTCCCTTGAAATAGGGACCAACATTCTATTAGCTTTAGTTGGATTAGCATTAGATGGACCAGCTAGACTTTATATAGATTATGGAATGGTGAATGCGGTGACAAAAGCAAATATGAACTCCATTCCACAAATAGAAGTTTGCATTGATAGTGTTGGCAGTGTTTCATTCTTTTCCTGATGTATTGAAGGGATACTGACAAGTGCTATTAACATCGAGGACTAGAGAAATTTATGCTTTTATTTCATTAAGTGTGTTAGCAATTTTGGATGATGCCCATTTGTGTTATTCCAACAACATTCCAGAGGTTTATAAATCAAGTCATAGCTAGAGTTCATAGCTGTGTCGTCTATTTAGATGATGTTGTAGTTTGCAGTAACACTTGGGAAGAGCATATGACGCAACTCAAAGACCTGTTTAAGCAATTACTGCTGCCTGGTTTAGTGATACCTTTAGCCAAAAGTGACCTCGCGAAAGCAAGAGTGAATTATTTGAGCCGTGTTTTTGGGCAAGAAAAAATGTTGTTAAGGATTGTAAAAATGAAGGCTTTAATGGAGTTCTCTAAAACTAAATGAAAAATCATGAGGTTTTCAGAAATGTGTAAATTTTACCTGAAATTTGTGCATAATTTCATTATCTTAGCTTGGCAATTAATAGATTAAAATTAGTAAAGAAATAAGCAAAACTGGTATTGCCAGCAGAATGCCAAGCAGCGTTTGGGAAGCTAATGCAATCTTAATAAATGAACCAGTGTTGGCTACACTGGATTTTTCTAGACCTGTCAAAGTGATTTGGGAGTGGGTGCTGTCTTGTTACAGGATTGTGAATCAGGAATAGAGAAGACTGTGGGTACTTCTCGAAGAAACTGTTTCAGAAGAATTACTCAACCATAGAAAAAAAGACTTTGGGATTGTTGTTACCTGTTCAACACTTTGAACTCCACATCCAACACACAGGCAAGGAAACACTAATTTTATTAACCATAATCCACTTGCCATCACTAAAAAGTTTAAAAGTTGGAAGACAAGACTATTCAGATGGCATCTTTTGATTTAACCTCTTCATGTACAGATTACTCATCTGACTAGAATAATGTAATTGCAGATGCATTTTCCTGAATGTAAAATATCAGCATTTCTTAAACTTCTAAGTTAGTACATAGTACATAGAACAATACAACACAGAACAGGCCCTTGGGCCCACGATGTTGTGCCGAACATTTGTCCTAGCTTAAGCACCCATCCATGTACCTATCCAATTGCTGCTTAAAGGTCACCAAAGATTCTGACTCTACCACTCCCACAGGCAGCGCATTCCATGCCCCCACCACTCTCTGGGTAAAGAACCCACCCCTGACATCTCCCCTATACCTTCCACCCTTCACCTTAAATTTATGTCCCCTTGTAACACTCTGTTGTACCCGGGGAAAAAGTTTCTGACTGTCTACTCTATCTATTCCTCTGATCATCTTATAAACCTCTATCAAGTCACCCCTCATCCTTCGCCGTTCCAACGAGAAAAGGCCTAGCACTCTCAACCTATCCTCGTACGACCTATTCTCCATTCCAGACAACATCCTGGTAAATCTTCTCTGCACCCTCTCCAAAGCTTCCACATCTTTCCTAAAGTGAGGCGACCAGAACTGCACACAGTATTCCAAATGTGGCCTAACCAAAGTCCTGTACAGTTGCAACATCACTTCACGACTCTTGAATTCATTCCCTCTGCTAATGAACGCTAATACACCATAGGCCTTCTTACAAGCTCTATCCACCTGAGTGGCAACTTTCAAAGATCTATGAACATAGACCCCAAGACCCCTTTGTTCCTCCACCTCACTAAGAACCCTACCGTTAACCCTGTATTCCGCATTCTTATTTGTCATTCCAAAATGGACAACCTCACACTTGGCAGGGTTGAACTCCATCTGCCACTCCTCAGCCCAGCTCTGCATCATATCTAAGTCCCTTTGCAGCCGACAACAGCCCTCCTCACTATCCACAACTCCACCAATCTTCGTATCATCCGCAAATTTACTGACCCTCCCTTCGACTCCCTCATCCAAGTCATTAATAAAAATTACAAACAGCAGAGGACCCAGAACTGATCCCTGCGGAACTCCACTTGTAACTGGGCTCCAGACTGAATATTTGCCATCTACCACCACTCTCTGACTTCGACTGGTTAGCCAGTTTTCTATCCAATTGGCCAAATTTCCCTCTATCCCATGCCTCCTGACTTTCCGCATAAGCCTACCATGGGGAACCTTATCAAATGCCTTACTAAAATCCATGTATACTACATCCACTGCTGTACCCTCATCCACATGCTTGGTCACCTCCTCAAAGAATTCAATAAGACTCGTAAGGCAAGACCTACCCTTCACAAATCCGTGCTGGCTGTCCCTAATCAAGCAGTGTCTTTCCAGATACTCATAAATCCTATCCCTCAGTACCCTTTCCATTACTTTGCCCACCACCGAAGTAAGACTAACTAGCCTGTAATTCCCGGGGTTATCCCTATTCCCTTTTTTGAACAGGGGCACAACATTCGCCACTCTCCAGTCCCCTGGTACCACCCCCGTTGATAGTGAAGACAAAAAGATCATTGCCAACGGTACTGCAATTTTCTCTCTTGCTTCCCACATAATCCTAGGATATATCCCGTCAGGCCCGGGGGACTTGTCTATCCTCAAGTTGTTCAAAATGTCCAACACATCTTCCTTTTTAACAAGTATCTCCTCTAGCTTACCAGTCCGTTTCACACTCTCCTCTTCAACAATACGGTCCCTCTTGTTCGTAAATACTGAAGAAAAGTACTCATTCAAGACCTCTCCTATCTCTTCCGACTCAATACACAGTCTCCCACTACTGTCCTTGATCGGACCTACCCTCGTTCTCGTCATGCTTCAAATGATCAACAGATAAGATGGAATATGACCCCTACCGGGTCAAGTTATTCCATGACCCCATAGGGTTGTATACAGAGAAGAAAAACGGACGGATGCAAGTTTTGTTTTGTTGTTTGTGTACCACATATTTTGCAATGAAACTTATTTTGGAAAGGCTTTCCATTTCCTTAAGGACAGAAGCCTGTAAAGTCTGTATCTTTTGGAATCATAGAATCCTAACAGTGTGGAAGTGGGCCATCCGACCCATTGAGTCCACACGGACCCACTAAAGAGGATCTCACCCAGACCCAAACACCTATCCCTGTAACCCTGCATTTCTCATAGCTCATCTACCTAATTTACACATCCTTGGACACCATGGGCAATTCAGCATAGCCAATCCAACTAACCTGCACATTGTTGGACTGTGGAAGGAAACTGGAGCACCTGGAGGAAACCCGCACAGACACAGGGAAAATGTGCAAACACTGCACAGCCAGTCGCCCGGGATGGAATCAATTTTTGTGTTTCCAAGTTTTTTAAGCATTGTGGGCTGAAATGAGACAATTGTTTTAAAATGAGTGCTTGAAAGTGTAGCTCCATGTATTGAAAACAAGTAACCTGACACCCATGGAAAGCATCATGTAAACAAACATTTGACCAAGCAATTGAAGAGTTACATATGGTTTGGAGCTGAAGATGAGATGACTGGTACAGACATAATGGGCCAAATGGACCCTTATAATACTGTAAAATCTCTGATTTTATAACTCTTGTAGTTACTCATCTTCAGCAATTTCCAGTTGCAATTCCTCATACTGGCTCGAGCCAAACCAAAGTGTAAAAGAACAATCTTGAGAAGGTCTTCAACTTTGTTCTTTAAATGGCCACTACTGTTCATCATGGAGCAAGTGAGGACTGCAGATGCTAGAGATCAGAGTGGAGAGTGTGGTGCTGGAAAAGCACAGCAGATCAGGCGGCATCCAAGAAGCAGGAGAATCGATGTTTTGGACAAAAGCCCTTCATCAGGAATATCATGGCATCCATTTTCCTCCAGAATATTTTCCTTGATGTAACAATGCTTATATTATCGTCAAAACGTAATACGTGGGAGCAGATATAGTGGTATTGAAGAATCCAGTTGTCATTTGCTACAGCTAAATATTATACATAAACATTAGATTATAACTGTCCAGTAGTGTGTCATGCTTCAAATGATCAACAGATAAGATGGAATATGAGACTTTTATACCCTCAGACCATGATGCATAATATAATGAGCATGCCTCTTGGAGGTGTACTGAAATACTGATGGTGAGGCCCAGTACAACATTCTGCTATTCTGATACTTAGATATTTTTCAACTACAAGAATTTGCATTTAGAATCACAAATCCTAGTTAAGAACAGCAGTGGAGGGAGAAAGGTATGTGATGGAATAAGGAAAGCAAGTTGTAGAAAGGCTAGGTTTTTTGTTCGTGTCCTGCATATGGATATTGCGAATTCAAGGGGAAACCAACTGTGCTTTATGGGCATGAAATATATTCAAAAAGTATCTGTAATTTCTGCAGAAATGGAAGTTGGTCATCACAGGAGCCATTAAGAATCTCAGATCCATAATGTAAGTGAAGATATAAAGAAGAACAAAAATTGAGAGAAAGTGACAACATACGAAGGTTCATTGTCAATTACCCATCTAATTAAGTATGGGTCTGGATCACAGATATCTTATCCAGTAAATGATATTTTAAAAGGCAACTAATTTAATAAATGCTATAGGAAAATTATTTCCAATTATTCTACACAGCTGAAAACATTGACATGGAGTTTGTGAAATTGGTCATGCTGTTGTATCTGAGCTGGATGGTTCAGAGTTCTAGAAGTTCAATCTCTGCTAGCACTGCAATATAGTGTTGACAATGGGCTACATTATGAGGCAGGTTATATTTTGGAGGCTATCTGCCTGACCTAGGTATAGTAAAAGATATGTCACACTATTTGAAACAATGTTGACCTTTTAAGTAACAGTTGAAAGTAAAAAGCATTATTATAAATGGCATGAAAAGGTTATATTGATATATCTGTATCCCTGACAATCAATGTAGTAATGGTAAATACCCATATTCATGAGATTACATTGTTAACTTGACCTCATATGATTGAAGTACTTTGTCAACGTATTTGCAAGGTGCACTTTTAGGGAAAGAGAACTTTTTTGTCCCATGTAATTGTGGATATGTAAACCTGAGAGTAGAAAAGTGACATGCATCAGTCATAGATCTAAAACCCTGGGAAAACTGGTAATTCACAAAAAAATGTGAGGCTTTGTCATTACTTCAGTTCTTGTGTGAAAGGACAACTTGTAAAACTCTTTTCTATTAACTAATACCAGGTTTAACGCTGGAGTTAATGTACAGATCCAGTGCAGATGTTTCCACATCTCAGAAACAATGCTACACAAGCTTTTCATGATTCGTATCTGGTAAAGAACGAACCTTTTAATGAGGATTAAACAAGAAACAAACATTCCTGTTTCTGATTTTCATTTGCTTGAATTTTCTCAGTCTGCTGCATGGTCAAAATCCAATTGATAACCACATTTTTGACATGTATAAGTGAATCAAGGAAAATATATCCTTTTGAAATTATTAACATTCTCAGATTAAAACTGTCACTATTTCTTCCTTCATTTACTTCATGATTTTAAGTATTTTGAAAACTGGAAGGTCAGGCTCATTTCCCTTGTTGTAACAAAACCAAAATACAGTGGAAGGTGGAGATCTGAACTCAAAACAAAAAGTGCTGGAGAAACTCAGCATATCTGACAAGACCTGTGGATGTTAGATGCATTGTTCTGAAGAAGTCACTGGATTTGAAATGTTAACTCTGTCTCTCTTCAGAGATGTTGCCCAACCTGCCGACTTTCTCTAGTATTTTGTTTTTATTCCATTGTTGTAACACCTGCATTGGATTTTGACTCACATTGAATTCTGTGGTACCTGGAAAGGCAGTAATTATGTCTCATCATTCATATTAGATTGCTTACATTGTGGAAACAGACCCTTCGGCCCAATAAGTCCACACCAACCCACCGAAGCGCACCCACCCAGACCCATTCCCCTACACCTAACAATACGGGCAATTTAGCATGGCCAATTCACCTAACCTGCACATTTTTGGATTGCGAGAGGAAACCGGAGCACCTTGAGGAAACCCACGCAGACACAGGGAGAATGTGAAAACTCCACACAGAGAGTCGCCTGAGGCGGCAATTGAACCTGGGTCTCTGGCGCTGTGAGGTAGCAGAGCTAACCATTGTGCCACCGTGCTGCCCATTGTGAACAAAAGAGCATTTTTGGCAAGAAAGCCTCTCCTTTTCCTCATAACAGGTATATCATCAAGTCTCATGCACACTGGGTTACTGTAAGTTCAAAATCATTTCACTAACATCTTACGGCTTTATGTCTCAGCATACCACGGAGATTTCTTGCCCAACTTATACATTGCTGCTAACAAGTGATAACAAAATTCTGAAATCAAGTAAGTGTAGCCAAGGGGACAATGCATTCTTAAATATGTCAAGTACTAATGTATCTGATTAATATTTAATATGACAATACAGTACACTGTGCACTGGGATCAGCTCGCTGTGGCTGCTCTGCACAGATGTCATTAAAACTCAGAATTGATTTTCTTTTTGGAAGAGATAAGGAAAAAATGGTAAGGTAACATTTACAATGCATTATGGCATTTTAGTTTTTGGTGTTGCTCGAAATAGAAGTTGACACACTGTGATGTTTCGATGCATTCCTGAATCTGACGCTGGTTTTGGTGCTTTGCTCTTTGCAGTCATCTCTTTGTTCTGCACTATGTGTTGATGTATAATGCTTAAGATTCAACTTTAAAGCCAATATAAATTTGTATGGAATGTACCATTAAAGTGACTCAATTTTCACCTAATCTTGATTTTATTGTATAACATTAACTGTGGGAGGTCTTATTGCATAATGGTAGTGTCCCTGTCTCTGAGCCCTAAGTTCAAGTGCCACTTGGGGCAGAAATTTATGGGGCGAGGGATGTCTTTCCCAGTGCCAGATGTAAAGGTAACAGTGAAAAACAAGCTTGACAAACAAGAACACACAAAACAAGTCTGCACCACAGCTATTCTGTGGTGGGTTCAATGCACCTTTGATTATTTCTTTATGTATGATGGTGATTTCAATGTCCACCCACCATCCATTGTATGTGGGTGAGTGAATTTGAGGATGGGTGGAAGGGTGATGGGCGAGTCACTCACCATCTTTTATTTGTCTTCACTCCCTCGAAAGCAAGGATCCAACAAAAGGGCATATTATATCCAGCCCTTGGACTCGATGATCAAGGAAAGCACATTCATAGTGCATCTAAACAGATTGAGGACCAACCTGCAAATTTTTTAAAATGTACTAATGGCAATAGGTAAGAGATTCCTGCTCAATCACCACTGTTTCAGGCTGCAATATGGATATGAAAATTTTGGTCCCACAGCAACTACTAGGGATGTATTGGCTCAATTGACTGAGTCAATTGGTGAGATCAAAATGGTTCCAACAGGATGGGGTTCAATCCTTGTTCTGGTTCGGGTGAATTTAGGACCTTTCTCATGACTCACACACTGTGGAGATCATGGTGCCGTAGGCCCGACTTGTTTTCAGGGAGAGAACTGATGAAGGCAAAGAACTTTCACTGTGGCTCTGAGCACAATAACACAGATTTCATTCGGAATCATTTATGATCTCTGTGTCAACATGTTGTTATCCATCCCTCTCAGGAAATAATGATTTTACCAGGGATGTACAGCACTTCTGGTTGAAATCTATTAAGATCCGAGAGGACAATTCATAAGTGGGTAGACACACCTACAGCTGGCACAGATGAGTAGCATTGGTTGACTGATAATTTTCCTTGTAGTGGGGTCTGTTTTCTGCCAGCTGGTCATTTTTTTTCTCCTCTGTCTCCTCCATCCCAAACCTGACCACTCATCTCTTACATTTCCAATCAGCAGCAGGGATTTTGCAGACATTGACTCTGATGTGAGTCAACTTGAGGTCTCGGTTACAGAGGTTTTTGTACCACAGTCTTGTTGGTCTCATATTGACTGGGAACTCAACATGGAGCATGTCTTTGGGGATACATGCATCATCCATTTGGCTCATATGATTCAGTCAAAGAAGATGCTAATGACTCAAGAGAGCAAACCAATTGGGATGGCACCACTGTGGTGTAATTTGATCTTTTGCTTGCCTGAACATGTCTATTTTTTGTCGGCACAGTGGGGAGAGTAGGCAATACAGCCTTGGTTCAAAATATGGATAAAAGAGCTGAATTCCAGTCACAAGATTAAAATAGTTGCCCTTGACATCAAGACTGTATTTAACTCTGTGTAGTATCAAGGAGCCCTTGCAAAATTAGAGTCAATGGGAATTGGGAGAAAACTCTCCATTGGTTGGAATCATACCTGACCAAAGAAAAATGCTTGTGGTTATTGAAAGTCTGTCATTTCAGGTCCATGACATCTCTGCAGGAGCTCCTCAGGGGAATGTGTTAGGATTGCAAGTGGCGAGTGACAATTGTACCACACAAGTGCCAGTTAATGACCATCTCTCAGAAAATAGAATCTAACCATCATCCCTTGACCATACCATCACTTAATGTCCCATCATCAGGTTCTTGGACATTACTGTAGACAAGAGGTTTAACTGCATCAGTGATATAATTACTGTGGCTATGAGAGCAGGTCAGAAGTTTAGAATCCTATAGCAAGTAACTCACCTCCTGACTCGCAAAAACCTGTCGTCCACAAAGCAAACGTCAGGAGTGTGATGTAATACAGCCCACGTACCTGGATGAGTGGCGTTCCAGTAAAATTCAAGAAGCTTGACACCATCCAGGACAAAGTAGCCCACTTGATTGGCACCACATTCACAAGCATCCTCTTCCTCCACTACTGATGCTCAGTCTCAGGAGTGTGTACCATTGCAGCAGTATGCCCTGCAGAGTATCACCAAGGTTCCTAAGATAGTGCCTTCCAAATCCAAAATTGTTACTATCTAGAAGGTCACGGACAACAGATACATGTGCACACCATCACCTGTAAGTTCTCCTCAAAGCCACTCAACATCCTGACTTAGAAATATATCACAATTCCTTCCATGTTGCTGGGTCAAAATCCTGGAACTCCCTCCTTAGTGCTGATGTGGAACCATTTGCAGCAACTGTTGAAGAAGGCAGCTTGCTATCGCCTTTCTGAGGGCAACTAAGCATGAGAAATAAATGCTGCTCCAGCTAACAATGGCCACATCCCATGAATGAATAAAAACAAGTAGATGACATCCCTCTGTCAACATGTAATACTTTATGCAGCTTTGTTGTCTTATTTAAGGAAGGCTGTAAATGTATTGGAGGTGGTTCAGAGGAGGCTTACTCAATTGATAGCTAGAATGAGCAAACTGTCTTAAGAGAACAGATTGGGTTTGCTTGCACTGGAGTCTAGAACAGAGAAGTATGAAGGATCTTGAAATGTCATGACAAGATAAATGTGGGAAGAATGGTAGAACGTAGCTGAAGAGAACGTTTTTTATGTCATAAGGTTGTTTGACTCTGGAATTTTCTGCCTTGGAAGGTGGTGGCCATGGTGTAATTGACTATTTTCAAGGCAGAGGTAGATAGTTTTTTATTAGGTGAAGGAAGCAAAGGTTATCAGCAATAGATGAGAATATGGAATTCAAAACATAAGCAGATCATCCATGATCTTATTGAATTGCAGAGTAGATTTATGTAGTCAAAAGGTGTACTATTGGAGTTCATTGTGGATGAAAAATATCACTTCTAACTACGACCCATGCTTCCTACTTGTAGCAACCATTGCCCTCACCCGTATCCAAAATGAAATACCGTTTAGCAAGCAAGGTAGTCTCAGGAGACTCCCGCAATACCTGCCTGGTGGTCAACTATTCCCTTCTGCCTGTACACTTCTAACTACAGGGGAACCTCTATTATCCGAATGTGATGGGTGGGCACTATTTCATTCGGATAATCGATTATTCGGTTAATCGATTAAATGCCTTTCCTCTGAGGCTCGGAGTTTTTAAAGTATGCTCCGTGTTCAGGAGACATCAGCAGCACACAGCCCACAAGGCCACACCTCCAACCCTGCCCTCCCCAACCCCGTCGCCATCCGACACCATCCCGCCACCCCCAACCCCGTGGAACACCTGCTCCCGCCCCCAACCCCGTGCAACACCTCCTCCGCCCACAGCCCCGTCCAACACTATCTCTCCGACCCCCTCTCCAGGGCAAGTGGACTGGACACCAACAACAAGACTGCTGCAGTTGCCTTTTTGGGGTAAGTCTCCAAATAGCGCGTGCACGCACACACACACACACACAACTTTTTACTGCAACCTTTTGACAGGTTCCACCTTTGCCCTGTATTGGAGAGAATATCTGAGGATTTGGGGGGGGGGGGGGTTGGTTTAAGATACACCCCTGTGTAGAACTCCAGGGAAAGTGTGGGGAGAGAGACAGTGTGGGCAGTCAGTCATTTGGAGACGGTGCCTGTTTAATCACTGTCAACAAAAGACACAATCATTGTTGAAAACGTCTTTCATATAATGTTTCAATCGGGACCTCGAGCTCGCCTTCAGATAATCCGACTTTCGGATAATTGGTATTCAGATAATCGAGGTTCCTCTGTATAGTGCAACCTCCTCCAGAATGTTCTATCTATGTTCTCCACCTCGCGGACACATAATAGTGGTTCCATGAAGTTGGTCTACAAGGTATGAGGGGCCATTGGAGTTGGGTGGAGGAGCACGGACGCACATGGAGTATAATAGGAACTATTGCAGATGATTGGAGAGAGAGAAATTGTCATAGATCATAATCAGTAGGAATTGGTGATGAGTGATGGGACAAATGTTGGCATGAGGACACACAGTTAAGATCTTCTAAACTTAATTTTCAAATGACTCCTTCAAGACTATCATCCAGGTTGTGTTACAGTACCTCAGAAAGGCAGTGAATGACAAGTGTTCGAAAAGCTGACCAGATCCCACAACGATTGCAAGGGTGGGTCTTGAATGGTCCAGGAGCTGCCTATCCCAGTGGAATGGCCAGATCAAGACTGCAAGGTGTAGGCATATATCCTGCATCATCTCACACCCTTTTCCCACACTGATGTAAATCACGGCTTCTTGTAATGGGCCAAAGAATCACAGAAACTTGCTCCTCTTGTAATGTTTAATCAGCACAGTCTCCTCTACCCCAATAAAATCCAGGTTGGGGGTGTTGCACGGGGTTGGGGGTGGTGGGATGGTGTTGGATGGCGACGGGGTTGGGGAGGGCGGGGTTGGAGGTGCGGCCTCGTGGGCTGTGTGCTGCTGATGTCTCCTGAACACGGAGCAGACTTTAAAAACTCCGAGCCTCAGAGGAAAGGCATTTAATCGATTAACCGAATAATCGATTATCCAAATGAAATATTCCTGCCCATCACATTCGGATAATAGAGGTTCCCCTGTAGTTAGAAGTGTACAGGCAGAAGGGGAATAGTTGACCACCAGGCAGGTATTGCGGGAGTCTCCTGAGACTACCTTGCTTGCTAAACGGTATTTCATTTTGGATACGGGTGAGGGCAATGGTTGCTACAAGTATCTAGCTAGAACCAAGCCTGGCTCAGCTGGACAGTGTTGTGGGGACGGAAGAAGAATAGATGAGCCATGGTAATAGGCGATTCCATAGTTGGGGGATCAGATATGCTTTTTTTCTTGAAGAATTCACATGTATGACATTTTCAGATTGTATACTGCTTTTCTGTTGCCAGGATAAAGGATGTTCTGGAGCAGTTGCAGGGCGTTCTTATGAGGGAGGGAGATCAACTGGACGTCATCATCCACATTGGTGCCAATGATTAAATAGAAGTGGGGATTTGGTCCAAAAAACTGATTTCAGGGATGAAGTAGGAGATTTAAAGTCAGAACTGCTTTAGTGGTCGTGTCAGGATTGCTCCCAATTTTGCGTGCTAGTAAGCACCAACGTAGAAGAACTGAATGATTGAACATGTGTCTGAAAAGGTGTGCAAAAATGCACCAGATTTCTGTGGCTTTGGAACCAGTTCTAGGGGTGTTGGAGCCTGTACAAGCCAAACAATGCACATCTGAACTGGACTGGAAGAAATATCCCTTTTTTCACCTGCACTGTTGGGAAGTTTTAAATTAGTTTGGCAGTGTGATGGGAACACAGTGAGTTACTTAGAAAGACAAAGGAAACAAAAGTTAGAAAATATAGCCCTTTATTGAAATATTGATGTTTTAATGAACTGGAAAAATCACTCCTCACTTTCAACCATTGACAAACTATTCAAACTCTTACTCTCAGTATCCTCCATTTTTATTAATTTTTAATCAAAAATTCTAACTTTGTCCTAATTTCATAGTCTGTTCATAGTCCTTCCCCTATCTTTCTTGCTTAATATCCTGCCAAAAGTTTTTTAAAGTCCTTGTCCATGAGTTGTATTTCTCCATCCATGATATTAGCCAAGTCCTCAAAGAATCTTAAGGGTTAATGAAGTACAATTTTGCTCTTTGAAATTTGCGTTAGTTCAGGATTAACTACTTTGTACTTATTTAGCTATTTAGTAATTCAATCTTTAATTCATTAAACTAAGTTAGTTCATATCACAGATATTAAAATATGTGTAATTAGCCAGGTTTGCCATCTAACATTTTGAGAGTAAGTATTGACCAAACCTCAATGTGGTGAACAATAGCAATCTGCACAGGAATGTTCTCTGATTTCAAACTAAGAGTGGAAGTATGCACATTCTTTAATATTTAGCATGACTTACTGCATTTTCAGGGAAAAAAAAGTAGGCTCTATTCCTTGTTTGTTGCAACCTTAGAATAGACATTCACTATGGTTTTGTTACTGTCTGTACATATGAACCTAATGGCATGCTGGAAAGTTTATGTTTTCTTAGGTTAGATTACTTTGTTGAAATTAGGGGACAATTTGATAGTTTCTGAAGCTTTGATTTTCTATCGCGTTTCTCTGTCAGCAAATAAATCATGTTGCATTGATTTCCTTGAAATATTTATTACTGGCATGAAAAGTAACAGATAAGCAAAGGGTTATTTCTATTCTCTTTCAATGTTCTTTTCTTTACTTTATCTGTTAACTAAGGCTAGGTGTGATTCCCATTACACCTCACCAAAATAATTGTTTTTCTTGTGCTGCCAGAAAGGAAATGGGGAATCAGACCTTGGGCTGATCTTGTGGCTATCCACATTTGCACACAACCACTTTTGAGCAGGCGTTCCAGAAATCAAATATTAAAGTACTAGTTGATGTTTCTTCTTTTTATTCCAGTCATGCTGAGGCTAATTATAGTTTCTCACTTTTGCTCAATTGAGATTGGTCAACTCAAGCTTATTAAGATTGTATTTGAGAGATTCCGAGGCTTCATGACTCAATGAAGAGGTTGTAAACCTACCATAATCGGTAACCAGGCAAAAAAAGAGTTAGATTAGATTAGATTAGATTAGATTTTAGATTCTGTACAGTGTGGAAACAGGCCCTTCGGCGCAACAAGTCTACACCGACTTTCCGAAGAGTAACCCACCCAGACCCGTTTCCCTCTGACTAACGTACCTAACACAATGGGCACTTTAGCATGGTCAATTCACCTGACCTGCACATCTTTGGATTGTGGGAGGAAACTGGAGCACCTGGAGGAAACCCATGCAGACACGGGGAGAATGTGCAAACTCCTCACAGACAGTCACCCAAGGCTGGAATCGAGCCTGGGTCCCTGGTGCTGTGAGGCAGCAATGCTAACCATGCAGCCCTCCATTTTTCTTATTTTTTTGATAAATTTGAGAATATGGCTTATTTATAGAACAAAATTAATATGTACAAGGAAGTTACTATTTATCATTCTGCAAAAGAGACTCTGAGCTTCCAGTTGCCTGCCTCTTCAACGCACCACACTTTTCCTGGCCAACATCTCTGTCTCAGGCTTGTTGTAGTGCTCCAGCGAAGCTCAGTGCAAACTGGAAGAACAGCACATCATTTTCTGCTTAGGAACTCTGCAGCCTTCTGGACTCAATATTGAGGTCAACAACTTTTGGGCTTGAGCTCTCCCATGTCCTTACTCTAACCCCTCACCGCACCCCCCGCCCCCCTCCCCCAATACATCAGGCTTTGATATCGGGCTTTACATACAGCCCATTGTTAGTCACTAACAGTCCCCATTAGTAGCTACTCACCTTCCTAGCTAGACTGTTGTTCACTCCTTTGTCTGTCCAACTATTCTCTCTTTTTGGACTCTATCTCCACTTATCAGTTATTCCTTACCCCCTCCTCCCACCCTGCATATAAACCAACATTTTCCTAGCTACCATCAGTTCTGAGGAAGGATCACTTGACCTGAAACATTAACTCTGATTTCTCTCAGATGCTGCCAGACCTGTTGCGCTTTTCTAATAATTTCTGCTTTTGATTCTGATTTCCAGCATTATTTACTACTACCATTCCCAAAGTTTCTGATGATTTTTTCCCCAAGATCCATTCATCTGTTCAGACACATTTGGTTAAAAGTACATTGTTGAACTAAGAATATGTGTGGAGACTTCCAACTATACTTTGGCACTGCAGGTACTGGAAGATGCAGTAAACGGAACAGAAAATCACTTTTATACTCACTTCCTGCATTGGATTCTATTTCAAAATAGGATTGGGCAATCAGCTTCGGAACTGAAATCTTCATCCATATGATCACGGTACTGAACGAATTGAATCAACTGGTGACTGCAAAGGAAACTGGCTGCAATTCAGCAACAACTGAAGAAAGCCAGACCATTTTGGTACGATCCTTCTAGTCGTATGTATAGGCCCAGGTTTCTCTTACCTGTTCCCAAGAGTTCCATTTCATGAAACTGTATATTAGCTACAGTTTGTTGCTGTACCCAGATCTATAACCAATGTTTGAAAAACAGGCAACACTCCCTTTGACAAAACCAGTGACTATCGCTGTCAATATTTTGTCACAGTTACATTCTAGAGAGCTGCATGGTGTTTTTGACAGATCAGTCAATTTGCAATGCTCTTCCTATAAGGCAGTTCATCAAGACTCTTTGTCAGGAAAGTTCAATTTATATTCTTGTCTATCTGTTTGTCTGTGATGTGTCATTTTTCTTCTTTGTAATGTTGTCAATGTTGCTCCTGTTTCTCAGTTGGCTCTTTAACACTAGTTGACTTTTCCATTAGAGGGAGACAAAATGATGTTAAGGACATGAGCAACTGAAACAATATACTGGACATGATGATAAGATGAGTCAATACATTGACCTTTTGACTGAAGCACCCTCAAACATTAAACATAGCAGGGAATAGTGTGTAGATTAATAGTTTTTGATAAGTGAGACGCATACGTTTGCAAGAATGAATTCTAGTGTTACGCACAACAATATTAAACAGAATGGACTTCAGTGTTACATACATACATATTAAATAGAATGAATTCTAGTGTTATGCACATCCATATTAAACAGAATGAGAAAACGGGAATCAAAGTGGCACCATTTTTTCCCCCTGCATACCAATCAGCTATGACTTTAACTTTTGGGCCAGGGTTAGGGTTAGGGTTAGGGTTAGGGTAGTAAGGCTGTCAGCTTAACCAAAGCAAAATAAGTAAATCATTAGGATGATGCTTTCGGAAAGTCTTGTGAATCGAGTTGGAATTCAGTGATTTCCAGGTTACAATTTTTCTTAGACCTAGAGAAACACACCACCTGAAAGCAAAGTAAAAAAAAAACCTTGATTGATTTTATATTTCATAGCTACAGTATATCATTCAGTCTTTTGAATGTGTTCAGTCAGATAACTGCTGATCTATACCTTAGCTTCATCCATTCATTTTTAATCCATGTGTCTTGATTTGTTTTTACTATTTTCACAACCTATCCTTCTGATAAGCCCTTAGTCCCTGCTATCATTCTGATATATCTTCATTCTTTCTCAAAGGCAAAATATATCATTCCTGAGGTGGAACACAGAAATATGGAATACAGAAATCCAAATAGTCTTTGACCAGGGTTCTCTACATCTGAAGTGTAAGTTTGTCACTTGTTGTTCCAGCCATTTGAGATAAATGTCAAATTGCTATTAATCTTTTAGACAGAATGTTTATCTGTTTACTGTCTTTAAACAATTTGTACATAAATGAACAATCCTTTCCTCCACAGCTTCTATCTTTTCGCCACTCATAAACTATTCTGCTTTGGCTTTCATGATTTCAAAGTGCATGACCTCATATATCCCCATGCTGAATATTATCTGCAATTGTTTTGTTCATGTCATAAGCTTCAGTTCAATGCTTTTTTAACCTTCGCTAATAATCTTATGTGGATTCATCTCAAAGGTACATGGACAAAGTCCATATGCACTTCCTGAACTGTAATGTTAATGGCTGCTCAAAAGACTCAGCTCAATTAATCAGACATGATCTATACTTCAAAAATCTTCCACTCTTTGATCAGTGAAAACTTGCCCAAATGCTCAGACATACTGACTCTGATGACAGATTTTAATAACCTCCTTACAACTGATGTTAACTGACAGGTCTGAAGTTTCTAGTTTCTTCCACATTCTGTTTCTAAGTTATAGGCAAGCTGCCTTACTTTAGGAATTTTTATAAAGTTATGAAAACAGTGTCCTGTCTCAGCTCTCGTATTAAATCTTTCCATATTTTGTCTGAGTGTCAACTTGGAGGAGTTTTATGAAGAGTTTCTCTCTCTGTGGGGTAGGTGACTTATCTCACACAATCTTCTACTGTGGTAACCTTCAAGTCTTGCAATCATGAATGCTGCCAAGACTTAACACTTTGGTGAGGAGATTATTAATTGCAAAGTTAATGTGTAAATTTTGTAAAGGGTTGTTGCTTTCACTCATGTTCCACACTTAAGAACACTCTGCATGCGTGGTTATATAAATTTTTTTTTGACTTCTCACTTCTCAGCTCGAATGAACATTTACAACCCATGTGTCTTCCAAGGGAATGCACTCCTTTAAGAATGGGTGATGTCAAATTCTCCATTAACATCCTAACAGCTTCTAAGCACTTTGTTCTGGTGGAAACAGAGGTTTTAAGCACAGATTCTGTAATGCTTGATGTTGGATTGAAGTCTACCCTAGCATTGCATGCTCATTTAGTAGTGTTTGTGAATTTGTAAATGCTGAATGATAATGGGTGAGAGAGAGAGAGAAGATTCTGCATCAAGATGCATCAGAAACTGATAATGGCCACAGCAGAACTCAATATGCAGCTCTCAGGTATCTGATTATAATGAAACCTCAGAAACTAACTTCCCTGAGCATCACAGAATGTTATTTCTACTGAGAGGAATGCAATTAATGTTTACTGAAATGAAGCAGCACGGTGGCACAGTGGTTAGCACTGCTGCCTCACAGCGCCAGAGACCTGGGTTCAATTCCTGTCTCAGGCGACTCTGTGTGGAGTTTGCACATTCTCTCTGTGTTTGTGTGGGCACCCTCCGGGTGCTCTGGTTTCCTCCCACAATCCAAAAATGTGCAGGTTAGGTGAATTGGCCATGCTAAATTGCCCATAGTGTTAGGTGAAGGGGTAAATATAGGGGAATGAGTCTGGGTGGGTTGCGCTTTGGTGGGTAGGTGTGGCCTGTTTCCACACTGTAAGTAATCTAATCTAATCTGAAGCCTGGCATTATAGGACTCACATATGAGGAGGGAATGAGTCATTTAGGATTGGAGTTCATAAGATTCACTGGAGTTTATAAGAATAACAGGATATTGCAAAGAAAACTATAAAATCTTAACAGGATGGCACATGTTAGATGCAGGAAAGATATTGTCAATAGTGGGGGAATTCAGAACCAGGGTCATAGCTTAAGGGTAAGGGATACACCTTAGGACTGAGATGAGAAGAATCTTCTTCAGCTAGAAAGTGGTGAGCCTATGGAACCGACTACCACAGAGAGTGATTGAGGACACACCATTGTTTTCAACAAGGGGGTAGATGTAGCTCGCGTGGCTAAAGGGATCAAGGGATATGGGGGAAAGAGCGGGATTAGGATATTGAACTTGATAATCAGTCTTGATCATTTCAAATAGCAGAACAGGCTTGAGGGGTTGAATGGCCTACTGCTGCTCCTATCTTCTATCTTTCTATGTAACCCTGTCTGAATGAGTACTAATTGCTCCTAAATGTACATCATAATATACAATACTGTTATTCTTGAATGTTGGGGCAGCAGTTATTGAAAAAACTTCAACCAGTTGGTAAAAATACTTCTATTGTACATTACAGAAAGCAAACATAGAACACAGAAGCTGCATTTGCTTTTCTTACTAAGCAGGGACTGTTTGCTTTTATAACAACAACAGAAAAAATCAACATCACTGAATGATGTCTTCACCCAATTTGGATCACACAGAAGCAGCTATCAATGAAATCCTGGCTGGCTTGGTACACCCAACACTACATCTTGCTGAACGTGATGTTTCTCCTGGTCAATGTCCTCTTCTTCTTCTTCTTCTTCCTCAGAAAATTGCAACTTGTGTCACAGCTGTTTAGTGTCCATTAAACCCCATTTTTGCCCGCTCTGACTGCAGAAAGCAAAGCATGTAAGGATTATCCGAATTGTACTGTAAGATGCCTCCAGGTTAATTCAAGCATTGGAACCTGAAGGAGTCCCATTGTCTGTTCTATGATGACTCTGGTTCAAGAGAAGCTGCATTGTAGCCGTGCTCAATCTCAGTCAATAGGTTTAGTACAGGAGTAATGAACCATAATTACAGAGGGCAGTCTTTGTCTCCCAGCAACCTGCTATGTATGACATTAGGCCCATGGAATGAGTTAGGAACTTGTGAGCAATCAAGGGTGTGGTACACAATACCAGATTACAATCCAACAAGTTTATTTAAATCTGAAGCTCTTGGAGTGCTGTTCTTTCATCAAGTGAATTGGAAAGAGGCGCACAGGGACAGAATACATAGGTGGAGAGACAATGGCAAGATAGTTCCAGATAATTAAGACAGTCAACAGATAAGTACACATAGTGTGAGTAGGCTGAATAATAAGTGAAGGGATGACCTATGAACTGATAAATTAAGGCAGAGAGATAATTACAAATAATCAAATGCAAGATGGTGTGAGAGACAAACCAATTGGCTGGAATAACATGAGTAGGTATCAGAGTCTGATAGCCATGTTCCTCACTCATGAGGAAGGCCTCAATCATGATCTTCGGTTCATGTCACGTTAAAGATAACCACAAGATACTATTCTGTGTTTGTAAAATCTTCCTAACTGCCTGTTTTGATAGCATTTCATAGATTATTTATAATTATCGCTCTGCTTTAATTACAGAGTTTTACAGCATGGAAACAGACTCTTTGGTTCAAACAGTCCATGCCAAATATAATTCCAAACTAAACTAGTCCCACTTGCCTGCTCCTTGTCCATATCCCTCCAAATCTGTCCTATTCATGCATGTATACAAATGTCTTTTGAATGCTGAGATTGTACCCCATCCAACACTTCTTCAGGATGTTCATTTCACACACAAACCACCCTCTGTGTAAAACATTTGCGGAGAAAGTGAGGACTGCAGATGCTGGAGATCAGAGCTGAAAATGTGTTGCTGGAAAAGCGCAGCATCCAGGGAACAGGAGAATCGACGTTTCGGGCATAAGCCCTTCTTCAGGAACATTTGCCCCTCATGTCTTTTTAAAATTTCTCTCCTCTCACCTTAAAAATGTATCTCCTAGTCTTGAAGTCCCCAATCCAAAAGAAAAGAAAACTATCACTAACTCTATTTATACCTCTCATTATTTTATAAATTTCTATCAGGTTGCCTCTCAACCTCCTATGCTCCAGTGAAAAAAGTCCCAGCCTATCAGCCTTTCTTTATAACTCAAACCTTCCATACCCAGCAACATCCTGGTAAATCTCTTCTGAACCCTCTCAAGATTGATAATATCCTTTCTATATCTGGATGACCAGAACTGGACACAGTATTCCAGATGAGGCCTCACCAATGTCCTGGGCAACCTCAACATGACTTCCCAACTCCTATACTCAAAGGACTGAGCAATGAAGGCAAGTGCGCCAAGCACCTTTTTAACCATCCTATCCATATGTGACGGAAATACCAAATAAATATGCACCTGAATCCCGAGGTCCCTCTGTTCTACAACACTAGCCAAAACCTTATCATGAATTGTATAAGCCCTACCCTTGTTTGTTGTACCAAAATGCAATTCCTCGTATCTACCTAGATTGAACTCCATCTATCATTTTTCAGTCCATTGATCCATTTGATCAAGATCCTTTTGTAATCTTAGAAAACCCTCTTCACTGTCTACTGTGCCACCAATTTTGGTGTTGTCTGCAAACTTACTAACCATGCCTTCTATGTTCTCTTCCAAATCATTTATGTAAAAGACAAACAAAAGAGGACCCAGAACTAATCCCTGTGGAACACTGCTAGTCACAGGTCTCAATCTGGAAAGCAACCCTCCACTATTACTCTGTCTCCTGCTGTTAAGCCAATGATGTATCCAACTGGCAAGCTCACCCTGAATCCCATGTGAACTAACTTTACCAATTTGTCTCCCATATGGAACTTTGTCAAAGGCTTTACTAAAGTCCAAGTAAATAATATTCACTGCACCGCCATTATCAATCTTTTTGGTAACTTGCTCAAAAAACTCAATCAAGTTTGTGAGACATGCTTTTCCTCACACAAAACCATGCTGACTATCTTTAAAGAATTTTTGCCTCTCTAAATATCCATAAAGTCTATGTTTTATAATCACCTCCAATAATTTACACACAATTGAAGTCAGACTCACAGGTCTATACTTCTCTGCTTTCTCCTTACAACCTTTCTTAAACAAAGGCACATTAGCCACCCTCAAGTCATCAGATACCTGACCAATAGTTATAGATGATGCAAATATTTCTACAAGGGATTTTGCAATTTCCTCCCTTACTTCCCACAATGTTCTGGGTTATATTATATCAGGTTCCAGAGATTTATCTACCTTTATATTCTCTAAGATCTCCCAAGCTTCCTCTTCTGTAATGTGAACTGTTTTGAAAACATCAACATTTATTTCTCTCTATTTTCTCATCTCCATTTCATTTTCCACAGTAAAAACTGATGTGAAATACTCATTTAGTATCTCTCCCATCTCATGGGGTCCAACATGAAGACAATCTTGATCTTTAAGGGACTCCACCATCTCTCAGGTTACCCTCATGCTCTTAATGTACTTGTAGAATCTCTTTGGATTATTCTAAACCTTATTTGTCAATACTATCTCATATCCCTTCTTTGCCATCCTGATTTCTTTGTTAAGAATGCCCCTGCTCTTTATCTTGAGAGATTCAGTTGAACCAAGTTACCTATATTTAAAATAAGATTCTCTTTTATTCATGATTATAATTTCAATATTTTATTCATCTATTGTACTTTAATCTTACCAGCCTTATCCTTCACTTGAATAGGAACATGAAGTTTGTACAGTTTTTGATTACTTTTGTTAGAGCCACATTACTCAATTCTAATGAAGGAGCATCCCTTCAAAAGCTTGTGATTTTAAATAAACCTGTTAGACTATAACCTGGTGTTGTGTAAACTCTGACTCTGTCCATCCTAGTCCAACACTGACATCTCCATGTCAAGGATGTGGTAAATAGTGAAAAACTTGTTATGCCACTTGTGAAAAGCATAAGAGATTCAATGAGATGCTCTTGATGTTGAAATTGGCCTCACTGGACTTCCCACTTCTCCCAAAACACTTGGCACAATTGATGTTATGCATTGGCTCAACTCATCCACGCCGAGCAGATTTTCTAAACTAAGCCAGTCCCATTTGCCTGGGTTTGGTTGATATCCCTCTAAAACTTTCCTATCAATGTGCCTGTCCAAATGTCTTTTAAATGTTGTAATTGTATCCAACTCTACCACTACCTCTGGCAGCTTGTTCCATACACGCACCACCCTCTGTGTGAAAAAGATCCCCCTTAAGTCTTTTTCAAATCTTTTCCCTCTCACCTGAAACCTATACCTTCTAGTATTGGACTCCCTACCCTGGGAAAAAGACCTTTGCTATTCACCTTATCTATGCCCCTCATGATCTTATAAATCTCTATACGTTTACCAACCAGCCTCTGACACTCCAAGGAAATAAATCCCAGTCTATCCATCCTCTCTTTATAAATCAAAACTTCCAGCCTCAGAAATATGTTTGCAAATTTGTTTTGCACTCTTTCCAGGTTCATAATATCCTTCCAATGCAGGACGACTCAAATTGTATGCAGTACTCCAAACATGACCTTATCAATGTCTTGTAAGCTGTAACATTACATTTCTGCTCCTGTACTCAATGCTCTGACTGAAGAAGGCAGAGTGTTAAATGCCTTCTTCACCACCCTGTCTACCTGTGACTCTACTTTCAAGGAACTATCTACCTGCACTCCTAAGTCTCTCTGTTCAATAACACTCCCCAGGGCCCTACTATTAACAATGCAGATTTATTTTAGCAAAATGCAACATATCGCATTTTTCTGCATTAAAGTCTGTGCCATTCCTCGGGCCACTGGCACAGTTGGTCAACCGCCCACATACTCTTAGATAATGTCCCAAAGTGCCCACTATTCCACCAATTTTGGTGTCATCTGCAAACTTACCATGTCTCTTATCTTCTCATCCAAAGTTTTGCTATAAATGATGAACAACAGTGGACCCAGCACCAATCCTTGTAGCATGTCACTGGTCACAACCTCTAGTCTAAACAACAATCCTCTACCACCACCCTCCATCTCCTACTATCAAGCCAATTTTATATCCTATTGGCTATCTCTGCCTGGATCCCATGTGATCTAATCTTACTAACTAGTCCACCATGTGGAAACTTGCCAAACGTCTTGCTAAAATCCATGTAGACAACATCTACCAATCTGAAAATGTGTTGCTGGAAAAGTGCAGCAGGTCAGGCAACATCCAAGGAGCAGGAGAATCGACGTTTCAGGCATAAGCCCTTCTTCAGGAATCTGCCTACAGCTATCCTTTTAGTCAAGAACTCAATCAAGTATATGAGATGTGATTTTCCATGCACAAAGCCACACTGATTGTCCCTAATCAGTCCCTACCTCTCCAAACACTTATAGGACCTGTCTCTCAGAACCCCCTCCAATAACATACCCACCACTGACATCAGGCTTACTTGTTTGTAGCTCCCTGGCTTTCCCTTTCTTAAATAATGGCACAACATTAGCTATCCTCCAGTTTTCTAGCACCTCACTGTCAATGATACAAATATCTCTGCTAGGCGCCCCACAATTTCTTTTCTAGCTTCCCACAATGTCATGGGATACACTTGATCAGATCCTGGGATTTATCTTTCTTGATGCATTTTAAGGCCTCCAGTATTTCCTTTTCTGTAATGTGAACTCTTTTCAAGACATCACTATTTATTTCCTTGGGTTTCCTAGCTACTTTGTCTTTCTCCACATAAATAATAAAGAGAAATATTAATTTAGAATTTCACCCATCTCCTTTGGCTCCACACATAGGCAACCTCACTGATCTTTAAGGGAGCCTATTCTCTCCATAGTTAATCTTTTGCTCTTAATCTTTGGATTCTCCTTTACTTTATCTGCCAAAGTTATCTCACGTTCTCTTTTATTTATCTCCCGATTTCCCTCTTAAGTGTACTCCTATATCCATGGTACTCCTCAAGGGATTCACTTGATCCCACCTGCCCATACCTGATTCATGCATCCTTTGTCTTCTTGAACAGAGCCTTAACATCTTGAGTCATCCAGTGTTCCCTACTCCTGCCACTATCACTAATAGGAATGTGCAGGCCCTCAACTCTCAACTTTTGAAAGCCTCCTACTTGCTGGACATCCCTTTACCTGTGAACAGCCTCTCCCAATCAACGTTTGAAAGTTCCTACCTAGGACTATCAAAATTGGTCTTATCCCAATTGAGAACTTTATATTGTGGACCAGACTTATCCTTTTGAAACTAATAGAATTATGGCGACTGGTCCTAAAGTGCTTTCCACTAATGCCTAAGTCCCATGCCTTGCCTTATTTCCCAAGAAAAGCTTGTATCTTGTCCCTTCTCGAGCAGGGCCATCTATATGTTGATTAAGAAAGTTTTCCTGAACACACTTTACAAATTCCTCCCCATTCAAGCTGTCAACACAATGGTAGCCCCAGTCTATGTTTGGAAAGTTAAAATTCCCTATTTTTACAGCCCTAGTATTTATACAGCTATCTGTGATCTCCCAACATACACTTTCCCACTGACTATTGCAGGCCCTATCATACAATCCCATCAAAGTGATCATCACCTTCTTATTTCTCAGTTCCATTCATACAGCCTGACTGGACCATCCTTCAGGAATATCCTTTCTAAGTACTGCCATAATGTTTTCCGTCATCAAAAATGTCCCTTCCCCCTCTTCTCTTGCCTCCTCTTCTATTCTTCCTTTAGCATCTGCATCGAGAACATTAATTTGGCAGTCGTTACCCTCCCTCGGCCATGTTTTTGTAATAGCTATGATGTCCCAGTCCCATGTTGCCTTCCTTGACCTGAGTTCATCTGTCTTACCCATCAGGCCTCTTGCATTGAAATAAATGCAGGTTAATTAATCAGTTTTCCTGTGTTCCCTGCCATGCTCTTGCCTGCCTGGTCTACTTAACTTGCTCTCTTTCACTTCTACACTAGCCTCAACCTCCTCTTTTGTCTCCTTACTAATTTTGGTACAACTAGGACAACAGGAGAAATATTTAATGCTGACACGCCTGCAGTATTTAATTTCTGCCAGGGCATCAACCCAAAAAAAGAAAGTACCAAAAATGTCTTTTACACAAGGTATTAAATTTTGTGGAGGAACTTTGTCAAAGTATAAATGCCATTGGGTTTCACAGAGGGTATCTCTGCTTACGCCTGAGTGAGACTTCTCGCCATACCACCTTAAACTTTCCTTGTTCAATACTCACCATGTCCCTACAGTGCCTCTTTGGTCCCATGTCAGCCTGCTTCCCTCACTGTCTGTCATGGGACATTCTTGCTACTCACCAGATATCTTGAATCTCCCCTGTCGCCCACACCTTCTTCAAAAAGGCCATTATGCACTGGCATTCTGAAAGTGCCCAGCATGGCTCATCACCTGTTCTCTGGATGAGGAGTGACCAAACCCCTGATTGATGCTTGCACCATTTCTCTGTCTGTGTTAGAACTAACCCCTGGACTAGCTGCTATAATTAACAGTTCAATTGAGTCCTATTTTTTCACCCTTTATAACCCAGATTCAAAGGCAAGGGAAAATTAGCGCCTCACTTCGCAGACAGGGAAATGGATGTTCTAGACTATAGGGTGGTGCAGAGGAGTTATGTCCTCTTTCTCTAGGAGCAGCAGAGGAGCCTATCAGACCCCACCCGCCTGGGTTGAAGTCACTACCTGGGTCAATGTGGGATAACAAATTACAATGTCATAAGAACGTCAATGACCCTGTTCCCCCCCCCCCCCCCCCCCCACCCAACCCTTACATATGCAGTTGGATCCTTTACAGTAGTCATCCACTGCCTCACAGCCAAAAGCCCCAACCCCCACAAATAGATTTGCCAATCTCCTTCCCACAGCAGTGACTCCCTTTCTCTCCCACTATCTTACATTTATTTGACAGACCTACACTCAGCCCACTCCCTTGAACAACCTAAATGGACAGACTTGGATGAGGAGTGACCAAACCCCTCTGTGATTTAGCTGGCTCCTGCACTGGACACGTGGTGTTCTTTCTGACTATGTTAGAACTGACCCCTGGACTGGTTGCTATAATCAGCAGTTATTTTGAATCCTATTTTTTCACCCTTTAAAACCCAGACTCAAAAGCAAATTCCAGTGCTTCAGTTTATAAATCTCCGGAGATCAGTTTGAAACACTACTGACTGGATATTGAACCCAAAGTTTTATATGACTTCATGCAACACCAGGTAATGCTTTTACCCACACTGATCATTAATGCATTCACGACTTTACAAGCAAAAATTAACTGATTTTAACACTAGACTGAATAGGTAGGCTGTAGACTGTTAATGGCCCAGAATAAATTAATCCAATGGGGGAGGGAGAGGTGAATGATTGAATTTTTCTTCCTCGATATTGCAGGTTATGCTTAAATAGATGCACATTGAATTTAATATGCCTGTTTACAATCTAAAGTTGATAAATGTTTTCTGTGGAGATTATTGATAGTGCTAGTTGGGTCTTCAGATGATTTTCTGGAATGATGTCTGTAACTCTTGCCAATTCTTGTTATGGAGTGGAACATGGAGATTTAGCTAGGATTATTTTCTAATTAATATCAGTACAATTCAGCACCAGTTTTTGGTAGGAATTTGATTCCCCCTTTGGAAAAGGCCACAGATGGGTTGTTGTTGAGATGGGGGTCATATATTTGAGTGGAGTTGGACATTGGTTGATGGGCTGCAGTATTATACACATTGCCAATCCACTTCTGTTGGAGGTTTATTCACTCTTGTGACTCATCTGATGACTGGATCGGCTGGAGGATGACAGGATTTCCTCCCAGATGAGGGTTGAAGCTTTGTCATGAGTCATTTAATAGCTTAAACACCACCAAATCAGTTCTGAATTTCCTGGGCCTGTGGAGTAGGGCTCACCCCAGATTTTTCAACCAGGTGAAAGTGGTGAGGTCACATCGCCCTCTGTGAAAGTTTCTGGCCATTCTTTTATTGTATAAGGACAAGGAGGGCTTTGAAACCTCATGGATTCTGCTGATGGTATTCC
The DNA here is from genome assembly GCF_037043375.1 of Chiloscyllium plagiosum. Taxonomy (NCBI): domain Eukaryota; kingdom Metazoa; phylum Chordata; class Chondrichthyes; order Orectolobiformes; family Hemiscylliidae; genus Chiloscyllium; species Chiloscyllium plagiosum. The sequence goes on along the minus strand of NW_028270141.1, from coordinate 90,525,506 downwards.
CATCTGAATACCAAGTGTCCAGTGCAGGAGCCAGCTAAATCACAGAGAGAAATGTGAGGAGAGGCTGGAATGAGCTAATCCTGCTATATGAAATGAGGGATTTGTTACTAATGTTCCATTTACCTAATGTGCTGAAGACACAGCCAAGGAATTCAATTTCGGAGCAGCTGTTGAGGGCTTTGATGTTATCTCACAGATGCTTATATTTCCGACCTTTATTTTCCCAGCACAAGCCTTCCCAAGTGCTTTATTATTAGTTTCAAATAAGACCATGACATCATCTGTCACCCTAATGGCTTATATGAAAATAGCATTAGGTTTCCAAAACAATCCTGATTATAAGCTTGAGGTTGGACCTTTTATCTGTGCATCTTTTCGAGTTACTTCGATCAATGCAGCCAGTGATGGCGTTTGATTTGAACATTTTAAATATATGAGTATTGGACTTGGGTAAATGAGTCGTTCTACCACAAACTCATATCTCTTCTCATCATGTGTCTCTTCAAAATATATGTTTAATAGTTTTAACTTCATCATTTTGTGTTCTTTGATTTCATCCAGAAAGCAGTGAAGAATATCCTGGCTCTTAAGGGGAATTTCAATGGACTGTTCCCAACTCCAAGGAGGCAGGATTGCAGGCTGCTGCTAACATTGTAGCAGTGGATACTCATCAGGGTCAAACAGAACCCACTAAGGGACAAGGTCCAGATACCACTGAAACTGTCCTGGTATTGGATAGATCTACTGAGCAGCAACTGGGTGCTTTGAGGCTGAGGAGAGTATTGGTCCCGAATCTCACTGAATCCCATTATTGGATTGTGTGAGTCTAAAGGTTGCAACCCAGGCCACGACAATTTACATGGAAGCATTTCCTCTCCCAAGTTCCCAAAAGCCTTAAATCTTCAACATGATTAAACCTTCAACGGGCTTGGCAGTGTACCTCCATCTTGAGTTGCTGTCATACTCTGCTACCCTTCTCATTAGTACCCATTACTCTGGGTTGCGATACCAGCCAATATGGTGCTACAAGCCCTTGGACTGGACTTCCTACCTTGCAAACCTGTTACTGTCCTGACTGGGATGTGAATGTGAAGAGTGAATTGGCAGCCTCCCAGAAGGTCAGCATACCTTCTCTCCATGTGAGACAAGAATTTAGAAATGATTCTAATCTCTACAAATATTTTAAGACCAGATTTTTTGCCAGTCATCTCCAGATCTTACTTTTAATCACCAATTAGTGACTTGTGCAGGAAAAAGTATGGTTAGGTTTTAACCCATTCAGAACTTATTTTTACAATTAAAATCAAACCCTATAAATTTTGATCAGAACAGGATCAAGCTTGACACAATGAGACCAAGGATGTCAGCTACCTGTTGCCAAGCTAATATATGACGAACATATGAATATATGTGTTTCATATTAAAGTCAGCTAACAAGACTGAAACAAGCCAAGGAGCTTCAAAAAGATGACAACAATTATTGGTTGTCACATTGCAGTCCAGTTAATCTCACAGACTAACAGTCATAAAACTTAGGAGGGATATTTCATATATCTACGATATTAACAACATGACAGAAAATAAAAATTATTCCTGCAAACAGACTTGAACTATTCCCTGTTTTAGTACGTTGTAAGCATATAAAGACTATAATATAGTTTCCTGCCCGATAACCAGTATCACTCATTGGGGACAGAGCTTGATCAGACTCCTATGTTGGATGACTGAATCTCCAGTCAGCTAAGGAAAAGCATTGGTCAGGTCTGCAGCTCAGATTTTCCATCGATAACATAAATAGATAGCAATGGAAGATTGGGTGTTGGTGGGGCAATGGACATGTGATAACCTGACCAGTATTGCTCATTACTCTAACTGTTTTGCATTGTGAGCACTGAGATAGAAAACAAGGTTGTTTCAACTTGGAAGTGATACATGTGTAATATTTTTAGATTGTAATCCAAGATAATCAGGAGATTATGTTGTGCAATTGAGTTGATTGAAATCAAATTATCATAGCTCGTGTTTAGAGTTTGCAGGATATATTATAGTTTAAACTCATTAGGATGAAATGGTGATAATTGAATCATTCATTTACCTACTTACTCATTCTATAATCTCACAGGATGGTATATTTATCTTCTGCTGCTAGAAATCTGAACACTTATTTCCCTATAAGATTATAATCAATTATAGGAGAAAGTGAGGTCTGCAGATGCTGGAGATCAGAGCTGAAAATGTGTTGCTGGAAAAGCGCAGCAGGTCAGGCAGCATCCAGGGAACAGGAGAATCGATGTTTCGGGCATAAGCCCTTCTTCAGGAATCCTGAAGAAGGGCTTATGCCCGAAACGTCGATTCTCCTGTTCCCTGGATGCTGCCTGACCTGCTGCGCTTTTCCAGCAACACATTTCCAGCTATAATCAATTATAACAAGATAAACATTAAGGAAACTGCTGAATCAAATATTTGTGGGTGGCACGGTGGCACAGTGGTTAGTACTGCTGCCTCACAGCGCCAGAGACCCGGGTTCAGTTCCCGCCTCAGGCGACTGACTGTGTGGAGTTTGCACGTTCTCCCCGTGTCTGCGTGGGTTTCCTCCGGGTGCTCCGGTTTCCTCCCACAGTCCAAAGATGTGCAGGTCAGGTGAATTGGCCACGCTAAATTGCCCGTAGTATTAGGTAAGGGGTACATGTAGGGGTATGGGTGGGTTGCGCTTCGGCGGGGCGGTGTGGACTTGTTGGGCCGAAGGGCCTGTTTCTACACTGTAAGTAATCTAAAATTATGGTATGTGAACCTACAACTTTTAAAATGAAAGCAGAGAACTTAAATTAATTGGAAGATTTGCTTCGTTAATTCCTTAAGCTTTTATTATGACAAATGAAATAGATTTAATACATTTCAAATTGTCAGAATATCTGTGTCCAGGTAATTCCTGGGAACAACTCCTGATCCATATGTTATAGTTTCATCAGAATGCAATAAAACCTTCCATCTTTTTGTGAGCAGAATTGAGAGTCCTGCGTGGCATATTGTCAGCCTGGTTCCAAGGTAAGGGACATCTTGAGCCAGCTTGAAAGGGAATTGGAAAGGAATGTGGAGGATCCATTTATTGAGGTTCACGTTAGGACCAACAACATAGGCAAGAGTAGAGAGAAGGTTCTGTTTGGGAAATATCAGGAATTGGAACAAAATTAAAGAACTGGACTTTGTGGTTATAATTTGTGGTTCATCATTGAGCCACGTGCAAGTTAGTACAGAGATAAGAAAACCAAGGAAGATTTGCTTCGTTTATTCCTTAAGCTTTTATTATGACAAATGAAATAGATTTAATACATTTCAAATTGTCAGAAAGTCTGTGTCCAGGTATTTCCTGGGAACAACTCCTGATCCATATGTTATAGTTTCATCAGAATGCAATAAAACCTTCCATCTTTTTGTGAGCAGGATTGAGGGCTAAAATGTGGGCGGCACGGTGGCACAGTGGTTAGCACTGCTGCCTCACAGCGCCAGAGACCCGGGTTCAATTCCCGACTCAGGCGACTGACTGTGTGGAGTTTGCACATTCTCCCCGTGTCTGCGTGGGTTTCCTCCGGGTGCTCCGGTTTCCTCCCACAGTCCAAAGATGTGCAGGTCAGGTGAATTGGCCATACTAAGTTGCCCGTAGTGTTAGGTAAGGGGTAAATGTAGGGGTATGGGTGGGTTGCGCTTCGGCGGGGCGGTGTGGACTTGTTGGGCCGAAGGGCCTGTTTCCACACTGTAAGTAATCTAATCTAATCTAAACATGTGGCTAAAGGAAGGGTACTGGAAAGTCATTCAGTTTTGTGTGGCACTGGCATCAGTATTGGGACAGGAAGGAACTATATCATTGAGATGGGCCAACCTGAAACAATCTGGGACCAGGATCTTAGTCGAAAAGATAAGTAGAGTGGTCAGATGGACTTTAAAGTAGTTAAAGAGGTTTAATAACCTATGCTCAGCATAGGTTATTAAAGTTTCCAGAACAAGTAATAAGACAGAGAGTTGGAAAAGGTCAAGAATTTAACTTCAGGCAATGCAGATAAAGGAACAACTATGAGAATGGGATTGATCAAAGCAGTTCTGAAGGTGCTGAATTTAAATGCATGCAGTGTATGAAACAAGGTAAATGAACTTGTTGTGCAGATTGAAATTGGTGGGCACGATGTTCCGGGCATCACAGAAAATTAACTGCAAGGAGATCAGGGCTGCGAGCTAAATATTTAAGCATATTCATCCTATTAAAATGACAGGCAGGGGGGTTGAGATTGCCACCATTTAATTAAGAACAAGAAGTGATGTAGAATCGGAAGACATAAAATTTGTTAGTAGAGTTGAAGAATCTGAAAGGAGAAAAGACCCTGATGGGAGTTATATACAGGCCCCTAGAAGTAGTCAGGGTGTGGGACAGAAGATACATCAAGAGATAGAAAAGACGTGTAAGAAAAGCACTATTACAATAATTATAGAAGACTTCAATATGCAGGTGGACCGGGAATATCTGATTGGTAACAAATCCCAAGAAAGGGAATTTGGAGAATGTCTACAAGACTTTGGTTTTTTGGAACGGCTTTTGATAGAACCCATGCGGAAACAAGGCAAATCTGGATTGGGTAATACGTAATGAGGCAGATTTGATTAAGGAGCTGAAATGAAGGAATGCCTAGAGGGCCAGTGACCATATTATGATAAAATTCATCCTTCCAGGTGACACAAAGATAGGTGGAGAGACAGGCAGTGATGGAACTAGGGACGGTGTAGAAGGGCTTAGGTGGGCTAGGAGAGTGGGCAAAGAAATTGCACATGGAATACAATGTGGCTAAATGTGAGGTTATGTGCATGGGTAATAAGAATAAAAACATGGACTATTTTCTAAACTGGGGAAGGCTTTGGAAATCTGAGGAGTCCTAGTTCAAGATTCTCTTAAGGTTAACATGAAAGTTCAATTGGCAGTTAGGAAGGCAATTGCAATAGTGGCATTCTTTTCAAGGAAGCCAGAATACAAGAGCAGAGATATACTGCTGTGGTTGTATAAGGTTCTGGTCAGATAGTTGAAATATTATGAGCAGATTTGGGCCATGTACCTAAGGAAAGATGTGTTGGTGTTGGAGGGAGTCTAGAGGAGGTTTACAAGAGTGATGCTGGGAATGGAGGGTTTGACATATGAAGAGTGGTTGAGGAGTTTGGGTCTGTACTTGATGGAGTTCAGAAGTTTGAGAAGGAATCTTATTGAAATTTACAAAATACTGAGAGGTCTGGATAGAATGAATGTGGAGGAGATGTTTCCACTTGTAGGAGAGACTTCAACCCAAAAACATAGCCTCAGACTGAAGGGATGACCCTTTAGAACTGAGATGGGGAGGAATTTCTTCAGCCTCTGGATGTTAATCTATGGAACTCAATGCTACAGAGCTGTGGAGGCTAGGTCATTGAGTACATTTTAGATAGATAGGTTCTTGATTGGTAAGGGAGTCAAGGATTATGGGGAGAAGGCAGGAGAAAGGGGTTGAAAACATATTAGCCATGGTCAAATGGTGGAGCAGACTCTATAGGTTGAATGGCCTAATTCTTCTGCTATTTGTTCTGGAAAGTTCAGATAATTGAACAAGGGCAAACCAATCTCACATTTTAAGCATTTCTTTCCTGCAATCCTTAGGAAACTTACACTGATCCAAAGCTCAAGTGTCCTGGGAAAGTGGGATCATGCTCTGAGCAGAAATTGAGGAGACTGGGCCTGTATTGTCTCAAGTTTCAAATAATGAGCGGTGATCACATTGAAGTACTTGGAATTCTTACAGGGCTCAACAAGGTAAATGCAGGCAAGATGTTTCTCCATGGGATATTGTATAATGTAAGAGACCGATCATTTTGGACTGAGAAGTGGGGGAATGCCTTTATTAAGAGGGTAGGCAAAAGTGAGGACTGCAGATGCTAGAGATTAGAGTCGACAGTATGGTTCTGGAAAAGCACAGCAGGTCAGGCAGCATCTGAGGTGCAGGAGAGTCAACATTTCAGGCAAAAGCCCTTCCTGTCGACTGCCCTGCTCTTCGGAAGCTACCTGACCTGCTGTCCTTTTCCAGTACCACACGCTAGACTTTATTAAGAGGGAGTTGAATCTGTGAAATTCTTTATCACAGAGGGCTGAGGAGGCTAATCGTTGATTACTTTCAAGACAAAGATTAATATAGATTTCTAAAATTAAAGGTTTGAAGGGATATTGGAATAATGTGAGGAAAAGTGGAATGGAGTAAGATGATTAGCCATGATTTAATTGAATGGCAGAACAATTTGGCATGGCTAATTGGAATGCTCCTACTTCTGTTTCATTTGATCTTATATTATTGTGCTATTCCATTCCATTTCAAGACCTGATCTCCCATCACTGCATTCCTTGTTGAGTTTCTTTTCGTAAGACCTGTCCTCAGCTGACACCTAATTCTGCTCTGATCTTCCTTTGGCTAGACTTGCTCAACCAAACCTTCCTATAAAGTCTGGTCTAAGCCTACTGATATGAAAAATCAAGCTCCAACAAGTCTTTAGCAGAAGAGATATGCACTTGAGTAACAATCAGCAGGTTACTATGTACTAACAAAGATAACAGATCATGTAATCTTAAGAGTGAGAAATATTACACCTGATGAAAGATATATTTATCTCTGAAGGAATACCCGGCCAACTTAATTTACATGGTTGTTAACAATAGAGATAAGACAAACTGAAACAGCCATGTTAGGTAACTGGAACTGACTGACCCCTCCAGAGACAGGTATATTTATCTCAGTGGGTGGAGCTTTACAAATGCTTCAGATTTACTCCTTTCAGGCCAGCTGCTGTTACTTTTGCTTCTGTTCCAATATCATTCTAAATTCGTCACTTCTAATTTTAAATTGTTTTCCTTGTTGTTCCAACCTCATTCAATCGTTGTTGTTGTAACCTCATTCAATGCCCAAAAACAATCCATTTTTCGAATACAGTTAATTGTATATCCCACCCCGTTTGTATTCATTGTTTCAATAAAATGGAGGCTAAGCCAGTGCAGGCAATGGTAAAATAATTTAATAATTTGCTATTAAACGTACTTCACTAACAGACAAAATCAAAACCTACCTTGGAATTTTTATACTCTATTGTATTATATACTTGTTTTATTTAATGATTATCCAATGGCGTTAGAGACATGCAGTAATAGAGATCAATATGTTTTATCAAAAACCTCTGTTCGGTTTTCAGTTTATGGATACAGATGATCATGCTCAATAGTGAATGACATTTATTGGTAAATCACCACCTGGTCTATGATCAAAAGGTTCTTCCTGTATCATTGTATTAAAGTTATTATGACCAGGTGCGGAGGCCTCCTTGCTTTTTAATCCCCCTTTGGACAGTAGCAACAAATATTTATATTTCTTTCTAGCATGCAGCTATCATCCTTGAATTAAAATGTAGATTCCAAGAAAATGAAGGAGGTGATTACTATGGTTTTCATGAATGAAAGAAAAAGGAATTGTATTACATACCAACTCCAGGGAAAATAATAATTAAGATGTAATGTCAAACACAAACAGAATCTTTAAGCTAACAAATTTAAAAGAGTGAATGACTACTACAAACGAGTATAAAGTTTACACAGTTTTAAAGCTCTTTTGAGTCATTGCGGTGTAATAATCTGAGACCATGGAGTATCCTTAGCAGTGGCACAGTTTGTAGATACCTTTTGAGTTCTCAATGAATGGTTCTTTACCCTATTGACTGGACACTGTTTTCTGAGATGTTGTGAGAAACGAGCAGAGAGAGAAAGCAAGCCTTCCAATTCTTGTTTTAAAAATCATTTTTCTTTCTCAGTGGCCTGTTGCACAAATGCAGGTGTTGAAATTAGTTCATTACATATTCCTGAGTCTACTTCCGTTGTCTCTCCAAGTTGTCTAACTGGCAGGTGAACCTTACATTGACCAACATGTGAAATTTTCATACAAATGTGAAATAAAGAGGAGCAATGAATTCCTTGATGCTGACTCAGTTACTTGGTTTTAATGTCTTTTGAAAAAATTAGAATCTCATGCCCATAGGCTTTTGGCATTCCACATGGGTCTAATAAAGGTTGGTAAGTCTCCGGATCTGATAGGTTGCTTTCTAAGATTTTAAAAGAAGTGGCTCAGATATAATGGATGCACAGATAGTAAACTTCCAACAATCTTTTAGATGATGGAAAAGTCCCAGACGATTGGAAACTTCTAACATAACAGCCTTTTTCACAAAGAAATGGAGAGAAAGGAAATGTAACTTTAGACCCCTTTGCTTAACATCTGACGGTGGGAAAATGTTGGAGTTCATTATAAAAGATATAACTGCAGATCATTTAGAAATGCATAATATAATCAAGCAGGATCAGCAGGGCTCCATGAAGGAGAAATCATGCCTGACAAATTTATTACAGTTCTTTGAAGAGTTAACAGGCTGTATAGATAAAGGGAAACCAGTAAGTGTGATATATTTGCATTTCCAGAAGGTGTTTGATAAGACATCATATAGAAGGCTACTTAATAAGATAAAACCCATGGTTTCAGGTAGTAAATAAAATAAATAGAGGATTGACTAATTAGTGGAAGATAGGGAATTAGGGTAAAAAAGGGGGCTTTTTCATAATTGCAGCTTGTAACTATTGGAGTGCCACAGGGATCAGTGCAAGAGCCACAATTGTTTATAATATACATTAATGACTTGGATGAGGAAAGTGAATGCACTGTACCCAAGTTAGCAAATAACACACAAATAAGTGGGAAGGCAAACAGTGAAAATAACACAACAATTGTGCAGATGAATATAGACATGAGAGTTTATGAACTTTGGCAGAAAGAAGAGTTGAATACTATTTTATTTAAATTGTCCAGAAAGCTGCAGCCTAGATGGACTTGGGAATCCTGTGCATGAATTAAGAAATTATAGCATTCAAACTCAGTGGGCAATAGGAAGGGCTAAGGATTATTGCCCTTTATTTCAAAGGGAATGGAGTAAAATATGGGGAGGTCTTGCTAAATCTACAGAAGTCATTATTCAGTCCACGTTTAGAATACTGTGAACAGTTTTAGTCCCAGTACCTAAGGTATACTGATGTTGGAGGCAGTTCAGAGAAAGTTCACTAGGCTGATCCCGGATTGTCATATGCATTGGTATTCAATATGTTGGGCCTGTACTCATTGACATTTTGGAAAATGAGAGGAGATCAGATTGATATATTTAAGTTTCATAGGGGGTTTGACAAGGCAGATGCAGAGAGGATGTTTTCCCTTGTGTGAGAGTCACGGAGCAGAGGACATACTCTCAGAGTAAGGGGTCAAGATAGATAGACTTTTAATTACTAAGGGCATCAAAGGTTATGGGGAAAAGATAGGAAAGTCAAGTTGAGGATTATTGGATCAACCATAATCTCTTTGAATAGTGGAGCAGACTTGAAAGGCTGAATGGTCTATTTCTGCTCCAACAAAATCTTATGATCTTATGGCCTTGATCCGTGGGTAAGTGATCAAGGATAGAAGTCAAAATTCAATAGACCATACAGTACTTACCACTATTGTAGCACAACTGACACAATGGAGCTCTTGCAGAATTCTTGTGAGACATTATAAATCTCAATATAGATTCTACAGTATGAACATTTATCCGAAACTTGGATTATCAATCAGGTTAACAAAGTGTCTCATTATTTGTTGTTTTTAAAATGTAACTGAAGAGAGGACATCAGTTACATTTTTTGTAAGAATTATGGAAGCTGTTCAACTGATTTGAACTTATCTATTATCTTGACCAGATCTGTTTGTGGTTTATATCTTAAACTACATCCAGGGAGATATTCTCTTATGGTATTCAAAATCTAGGAAAGCATCGGAATGCTGTGGTCATATCCAGTAAATCCAATATAGTAAAACAAGGGCTTCTATTTGATGCCTGGGCACTACTACAATAGCAGATAAAATATATTCAAGTCATATTTCCGTTTGTATGGATGGAAGGAGGGCTTGTGCACAAGAACGGTTCTTTATGCTGGCATGAGTTCAAAATCTAGCAAAAGTCTACAACATCACTTGGAGCTATCATTTTGTCTCCAGTTCCACACAGAATTGATATGTTTCACATACTTACACAGAACCAGCAGTGATTTAGTAGACTGTTGATACAGTCAGATGTATATTATTTTTCACTCAATATATTTTTCTCGAAGTGAAGCCTTCCTCAAATTGATGCCTTTAATAGCTCAGCAACTGCTGAATCATTACTGAAGCTCATAGGGGCTGGCATGGTGACTCAGTGGTTAGCACTACTGCCTCACAGTGCCAGGGACATGGGTTCAGTTCCAGCCTTGGGTGGTTTTCTCTGTGGAGTTGCACATCCTCCCTCTATCTGTGTCTGTGCAGGTGTGTTCTGGTTTTCTCCCACGGGCCAAAGATGTGCAGGCTGGGTGGATTAGCCATGGGAAATGCAGGGCCACAGGGATGGGGTATGAGGTTGGTCTGGGTGGGATGGTCGGTGTGGGCTCAATGGACCGAATGGTCTGATTTTACACTGTAGGCATTCTATGATGAAGTATACAAGCTAAATTCCCTTCGCGGGAGCATGAATTTGCAACTTTGCAGAGTCACAAAAGTGTGATGAAATGAGCCAGGTAGCATTGCTAAATGACTGTCTTATCACATTTATATAAAGAAGACTCCATAAATCCATTATACGTATCTACAGAAGGAAATGGAAATTTAAATTAAAAGCCCTAAAGCAATTGCATGACTTACGTCATTAATCCATTATACAATTATTTGGATCAAGCTGAAAGAAAGTTAAATAAAAATGTTAACCCAGATTTACCTGATAGGGATTCTTCTTTCAAATTTTTTTCGAGGAGTAAGCACAATGGGCTAAAAAACAAGACCTTCACAAGCTTGCTTGTGAGGAACTGAGCCTTGTAGTCTTGGACACTGTCACATCTGAGCCCAGGTCTGTACTGAGTAACATTGACTCTCCTACTCCTCGGATGCTACCTGACCTGCTGTGCTTTTCCAGCATCATACTCTTGATTCTAATCTCCAGCCTCTGCAGTCCTCACATTTGCCTGTACTGAGTAAGCTGACCTCATGTCAGATAGTAATAGGACATTGCTATTGACATCTTGAAGACATAGTTCTGATTGTTTTCCATTAAACCATGGGAGCAACTCTGACTCTTATAGATGGGTCTCCCATCGCAGTCTCACCTGGCTGGTTCTCTTTGTGGCAGTTTTTACATGTTGTTTTCTATCACATTGTCAGTCATGCTTCCCTGCTGGCTTCGTTGGGAACAGTAGTATCTTTTCTTCTGGTTAGTTAAATGACCTCGAGATGGCTGATTGATTCGCATGGACCATGATACTCTTCAGCACTGGGTGACAGTATAGAAAGAGTTGTGAATAAAGAGTTTTAATAACACACCTCAGTCCAGGTGGTAAATGTCCCAGAAAGAACCTTTCCCTGCCCCTGCCACAGGTACGTATGTGGGACTGAGTTGCAAAAAGTGCTGATGCCACATCAAGTCCTGCAAAAAGTTGCCAATGCTGATAAGAAATCTGTCTCTACACAGACAGGAGAGGCAGAAGAGAGAACTAAGAGACTTTTTGTTTATTTACTCCAAATATGTAAATTTGGGTATTGGGCCCAGAGGACCAGGGTCGATGCTGACAGGCCAATTATGGAAGTAGAAGCAGGGATGGTCCACACAGCAGAGCATAGTACCAACTTGGAGACACTAACTTCCAATAATAGTAATTATAAAGAATCAAGTGAAAGTACCGTGACTGATGTGGGAAACATCACTGTTCGCGATGAGGCATCTGATATAATATCACAATTGAGCTGACCCATGACACCACCATTGTGAGAGAAATCATGATACATTATCCCATTGACAGGTTATTTTGCAAGATCTGTGACTCACTCCTTCCAAGTATAGGCATTTTTCATGTCTATTTAAGGAGGAAATATCAAATTAAGAGTACTAGAACAAGATGTTTCAAGTAAGAGAAGAATGGGGAATTTATGCTTTGGCATGACATTATGTAAATTGTAATAGATCAGCAAAACATTTTGGGTCCTTGGTTTGTTTTTTGTTTGCGTTAACATTTGCAACTAAAGTTGACCTTGGTCAGTGTGAACACCAGAGATCAGCTACATTTTGCAGTCAGAAGCATTTGGAAGCCTTTATGTCAGAGGGTAGATCAGGAGAATAGTGTATAAATGGATGGAGGAAGATACAAAGCTTCTTTGCCAATTAGAAGAACAAATTGCAAGAGGCAAATTTATCAACAAATAAATTTCTGGCATCCTCTATAGGATGCCAGAGCCAAAAAACACCAAAGCAAATTTCTGATAAAACGTTGCAGAGCACCTACATTATTGTCTAACTATCACTGCTTGATGCGATAGGTGAAGAATCAAAAAGGATCCTTTGTCTTCTAGCCCCAAACCTCAGGACGTAGATAATCAAGCAACTCAGGCTGTAGAATTTTGAAGCAAAAACAGCAATCCCAAGGTCAGACAGCTGGGGTTAGGGCTGGTTGAAAGTATCACAGAATTGTTAATAACTGGGTGTGAATCAGCTAAAGAGAATCCCAGGTCAATAGATAAAAGTCTAAAAGGCACAGTTGAGAGAGGAATGCAAGTGCAAAGAAACAATGTGCCAAAAGGAAAGAGATGTTCAGAGAAATTTAATTGCTCTATAAAAGCAACTAACCCAGCAAATTATGTTGCATTAGCAATATTTTTATGTCATCTTTCCAAAGAGGGACTAGAACTTAATTTCATTTCTAAACTTCTTGTGCTAAATAATAAGGCAAATGTTAATAAGGTCAGAGGGATGATGGACAACTAATGTGCCCATAGAGAAGGAAGAGATTAACATAGCCATTATGGAAATAGACCCAAAGAGTGCAGCAGGCCCAGCTGGGATGAAATTGGACCATATCCAAGATATCCATGATGAGGTTGCCACATGTCTGCCTAAATTCTTTTCCCTATGGTTGAGAATGTCCACAAATCTAAATTCCTTCAACTGTCTTCATTCTCAAAACTGAAGATCATAATTGGCTGAAAAATAACAATAACTGGAGATCCATCACAATTCGAATCACTTTTCTTTGCCTGTTTATTAAAAGCATGGTTAGTTCCACAGTCCACAGCTCCACAGTCAGCATAAACCCAGACACAAAGGTTCCTTAGTGGCAACCCCAGGTTACAATGAAAATACTGCAATCTTGGATCATATCTTTCAAGGTGCCAAAAAGAATCAGAAGGACCTTACAGTTATCTTTGTAGGTTTTCAACTCTTTAGGATATAAACAGTTAATTAAGGCTTTTCAACGAGACTATTTACCTAATGCCCTTATACGTTTAATTACAAACCTGTATACATGTAATACAGCAGTTATTAATCTCTCAAAAATGAATTAAATAAAGATTGAGAGGTGAGTGAAGCACCAGGTTTCACTATTTCTAATACTTCTTAACATTACCCTGGATCCTCTTCTATGCATCATAGCGAAGGCCAAGTCAGGTGTATCAATGATGATAGATGATGGAAGAATGAACTACTCTGCCTTGTTTTTGCAGATAACATTGCGTTGATGAATGACTCACCGTGGAATGCTGAAGAATCTCAAGGTAGTCCAGACTTTCTGTGAGAACACCCTGACTTACCATTAACAGATTCAAAACATTCAAGGTTTTCATTACATACATAAAGGTAAGATCTTCTTGTACATTTGAGAAGTGTTGGACATTGAGGGGAGACAACAATAAGTATATCCCCCCAGGTGAAATGGAAAAATATGTAGGTGTTTGAATTAACCCATGGGCTGGTGTTATGGATGTTGACTGGGAGGAGAAGTTTAAGATCTAGGTTACCAATTTGGATTCGGCTGCCCTATGTCCTAATCAGAAAATCAATCTTTCAAAACAAATGTAACCCTGAGGATGTATTATCATTTGACCCTCACAGAAGTTTTTCAAACTAACCTCCGTAAACTTGATGCAGTTAGAAATGCCATAAACCAATTTCTCTACCTCCCATCCCATACAACAGATGGCATTTTATATGCCAAAAGTAAGGATGAAGAGTTAGGATTACCTAAACTTGAAGTGCAAATTTTTGCTGCCATCATGAGGAAGAGAGAAGCATTTGAGGTTTCAGAAGATCCCTTTATTAGCTTTCTTTTCAGTTCTCAGAGAAGAACAATTTAGAACATAGAACATAAAACAGTTCAGCACAGTACAGACCCTTCATGCCAGCCTTCTATCCTACTCTAAGATCAGACTAACATACATCCCCTTCTTTGTATTAACTTCCATGTGCCAAAGCAAGAGTTGCTTAAATGTCCCTAATATATCTGACTCTACTACCACTGCTGGCAGTGCATTCCATGCATCCACCAATCTCTGAGTAAAGGACCTACCTCTGACATCTCCCCTGAACCTTCCTCCAATCACCTTAAAATTATGCGCCCTCCTGATAGACATTTCTACCCTGGGAAAAAGTTTCTGGCTATCTAGTCTATCAGTACCTCTCAACAACTTGTATACATATATCAAGTTACCTCTCATCCTTCTTCACTCCAATAAGAAAAGCCCTGGCTCCCTCAACCTCTCTTCATAAGACATGCCCTCCAGTCCAGGCAGCACCCTGATAAATCTTCTCTGCACCCTCTCTAAAGCTTCCACATCTTTCCAAAATTGAAGCGACCAGAACTTACAGATTCCAACTTACAGATTGTAAAGGGATTCAGTGAACTGAAGATCCCAAAGGAAGTTGAGCCTTTTGCACAGAATCCAGGTACTAATTCTGCAATTGAAGTAGATGAGCCCTGAAGTTATTTTAGTTTGAAACATTTAACATCTGAGGTAGTCCCATGAAGTAATTATGGAACATGGAGGGATTGGGTAATAACTAAATGGATGAAACATTCGGGATTAGTTATTTTAAAAGTGACTCAGAATCAAATACTTGCATTAAACCCTTTTATAATATTAAATCATCAAGATTAATTATTGGACCACTAATATGATACAATTTACGTCCTGTTATGACTTTATCCAGGGATAGATCACATATAGAAGCATGGTTCTAAGAAAGGAGTGTTGAAGATGTGTTGAAACATGAGCACATATCTCATGTAACTGTTCATTCATTAAAAATGCAAAGATTAAATTGTGAAGTTGCAGGAATTTTGGGAAAATATAGATGGATGACATCCATTGAGCTGCATCTTAAAGATAGGGAGGGACAACTTCGGAAACCAGGCCTAGTCTTTAAGATGGATCAACATATTGTGGTCATTGACATTATGATTTATTTTGAGGATGATACAAAATCTTTGGAAGCTGCCTGGACTGAAAAGGTTATGAAGTATACACATCTTGACCAAGAAATCAAGGAGCTCACTGGAATGTCCGAATCTGCCCACTTTGGATTTGTTATGGGTTAAGGGGTAGTTTGTATGAACAGAACTATCGTCTCCTAAACTTCCTTGTCATTCAATGTTTTAGGTCATTTGCCAAGATATGTCTTGTTTACCAATTGCTGTTACTTCATAGATCTTGCAAATCTTCAATGACAGATGAGGAGGGCCATAATTCATAATCAACATTCGACTGTTTAGGGATACCATAGATCCTATGGTGCCGGGATCTGGTGGATCATGCAAGGACACTTGGTGCATGTGCCATAATGGAGTTGTAATTGGTTGTGGGTAATTACTTACATTGTGTAAATGAATTTAATATATGGATGTAAGGTTACGCAAATTGAATATAGAATATAGTGTAATGTATAATTAGTTATAGGGTAGTTGTTTAATGTAACACAAACACATCAAATGATGTAAGTCCTTGGGCAACTGACCAGAATGACTTCTAGTTCTAGTTCTCAGTTGGTGAATGACATTTGTCATTTGGTGAAATAGGCCTTTAGCACCTCCACTCGCCCATCCCCACCATTTGTCTTTTCTTCTGCTTTTTTTGGTTATATCAGCATTTGCATTAGAGATAACGTAGTGTCAACGAGTGACTTACAAACCCATGAGAGACACTCCTTGGAGTATGCCTTGAAACGGCAATAGGATGTTGCTATTTACTTCCATATCTTTTGATGACATCGTTCTGATTTATTACCAGTAAAAGGTCAGTTTCCCAAGTAGGTACTCAGAAAAATGGCTATCTAGTGAGGACAAAATGATCTTATTGGCTAATCTGGGAAAATTCATTATCAAGGCTTAATCCGAAAAAGTAGACTCTTGCTTGGAGCTTTCTGGAGTGGGAAATGAGGGATTAACAACTGAATAAACTTGCTGAGGACAAGAAGTATCACTGTAAGGTTAGCAGCTGAGAAAACATAGTTAAACATGAAAATATAATTGAATGTGACAGCAAAATGGTGTAGAGAGAAGGTAATGATTTTCAGTGAACAATGTGATGAGTTAATTGATTCTAATTAGGTGAACAACTTCAGTTGCTGCAACTATGGTGATGTACAGTAACAATGTAAAACAATAAATAGATTTATGAGCCATGCAGCTGTTTTCACAAGCAAAATGATTTAAGGCGGATTAGACTTTTGCAACTATCATATATTAACAAGAACGTCCAAATCGTTTCAGCTCAATTAGCTGTTTTATATACATATATGAACGGAGAATCTCAATCATTTTAAACAAGTGGGTAAGCCCATCTACACAGACATTATTAAAATGCATAAAAAATACAATTCAATAATTTATCCAACAAAGGTTTATCGACATTCATTGAAGAAAACACAGCAAATGAGTTGGACTCCTTTCATAATGTTCTTTTTTCTTCTGTGCAAGATGCTTTTGAATGTCCAAAAACTATAATACAATTGTACTCAACTCAAACAGCAGCGCTTGTAAGAAGCTAAACATGCTAACATGCTAAACAAGAAACAAAATCCACAACTATCCCAAAATGCTCCTGCCAAATTGTTAGGTGCTAACCCCGTGTTACAGTTTTTAGGATGGACTTCTGAAGTGGAGATATCATCCACACCTTTTCAAAAAACTCATTGACGTAATGTGATTGAAGTGGAAATTCTGAATACTTGAATTCCAACACATCTTGGGAACCCAGTATACAGTCCCTAGATACTGTTGTAGTCAGAAAAATAAAAGGTTGGAATCTCCAAGCTGAAAACTACCTTGAACATCCATTAATCACAATGGCACGCACATGATTTGAGTTTCTGAAAGTAAGTGCTTCCTTAAATATTGATTCCGTTTGTATCAGCTAGTTTTAGAGACCAATAGTATAATGCTTTACTCAGTAGCTTGGTCTCTATGTTAGACTTCAGTTGTACCCAGCTAGAATCATTAGCAAGTTAGCCCATGCTCTACTTTTATTTATGAGACCCTTGTTTCTGGTTGGTGATTTTCATTTAAGTTTTATTTGACAGTGCAATAGCTGGAGGCTTCTTAGTGGGAATGGACAGTAAAATGAGTTTAAAATCATTTTAAAGAAACTATTTATTCATGGGCATCACTAACCCTAAGCCAGCATTTATTGTCTGTCCCTAATTGCCCTGAAGAGGATGATGATCTGCCTTGTACAACCACAATAGTTCCTAGGGTATATGTGTTTTTACAGAACTATTAGGAAGAAAGTTCCAAGGTTTTGATACAACAACAAGGGAAGACTAGTGATGTATTTCTAAGTTAAAATGGTGCATGGCTTGGAGGGAAACTCACAGGTGGTGGTTTGACCATGCATCTGTTCTTGTCCTTCCAGGTGGTAAAGGTCATGGGTTTTGAAGGTGCTGCAGAACTCCTGCTGAATCATTTCAGTGTATCTTGTTAATGGTACAACACCAGGTTACAGTCCAAAAGGTTTATTTGGAAGCTCTAGCTTTCGGAGTGTTGTTCCTTGATCAGGTTGCTGATGAAGGAGCAGCGGTCCCAAAAGCTAGTGCTTCCAAATAAACCAGTTGGACTATAACCTGGAGTTGTGTGATTTTTAACTTTGTCCATCCCAGTCCACCACTGTCTTCTCCATGTCTTTGTTAATGGTACACATTGCTGCCAAGCTGCAATCACAGTAAATGTTGAATGGATGGGATGCCAATCAAGCAGGCTACTTTACTTTGTACTGGACAGTGTCAAACATCTTGAGTGCACTCACCCAGGCAAGTAGAGAGTATCTCATAACACTTCTGACTTGTTTCTCACACCTGATAGAAAGAAACTGAACCAGTTTAGTTCAGTTTCTCGATCACGATAATTCTGTGAATGTTGATGGTGCGTGATAGCAACGTTAAGGATGTAAACACCATTTTTAAAATTTTCTGCACATTTGATTGGGGACTGAAATGGGAAAAGGACTATTTTAGGTAACAAAGTTTGTGGAAAGGAATTCTGCACTTTTTAAAAGCAAGCTACCTGACAGCCATTGTAATTTCTGTTTACATGGCTGTTTGTTCAAACAGTGGGGAAATTTCAGTTGCACATGAGATGGAGCTAAGGAACATGTACACATGGAGATTCAGCAATAAGTAATTGATTGATAATGAGTCATCATTCCCCAGACTAATGACAGAGGCCTTCTGCCTGCCAACAGTAATGTGATTGTTGAAGAACTAATTTTTGGGCGGAATCCATGAGACCTCCAACAGGAAGGATTTATCCTTCTTTCTGCAATGTATTAAAAGCACCTCAAGCCTGAAGAAAGCCAATTTATTACACCTCATCAGTTGCTGCAAGATGTGGCTCTTAATCAAATAAGTCAGACTTTGCAAATGTGAACCATTCACCCTGTTCTTGAAGCAAATAAAAGAACGTGGGGAAGGAAGATTGAAGAGCAGTAGGCCCTGAGAAATCCTGTGGATAGGGAACAATGAATGTCTTCACAGCCTTTTCTGTATCACCTGTCCATTGTGGAGAAATTTGTGAAGGAAAGCGACGTTGACCACAAATCCATCAGAAAGTGGTCAGCAAGTAGTGTCCTTGAGACTCGTTGGGAAAAGCAGAGGGCAGGTCCTGTCGAGCGGTATCGTGGGTAGACTGCCAGGAGGGTTTTGTTTGAATGCCTCATCGCCAGAACTTTCAAACAAGCACCAGGACATTGTGTGGCTGGTAGTGAGAAGGACTCTGCCTGTGAGATCCTTTCTGCATGTCCGGACTACTGCGCCACCGCATGCTGCCCTCAAAGCAGCTGTGGAGGGGACAAGACTGTCACGCACTTCCTTCTGGAATGTGCCTATGCAAAGGAAGTCTGGAGAGGAATGCAGTGGAGTTTGTCGAGGTTATTCCGGAGCAGCTCCATGACATGGGACTCAATGCTCTCAGTCTATTCCCAGGACCTACACTGAGACAAACATCAACTGTGCCTGGAGGGCTGTCACCTTGGTGAAAGATGCTCTTTGGTTTGCTCAAAACTTCCTGGTCTTGAAGTTGTAAGAGTTGACCTTGACTGAATGTTGTAGACTGTCACATTCCAAGATCCAGGACTACGTGCTGAGAGATGCGCTAAAGCTTGGGGCAGCCGCTGCCATGGCATAGTGGGGAAAGACTACCATGTAACATCCTTCTGTCAAAGAATGATGGAGATCCATTCAGTATCTGGGCCCTGCTGATGCTTCAGTTAAATGCCAAGAGGTTGTTTGTAAATGTACAGAATGGTGAACGTCAAGGCTTAATTTAGATTAGATTACTTACAGTGTGGAAACAGGCCCTTCGGCCCAACAAGTCCACACCAACCTGCAACCCACCCAAACCCTTTCACCTAACATTATGGGCAATTTTAGCCTGGCCAATTCACCTAACCGGCAGATCTTTGGACCGTGGGAGGAAACCGGAGCACCCGGAGGAAACCCACGCAGACACGGGGAGAACGTGCAAACTCCACACAGTGGGTCGCCTGAGGCGGAAATTTTACCCGGATCTCTGGCGCTGTGAGGCAGCAGTGCTAACCATTGTGCCACCGTGCTGCCCCTGTACCACCGTGCTGCCCTCTGTAAGGGAGCAGAGTATTGATCTGAATGGCTTCATTAACTATACATATACATAAAGATTTATTCTTATGAAGTAAGTATATTTTTGCAATAAATAAATAAATCCAATACCCAGAACAACCATGTTTCATTTTGTGTTTGTCTGTACAGGTATGTAAAAGAAGTTTTATTTGAGGGTTAGACATTAAATAAGTAGAATTATATGCTCATGGTTCATAATGGCTTACCTTCTGCTGGAGTCTATTCCTTCATAAACATTAGCAATTTTTGTTGAGTCCAGGAACTTGATCTGTGCTATCTATCAATTTGGGACTAAAAAAAGCAGGTAAATTGAGGAATTTATAAAAACATTAACATTCCCGATGACCCCGGAAGTAGTGGGACAAGATTTCCAGCATGCTACCCTAGTGAGTTGTGACAAGGAACAATGGTTAGATTCTCTGTGAGCTAGTCATTGCCTTACATTTGTATGGTGCAAATGTTATTTGCCACTTATCCTAAGCTTGGATGTTGTCCAGGTCTTGCTGCATCTGGGCATGAACTGATTCAAAACCTGAGAATTGCAAATGGTGGTCAGCACTTTGCCATCATTGGTGC
This sequence comes from Chiloscyllium plagiosum, assembly GCF_037043375.1. NCBI lineage: Eukaryota > Metazoa > Chordata > Chondrichthyes > Orectolobiformes > Hemiscylliidae > Chiloscyllium > Chiloscyllium plagiosum. The sequence goes on along the minus strand of NW_028270141.1, from coordinate 90,504,872 downwards.
ATATCCTCATTTCTGACCTTATGACGAAGGAAAGGTCATTGATGAAGCAATTGTAGATGCTTTGCACTAGAACACTACCCTAAGGAACACCTGCATCGATGTCCTGGAATTGACATGCTTGATGCAACAGCCAGAACCACGCTCATTTCTGCTAGGTGTGATTCCAAACAATGAAGCGAATTCACCTACTGTTTTCCACTGACTCCAATTTTCCCAGGGCATCTTCATATTACCCTCCATTGAATGCTGGTATCTGTCAAAGGTAGTCACTTTCGTTGCATCTCTGGAATTCAGCTCTTTCATCCACATTTTAATCAAAGCTTTAATTCAAGTCAGATCTGAGTGACTCTGGTGGAACACATATTAAGCATCATTGATCAGATTACTGTTGAGCAAGTGCCACTTGATTGCACTGTTGACAATCCCTTCAATCACTTTACTGATCACTGGGAGTAGATTGGGATGTTAATTGGCTGAGTTGAATTTCTCCTGTTTTTTGTGTATCGACGTACCCAAACAATTTTCCACATTGTTAAGTAAATCCCTATGTAGCTATACTAAAACAGCTTGGCTCAAGATACAGTAGCGTTGATAAAACGTTGTCAGGACGCACAGCCTTTGCAGTATTCCAGTGTCTTCAGCATTTCTCGATATCACATGGAGTGAATAAAATTGAAAACTGGCATCTGTGACAGAGTCTGAGAGTATTACTGCATGGAAAGAGGCCTTTTGGCCCGTTGTCACTGTTCTGGTCATTAATATTGTTGTGCATTGGTAGTGTCCCTATCCCTGAACCAGTTCTTTTCCCTGATATCCAATCCTGGTAAGCCTTTCATATTTTGGTTATTCCACTTGAGATTGGGGAAGCTGAAACCTCCTACTATTATTGCCCTTTTATTTTTACACTTCTCTGAAATTTGCCTACTCATCTGATCTTCTAGGTCTACCTGACTGTTGGGGGTTTGCTGTTACACTCCAGCAATGTATTTGCTCATTTTAAGTTATTAATTCTACTTTTTGGCCCCGAATTGAGGAGCACAAGTTACCATACCTCTTTACTACAATGATTGATGCTTTGATCAATATTGCCAAGCCACCTCTTCTTTCCATTCCCCTCTGTCTCACTTGAACATTCAATACCCTGGAATATTTAGCATCCAGTCCTATCCTTCCCTCAACCATATCTTTGTTCAGTGACTCTAGCCCCTTGGACACCGCACACCCTCCTTGTGTAATGTCTGTAGTTGCTGAACTGCCTGTCTGTACCCCTCACTTTTGAGTCTCCTCTCACCATAGTTCTTCCTATCTGTTTGCTCCCCTTTATGTAGCTGGATTCTGACTGCATTTGCCAGAGGAACTGTCATTCTCATCTTTTTCCAACACACAGAGCAGTCTATGGAACCACAAGAGATGGGTGAGATCCTAAACAAATATTTCTCATCAGTATTTACCATGGAGAAAGGCATGCCAGGGAACTCAGGGAAGTAAATAGTGATGGCTTGAGAAGAATCCACATTACAGGAAAGGAGGCGTTGAAGGTCTTAAAATGCATCAAGGTAGATTAACCCCTGGGACCTGATCAAGTGTATCCTAGGACATTGAGGGAAGTTCGGGAAGAAATTACAGGTCCTCTAGCAGAGATACTTTGATTGAGATTTTATTGTCACCTGTACTCAAGAACAGGAGAAGGAAACATCCAGATCATTCCCTCACTTCCACCATGATTCCTCGCTGCCATAAAACAAAAACCACAAAGTCATAGAGTCATAGAGGTGTACAGCATGGAAACAGACCCTTCGGACCAACCCGTCCATGCCGACAAGATATCCCAACCCAATCTAGTCCCACCTGCCAGCACCCAGCCCATATTCCTCCAAATCCTTCCTATTCATATACCCATCCAAATGCCTCTTAAATGTTGCAATTGTACCAGCCTCCACCACATCGTCTGGCAAAAGTCCATCCCTTAGTCTGTGAACACTCAGGTACCCTGAATCTGTGTCCGCTGTTGCAGCTGGAATGCCACTGTGTCTGCCGTCAGGTACCCGGGCCTACCCATGGCCTGGAGCTGCATCACTGCCACTGGAATCATGTCACCGTTATTCAGCACCATCTCGTCTTCACCAAAGTCGTCGCTACCAGGAGTCCATGCTTGGCTGATCTTGGCAATATAGTCGCTGCTGAAGCAGCGAGGTCCTGCACTGGACTCAAGCTGAATGCTAGACTCACCACTCTGAAGCAGCCAGTGCCTCATCCTGGCTGCCACTGCTCCCTCCTGGGGCTGCCATTTCATCAAAAGCACTGGTCACTTCTGGCCCCTCGGAAGGAACTGCTTCTATTGGTGCTGACATTCTGGAATGGGGACCACTCTCGCCATTCCGGCATCATCGTCAGCCATGGATGAGGCGCCAGAGGACTGGACGGTGACTAATTTTGTGCCATTATTTCAGAATGACTGCAAGGAAAACTCAAGGAACTACAGACCAGAGAGCCTAGTGTCAGTGGTGGGTAAGTTACTAGAAGGGACTTGGAGAGATAGGATCTAAATATGTTTGGAAAGACAAGGACTGATTAGGGATAGTCAGCATGGCTTTGTACATAGGGAATCATGTATCACATTTGATTAAATGTTTTGAAGAGGTGACCAAGAAAATAGATCAATGGAAAGCGGTAGATGCTGTCGACATGGACTTTAGCAGGGCCTTCAACAAGGTTCCACATGGTAGATTGGTTAGTAAGAGCTAGCCAATAGGATTCAAAATTGGCTTGATGGTAGGAGACAGAGGGCTGTGGTGGATTGTTGGTTTCTATGCTGCAATCCTGCGATCAGCAGAGTGCCACAAGGATTGGTGCTGCGTCCACTGTTGTTTGTCATTTATGTAAATTACTTGGATGAGAATATAGGAAGCATGGTTATTAAGTTTGTGGATGACACCAAAATTGATGGTAGAGTGGACAGTGAAGAAGATTATCTATGATTACAATAGGCTCTTGACCATCTGGGCCAGTGGGCCAAGGAGTGGCAGATTGAATTTAATTCAAATAAATGTGAAGTGTTGCATTTTGGTGAGATAAACCAGGTCAGGACCAGCACAGTTAATTATAGGGATGTAGGGAGTGTTTCGAACAGAGAGACCTTGGGGTGCAAGAACGTAGTTCCTTGAAAGTAACATCATAAGTAGACAGGGCAGTGAAGAAGGCATTTGGCTAGCTTGCCTTCACTGGTCAGAGCATTGAGTGCAGGAGTTGGGATGTTGTGTTACAGTTTACAAGACATTGGTAAGATTACCCTTGGAGACCTGCACACAGTTCTGGTCACCCAGGTATAGGAAAGATGTTATGATACTGGAAAGGGTGCAAAAGAGATTTACAATGATGTTACTGAGACTGGAAAGTTTGAGTTTGGATAGACTGGGACTTTTTTCCCTGGTGTATAGGTTTTGAGGGACATAAGTCAAATACAGCCAAGTGGGACTACTTCAGCTTTGGAAAACTGGTTGGCATGGACAGGTTGGGCCAAAGCCCCTTTGTCCGTGCTATATGACTCTATGACTTAATGAGATAAACTTTTCTTGAGTAAGACGTAGTCTGGGGCTTTCCTGACTGCCTGCCTGCCTCTCTTGTGACTGATGGTCATTCATCATTCCCTGACTGCAGTTCTTAAGCTGCACGGTGACCACATCTAAAATATATTAGCTATGTATCTTGCAGCCTTGCAGATGCACTGCAGCATGTCCACTTGATGTTCAATCTACACAACCCAGCGCACAAGCTGGTGAAACCTATGGCACTTTCTGTAGACTGCATGCTCATTTAGACTGCCAGAAGCACTTAAGAATTCCCAAATACTGCAAGTCATGCAACACTCAGGATTGAGCTTTCCCTATCATACCTTTAGTTAAAAAAATCTTCGTCTAATTTTAAGCCTGGTGAAAGATTAAATTTTCTTTTCAAAAGAAGAAACTACAAATCATGTAGTTTTAAACTGAACAAAATACATGGCGAAAGTGAGGACTGCAGATGCTGGAGATTAGAGTCAAAGTTAGAATGGTACTGGAAAAGTGCAGCATGTCAGGCAGCATCCGAAGAGCAGGAAAATTGACATTTCGGGCAGGAGCCCTTCATCAGGAATGAACAAAATGCATATCTACTACCAACCAATCTGTTCACCCCTTTCCACTGCTGTCACTTTTGCCAGCCTTTTGAATACTGGTAAGTTGCCTGTTGGGCTCTAGCTGCTGCCTGGACAGAGCACAATCAGGGCCTGGTCTGTGCCCTCAGGCTCTTATCAGGAAAATCCACAGATGTCTCTCTCCCCAGATTTGCTTCACTAGCTGCTACTCCAGCTGGGTGCCTCTGTGATCAGAATGGATGATAGATTACAAATAGCATTATCTTTATTTATGTCCTGAGTTTCACTCTGATTTGTCTTCCAGTCAACCTCACAATGAAGCCAGCTTACTGCACAGCCTCCCACTGATGCTAGGGGTCTCCAATGGAGGCCAAGAATAAATCATCTACTCTGTATTTTTAGCTAAATTTGAATACAAATGTTCCAGCTTTGCCTTTTGCACTGATGCATTAGGATCCCTGAGCACTGAAGATGGGGTTAATTGTGAAACCTCCTCCTCCTCCTCCACCAGTGAGTTAGTAAATTGTCCACCGCCGTTCACAACTGGACGTAGCTAGCCTCCAGAGCTTAGATCTGATCCATTGTTCATTGGATCACTTAACCCAGTTTATTCCATGCTGCTTCTTCTGTTTGGCAGACAAGCAGTCCTGTTTTGTAGCTTTATGAGGAGATTGGTGCTTCATTTGAGGATATGCCTGGTGCTGCTCTTGACGTGCTCTCCTGCAATCTTCAGTGAGCCAGAGTTGAGCTCTGACTGTATGGTAATGGTAGAGCTGCGGGGTATGCCAGTCCATGAGATTGTGGTTGGATACTATTTTACTGTTGCCAATGGCCCATGGTTGACCAGTTTTGGGATGCTTGATCTGTTTGAAGTTTATCCCATTTAACATGGTGATAGTGCCATGAACAGGATGCGAGTATCCTGAACATGAAAACAAGACTTACTCTCCACAAAGATTGTATGGTGGTCACTTCTACCAATGCTGTCATAGGCAGATGCATCTGATAGAGTCGGATTAGTAAGGCAACATCAAGTAGGACTTTCCCTGTTGTTGGTTCACTCACTAGCTGCAGTTGACTGAGTCTAGCAGCTACATTCTTTAGGGTGCAGCCAGTCTGGTCTGTAGTGTAATATTCAGCTACTCTTGGTGATGGACATTGAAGGCCTTCTACCCAGAGTATATTCTGACCCTTACCCTCAGTACTTTCACAAGGGGATGGGGATGAGCAATGTGTAGTAATCAGCAGGAGGTTTCCTTCCCCAAGTTTGATCTGATGTCCTGAGGCCTCATGAGATCTACCGTCTATATTGAGAATGACTCCCTTTCATCTGCATACCCCTGAATCACTCCTGGTGATGGTGTACTTAGGACATCGTGTGCAAGGTATGAATAGGTGAGTTCGACTGTCAGGCTGTTGTTTGATCAGTCTGTGGGACAAATCTCTCAGATTTGACACAACATCCATAGCGTTAGTGAGGAGGTCTTTGCAGGGTCAACAAGACTAACTTTGCTGTTGTCATTTCTGATGCCAATGTCAATGCCAGCTGTTCCTTTTGAATGCTTCCTTTCTTTGTAAGAGTTTTATCTAGTGGAATAACTTGTTTAGTCATTTCCAAGATCCATTGAGAGCCAATCATGTCGTTGTAGCTCTGGAGTCATATATAGACCAGATCAGGCAAAGCTAGCTGATTTTCCTTTCTGAAAGGGCATTTGTGAACCAGATGGCTTTTTATAACAATTCATAATCATTGTATGGTCGGCATTAGGTAAACTTTTCATTTCAGATTTTTATTGAATTCAAATTTCATGGTGGAATTCAAACCCATGTCCACAGACCATTAGCTCCAGCCTCTGGTTTACCAATTCAATGATGTTACGTCTACATCACTGTCTCCGACAAACCCATGAGTTCCCATGAAGAAGGGTTTGGTTCAAATCAGGGGCCTTGATTTTTTTAGTGCGTGATGGAGATGGGCATTACTACATATGTTTTATACAATTGTCTCTGAACCAAAAGTCAAGGCCACACATACAGGCCATATCAAGGAGAAAGTGATGACCGTAGATGCTGGAGATCAGAGTCAGAGTGTGGTGCTGGAAAAGCACAGCCAGTCAGGCAGCATCCGAGGGGCAGGAGAATCAATGTTTCGAGCATAAGCCCTTCATCAGGAAGGGCTGATGAAGGGCTTATGCTCGAAATGTTGATTCTTCTGCTCAGATGCTGCCTGACCTTTTCCAGCACCACACTGTTTGATGTCGGCCATATACCCAACTTAGGTTGCATTTTTCCTTGAAAAGAACTGCAACCCATTTGTACCTTAACATTATAGTTGTACATTACAGTGCTGTATCAACTTAAACAGGAAACATTTTAAAGACAAATTAAGTAGCTGTGTTTAATATGTTTTAGAAACTATTAGGAATTTCTTTGTAAATAAGTGCCAACATTTATGAAGATAAATTTAAGTTCTCAAAAGCTGTAAGGTGAATAGCAACTATTGATTTTCTGCAAAGTGATCAATAGGTTATCAGCAAACGTGGAGCTAAGTGACAAAACAAAGAGCAAAAATCAATACAATGAGGCCAAGGACCAAATCAATGAAGGAAAGTCTTAATAATGCATTCAGCAGATGTTTTACTCACTTTGACAGGAAGAAAAAGATTTCAACTACCCTGTCCTTTTGTTGAATACATTAGGGGAAAGGTTTCGTACTCCTGTTGAATGTAAATGCTAATTTTTAATTTAAAATAATTCAAAAATCACCTGAAAGTCATGAAAATACAAGTGTTTTGTAAATGTGCAACTTATGCAAAAGTGCCCAAGGAAGACATTTTTAAATCTAATTTTGCGCTGCATGTTTTTATTGGGCTGTCTAGAAATTTCAAAGTAAAAGGCAGATACCAAAGGGCTGAATTTTAAAATGGAAGCCAATTTTTCAGTACCTTTTATGTGTTACAACATGGGTTTGATATAAATGAGTTTTTCAATCAACCACAAAGATATTTTCAGAACTGAGGCCGATTGAGTCAAATTCCATTTTGACTCCAGGTAGTTCTTCTATAAAGCAATAGCTGTGTTCTTGAGTGACCCCGCACTATATAAAAATCATGCAATAAAAATATCATATAGTGTTGGTGATGCAATTGCACTATAGCTGACACACATTTTAAAAATAACTTCCCCTATTTGTCAATCGCGTTATAGCCAATTCACGTTGATGAAATGTGTGTTATAGCAGAATGACCTATACTTGTGATCACATGAGATTTTTACTAGTGTTTTAGTGATTGAATTCCACAATTCAGCTTGCTTCTAACTAAATATTCAATAAGGGAAATTCACTTTGTATTATGTGGCAAGTTTGTTACTGACTTAGTGATTAAATGTTGCAATTCTATCAACACAAACAGTGGTCTCAGTTGTAATCGACAATCATGCTTCCACATCCTCCCTCCTCCTTGTCACAAGAAAAAAGGGTCAAGTGAGAGATTAATTTCTGGAAATTATTTATGTCACACTCCTGTGTGCAGGGTTTCCACATCTTTAATCTGCCTGGAAACACCAAACCCTGCCAGGCTGCAGTGCAGCCCTCTGCCATCCTGTCAAAATCATAGCCCATATATTATCAGCCTCTTTGATTCTGTTATTCATCCTATCATGCAACTTGATGCATGAGTCTAGTTTGAGACTACTGAAAAACAATTTTAAAATGGTTTAAACTTAATTTTGAGCTTAGTTAATTTTAGTAGGGAATAGATACTCTTTCAACGTTAGAACTGGGTTGACCTTCAGAAGTTGGTGCATCTTGTGGGGATCAGTGCGGAAGCTGTTGTTATGTCTTGTGGTCTGTATGTCAATATACCTTGAAGAGACAAGGTCATGATATCAACACTGTATTACAGGATTTGACCTGAAGGGATAAAAACTTCATACTCCATTTAACTTTGGATCACTTGCAACAAGATGCATTTGTGGATGTGTACTTCTCTGTTGGAACCTAATAGCTGATACTAACTCAGACCCTTCTGTACTTGAGGAATATAACGACGTTGGTGTTGGACGGGGGTGTACAAAGTCAAAAGTCACCCGATACCAGGTTGTTGTCCGGCAGGTTTATTTGAAATCACAAGCATTCGGAGTGCTGCCCCTAAGTCCTTATTCATTGACACTCTGAATTACCTGGAATTATCTTGCCTTTGTTTCTCTGTATATATATTCTGTGCCTGTGTGCTTCCTTCCACTTCACCTGATGAACAAGCAGTGCTCCAAAAGCTTGTGTTTTTAAATAAATCTGTTGGAGTAGAACCTGGTGTCATGTGACTTCTGACTTTGAAGAACATAGAGTCATAGAGTCATAGAGATGTACAGCATGGATCCTTTGGTCCAACCCGTCCATGCCAACCAGATATCCCAACCCAATCTAGTCCCACCTGCCAGCACCCGGCCCATATCCCTCCAAACCCTTCCTATTCATATATCCATCCAAATGCCTCTTAAATGCTGCAATTGTACCAGCCTCCACCATATCCTCTGGCAGCTCATTCCACACACGTACCACTCTCTGTGTGAAAATGTTTCCCCTTAGGTCTCTTTTATATCTTTCCCCTCTCACCCTAAACCTATGCCCTCTAGTTCTGGACTCCCCAACGCCAGGGAAAAGACTTTGCCTATTTATCCTATCCATGCCCCTCATAATTTTGTAAACCTCTATAAGGTCACCCCTCAGCCTCTGACGCTGCAGGGAAAATAGCCCCAGCCTATTCAGCCTCTCCCTGTAGCTCAGATCCTCCAACACTGGCAACATCCTTGTAAATCTTTTCTGAACCCTTTCAAGTTTCACAACATCTTTCCGATAGGAAGGAGACCAGAATTGCACGCAATATTCCAACTGTGGCCTAACCAACAGTAGCCGCAACATGACCTCCCATCTCCTGTATTCAATACTCTGACCAATAAAGGAAAGCATACCAAACGCCTTCTTCACTATCCTATCTACCTGCGACCCCACTTTCAAGGAGCTATGAACCTGCACTCCAAGGTCTCTTTGTTCAGCAACACTCCCTAAGACCTTACCATTAAGTGTATAAGTCCTGCTAAGATTTGCTTTCCCAAAATGCAGCACCTTGCATTTATCTGAATTAAACTCCATCTGCCACTTCTCAGCCCATTGGCCCATCTGATCCAGATCCTGTTGTAATCTGAGGTAACCCTCTTCGCTGTCCACTACACCTCCAATTTTGGTGTCATCTGCAAACTTACTAACTGTACCTCTTATGCTCGCATCCAAATCATTTATGTAAATGACAAAAAGTCGAGGACCCAGCACTGATCCTTGTGGCACTCCACTTGTCACAGGCCTCCAGTCTGAAAAACAACCCTCCACCACCACCATCCTCTGTCTTCTACCTTTGAGCCAGTTCTGTATCCAAATGGCTAGTTCTCCCTGTATTCCATGAGATCTAACCTTGCTAATCAGTCTCCCATGGGGAACCTTGTCGAATTCCTTTACCGAAGTCCATATAGATCACATCTACTGCTCTGCCTTCATCAATCTTCTTTGTTACTTCATCAAAAAACTCAATCAAGTTTGTAAGACATGATTTCCCATGCACAAAGCTATCCCGAATCAGTCCTTGCCTTTCCAAATACATGTACATCCTGTTCTTCAGGATTCCCTCCAACAACTTGCCCACCACCGAGGTCAGGCTCACTGGTCTATAGTTCCCTGGCTTGTCCTTACCACCCTTCTTAAACAGTGGCACCACGTTTGCCAACCTCCAGTCTTCCGGCACCTCACCTGTGACTAACGATGATACAAATATCTCAGCAAGAGGCCCAGCAATCACTTCTCTAGCTTCTCACAGAGTTTTCGGGTACACCTGATCAGGTCCTGGGGATTTATCCACCTTTAACTGTTGCAAGACATCCAGCACTTCCTCCTCTGTAATGTGGACATTTTGCAAGATGTCACCATCTATTTCCCTACAGTCTATATCTTCCATTTCCTTTTCCACAGTAAATACTGATGCAAAATATTCATTTAGTATCTCCCCCATTTTCTGTGGCTCCACACAAAGGCCGCCTTGCTGATCTTTGAGGGGCCCTATTCTCTCCCTAGTTACCCTTTTGTCCTTAATATATTTGTAAAACCCCTTTGGATTCTCCTTAATTCTATTTAGAACATAGAACATAGAAGAATACAGCGCAGTACAGGCCCTTGGGCCCTCGATGTTGCGCCGATCCAAGCCCACCTAAACTACACTAACCCACTATCCTCCATATACCTATCCAATGCCCTCTTAAATGCCCATAAAGAGGGAGAGTCCACCACTGTTACTGGCAGGGCATTCCATGAACTAACGACTCGCTGAGTGAAGAACCTACCCCTAACATCAGTCCTATATCTACCCCCCCTTAATTTAAAGCTATGCCCCCTTGTAATACCCGACTCAATACGCGGGAAAAGGTTCATACTGTCGACCCTATCTAACCCCCTAATCATCTTGTACACCTCAATCAAGTCACCCCTAAACCTTCTTTTCTCTAGTGAAAACAGCCCCAAGTGCCTCAGTCTTTCCTCATACGATTTTCCTTCCATACCAGGCAACATCCTGGTAAACCTCCTCTGCACCCGTTCCAATGCCTCCACATCCTTCCTATAGTATGGCGACCAAAACTGCACACAATATTCCAGATGCGGCCGTACCAGAGTCTTATACAACTGCATCATGACCTCAGGACTCCGGAACTCAATTCCTCTACCAATAAAAGCCAGTACGCCATATGCCTTCCTCACCGCACTATTTACCTGGGTGGCAACTTTCAGAGATCTGTGTACATGGACACCAAGATCCCTCTGCTCATCCACACTACCAAGTATCCGACCATTAGCCCAGTACCCCATCTTTTTGTTATTCTTCCCAAAGTGAATCACCTCGCACTTAGCTACATTGAATTCCATCTGCCACCTTTCTGCCCAGCTCTGCAGCTTCTCTATATCCTGCTGTAACCTGCCACATGCTTCCTCACTGTCAACAACTCCTCCGACTTTCGTATCATCCGCAAACTTGCTCACCCAACCTTCTAACCCCTCTTCCAGGTCATTTATAAAAATGACAAACAGCAATGGTCCCAAAACAGATCCTTGCGGAACACCGCTAGTGACGGCACTCCATGAAGAAACTTTGCCATCAACTACTACCCTCTGTCTTCTTCCATCCAGCCAATTCCTAATCCAAACCTCCAACTCACCCTCAATGCCATATCTCCGTATTTTCTGCAGTAGCCTACCATGGGGAACCTTATCAAACGCCTTACTAAAATCCATATATACCACATCTACCGCTTTCCCCTCATCAACCTCCTTCGTCACCTTTTCAAAGAATTCAATAAGGTTTGTGAGGCACGACTTGCCCTTCACAAAACCATGCTGACTATCCTTGATCACATTATTCCTATCCAGATGTGCATAAATCCTATCCCTTACAATTCTCTCTAAGACTTTGCCCACAACAGAAGTGAGACTCACCGGCCTTTGCGAAAGCTATCCCATGTCCCCATTTTGCCCTCCTGATTTCCGTCTTAAGTATACTCCTACTTTCTTTATACTCTTCTAAGGTTTCACTCGATCTATCCTGTCTATACCTGACATATGCTTCCTTCTTTTTCTTAACCAAACCCTCAATTTCTTTAGTCATCCAGCATTCCCTATCGCTACCAGTCTTTCCTTTCACCCTGACAGGAATATACTTTCTCTGAATTCTTGTTATCTCATTTCTGAAGGCTTCCCATTTTCCAGCCGTCCCTTTACCTGCGAACATCTGCCTCCAATCAGCTTTTGAAAGTTTTTAGATTAGATTAGATTACAGTGTGGAAACAGGCCCTTCGGCCCAACAAGTCCACACCGACCCGCCGAAGCGAAACCCACCCATACCCCTACATTTACCCCTTATCTAACACTACGGGCAATTTAGTATGGCCAATTCACCTGACCCTGCACATCTTTGGACTGTGGGAGGAAACCGGAGCACCCGGAGGAAACCCACGCAGACACGGGGAGAACGTGCAAACTCCACACAGTCAGTCGCCTGAGGCGGGAATTGAACCCGGGTCTATGGCGCTGTGAGGCAGCAGTGCTAACCACTGTGCCACCGTGCCGCCCAAATACCATCAAAATTGGCCTTTCTCTAATTTAGAACTTCAACTTTTAGGTCTAGTCTATCCTTTTCCATCACTATTTTAAAACAAATAGAATTATGGTCACTGGCCCCAAAGTGCTCCCCCACTGACACCTCAGTCACCTGCCCTGCCTTATTTCCCAAGAGTAGGTCAAGTTTTGCACCTTCTCTAGTAGGTATATCCACATACTGAATCAGAAAATTGTCTTGTACACACTTAAGAAATTCCTCTCCATCTAAACCTTTAACACTATGGCAGTCCCAGTCGAAGAATGGAAAGTTAAAATCCCCTTCCATAACCACCCTATTATTTTTACAGATAGCTGAGATCTCCTTACAAGTTTGTTCCTCAATTTCCCTCTGACTATTGGGGGGTCTATAATACAATCCCAATAAGGTGATCATCCCTTTCTTATTTCTCAGTTCTACCCAAATAACTTCCAGGATGTATTTCTCGGAATATCCTTCCTTAGCACAGCTGTAATGCTATCCCTTATCAAAAATACCCCCTCCTCTTTTGCCTCCCTTTCTATCCTTCCTGTAGCATTTGTAAACTGGAACATTCAGCTGCCAGTCCTGCCCATCCCTGAGCCATGTTTCCATAACTGCTATGATATCCCAGTCCCATGTTCCTAACCATGCCCTGAGTTCATCTGCCTTCCCTGTTAGGCTCCTTGCATTGAAATAAATGCAGTTTAATTTATTCGTCCCACCCTGTCCCTGGCTGCCTTGACTGTTTGACTCACTTCTGTTCTCAGTTATACCTGTCTCACATCGATCTCTCTCCTCACTATCTGCCTGGGTCCCACCCCCCCCCCCCCCCCCCCCCCACCTTACTAGTTTAAATCCTCCCAAGCAGTTCTAGCAAATTTCCCTGCCAGTATATTAGTCCCCTTCCAATTTAGGTGCAATCCGTCCTTCTTGTACAGGTCACTTCTACCCCAAAAGAGATTCCAATGATCCAAAAATGTGAATCGTTCTCCCATACACCAGCTCCTCAGCCATGCATTCATCTGCTCTATCCTCCTATTCCTGCCCTCACTAACTTGTAGCACTGGGAGTAATCCAGATATTACTACTCTTGAGGACCTTCTTTTTAAATTTCTACCTAACTCTCTGTAATCTCCCTTCAGAGTCTCAACCTTTTCCCTTCCAATGTCGTTGGTTCCAATGTGGACAATGACCTCCTGCTGGCCCCTCTCCCCCATGAGAACATTCTGCACCCTCTCTGAGACATTCTTGATCCTGGCACCAGGGAAAAAACACACCATTCTGCTTTTTCTCTGCTGGCCACAGAAACGTCTATCTGTACCTCTAACTGCAGAATCCCCTATTACAATTGATCTCTTGGAAACCGATGTACCCCTCGTTGCTTTAGAGCCAGTCTCAATACCAGAAACTTGGCTGTTTATGCTACGTTCCCCTGAGAATCCATCACCCCCTACATTTTCCAAAACAGCATACCTATTTGAAATGGGTATATCCACAAAAGACTCCTGCTCTAGCTGTCTACCTCTCTTACCCTTCCTGGAGTTAACCCATCTATGTGACTGTATCTGAGACTTCCCCCCTTTCTATAACTGCCATCCATCACATACTGTTGCTGTTGCAAATTCCTCATCGCTTCTATTTGTATCTCCAACCGATCCACTCGATCTGATAAGATTCACATCCAACAGTATTTATGGCAGATATAATCTGCAGTAACCCTTAAACTCTCTTTAAACTCCCACATCTGACAAGAAATACATATCACTGCAAAGGCCATTTTTGCTCCTTCACAATCTACAGACCCAGAAAATAACACCGTCTTATTCCTCTACAAACACTGTACCAGGTTAAATTAGTAGCTATGGCTTATATTTTAAGTTTAATCCAGAGACTTATCTCCAAAAACATATAATCAAGAAAGAATCCACTCTCCTCACTACTGCAGCCTTTCTCTTGGACAGACTTAAAACAACAATTAACTTATCTGATTCTGTGCTGTGAACTTCGCCCAACAGTTCCTCCAAGAGTAGTTGTGAATTTCACTGTTTGTTAATTTTCCCAGATGCACTCCGATGTCCAGCAATACATGAATTCAAACAGCAAAGGCAGTAACTGTGCAGGTTTTCTCTCTCTCTCTCTCTCTCTTCACTGTCCTCACCATGTGGCCAATATAGTTTGTACATAATAGTTTCTTGCAATAAATGTCTGTTGGACTCAGCAGTATTAACATATCCAGGCTAATTTTCTTCTGTTATGGGAAGTAATGTAAGCATTGTACATCAAATAAAATACCCTTCAGCTGGCAGAAGCTGGCATTGTGGTAGCAGTATGTCAATGTGTCTGAAGAATTATTAATTCCCATGGATGCTTGAGTAGGTAGGAATGGATTAGAAAGAGGAAAGTTTGCTATTCTTGTTCCAGTAGCAAATTCTTACAGTAATACTTTCATTGGTTTGGTAATTTAAAGAATATGATTAAAGTTTAACAAAAAGGTAAAGATACAAAAAAAATTGAGTCTCACTTCTGGTAGATTTCTTTCAATTTCCTTCAAAAAGAATTTAAATCACAGCATCATAAAAGAAAAAAATAAACAGACAGTCGAGTATATTCTAATCTCAAACTTTATCTTGAAGGGTTAGATAACACGCCGTTATTGTTTTGTTAGAACCCCAAAATCTGCTGAGCAAGTCTCAACATCTATTAAAAACAAATTACTTTTGACTTTTGAAATCTGAAACAAACATGGAGAAACTTGAAATGTCTGACAATCTCTTTGGAGAGAAAAACTGAGTCAACATTTCAAGTACTTAGATATAGAATTCCTACAGTGTGGAACAGGCCCTTTGGTCGAAGATGTCCACACCGACCCTCCGAAAAGTAACCCACCCAGACCCATTCCCCTACCCTACATTTATCCCTTACTAATGTACCTAATATACCCCCCGCCACCCGGAACACTATGGGCAATTTTTAGTATGGCCAGTTCACCTAACCTGCACATCTTTGGATTGTGCAGAAACTGAACAACCCGGAGAAAACCCACGCAGACATGGGGAGAATGTACAAATTCCACTCAGTCACCCAAGGCTGAAGTTGAATCCAGGCCCCTGGCACTGTGATGCAGCAGTGCTAACCACTGAGCCACCATGCCACACTGCTACCACACTGCAGCTGCAGGGTATTTTATTCCATGTACAGTGCTTGCATTGCTTCCCATAACATAAGAAAATTAACCTGGATATGTTGATATTGCTGAGTCCAACATTTATTGCAAGAAACTATTATGTGCAAGCTACAATGTTACATTCCTGTTAACTCAAAATATTAACTGTATTTCTCTTCACAGATACTGCCAGACCTACTGAGTCCCAATATCTGCCCAATTAACTTCAATCTCAGTTTATGGCCCTAACATCAGCTTACTGAATCCCATTATCAGCCCTATTAAGCCCTGACATCAACTCTCAGAGCCCCAGAATTAGTTAATTGAATTCAAAAATCAACTCTCAGAAACTCTGAATCAACAGTTTAGATATCAATGTGACATTAGGACTGCATCTGTGGCAATCAAGGTACCTTAGCTAATATATCAGGAATTAGAATGTTTATTTCTTTTAAATGCTGCACTGGATGCTTTTAACTTGAGCGACTTGTTGTGGTAGCATCACTGAAGTGTGGCGAAAAATAATTTTGTGTCAATAACTGCAAAATCCTGAGCTCTGGACATAATTACATAAAGAGGTAATTCAATAATACTCGGTTGTCAGTATGAAACTGAAAGGAGGACAGTTTGAAGAATCAGTACTATGTTATTGCATCTGTGCCTCTGACCCACGTTTTCTTTAAGTGTGGTTCCATTCTTGGAAAACAGTATCTTTGCATTTAGTCTAGCACTATTCCTGCTTTGGGTTGTCTGTGTAGTTTATTCCTTTATTGATGCATTGATATAGATATCATAGAATCCCTACAGTGTGGAAGCAAGCCATTTGGCCCATTGAGTACATACGAAGATCATCCCTCCCTGATACTCCCTGTAACCATGTATTTCTCATGGCTAGTCTAGCTATTCTGCACATCCCTGGACATAATAGACAATTTAGCATAGCCAATCCACCTAACCTGCACATCTTTGGACTGTGGGAGTGTTATGGACTAAGCCAGACCACTCAAAACATTCTTAAGTAGGCAACCCAGATCATAACTTTGCAACTTTTTTCAGGAAGTGAAAACTACCTGGAGTAAATTAGCTAGGTTGGACTACCAGGTTTTTAAACAGTCAAAACATTTATTCACGAAATTACACAATGAAACACAAAGAACAGAATAAAGAACACTACAGAACTCAGTCTATTCAAACTAGACTTTATTACGCTGTTCTGAAAATGCACAACAGCCCCAGTGAGCAAACCCCCTTAAAAAGAAATGGTAAAAATGGAACAAATGCTTACAGGTTGAAGTTAGAAGGAGAGAGAGTTTAGCAACCTTTTTCCACACAGCTCACTGTTAAACTCCTAACTAGTTCTGGACTGAACTGCTCAGCTAGTGAACTGACTACTCCCCTTTTATTATACGGGTCACTTCTAAAATGTGACCACTTTGGCCTGAAGTCTCATCTGTTTACACATGAACAAAAGGCTCTCAAAATCCTTTTTCAACTCTGTACCAAACTAGTCATCTTGGAGCGGAGAAAGGCTTTACAGCCCCTCTGAAAAAAACCAAGGACACAGTATCTTTGAGAAAAGGAACAGCTTTGTGACAGGAGGAATTCCACACAGACACAAGGCAAATATGCAAACTTCACAGAGTCAGTTTCTCAAGGGTGGAATTGAACCCAGTCCCTGATGCTGTTGAAGCTGCAGTGCTAACCACTGAGCCATGATGCCACCCAGATTTTTTTTTTGAAGACCCTCCCATGATATTCTTTTTCCTTATGACAAGAACTAATTTCTTGATGAATAATGGAACACCAATTTTTTTCCAGCCTCCTCTGTCTTGCCTGAAGATTCTAAACGTCACTCTACTGTAATATCTGTTGTAAACTTCAATTAAACAAAGGATATAAACCTCACCATTTGCAATTTCTTCTCACCTAGAAATATTGCAGTCTGCTGGAACCTCTCTTTAATATTTTAAAAATTGATTTAACTCCAGTTATAATCATATAATTAACTCTTAATTAGTCCATAAAGGACTGCTGTTTGTTGATATTTTTTACAATTTGCATCATTTTCCCTTTCTGCCTCTTGTAATATTAGAGAATAAGGCCCACCCCAGTGAATCAGTGTTCCCTGCATTCATCTGATGTACCATATATAAGCACAATTTGTATTAATCTGATTTGGAGGAGCCGGCGTTGAACTAGTGTGGGCAAAAATCACACAAAACCGGGTTCTAGTCCAACAGGTTTATTTGGAAGCACGAGCTTTCAGAGCGCTGCTCCTTAATCAGGTGGGTGTGGACCAGGACCATAAGACACAGAATTTATAGCAAAAGATTACAGTGTCATGCATCTGAAATATATTAAGCAAAATTAGATTAACTCTTTCACTTTTTATAATGTTTTGTTATTTTTAGTTCATCAATATGTAAATCCCAGAACTCCTTTTAAATCACATTCTCAAGATAACTTCAGGTTTTCTAACAAAATCTGGTATGAGACTGCAATTTTCTTAATCAGCTGCAATTTCAATGTTATAAAATTGCTTGTATCTTGCAGAAATTCTGTTCGGTAAAGTTCCAAATTCAGTTGTGGAGTTACATATCAGTCCTTATTATTTTTGAGATATGTATAAATGTACATCTGTTTCTCTGCTTTGTCATTTCAAAGCCATTTCCTGAATATATGCCAGACTCATAACCTGACACAGGCTTGTAGTAATGGTACTTTGCAACCAGCTACTGGATATACATGGCAATGATTTGTCCCTCTGTTTCCACCCTCTTACCATAGGAAAGTGCTCAGTCTTAAATCTACTCTGCATGTGATAGCACAAATGATTGAGGGAATGATTATGAAGGAAATCATGGTCATAATTGATATTTTATGTATAGCAGAACAATCCTGAAGGGAGCCTTATGTGGGTGAGCACTCAGTCATGTATTGAGCTATGAGGCGCAACTGAATTTACTGGGGATTAGGAGGCTGCTTTGGTTTGTGATGTCCTGACACTTTATATGTCTAACACAAATATATCAGTGAATTATGTAAGCTACAAGAGAAATGTAAACTAATGACTGAGTGTAGAGATACACAAATTATTTTCTGATACTTTGTAAGTAAAGGTGTTGGATTCAACTTGAGGATAGTGTGGAAAGTCTGATGTAAATATTGTTTAATGGAAGTTGTTGGCTCATCATCAGTGGCCTATAAGAGTCCTTCATAATGCTACTCTGATATAGTTTATTGGGATTCCAACACAAATCTCTACTGCTCTAGTATTTCATTGAATTTAGTTTCATTCACATTATCACTAATGAGAATTGTGCTTGTAGGATATTCTTAGGAATAGCATGGCAAGTACACATATACGGAAATGAAGAAGTATTTAATGAAAGAAAAAAGGGCTCCAAAAGAAATAAGACAAAATGAAAGGAAATGTAGATGGAATATAAGACAGAGAAGCTGAAGGAAGAGGATATCAAAAAGTACACTGATCAAAATGGGGGTGGGTTGGAGAGGAGGAAAGGCCCTGAGATCAAAAAGAAATAACAGAGGCAGATCGGGACAAAACAAGACATCAAATGGAAGAATAACGCTCAAATTGGAATAAAAATGCAGAAACAGACAACAAAAAAATGAAAGGAGATAGAAATAAGTTTTGAAAAGACCACAAAACATGCAAAGATTTGAATTCAGATCTTCGTCTTGATGTTCTGAAGACCTGTATAACTCAAACACTTGATGGTGATTTCCTCCCAGTATTCTTCTTTAGTGAGTCAAGTTGTTGCTGTGCTAACTGGAGCTCGATTTGCTCAAATTTGTTTATACTTGAGGTAGATTCTTTCTGTTCACTATGTCTATGAAATCTTAAATACATTGCTTATCTTCTTGGCTACAATTTCAATGCAAATGGTATGAAGAGGACATTTTCCTCCATTCTTAATTGACATAATTAGCATTACTACATCTAATTTACACATGATCCATTTTAGATGAATAAAAGAATCCTTCCTACCTTAGGCTAGAGATGTGTAGTTATCTAATGGCTCAATGACGACTATCAAAGGATTTCATTGTTAAGACTAAGTGCATCAATACATTAGGTAAAAACAATGACTGCAGATGCTGGAATCCAGAGTCTAGATTAGAGTGGTGCTGGAAAAACACAGCAGTTCAGGCAGCATCCGAGGAGCAGGAAAATTGACGTTTCGGGCTAAAGCCCCTCATCAGGAATACAGGCAGAGAGCCTGAAGGGTGGAGACTCTAATCTAACATCACTACATTAGTCATACGGAATTGGAGATTCCTGTTTTCTGGATTATTGGTAGCTGTTTTAATGGAATGGGTGAATTACATCCATTTAGTTAGCGGTGGATATTTGTAATTAATAGGTAGTACATTAAGGTTCCTTAACCTCTTTTTAGCTCATGATGGATCATTACAGATTGTAGTTAAGAGTTTACTCAATTAATAGTTATGTGAATGACTAGCACCCACGGACATCAATGTAGAAGGCCACGTTAAGTGTTGAAATGGACAATGAACAGTTGCACTATGTGGAATAGCTACCATTTAAATGTTTTCTTAGAAAGCCACAAACTCAGACAACTGATAATAAATAACAGTACCATGGTTGAAAATCTCCCAAACTCTCTGGAATTAATTGAGACAAAGTGTTTCTTAAATGCCCCAATAGATAGTTGACATCAGAAGAGATCGGCCTCAAGCGAGTACAGAGTAATCTGGCAGGCATAAGGGTTCACTTATTCCTGTTGGAATAACCATATATCCATGAACTGTACATCAAGCAAGCTTCTTCAACTGTAGCTGTTGCACATGTGGAACACTTTACTGCATGAATTGCTAACAATAGATTATTGTAAAAAGTGTTTCTGTGCTTTTAGAAAAAAATGCACAAACACCCAATGAAGTCAACAGCATTCTAATTTTATTCATACTTACTTTCAACTTAATAGAAGAGCAGAGTCACTTTTTTAATATTGCACACAGAGCTTACTCAGACTTTGATTGTTAGGTGTGTATTTTGGTCAAACAAACTTTAACTGCTCTTGTTCTAACATCCCACATGAATATGTTTGACTAATCACAAGCAAAGGGTGAAAAATAGCTTTATTTGTTAACTTAGCAACAGAAGAATGTTATAATCTGATATGGTAGATATTTATTTTTGGTAACATTTTACAATGATTACAGACTGAAGGGATTGCTATCAACTGAACCACATAATCACTACACCATATATTACACGTTGTTCAGCAAACCATGAGCCATTTCAACTAGTGTCAGATCGATGGCACATGTTGCTGGCTGCTTTCTGGCATGAAAACATGATAACGCTGACAAACAGCTCCAGGCTGATCAATACAATATAACCCACTTAAAGGCACAGTGATCCCTAGATTATGAATCAATACTCAAAGTTTCAAGGAGTTCGTTATTGAGGGATAAGCTCTTTGATAATCTGGCTAATTTTTAAGATACGTTTACTGCAAGTTGTTAACTGATTAGCTTTACTTACACAAGTGCTGGACATACATTAAGACCACAGTATACCTGGCATTGACAGCTCAATATCACCAATGTTTAGCCAAAGACATCAAAAGTTCTGTCGATTGTTTGTATTCCAATATTATTTTAAAGGACAAGTTATTTTTGTTCCAATTAAAGCTATAACTTTAGTTCTTCAACAGTACCTGCCATACCCTGACTCTACCACCTGGAAGGACAAGAGCAGCAGATGCATGGATACACCAACACCATCAAGTTCACCTCAAAACCCCACTCCATCCTGACTTCAAACTTTATCATTACATTTCCACTGTCTCTGAGTCAAAGTCCTGCAATCCCCTTCTTTACAGTATGGTTGGTGTCCCTTATGCTCCAGAGTCTGCAGACATTTGAAAAGACAGGTCATCATCATCATGGAAATTAGGTAAGGTCACTAAATATTGGCCGAGCCAGTAATCTCAACATCTCATGAACTAATAATTAAGTAAAATATTGTTAACTACATGTTCCTAATCCGATAATCAGGAGTGATTGTAAGTCAAAACTTATTCATGTTGATTAGTTCAGTTTTTATCTCTTCAGATGAGTTGGAGCAGATGGGGATATAAGATGTAAGGAATTCAATGGGAATTGATGGGAAGATATGTGTTTGAAAAGTATTACTTGCTCTAGTTGTGACATGTAGGTCACATTAGGCAGGTAACTTTGAATCTATCTGGCTCGGCCAGCCTTGTGACTACTTGCAGAGCAGTCTGTCTATTAATATATCCCTGGAAAAATCCATAAGCTGTCTTCTTCAGCTTCTCTTAGTGTGTCACTTAAAAATGTAGTTCATCTCCTATCCTGACGCTGCCACGTCCACACTGTTCAGAGAACCTTGGCTAGACAATGTAGTCTGGCAAATGTTATTGATATGTTGCACTGTATGGAAAAGGTTTAACAATGAAGCCAGCAAGAAAAAACACAAAATGAAGTATTCACAGTTTATTTTTTATATTGATATTCAATACTGAGCATATCAAATTTGGGTTATAAGCACCATTTAGCTGAAGGTACAAAATTAGCTCATCTCCAGCACAACCTATATTTGCAGCCCATTCTAGTACAGCACAACAATGAAAAAAGCATCCTTAAAATCTGTTTTATGGAGTTCTACACAAGCACATATGCTTGTTCATCTCTCATCTCTGCATACAATTTCCATATACAATTTCCATATACAACTTTCTTGTCAATGCTCAATTCACATATACCTCACTGTCCTGTTCCTAATCAGCCATGTTCTATTTTGTTTGAACAGAATCTGCTTGAAATATTCCAGATATTTGCCCTTGATTTCTGATCGTAATGATCACGGAATATGAGGCAAGCTTGAAGTAAAGGTAGAGTTCTCTAATCTCTCTTCAGTCATCAGATATGTTATATATCTAGAGCCATTCCCAGCCCCAAAACACCCATGGTGCAGATGTGCTCATTCGATTATTAGATTTTGATGCCAATAGTTACAGTGGTGTGTGGCTAACAACAAGGCTGGCATATGTTTGAAGTGTTCTTTGTACTGATAAACAAAATGTTTGAAGCAACATAATTGCATTTATGTCAATATTAGTATTGCAATGAACTGTTCAGCCACTGACCCTCTGCTATTTATCACGCGACAAATCAGTATGCCTGCAGAGTGAACAAGCGCACCCACTAGTCTTATAAATATATGTAATACATGATATTTCTGAACAGTTGCTGTACTGAATGAAATCATTGCAAGATTGAGACTACAAATAAAAAGACATTATTAACAGTGACTGCTGTGAAAACCTTCATGTAAATCCACTCTCCTCTTCCTTTGATACAGCATGGCAGAGAGCCAACAGGATACTTGAGATGAGACTCTCATTAATATTTGAGAGAGAGAGAGCACCCGCTACGTTTGATGTAGAGACCTCCATGCAAATCATGGACTCACTTGAATATCCCACATGGATATTTTATTACTGTTTCAAAAAACCAAATGAATAGTTTTTAGTCACCATCCAATTCCTGCAAACTGTCGTGGGGAAGTGAACATTTTCAAATGGATTTTGAAGAAGAGCCTCAGGCAGGATTTTAGGAGTTCATCGAGTTTCAATAAAAAGTACAAATAAAGCATCTTAACAGAATAATTAGTGGAAACTGGTCATGCATTTCAAACTTATGCTAACAAATTTATCATTTTGGGAAATTTAGTAATAGCTGCATGTGTTGTTTGTAATTAGTCCATGTATACCAATGGAGCTCACTAAAGATTATTTCTGAAATAGTTAAAAAGTAATGAAAATATGAATGCATTTTAACTAATATTTTATATTGAACTCCAGTCTTTACTGATGATAGTAAATTCCGCACAAAATGTCTGGTTGCTATAATGTCCTGATACCAATATGTACAAAGAAGGCTTCCGACATGGGAGTGAAACCATACATGTAAAATTTCAGTCAAGCCAGCACAGCAGAATTGTTACTAGCAGTTTGATCGAGACAACAAATTTTGACTTCTAGATTTCACAACATCAAGCTATGGAGTGGGCATGTTGTGCACCTGCATAATGCAGTCTCAGGTCCACTTAAAAGGGTAATAAGGGAATGGATGTTAAATGAGCCAGAACATTTTCAAATGCATTAGTAACACCCAGATTTAATGTAAGCAAAACACTGCAAATGCTGGAAATCTGAAACAAACACAGAATTATAGAGAAACTCAACAGGCTTGCAGCATTTGTGAAGACAGAAACAGGGTTAGCATATTGAATCTGATATGACTCTTCTACTTCAGAACATGAAAATATAATGAGTAGACAATAAATACTGGTTTAGCCAGTGACATCAATATCCCATGAATGAATAAAACTAAATACAGCAGCACAAATATGCATACTTCTGTGACTGCAGAACTGAGAGCTAGTTGGGTTTACATCTGGTGATTCACAACTCTAATGTGAGCACAAGCAAGTGCTGCTGGCAGATTTGATGGGTGACCCCATGAATTAGGAAGGCACATGCTACTTAAGTTTTGTTCATTTGGATAAGAGTGCTAAAGCTTATGTCTACTGTTGAGAAGGAGAATGTCAGAGGTGTGTCAACACAGTTTGGACAAATTCGAGTGAATTGGTGATGTAGTGAGTTGTAAGCATGACTGTCATGCAAAGAGTTGAACTAGGGGGCACAATTTTAAAGAGAATTGCAAAAAAAGCAAATACCAGATGACACAAAGTGAACACACAGTGAACAGTCAAAATACGGAATGCATTGGCTGGGAGTACAGCGGATGCAAGTTCAAATGAAGTAATCAAGAGGGTGTTGGGTGAAATGCAGGGTTTTGGGGGGAAAGGCTCAAGAGTAGCACTTTCTTAAAATACTCAGGGAGCTGAGGCAGCTACATTGGGCTGAATGGCTTCCTTATGCACCATAACAATTCTGTGATTGTTGCCTTCATTGATCTTCAAGCATGGCTCAGAAATGAGTGTATGTAAGCCATTGGTTTCTGTGGCGGTACTCATATTGCCACATGTACCTGTGGTTAGACGGCCAGAGAGGCCAATGTGAATAGCCAGCTTACACAGACATTGTCACATGGGCAAGTTGACATTATGCCCAATTGTGGAAAACCATTCATTCATCATCTGCCTTATGCGTTTATATTAAACTGACTGGGAATCTCTTGATAAATCTCTAGCAGCACTTGGGTGTATTCTGATGCAAAAAAATACCATGGTGATGTTCATAACCACTAAATAGGTGGCTACCAGCTTTAGAAGGTGACAAGTCTTCTCCTGCTGTGCACTTACCTCTTGCACAATTCTTCTCTTCTGTATACTTCCTTTGGGTATAGCTCTTTGGTGAGGTCCTAACTCCTGTTCACCTCACCCCCTGTACACTTTCCTCCTGGTGATTCAATCTACTTATAGTTCTTCATACTTGGTCACTGCTCTGGATGGCAGTGGTCTCACATTTGTTAACCAATTGCATTAGGTTTCCTATGCTGGCCTTATCAGTTTGAAAGTCTTCAAGGACCTGAAAAAGCTGTATCAAAATAAGTCTTTTGTCAAATATTTGCTAGAGGGAGTTGAAGCACCAGCTGTAATAACTGAGCTTTTATTCAGATGGGACAAACATAACTTCAAATATTAACTTGAATTGTGGCTCAATCTCATTTTCATTTCACTGATGAGTTTCACAAGTCTCTGGAAACTCATTCTGGAACCTTTCAACATAAAGGTCAGTGAAATTTAATTTTAAACGACCTCACTGACATCTAATAATGATGTTAATCACATTGATAAACCTGATTGCCTGTTCAAAGCAAGAATGTTATTTCAGTCAGTCTGGAGCACTCAGACACCTCAGTTAAGCAAAAAGGTTAGTGGCACAAACCAAAATCAATTATTTTAAATACTTATAAGCTTACACATCAACAGCCACACAAGTTTTATAGTGAGAGGAAGACAGAAATTTAGATGGTTGAAAATGTTGATGTTGCGAACAACTGAGCAAGAAAGTAATACTTTGTTAACAGAGAGATCTTTCTTTCAGGGTTGGACGTAGGAAGAAATGAGATTGAACAGGAATAGAAGGTTGTTTGGTGAGGGGTACAAAAATGTAGTCAATGGTAGCCTCATTTTGTGATTGAGACAATGGGAATTAAAAGGACATGAGCAATGGTTGTGTTTGTAGAAGGAAAGGTTTAGAGATGCCAATGTAGTCAGAAAAATGGAGACTTAGCTCAATGATGTGGTTGAATGCGAAGAGTAAGATGGGAACTGGGAGAAATGAGAAATTTGCCATGTGGCTTCAAAGGAAAGGATTTTGAGATTATTTCAGGAGAGGCAATGGTGGTAAGATTGAGCTACCAGAAGGAATAATAATTAAAGGGATAGATAAAAGAAGTGATGTATGATATTTGGGGGAAGACTGTTCTGAAGTAGTAATCCAGAACCCAGGCTAATGTTCTGGGGACATGGGTTTATATTCCATCTTGTAAGGTTAAATTTAAATCCAATTAATAAATCTGGATTATAAGGATAGCTCAGTAATGGTAACCATGACAGCTATTATCAATTGCAATAAAAACCCATCTGGTTCGCTAGTATCCTTTATCGAAGGAAAATCTGCCATCTGTACTACACTTGACTCCAGATCAATAGAGATGTTGTTAACTCTTAACTCCTCTCAGAAATGGCTTAGCAAGCCATTCAGTTCCCTGGCAAATATGGGTAAACAACTATTGCTGGCCTTATCAGTGATGCTTGCATCCCATGAAAGAATAATAGGAAAGGAAAATTATTTCATGAAGTGGGCAATATAGGTAGGTGTTGTGGTTGGCACGGAGGGAAAGAGGACAATGGGAGGTGAAGGAGTGGGGAGGCAGGGGAATTTGCACCATGACGATAAAATATGTTAGATTTTATGGGGTACTATTGGAGCATTTTCTGGTGAGTGGAATAGTAAACAGGAGATTAACTTTTTAAAAAAATCTATTAACTTATCAACGATGATCAATCAAAACAATTGGCATGATATAAACAAAGACTAACTTGAAACATTGCCAACAAAACAAAAATCATATTATTATTGTTTATCATCCACTTGATTAAAAGACTGAGAATGTTGCTTACCTTTAAAAATCTTATAAATCTTTAAAATGGAACAGTGAGAAAAAAAAATAATTACAACTGAGTTGTGGTTACAGAACTGAAGGACAAAAGTACAAAATTAACAAGCATATTAATAAGCCAAGCAAGACTGCAAACTATAAAAATATTTTTCACATGAAATACATCAGGTGGTATGAAATAAAATCTCAGCATGAGCAATCATTTTGTATTAATTATCCATTAAAGGTCTGAATAAATACTTGTTTAAGAATGAGTTTGAAAATTATTGGACTAATTCATGGTCTCATGCTCTCAAGGAGCAGTGGTCAAGGAACCAAGGTTCTAATATCTTCCTCCGACCCACTTTAAGTGCAGCTTCCCCACTGGGAGCGTGGGATTAGGGTACTAACCCTTATTGGAACAAAGCACAGGGATGATTAAATGCCCTTTTGAATCTGTGGAGTACAATATTCTTATCGTGCTGAGACAATGCACATGCTGTCTGCGAGAAAATATGTGAGTCAGAGTTGAGGCATGTGAATTAGAATGCTCAATTCACAGCGTAGAGACGTGTTTCATCATGCTGTATGCTTTTTGTTTTGCAAGGCTTTCCTTTCATGAGATACGTCTCCTGCTCTTGCGATGCATAATAAAATGCTCATCACCCAACTTCCCTCTTCGGCCCCATATAATAGGCTCCCCTCCCATGATACCACCCCCTCACTTTCATATCTACTGACATCACCATTATCAAAAAATTCAACCTTGACCCCTCTATGCTTGCAATATACCATCCCATCTTCAAAATGCTCAACTCCAAAATCTTTGTGTTTGTTGTCATCTCCCAAATTGTGCCTATTTTACTCACAAGCTCATTTTCAACTGACTTCCAACCAGTTTCTCTTTCTGTCACAACACTTGAATGGCCCTTGTCAAAATCACAAATGGTGTCCTTTGCAACTGTGATTGTGATAAATTACTTCCATCTTGAAATTTCTGCAGCCTTTGAAGTGGTTAGTGCTATCACTAGCTTGCAACAACTCTCCACCACCATTGTCTAGCTGAGTGGGATTGGCCAATTGCCTAATTCCTCTTTTTTAATCTATCCAATCATAGCTTGAGAATCAGTCTGCAATGAATTTGCTTCTGACTCCTGCAGTGTTACCTCTGGAAATCCCTCAATGAGCCAGCCTGGCCAATGCCTCATCACTCATCGAAATGATGTCCCTCAGAATCATCATCTGAAAACATGACGTGAAGTTCCGCGTGCACACTGACAACACAGCCCTCTATCTTCCCATCACCTCTGCTCAGCTGATCACTGTCTCAGATAGATAGGCAGATATTTCCATCAATTGATTATTTTGAAAATAGAACTTTCCTGAAATCAAATTTCAAAAATTAATTTTATTTATTCATTAGTTCAGTGATATAGGTGTCACTGGCTAGATCACCATTAATTGATTGCTCTGTTTACCCTTTTGAAAGTGGTGGTGAGTGGCTTTCTTGACCACTGCAATCCATTTGATGTAGGTCGACCCACAATGTCCTTAGGGAAGGAATTCCAGGATTTTGATTCAACAACACTGAAGGAACAGCGATATATTTCCAACCTGGAATTTTAAATGGTGGTGTTCCCATGTATCTGCCGCCCTTGTCCTTATAGATGGCAATGATTGTGGGTTTGGAAGGTACAGTCCAAGAAGCTTTGGTGAATTTCTGCAGTGCAACTTGTAGGTGGTACACACTGCTGCTACTGAATGTCAATGGTGGAGGGCATGAATATTTGTGGATGTGGTGCCAATCAAGTAGGCTGCTTTGTCCAGCTTCTTGCATATTGTAGGACCTGCAACTCATTCAGACAAGTGGGAAGCTTTCCATTATACTCTTGTACTCCTGATGTTTGCATTGTAGATGTGGACATTCATTGGAGAGTCAGAAGGTGAGTTACTCACTGCATGATTTCTGGACTCTAACCCATTCTTGTAGGCACTGTATTTATATGGCTATTCCAGTTCAGTTTTTGGTCAGTGGTAACCCCAGGACATTGATGATGGGGGATACAATGATGATAATGCCATTGAATGTCAAGGGACATTGGTTAGATTCTCTCTTATTGCTAGTGGACATTGCTTGACACTTGTGTGACATGAATGTTGCTTGTCACCTTTCAAGCCATCCTGGATATTGCCTATATCTTGCTGCATTTGGACATGGATTACTTTAGAATCTGAGGAGTCAACAAAATTATGCTAAACATTGTTCCACCAACAAATATATCACTTTTGAGCTTATGATGGAGGGAAGGTAATTGATGAAGTAGCAGAAGATGGTTGGGGCTAGGAACTCCTGCCGACGTAGAGTTATAAAGTCATGGAGATGAACAGCATGGAGGGGGAACAGTAGGCAGAGAGTAGATGATGAATGCAGAGGGACAGGTGGTCTGAAGTGCCTTTGTTTTAATGTGAGAAGTGCAGTAGGTAAGGCAATGAACTTGGGCTTGGATTAGTACCTGGGAGTGTGATGTTATTGCTATTACTGAGACTTAGTTGAGGGAGGCACATGCTTGGCAACTAAATATCCCAGCATATAGATGCTTCGGGTAGGATAGACAGGAGGTAAAAGGGATGGAGGAGTGCATTACAGGTCAGAAAGGACATCACAGCTGTGCTGAAGGAGGGCACTATGGAGGACTTGAGCAGTGAGGCAATATAGGCAGAGCTCAGGATTAGAAAGGATGTGGTAACAATGTTGGGGTTGTACTAAGGCCTCCCAACAGCAATTGTGAGATAGAGGTACAAATATGTCAACAGATTATGGAAAGATGTAAGAACAACAGGGTGGTAGTGATCTGAGATTTTAATTTTCCCAACATTGACTGGGATTCATTTAGTGTTAGAGGTCTAGATGGAGCAGAATTTGTAAGCAGCATCCAGGAGGGTTTTATAGAGCAGTATGTAAATAGTCCAACTCAGGAAGGGGCCATACTGGATCTGGTGCTGGGGAATGAGACCAGCCGGGTGGTTGAAGTTTCAGTAGGGGTTTACTTTGGGGATACTAATCACAATTCTGTATGTTTTAGAATACACATGGATAAAGACGGGTGTAGTTCTAAAGGAAGAATGCTAAATTGGGGAAAAGCTAACTATCACAAAATTTAGCAGGAGTTGCTGAATGTAGATTGGGTCCAGCTATTTGAAGGTAAAGCCACATTTGATATGTGGGAGGCTCTTAAAGAGAGGTTGATTAGAATGCAGGACAGACATAGAGTCATAGAGATGTACAGCTTGGAAACAGACCCTTTGGTCCAACCCGTCCATGCCGACCAGATATCCCATCCCAATCTAGTCCCACCTGCCAGCACCCTGCCCATATCCCTCCAAACCCTTCCTATTCATATACCCATCCAAATGCCTTTTAAATGTTGCAATTGTACCAGCCTCCATCACTTCCTCTGGCAGCTCATTCCATACACGTACCACCCTCTGTGTGAGAAAGTTGCCCTTTAGGTCTCTTTTATATCTTTCCCCTCTCACCCTAAACCTATGCCCTTTAGTTCTGTACTCCCCACCCCAGGGAAAAGAGTTTGCCTATTTACCCTATCTATGCCCCTCATAATTTTGTAAACCTCTATAAGGTCACCTCTCAGCCTCCGACGCTCCAGGGAAAACAACCCCAGCCTATTCAGTCTCTCCCTATAGCTCAAATCCTCCAACCCTGGCAACATCCTTGTAAATCTTTTCTGAACTATTTCAAGTTTCACAACATCTTTCTGATAGGAAGGAGTCCTGAATTGCACACAATATTCCAACAGTGGCCTAACCAATGTCCTGTACAGCCGCAACATGACCTCCCAACTCCTGTACTCAATACTCTTTTAGAAATCCACAATGGAAGCTTTTCTGCTCTATACCACATTGATGGTATATTAACTAACTACAACATCAGAGCAACTCACTTCTGCCTTTGGAGTTTGCTTTTGCTATTTGAATAGAAATGATACAATTAGGGACATGAAGAATTGCTATTTCATTAATTCTACACATATTAAAATTCATTGTTCTGGTTTTGGAGTCAATTTAATAAATTGCATATTGCATTGAAATAACCTCCTGATGTATTTAAATTCACAGCATGGAAATACGATCCCTCACAGAAATTTGTTCAAGTTGCTTGTATCAATAGCTTAGAACAATCAAACTTAACATTCTAGGACAGTTTTAACATGTCCCTGTAAAAATGAGGGATAGAAATGACAAGATTAGGGAACCATGGATGACAAATGAAATTGTGAGACTAGCTAAGAGGGAAAAGGAAGCATACATAAGGTCTAGATACTGACAAAGCTTTGGAAGAATATCAGGAAAGTAGGACCAAACTGAAATGAGGAAGTAAGAGGGCTAAAAGGGGTCATGAAATATCTTCAGCAAACAGAGTTAAGGGAAATCCCAAAGCCTTTTATTCATATATAAGGAGCAAAAGGGTAATTAGAGAAAGGTTTGGCCCACTCAAGGACAAAGGAGGAAGGTTATGTATGGAGTCAGAGAAAATGGGTGAGATTCTTAATGAGTACTTTGCATCGGTATTCACCAAGGAGAGGGACATGATGGATGTTGAGGTTAGGGATAGATGTTTGATTACTCTATGTCAAGTCAGCATAAGGAAGAAGGAAGTGTTGGGTATTCTAAAAGGCATTAAGGTAGACAAGTCCCCAGGTGCAGATGGGATCTATCGCAGGTTACTGAAGAATGTGACAGAGGAAATAGCTACGGCCTTCACAGAAAACTTTGCAGCATCCTTGAACATAGGTGAGGTCATGGAGGACAGGAGAACTGTTAGTGTTGTCCCCTTTTTTAAGAATTTTAGCAGGGATAATTATAGACAGTGAGCCTGAAGTCTGTGGTGTGGAAGGTGCTGGGGAATGTACTGAGAGATAGAATCTATTTACATTTGGAAGAAAATGGGCTTATCAGTGATGGGCAACATGGCTTTGTACAGGGAAGGTCATATCTAACCAACTTAATAGAATTCGTTGAGGAAGTGACAAAGTTGATTGATAAGGGAAGGCCTGTAAGATGTCATATACATCGACTTCATTAAGGCTTTTGGTAAGGATCCCCATGGTAGGCTGATGGAGAAAGTGAAGTTGCATCGGGTCCAGAGTGTACCAGCCATATGAATATAGAACAAGTTGGGCAGCAGGAGACAGAGAGCAGTAGTGGAAGGGAGTTTCTCAAAAAAAGAGAACTGTGACCAATGGTGTTCCACAGGGATCTGTGTTGGGACCACAGTTGTTTGTGATATGCATAAATGATCTGGAGAAAGGTCGTATGATTAGCAAGTTTGCAGATGACACTAAGATTGGTGGAGTAGCAGATAGTGAAGAGGACTGTCAGAGAATGCAGCAGAATATAGATAGATAGGAGAGTTGGGCAGAGAATTGGCACATAGAGTTCAATCCAGACAAATGCAAGGTGATGCCTTTTGGAAGATCCAATTATAGACCAAGCTATGCAGTAAATGGAAAAGCTCTGGGGTAAATTCATGTACCAAAAGGTCTGAGCGTTCAGGTCCATTGTACCCTGAAGGTGAAAATGCAGGTCAATAGAGTGGTCAAGAAGGCATGTGGCATGCTTTCCTTCAACGGATGGGGTATTGAGAACAAGAGTTGGCAGGTCATGTTAGAGTTGTATAAGACTTTGGTTCGGCCACATTTGGAATACTGCGTACAGTTCCGGTTGCCAAATTACCAAAAGGGATGTGGATGCTTTGGAAACAGTGCAGAGGAGGTTCACTGGTATGTTGCCTGGTATGGAGGGTGCTAACTATGAAGAGAGGTTGAGTAGATTAGAATTATTTTCATTACAAAGAGGAAGGTTGAGGGGGACCCTGATTCAGGCCTACAACATCATGAGAGGTATAGACAGGATGGATGCAAGAAGCTTTTTCCCCAGAGTGGGGAACTCTATCACTAGGGGTCACGAGTTCATGGTGAAAATGGAAAATTTAAGGGAGATATGCATGGAAAGTTTTTTTATGTAGAGGGTGGTGGCTGCCTGGAACATATTGCCAGTGGAGGTAGTAGAGGCAGGCATGATAGTGTCATGAAAGATGTATCTGGAGAGATGCGTGAATGGGCAGGGAGCAGACGGATACAGATCCTTAGAAAATAGGCGACCGGTTTAGATAGAGGATCTGGATCAGTGCAAGCTTGGAGGGCTGAATGGTCTGTTCCTGTGCTTTAATTTTCTTTGCTCTTAAAGAGACCCTTCAGCCCACCTCATCCATGCTGATCAGATAGCCTAAACTAATCTAGTCCCATTTGCCAGCATTTGGCCCATATCCCTCTAAACCCTTCCTATTCATATACCAATCCAAAAGCCTTTTAAATGTTGTAATTGTACCAACCTCCATCACTTCCTCTGGCAGTTCATTCCATACATGCACAACCCTCTGCATGAAAATGTTGCCTCTTAGGTCCCTGTTAAACCTTTGCCCTTTCATCTTAAACCTATGCCCTCTAGTTTGGAACACCCCTACCCTAGGGAAAAGATGTTGACTATTCATTCTATCCATGTCCCTCATGATCTTATAAACCTTTATAAAGTGACCCCTCAGCCTCTAATCCTCCAGGGAAAATGGCCCCAGACTATTTAACCTCTCCCTATAGCTCAAATCCTCCAATATCCCTGTAAATCTTTTCTGAATCCTTTCAAGTTAAAAAACATCTTTCCTGTAGCGAGGAGACCAGAACTGAATGCAATATTCCAAAAGTGGTCTAACAATGTCCTGTACAGTCGCAACATGACCTCCCACCTCCTATATTCAAAGCACTGACCAATAAAGGCAAGCATACCAAACATCTGTCTACCCGTGACTCCTCTTTCAATGAACTATGAACTTGCATTTCTAACATCTCTTTGTTCAACACCACTTCCCAGGAACTTATCATAAAGTGTATAAGTCCTGCCCTGTTTTGCCTTTCCAAAATGCAGCACCTCACATTTATCTTAAATTAAACTCCATCTGCCACTTCTCGGCTTATTGGCCCATCTGATCAAGGTCCTGTTGTACTCTGAGGTAACCTTTTTTGCTGTCCACTGCACCTCCAATGTTTGTGTCATCTGCAAGCTTACTAACCATGCCTCCTACATTCACATGTCCTCGAACACAGTTGCCTGGCCTTCAACAACCATAACCATTTTCCAATGACTCCAATCAGTGGTTTGTTTTCCCTTTGACTCTAGTTTTGCTATGGCTTCTTGATGCTGCACTCACTCAAATGCAACCTTGATGTTAAGTGCAATCACTTCTGGAATTCAGCTCTTTTGTTCATGGCTGAACAAACGTTACAATGAGGCTAAGAAGCTGAGTGGTCCTAGTGCAAGCCAAACTGGATGTCAGTGAGTTTGTTATTACTGAGCCAGTTGCTGCTTGACAGCACTGTTGATGACACCTTCCATTACTTCACTGATGATCAAGAATAGACTTGATGGGATGGGAATTGGCCAGGCTGGACTTGTCTTGCTTTGTATGCAAATGACATACTTGGGCAATTTTACACATTGTTGGGAAGATGCCAGTGTTGTAGTTTGGCGAGACCCATGGCAAGTTCTGAAGCAGAAACCTTCAGTATTATTGCTGGAATGTTTTCAGGACCCATATGTTTTGCAGCGCCCCGTGTCTCCAGTTCTTTCTTGACATTACTTACAGTGAATTGAATTGACTGAAGACTGGTATCTATGATGCTGGGGACCTCTAGAGGAGGACATGATAGATCATCCACTTAGCACTTCTGGGCGAAGATTGTTACAAATCTTTCAGATTTATTTTTTCCAGTGATGTGCTAGGTTTCCCAATTTTGATGAAGGGAGTTGTGGACTCTCCTGCTCCCATTCATTGTTTAATTGCTCATCACAACTTACGACTTGATGTGGCAGGATTGCAGACTTTAGATGAGATCCTTTATTTGTGGAATTACTTCACTCAGTCCATCAATTTCTGCTTGTGTTGTTTTGCACACAAATAGTCCTGTTTTGTGGCTTCAGCAAGTTGACAGCTCATTGTTAGGGATGCCTAGTGCTGATCTTGGCATGCCTCCCTGCCTTCATCTGCATTGATCTTCATTGATCCAGGGTTAATCTCCTGTTACAATAGTAGAGTGGGCGATATTATGGCCATGGGGTTGCAGAAATGGACAGTACTCCAGGTGCATTCAATCAAGTGTCTTCTATTAGTTCACCATCACTCCTTGCTCTTGTATTCTATGTTCCTGTTGAGAAACCCAAGAGACTGGGTGTTTTATTAACTATGCTTTTTACCCATCCTGCCACCTTCAATGATATGTGTACATATACATCCAGGTCTCCCTGCTCTTTCATCCCTTTTAAGAATTGTACCTTTGTTTTATATTGCATATGTTCTTCCGATCAAAATGTATCACTTTACACTTTTTTGCTTTGAACTTCACCTGCTACTTAACTACCCATTCTATCTACATGTCTATGTGCTTTTGAAATTCTGTGCTGTCTTCCTTACAATCTACAATGCTTCCATGTTTTATGTCATCCAAAAGCATTAAAATTGTCCTCTGCACAATTACATTTATATCATGATTTGGAGGTGCTGATGTTGGACTAGGTTGTATTCAGTTAAAAATCACACAATACCAGGTTATGGTCCAACAGACTTAGTTGGAAGCCCTAGCTTTCAGAGCTCTGCTTTCAGAGTGTGAGTGTCATACCCACACTCACACACATAGACATACACACACTCTTCTCGACCACAATAGCTGTGTCCTCCAATCTCATACTCCACAACCACCTGATGAAGGAGTGGCCAATTTTGTATCCAAGTTGCTCCTGATCCTTTTATTTCATGAGCTATGACTTTGCTCACAATTCGTTTGTGTTCGACTGTGTTGTATTAAAATTCCCTGTACATCACATCAAAATCATTACTGTCATTGAACCTTATTGCTTCCCTTTCAATGAAAAAATTCTAGCAAATTAGTTACACTTGATTTCCCATTTAAATATCCATGCTGGCTCTTCTTTATCAACTTACCTCTTTCCACGTGACTACTATGATCACTATTTCAAATAATTAGTTGTAAGAGATTCTCCAGTATTGAAGTTAAACTGACTGATCTATAATTGCTTATATTTATCGCACAATGTTTATTTGAAGAAGGGTGAAATGTTTACAGTTCTCAGATCTGTTGGCACCTCACTTAGTCCAGAGAAGTCAGGAAGAATATGGCCAGTCAGGAAGAATATGTAATCTTGTTTCCTTCAATATTTCATATGCATTTCATCCAGTCCTGGTATCTTGTCAATTTTAAGTACTGACAGTTTACCTAACACTTCCCCCTTATCAATTTTGAATCCTTATGGTATCAGAACTTCGGCCTTTGGATAGCACCTGGTTCCTTCATAAAGACAGACGCAAAGTATTCACAGAGTCTTAGAGTCGTACGGCATGGAACAGACTCTTTGGTCCAATTAGTCCATGTCGAACATAATCCCAAACTAAACTAGTCCCACCTGCCTGCTCCTGGCCCATATCCCTCCAAACCTTTCCTATTCATGTACTTATAGATGTGCCTTTTAAACATTATAATTGTGCCTACATCAAATGGCAGGAGTTTGTGGGTAAAATTGAGGACACAGAACAGAGGTTCATTCCCAAGAAGAGAAAGATTATCCAGGGAGGGATTAGACAGCCATGGCTGACAAAGGAAGTCAGGAAATCTATCAAAGAAAAAGAGAGATCCTATAAAGTGGCCAAGAGCACTGGGAAATCAGAAGATTGGGAAGGCTACAAAAACAAACAGAGGATAACAAAGAGAGAAATAAGGAAGGAGAGGATCAAATATGAAGGTAGGCTAGCCAGTAATATTAGAAATGATAGTAAAAGTTTCTTTCAATACATAAGAAACAAACGACAGGCAAAAGTAGACATTGGGCCACTTCAAACTGATGCTGGAAGCCTACTGATGGGAGATAAGGAAATAGCTGGAGAACTTAATAAGTACTTTGCACCAGTCTTCACAGTGGAAGACATGAGTAATATCCCAACAATTAAAGGGAGTCAGGGGGCTGAGTTGAGTATGGTTGCCATTACAAAAGAGAAAGTTCTAGAAAAGCTAAAAGGTCTTAAAATTGATAAATCTCCTGGCCCTGATGGGCTGCATCCTAGAGTTCTGAGGGAGGTGGCTGAGGAAATAGCGGAGGCGTTGGTTGAGATCTTTCAAAAGTCACTGGAGTCAGGGAAAGTCCCGGATGATTGGAAGATCACTGTTGTAACCCCCTTGTTCAAGAAAGGATCAAGACAAAAGATGGAAAATTATAAGCCAATTAGCCTAACCTCGGTTGTTGGTAAAATTCTAAAATCATTAAGGATGAGGTTTCTAAATTCTTGGAAGAGCAGGGTCGGATTAGAACAAGTCAACATGGATTTAGTAAGGGGAGGTCGTGCCTGACAAACCTGTTGGAGTTCTTTGAAGAGGTGACAAGTAGGTTAGACCAGGGAAACCCAGTGGATGTGGTCTACCTAGATTTCCAAAAGGCCTTTGATAAGGTGCCACACAGGAGGCTGCTGAGCAAGGTGAGGGCCCATGGTGTTCGAGGTGAGCTACTGGTATGGATTGAGGATTAGCTGTCTGACAGAAGGCAGAGAGTTGGGATAAAAGGTTCTTTTTCGGAATGGCAGCCGGTGACAAGCAGTGTCCCGCAGGGTTCAGTGTTGGGGCCGCAGCTGTTCACATTATATATTAATGATCTGGATGAAGGGATTGGGGGCATTCTAGCGAAGTTTGCCGATGATACGAAGTTAGGTGGACAGGCAGGTAGTACTGAGGAAGTGGGGATGCTGCAGAAGGATCTAGACAGTTTGGAAGAGTGGTCCAGGAAATGGCTGATGGAATTCAATGTGAGCAAATGCGAGGTCTTGTACTTTGGAAAAACGAATACAAGCATGGACTACTTTCTAAATGGTGAGAAAATTTGTAAAGCCAAAATACAGAGGGATTTGGGAGTGCTAGTTGAGGATTCTCTAAAGGTAAACATGCAGGTTGAGTCCGTGATTAAGAAAGTGAATGCACTGTGGTCAATTATCTCAAGAGGGTTGGAATATAAAAGCACCGTTGTGCTACTGAGACTATATAAAGCTCTGGTTAGGCCCCATTTGGAGTACTGTCCCCACACCTCAGGAAGGACATACTGGCACTGGAACGTGTCCAGCGGAGATTCACACGGATGATCCCTGGAATGGTAGGTCTAACATATGAGGAACGGCTGAGGATCCTGAGATTATATTCATTGGAGTTTAGAAGATTAATGGGAGATCTAATAGAAACTTACAAGATAATACATGGCTTGGAGAGGGTGGACGCTAGGAAATTGTTTCCGTTAGGCGAGGAGACTAGGACCCGTGGTCACAGCCTTAGAATTAGAGGGGGTAAATTCAGAACAGAAATGCGGAGACATTTCTTCAGCCAGAGAGTGGTGGGCTTGTGGAATTCATTGCCGCAGAGTGCAATGGAGGCTGGGATGCTAAATGTCTTCAAGGCAGAAATTGATAAATTCTTGATGTCACAAGGAATTAAGGGCTACGGGGAGAATGCGGGTAAGTGGAATTGAAATGCCCATCAGCCATGATTAAATGACGGAGTGGACTCGATGGGCCGAATGGCCTTACTTCCACTCCTATGTCTTATGGTCTTATGGGCTTAAGACACTAACCAGCCTTCCTGTTTCCATGTCTCAATTCCAGTTTTGGTGTCTATCCACCCTATTCCTTCTTTTACCATGCTTTTACCATTTTGGTTCCCACAGAAAACTTTGGGATTTCCCTTTCACGTTGTCAGCCAGTATTTTCTCACAATCCTTTTCTATCTGGCTGGTATGCTTTGTCATTTCCCCTGTCTGCACTATCTTTATTCCTCTTCATTCTCAATTGCATTTTCGACAGGACACCTGCCATAAGCACACTTTTTCTTCTCTATGTTAATTTTCATATCCTCTTACATCCAGCAATATTTGACTTTGTTTGTCTTACTTTTGCCTTTTGAGAAAATATACTTGACTGCTCCTGAATCATTTCATTTTTGAAATTTTCATTGTTCAGTGGCACTTTTTTCCACTAAACCATTGTTAGATTCTGTCGGACCAAGATCCATTTCTGCCTAATTGTAACCAGCTCTCCACAGTTATCCTTATTCTGGATTACTTGGCCTTTCCATTGCCACTCTAAACCTTCCAATACAACGATCAATGTCTACTATTTTTTCCTTCACTGACAGCTGATCTACTTTGCCTACCACATTTTCAAGAACTATCCAACTGTGCATCTTTTCTAGTTAGACTGGACACATCCTGTTGTAAGAAATTTTCCTGACACAATCTCGGAATCTTGTTTTCTCCTCTCCACCCTTTTCATCACCACTATCCAGCCTACATTCAGGTAATTAAAGGTACCCTTTTGTGACTACTTTATAATCGTTGCACATCTTTAATTTCCATTGAAATTTCTCTACATCATTCACAATTATTAGCAATCGATACCGTGCCTAGCACTGTAGTTACATTCATTTTGTTCCTAGCTCCAGTCAAATTGATGCTGAACTTGAACCTTCTGAGACATCCTTCTTCTTCAGAACTGCACTGCTCTCTTTAATGAATCCATCCTCATTTCCTTACTTTTGGGTCTTTTCTGGTCTCCTTCTACCCTGGAATATTCAACATCTACTTCGACTCTTCTTTGAGTCAAGTCTCGATAGTCACAGGTGAGCTGCTGGAAGATTGGAGGTTGGCAAACGTGGTGCCACTGCTTAAGAAGAGTGGTAAGGACAAGCCAGGGAATTATAGATCAGTGAGCCTGACCTCGGTGGTGGGCAAGTTGTTGGAGGGAATCCTGAGGGATAGGGTGTACATGTATTTGGAAAGGCAAGGACTGATTAGGGACAATCAACATGGTTTTGTGTGTGGGAAATCATGTCTCACAAACTTGATTGAGTTTTTTGAAGAAGTAACAAAGAGGATTGATGAGGGCAGAGCGGTAGACGTGATCTATATGGACTTCAGTAAGGCATTCAACAAAGTTCCCCACGAGAGACTGATTAGCAAGGTTAGATCTCACAGAATAAAGGGAGAACTAGCCATTTGGATACAGAACTGGTTCAAAGGTAGAAGACAGAGGATGGTAGTAGAGGTTTGTTTTCAGACTGGAAGCCTGCGACCAGTGGAGTGCCACAAGGATCGGTGCTGGGTCCTCTACTTTTTGTTATTTACATAAATGATTTGGATACGAGCATAAGAGGTACAGTTAGTAAGTTTGCAGATGACACCAAAATTGGAGGTGTAGTGGACAGTGAAGAAGGTTACCTCAGGTTACAACAGGATCTTGAGCAGATGGGCCAATGGGCTGAGAAGTGGCAGATGGAGTTTAATTCAGACAAATGCGAGGTGCTGCATTTTGGGAAAGCAAATCTTAGCAGGACTTATACACTTAATGGTAAGGTCCTTAGGAGTGTTGCTAAACAAAGAGACCTTGGAGTGCAGGTTCACAACTCATTGAAAGTGGAGTTGCAGGTAGATAGGATAGTGAAGAAGGCATTTGGTATGCTTTCTTTTATTGGTCAGAGTATTGAGTACAGGGGTTGAGAGGTCATGTTGCAGCTGTACAGGACATTGGTTAGGCCACTGTTGGAGTATTGCGTGCAATTCTGGTCTCCTTCCTCCGGAAAGACGTTGTGAAACTTGAAAGGGTTCAGAAAAGATTTACAAGGATGTTGCCAGGGTTAGAGGATTTGATCTATCGGGAGAGGTTGAACAGGTTGGGGCTGTTTTCCCTGGAGCTTCGGAGGCTGACCTTATAGAGGTTTGCAAAATTATGACGAGCATGGATAGGATAAATAGACAAAGTCTTTTCCCTGGGGTTGGGGATTCCAGAACTAGAGGGTTTTGGTTTAGGGTGAGAGGGGAACTTTTTCATGCAGAAGGTGGTACAGGTATGGAATGAGCTGCCAGAGGAAGTGGTGGAGGCTGGTACAATTGCAACATTTAAGAGGCATTTGGATGGGTATATGAATAGGAAGGGTTTGGAGGGATATGGGCCGGGTGCTGGCAGGTGGGGCTAGATTGGGTTGGGATATCTGGTCGGCATGGACGGGTTGGACCGAAGAGTCTGTTTCCATGCTGTACATCTCTATGACTCTATGACTCTATGTTATCACCACAAAATATCATTTTTCCATATGGCAATCTATACCTGTAACACCCCAAACTTATTTATTATACTTTGTGAATGCACAATGCAAAGTAATCCGAATTTAGACTTTATTGCTATCGCCCTTATTCTGACTTCACTTATTGACTCTCTATTCACTTTCCTGGTGTTATCTTTCCTAGTATTTTGTCTTTTTCTCTAATATTCTCTTTTGATTTCTACACCCAGCCAAGTGAGTTTAAAACCACCCCCGGCAGCAATAGCAAAATGACCCTCAACGAACACAGCCTGGCTCTATT
This sequence comes from Chiloscyllium plagiosum, assembly GCF_037043375.1. NCBI lineage: Eukaryota > Metazoa > Chordata > Chondrichthyes > Orectolobiformes > Hemiscylliidae > Chiloscyllium > Chiloscyllium plagiosum. The sequence goes on along the minus strand of NW_028270141.1, from coordinate 90,463,726 downwards.
CAGGTGCAATCTGTTTGGCTTGTACCAGTACCGTCTCCCCCAAAACTAGTCTCAATTTCCTAGGCATCAAAATCTCTCCCCACTGCACCAACTTTCCAGCTTCACATTCATCAGGCTTATTCTTCTGTTTTTGAACTCACATGCACGAAGGTGAGTCCGGAAATTGAGGCCCTATTTGTTAATTTTCTAGCTAATTCACTAAATTCTAATTGAAGGACCTAATCCCTCTTCCAAGCTAAGTCATTGGTGCAAATGTGGTCATGCAATTTTAATTGGGTGAGTATATTCTGCTTTAGGCAATTTGATTTTCACTGGCTTTATTGGTTTGGCAAGATATCCTTTACTCGTCTTGAAAAGTCTTGTACAGCAGCAATTCAACTGATTGCTCTTGAATTACGAAACAAAAATTACCAGCTACTTAAGACCTTCCTTCATTTCTTTTCCCAAATACTTTCTCAAGATGCCTCAAGGGAACTCCATTTTATCTTTAATGTACCCTTCAGATTAATGTTACCTTTGGGAAAGAGTGCATATGAATCATCAAAGCTGCAACAGGCAGACCAATATCCAAGTTAGTTTATTGTCTTTATTGAACTTTGATTATTCCCAGATTTTTCATCATATTTTCATGTTTCTGGGTTGCATTTATACTTAAAAACCGTAATTGTTCAAAGGTATCTTTTCAGCAGTATTGATTTCTTCATTAATCAATAAAGTAGTAGAACTGTGAGATTAGTGCTTAAAACTTATGAATAAAGTTTTTTTTTTGAAAAGTGGTGTTTTTAACTAAAGTGATAGTTTCATTGATATTTTCAGTGAGGATGATGTGCTCCTCAACATGGACTGGAGTTAGCTTGGAGATGTTAGTTGAGATACTCTTTGTAGGAATGTAGGGAAAGTGGAAGACAGGCATCAGAATTAGTTTGTGGCAGCCATTACACACATTGCATAAGGCGTGGTGTCAAAACTGGGAAGCTGGAATGGAGTGAATTTGCAAAATTTATAAGACAGTCAGTCACTGTAAAATAAAAATGCAACAAAGAAGAAATTAAACCACAGTCTGCAATTTTAAAAGCTGAATGAATCAAAGTAGCTGTACTTGTTCAGTGATGCTTTGGAATGTATATCAGACAGAATTGATATTTTCCCCCTTTTCAGTAACAAAACTAAGAAAAAGCTACAAAATTAAATGAACAGACTGAACAAGTCAGAGATCCAACCCTATTGCCAGTTCTTGGGAAAAGTGCTCCAAGCTGTCTTGCAGCCTACACCTAAACGAGGAGCAAAGATTCCAAATTGGAAGGATTTTGAAAGATTTGAAGACATACCTAGAACCATCCATTAATGTTGCTTATGAACAGAATGTGTTCAACATCAGAATTCAGGTGAGAGGGAAACATGTAATAAGAATGTGTTCAGACTAACATGTCCAGTTAAATCCTGTGAGCTTGGACAACTGAGAGGTGATCTCATCAGACATCGGATTGCCTTAGGCATATGAATCCCACAGTGAGAGTACATCTACTGAAAGAGAAGAAACAAACTCTCAAAAAAACTACCAGCATATGTAAAAGCTTTAGGATTCCCAGTCATCAGAGCGACTGTATTATTGGGCGAAAAGCTGAGGATTTGCATTATGGGGAGCAACAGTACAGGCTGAATAATAATATATCAGAAAAGTAAATAAATATTTACAGAATAGTAAGCTGAATGATAAAACTGTTTTTTTGGGATGCCAGACAATGATTCTGATGAATCGCTTTACACTTTACAGCAGCTTTCATGGTCGGGTCTAAAGCTGATAAATTGTTTCTAATGGTTCAAATGATGACTGCAAAAGGACAGCATGAAACGAATGTGAAATATCTGATAAGCACTGATGCTATGTCAACATCTTGGAGCTTTTAAGACCTGTGGAAATTGCCGTGAGAATTGATCCAAAAATGAAGACCTCAAAGATAAATTTGATGCTATGTCATGAAATGCTTCTTATTTCAAGGATACAAATGAAGCTGAGAGCCAGGTGTAACGGCAAGAATGAAAATATGGCATTCTAGATAGTTTTCTTTTATCATGTATACATGGGCTAAGGGTGACCCTGGCTGGGACCGCACTCATTGTGCATCCCTAATTGTCCAGGGGCAGTTAAGAGTCACCTATATTGTTGTGGCCTAGAGACATATGTAGGCTAGATCAAGAGAGAATGGCAGATTTTCTTTGCTTAGGGATTTTAGTGAACTAGATTTTTATCATAATGATAAGTGTTTGCCATTATACGATAGTAAATGTTAAGCAAAATTCACACATCTCAGCTGAAGCAAGTCCAAAGTGTGGACCGGTAACGCTGTACACTCCAGAAGAGATTGACAGTGTTTCACAAGCCATTGACTGCTGAATAAATGCTGGACTACTACAAAGATGTTTTTACAGGTCTAGGTGTCTCCTTGGTAAGTATCGTCTCAAAGTGGATGAGATAGCAAGACCAACATAACATCTGCTAGGAGAGTTCCAGCTGCCCTCAGATACTAAAGCAACTCATGTTCAAATACAGCAAGAAATAAACCACATCCAGACTTGAAATAATAAGTAGCAAATAACATTCACACAATACAAATGTCAAGTACTATTTATCTCAAGCAAGAGAGAATCTAGCTATTGACTTATGACATTCAATGACACTACCAAATATCAACATGCTTGATCAGAAACTGAACTGAACCATTCATACAAATGTTGTAGTTACAAGAGTAGGTGACTGGCCAAACATTCTACAGCAGGCAACTCATTTTCTGACTCCCCAGGGTCTATCAACCATATTCTACCTGAATCAATGCAGCTTCAGTAAGACTTAAGAAGATTGCTGCAGTCTAGGATAAAGCACCATCTTGCACATTGACTCTTCTCATTACCAATGCACAGTGGTAGACGTTTATAATATTTATAACCACAAGTTAAACTGCCAGTTTCAAAGATCCTCTGACCCTTCAAACTTACAACCTCTACCATGTAGAAGGTCAAGGGCACAGTTAAATGGGCACAACACCAGAAACAATTGCATCTCCGAACCACACACCACCTGACTTGAACAATATCACCAATCCTTCTCTGTTGCTGGATCAAAATCCTGGAAGTGCAAAACCTAATAGCACTATCGATATCGCTACATACCAAGGACTGTAGCGGATCAAGAAGGTATCTCATCACTCCAGTATGAAGGGCAACTAGAGATAAGCAATAAATCTGGCTTATCCAGCAATGCACATATGGCATAGATGAATGAAATTAAAGTTCTTTAACTATAATCTGGATACCATTTGGGAGATACAGATTTTTGCACATGCCATTTGGTATTTTTATTGTTCCATTTGATTATTAACACTGACAGTCCAAGATGGTTGGTGATCCTCCCAGAGTGGAACTATTGTTGTTAATCTGCTAGTCTATGGGTGTTGGTACAAGATTGAAGAAGAACTCATTGAATCTGATCAGAATGTATTGCATCTGTTTGACATTGCCAAATGAACAAGTAAAAGATCCAATTGAAAATGCCTATGAGCAAGTACATAATTCATGTGCCACAGCAAAAGGAGTTTTCCTCCATCTTGACAAGGTAAGAGTTGTAACAGAGATGCAGTGCACAATAGGCGTGAAAGCAGTGCAAGCATTTGTTGGATTTGTGAGCTATCAACCAAGGTTTTTGTCAAATTTTCCAATGGACATGTGATTGTCTACACAAGCTTACTACTGTACTGAGGTATTGGACATAGGACAACTAGCAACTTTCACTAGAATCAAACAACTAGCGATGACAATACAACATTATTATTGAAGTCAGCTTGTGATGCCAGTGAGAGAGGACTTGGAATAACCCCTATGTTGCAATGACAATCAGTTACACTTGCTTCCAGGGTATTAATGTGAACTGAAAGACACCTTGGTCAAAGATGCCCAGCTATTGTTCAACGTATGAGCATTTTAACCGATACTTGTTTGGGAGAAACAAACTGACAGTGAATTCTGATGACAAGCCAGTTCAAAGCAACTTTCTTGACCCAATTGTGTCGGCTTCAAAGTATCTGCAATGTATACCAGTTTATTTGCAGAGCCATGATTTGGAATAGGCATCCATGCAAGGCTAATGAAAGTGAAGCTGACTAGTATTAACAGTCATTTTAATGAGTGGGTAACTTGTAGCTGCAAATGGTAGTTCATTTTTTATGAAATGGAGTTTGTTTGGAGAAATGCCTTGAAATGCAGCATACAGGTTGGCTTGCTGTGGTCATGTGACTTATTCCTCTGCTGTAATGTTTTCACATTCAATGTTGCAGTCATTAAGCACAATCAATGAAAAGGTTAGTCTCTGGTCAGAAGATCATCAACAAGTTTGAATCCTATTCTGGTTGAGTTAGATTTGATATCCATATCCTTGTTCTGTCTCTGAAATGGAAGATAATAGCAAACTACTAATGGAAAAACCTTCAAGAAAATGGTTTAGCATAAAGTATCAACAGATAATGAACATAGAATCAGCCTTTGGCCAGAGCACTCATGCATAAATGTATGAAATGAGACTAGGCTGCTTGCATTTTGCTCCTCATGTTTCCTCAGTTATAAAAGTGACTGCACTTCAAAAGTACTTCATTCAATTTGGTCCTGAAAGCAGCTCATCCATTTTTTTCTTTCTTACTTTGACCACCTGTTGAAGCTGACAACAGTTCAATGGATTGACTAATAAAAAATATCACTAAACAGGTTCTGAAAGCCTTAAACAAACAAGAGCTGGACACCATATGAGTGCAAAATGAATGAACACTTATTAAGTATTTATATGTGATTCAGTAGCACTTCACTGGAAATATTGTCATTAAATTTCAGTTCCATGTATTCTAACATAACCTGACCTCAGTGATGAACTAGTCTAACTATTAACCCCAGATGTTACAAATGGAAAAGTCATAATGACTTTCCTGCCTACTCAACCTCGCGGGCAGGAATCAGGAAAATTTGAAATTATAGTTCAAACTTTCCTTGCATACTCAGGGCAAACTGGCTTGGACTTCATGGGTCTACTGGGTAGATATGGGCTTCTCCTGCTATGATCTTGACTGTTGTCATGATCACTAGACACTATGTCACTGGAGATGCCCCCAGCATGCAAATCCACTGGCTATCGGGTCTCAGTAGATCACACGATTTATTTTTGGAGCTTCCTGCCAAATTTCCATTGAGGGGATTGATGTTAGCTGGAACTCAATTAAGACTCAGGAATTAAATTACTATAAGTCATATTTCAGGAGCACTGTGTAAGCTTCTAACTCACACCTCTCCTCATGTACCAAAACTGATGCAGAGTTAAAAGCAGATATCAAAAAGCACTGACCATATTCAATGATGGATGATTCCAAGTTTATTGCAGAATGAAATATTTGTTGTTTCCAGATGCAATATGGAGGTGCGCTTCTCAATAATTTACAAATAGAACCAAAGTAAAATATAAGGTTTCAGAAAACTAACATTGACTGGTTCATTCAATTTTACTGCAGAGTTTTGAGATTGTATTTGCGGTTGTTTTGTTTCTTCTGAACTTCTCCATGGTAGAATGGTAATGCTATAAGTATGGAAATTATGGAATAGTAAATGAATTGAATACTTTAGATGCATTAATGCAGCAGATATTACATTATTCTTGACCCTGACATCATTCCAGGTTTCCCTAGTGCAGATTCTAAGATAATAAGAAACTCCATTGGATTTGAAGCAAAAACAATTCAGGCAATTAAAAATCTTCTTTAAGTCTGGATTCCAATCTTCCCAGTCAAGGCAGATGCATCCTGACCTGCTATCAACTTCTTCAAGTATGCCTTGGTCAGTGAATTGCAAGCAAACCACCCCTCAGTGGAAGTGATAAACTTTGGAAGCCTTGGTTCAGTTAAACTGAGGAACTCCAGCTATGATCAGATGAATAGCTGCAATTCAAAGCACACTTTTCTCTCAGTTTGTGTGTGTTTACTGGTTGACAGCTGGAGTCACTTTTTGAAAGGCATTCCAATTATGCAGGACTTCACAAACCTTCAACTAGACTTTCCTGCTGCCAGATTTCACCATTTGAGGAGTACAATGGCAGACATTGAATAAAATAGTTAATGACTTGCAACAAAGATATATTCCAGGGGGAAAGAAGCATACTGGGAAGGGAATAAGCCAACCATGATTAATCAGGGAAATTGAGGATTGTATTAGATTCAAAGATAAACATACAATCTGGCAAAGATTAGTAGTAAACCAGAGGATTGGGCAAGTTTTAAAGACCAGCAAAAAGATGACAAAAAAAAGAAGAAATTTTGATGGTTAACTTGCAATTAATATCAAGGCAAGCAGCAAGAGTTTTGGTAAATATATAATAAAAGGAAAAGAGAGTTCAAAATGAACATTGACTAATTAAAGAATGAGACTGGGAAAATAATAATTGCAAATTAGGACATAGCAAGGAGATGAAGATGTACTTTGCATTAGTCCTCACTGCAGAAGATGTTAATAACATTCCAAATTACTAAACAAATAGAGTACAAAGAGTAAAATACAATAACTGTCAATATTGGAAAAAGTGTGAGAAACTAATGGGGCTAAAAGTTGATAAGTCCCCTGGAGCAGATGGGGTACATTTGAGAATATTAAAGGAAGTAGCTACAGAGATAATGAATGCACATAGAGTAATCTTCCAAGATTCTTAGATTCTGTAAAAAATATCTTGTTCAAAAAGTGAATAAGCCAAAAAAAGAATAATAATAACTACAGGCCAGTTAGCTAAGTATCTGTCATTAGGAAAACATGGGACCCTATTCTAAAGTATGTAACAGCAGAGCATTTAGAAAAGCATAATATAATCAAATAGAGTCAGCATGGCTTCACAAAGGGGAAATCAGGACTGAAATTTTTTTTCAAATTCTTTGAATCATTAACAAGCAGGATAGATAAAGGGAAGCAGTGGATGTAATATATTTAGATTTCCAGAAGGCATTTGTTAAGGTAAAACACATTAGTCTAGTTAATAAGATAATGATCTATGGTATTGGATAGTATATTAGCGTGGATATAAGATTGGCTAACTGATAGAAGAGAGAGAGTTCAGATAAAATACAAGGGTTAATAAATTTTCAGGCACTTTTTCAGGATGACAACCAATAACTGATTGAATTTACTCTGCAATTTGAGAGGGAGAAGACAGAATCAGAAGTAATGGTATTACAGCTGAATAAAGTCATCTACAGAGGCATGGAGGAGGAGCTGGGTACAATTGGCTGGGAGAGGAGTCTAGCAGAAAAGACAGTGGAACAGCAATAGCAGGAGTTTCTGGGAGTAATTCGAGAGCCACAGCAGAGATTCATCACAAGAAAAAAGAAGCATGGTACAGGGAGGATGATGCAACCATAGCTGACTAGGGAAGTCAGAGATAGCATAAAAGCAAAAGAGAAAGCATATAATGTGGTGAAAGGCAGTGGGAAACCAGAGGATTGAGAAGCTTACAAAGACCAACAGAGAGCAACAAAAAAGAAATAAGGAGGGAAAAGATTAAATATGAGGGTAAGCTAGCCAGTAATATAAAGGAAGACTGTAAGAGTTTCTTCAGATATATAAAGAACAAAAGAAAGGCAAAAGTGGACATTGAACTGCTGGAAAATGATTCTGAAAAGTTAGTAGTGGGGAACAAGGAAATGGCTGAGGAACTGAATAATTACTTTATATCAGTCTTCACAGTGGAAGACATGAGTAATTTCCCAAAAATTCAAGAGAGTGAGGGGGCAAAGCTGATTATGGTGGTCATCACAAGGAGAAGATGCTAGAAAAACTGAATGGCCTGAAGGTGGATAAATAAACTGGATCAGATGGACTACACCCCTGAGTTCTAAGGGAGATAGTTGAAGAGATAGTTGAAGCATTGTGGTGATCTTTCAGGAATTGCTAGGCTTAGGGTGGTCCCAGATACTGGAAAATCACTAATGTGGCACCTCTGTTTACAAAGAGTATAAAGCAAAAGACAGACTGATTAGCCTAACCTTGGTCATGGGCAAAGTCCTGGAATCCATTGTGAAGGATGAGATTTCTGAATATTTGGAGGTGTATGGTAAAATAAGGTAAAGTCAACATGGTTTCATCAAGGGGAGGTCATGCCTGACAAATCTGCTAGAATTCTTTGAGGAAATAATGAGAAGGTGAGACCAAGGAGAGCCAGTGTATGTTATCTACCTGGACTTCAAAAAGGCCTTTGACAAGGTGGTGCACAGGAGGCTACTGAGTAAGATAAGGGCCCATGGTGTTATAGGCAAGGTGCTAGCATGGCTAGAAGCTTGGCTGTCTGACAGAAAACAGACAGTGGGAAAGAGTCTTTCTCAAGATGGCAGCCAGTGACAAGTGATGTTCTGCACAACTCAGTTTTGGGACTACAACTTCTCACTTTGTACATTAATGATCCAGATGAAAGAACTAAGGGCATTCATGCTAAGTTTGCAAATGATACAAAGATAGGTAGAGGGACAGGTAGCACTGAGGAGGCGGGAGGCTGTAGGGGGATTTGGACAGATTAGGAGAGTGGGCAAAGAAATGGCAAATGGAGTACAATGTGAGGTCATGCACTTTGGTAGGAAGAATAGTGGCATGGACTACTTTCTAAATGGAGAAAAAGTTCAGCAGTCTGAAGTGCAAAAAAGACTTGAGAGTTCTAGTCCAGGATTCTCTCAAGGTAAACTTGCAGGTTGAGTCAGTAGTTAGGAAGGCAAATGCAATGTTGGCATTTATTTTGAGAGGACTTGAATATAAAAGCAGGGATGTACTTCTGAGTCTCTATAAGGCTCTGGTCAGACCATATTTGGAGTATTATGTGCAGTTCTTGGTCCCATATCTCAGGGAGGATGTACTGGCACTGGAACATGTTCAGAGGACATTCATGAGAATGGCCTCAGGAATGAAAAGCTTAACATATAAGGAATGTTTGAGGACTCTGGGTTTATTTTTGATGGTGCTTAGAAGAGTAAAGGGGATCGAATTGAAACTTACAGAATATTGAATGGCCTGGACAGAGTAGATGTTGGGTAGATGTTTCCATTGGTAGGAAATACTAGGACCCAAGGGCATAGACTTAGAGTAAAGGGAAGACCTTTTAGAAGAAAGATAAGGAGAAACTTCTTCAGCCAGTGAGCGGTGAATCTACGGAATTCAATGCCACAGAAGGCTTAGATAGATAGATTCATGATTGTCAAAGGGCTCAAAGGTTACGGGAAGGAAGAGGGAGAATAAGATTGAGAAACGTATCAGCCATGATTGAATGGTAGAGCAGACTCAATGGGCTGAATGGTCTAATTTCTGCTCCCATCTCTTCTGGTCTTATAGTCTAACTAGTGGAATGCCACAGGGATCTGTTCTGGAATCAGAATTATTTATAATACATACTAATGACGTGGAATACTGTAGTAAATATACTATAGCTAAGTTTTGAGATCACAAAAAAAAAAGGGAAACCAAGAAGTAAATATGACACAAAGAATCTGCACAGGGACAGAGAGAGAAGAAACAAGTGTGCAGAAACATAACAGATGGAATATAATATGGGAAAATGTGAGGTTATGCACTTTGGCAGGAATGATAGTGAACCTGAATATTCTTAAATGATGAAAAGTGCAGAAAGCTGAAGCACAGAGGAATTTGGGATACTCATGCATGAATCATAAAAAGCTAACATCCAAGTTCAGGAGGTAATAGGTAAGACAAATGAAAATTTGACCCTTACTTTGAAATGAATGGAATACAAAAAGAGGGAAGTCTTCTTAAAATTATGCAAGGACTAACTAGTCCACACCGAGAATATTGTGAACAATTGTGGTCCCCATATCAAAGGCAGTAGATACTGGCATTGGAGGCAGTCCAGCCAAGGTGAACGAGGTTGTTTTTGGGTATGGAGGGAATTTCTTATGAGGATAAGTGGACTGGGTTTGTACTCATTGAAGTTTAGGAGATTGAGAGGTGACCTTATTGAAACAAGCAAGATTCTTAGGTGACTTGACTGAGTAAATGCTGAGAGGTTGTCTCCCTTTGTGGGAGAGTCCAAGACCAGAAGGCATAATCTCAGATTAAAGGGTCACTCAAACAAGTCCAAGATGAGGAGACTTTTTTTTCTCTCAGAGGCTGTGTTATTAAATATATTCAAGCCTGAGATAGACAGCTTGCTAATCATTAAAGAGATTAAGAATTGTGGTGTAGGATTGAGCAAAAAATCCCTTAATCTAAAATACTGGACAAGACCCTGGATTTTTCTAACATCTAAAATACTGGACAAAATCCTGGGCTCAGGCTTCAAACACACTGCAGAGCCAGAATGATTTATGTCTGGGACTATTGTTTAGCCTAGAATTCCAATTTACACCTCCACTCTAAGAAAACAATAAACCAAACCTAACACTCTAGACTGAAACTAACTTTTACATCTTGAACTACTCAGCACAGACAGTATTGGGTCTGCAGAGAGACATATTAAACATTCAACTTCAATCAAAATCCAAAATTAACAATCACACAACACCAGGTGATAGTCCAACTGGTTTATTTGGAAGTACTAGCTTTTGGAGCATTGCTCTTTCATTAGATGGTTGTGTACCATTCACACATCCATACAAAATTCATTCACACATGCTCGTAACAATCGGGAAATCAATTGACTTCAAAGGGTACATGGAAACACAATGGCCACAGATTTGGCATGAAAATAAGGGCCCACAATCAGTATAATTGCAGGTCCTGACCTCACCTGAGGCAGCTATCTCCAGAAGAGTTCTCAAGAGCTATTCCCCAGGAGGTGTTCCAAGGAGCTAACCCAGACAACATTCTAAAGGCAACTATCTCTGGGAGTGCTCCAAAGAGAAATGTTCCAAGGACCCAACAGCTAATTGCAGTGGCCATTTCCCATGGCTACCTCCAGGAGGGGATCTCAACCATAATTCCAAGAGTTACCGACACAGGCCATTCCGAGTCAAGGGAACCAAAAGCAACTGACCACAACCAATGGACCTAAGAACCAACAAATTCCCGACCAACACCAAGGCCTCAGACATGCCCTGAGTTGAAAACCAGATCTGCAAAACCACTAGAATGTAAGGAAAATCAAGTAGTTATCCAATGAATCCACTACACATCCTACTGCATCAACAGACTCAACCCAGACTGAATGCCTACATCATATGAAGTCTTCATCGTGGCACCAGGTACTGCAAGCAGGAACAGCAAGCTGTACTTTAAAATTGCATTTTCTTCAGTGGTGAGCTTAAACTCCTGAAACCCCAAATTTTCTGACTCAGCTAGCAGGGAAGGGAAGGGAGATAGTGACTGCATGTGGGACTGCAAGGGTTGGAAGCCTGATTAAAGTTTCTGTGATTAAAACCATTGCTCTAAGTTCTAATAGTGTTTATCTAGCTCATAGTATATTTAATAGTATTACAACCCTCTATAATTGATTATATTAATTAGTACAGTATGAAAAGGGAGGAAAGTTGTGTTGAGGATTATCACATCAGACAATTGATTGCCAGAGCAGACTTGATGGGTTGAATGGCCTACTTCTGTTTCTACGTCTATGTCATACTGTGCAGATTAATGCTGGGAAAATCAGAGTGTGGCTGTTGACACCCCAAACTGTTATACCATGCACCTTCATGAACTTTGAAATCATTCTTGATGCATTGCCTCCAGGTTAGAGACAAGCACGTACCTTTTCCATTCATATCTATTTGGTTAGAGAGAATGTTCTCTTCTTCCTATCCTCGTGGAAGACACACTCTGCACCTGCCCCTTGCACTCTGCAACAGGAAATCCAGGTAAGAGGGAGATCCAGGCAATAGCATTCCCATTTCCATTTCTACTTTTCTGGTTGCTGCAACCTCAAGCTGCTTTCTTGTGACACATGCCTTGATCCCTTTAATTAAATCTCCTTTCTCTGACAGATTAGATGAGCAATTCTGCTTGCCTTCTCTAAGCATTTGGGTAACTCAGAGACAAAATATTAATTTGTAGTTGTAGAAAAGAGGCTGTGGAAAGTTCAACAACTGGTAAAAAAAAATGATTCCCAAATTACAAGCAGTCCCTGATCTTTTGAAGTTCTGGGAGCAGAAGATTTTCTCAGTATCTCCAACCTCATCAAAAGCTTGAAAGACTAACTTTATTATAGACTTGGGAATTATCTACTTCAATACAAAGAGAAAAATATTTTTAAAAAATTGGCTGCAGGGTGTAGGCCAGCATTTATTCCTCAGCATCAATTGCCCATGAGAAGGTGGTGGTGAGCTGCCTTCTTGAACCACAGTGGTCCATGGTGTAAGTACATCCACTGTTGGTTAGGAGTGGAGTTCCACAATTTTGACTCGGTGACTGTGAAGTGATATATTTCTGAATAAAATGATGTGTGATTTGGAAGTGAACTTGCCAGTGTCAGTGTTTCCATTCGTCTGTTATCCTTGTTCTTTTAGGTGGTAGAGGTTTCAGGTTTAGAAGGTGCTGTCACATGAGCCTTGATGAGTTGTTATAGTGCAACATGTAGGTGTCTAAATACTGTGGCTACTGTATGTTGGTTGTCGAGGGGTGACGCTAATCAAGTGGGTTGCTTTGTCCTGGATGTTGTCAAGCTTCTTGAATCATGTTGGAACCATGATCATCCAGGCAAGTAGAGAGTGTTCTAGCACACTCCTACCTTATTGCTTAAAGGCAGAAAACAGGCTCTGGGGAGTGAGGAGATGAGTTACTTGTCTCAGAATTCCTAGCGACTGATCTCCGGTCCTGAAGAAGGGTTACAACCGAAATGTTGACTTCTCCACCTCCTGATGCTGCCTGGCTTGCTGTGTGCTTCCAGCCTCCTGCTTGTTGACCTGCTCTTGCAACCAAAGTATGTGTATAGTTGATTCAGTCTAGTTTCTGATCAATGGTATCCTCTGGGATGTTAATAGTGGGGAGCAAAGTAATGCTAATGCTAGTGAATGTCAAAAGCTGATGGGTAGATGTCTCTTTAAGTGGAGGTGTTTTTTGCAATTGTGAGGCATAAATACTACTTACCACTTAATAGTCAAAGGCTGGATATCATCCAGCTCATGTTGGAATTGAATATGGACTGCTTCAGATTCTGAGCAGTGGCAAATGGTCATGAACATTGTGCTATCATTTGCAAGCATCCCAACCTCTGACCTTATGATGGTGAGAAGGTGATTGGTGAAATAACTGAAAGCATTTTAGCCTAGGACACTCTCCTTAGTACCTCCTTGAGTGATGTTTTGAGACTGAGGTAATTGACAACCAATAATTACAACCATCTTCCATTGTGCTTGTTATGACTCTAACCAGTGGGGAGTTTTCCCCCTGATTCCCATTGATTGTATTTTGCTAAGTTTCCTTAGGATCACATGCAATTAAATCTTGCCTTGATGTCAAGGGCAGTCATGCTCATCTGACTTCCTGGATTTCAGTTTTTTGCCTATATTTGGACCAAGGCTTAATGTGCTGACAAGCTGAGTGTCCTGTTGGAATTTACACTGAGTGTCAGTGAGCAGGAGCATTTTTATTGCTGAAGTATAATGTTGAACATATTCTGAAAAGTCCTACTGAAAATTAAAAGGAATATGAAAAGAAATCATGGAAGCTGTTCACGTTAATTTAAGCTCCTGAAGAGGTTTCTAACCTCTTTGCTTTTATTTTCGTGTTTCAAAGTGAAGAGCAGAGAAGAGGCAAGGGGAAGCAAAAATGAGCTAAGTAAAAGCTTAGAAATGCACACTAATCAGTGAGGATAATATAAGGAGAAAAGGAATAATACTTGTCTACTTGAGGATGGATTATATTATTTGCAGTCTTTTCGGAGAGCTATAATCAAATAGAAATTGCATTTTCCATTGGATAGTAAACTATTCTGCAATAACATTACCATTTATGTGCTGGTCAGCTGTCAGGTGTGCAGCTGTTTCTGATGATTGAGCTAAATATTTTGTAAGGCTGGGAGATTTACTGCTGGCTGTTCACAGGAGACAAGGTACAGAAACCTAAATTCAAATTCATAAACAGTAATTAATGGCCGACAATTTTATTCTTAGAATAATTGATAAAGAACTTGTTTAGGCACAAGGAGAGAATTGACTGGGTAAATGAAATAAAAGCCCCACGAATCTAGTCATTCTAGCCACTCCTACAAAGTAACGAATGAACCTTTATAACTCATGCAGTGCAACCAATAAGGCTGAGGATTTTCTTGAAGTATGCATTAATTATTCATTATTCATTTCACTCATTGGGAGAAGGAGCAAAGGTTATAAAGACAGCTATGAAATATTCTTTTCATTAGTTCTGATCTGAATCAGGGAAGTTCAGTGAAAATGTCAGTTTCAGAATGGAAAACTTATTGCTCACCCGTCTGGAACTTATTGGAGGGCAGCTAGGCAGGGAAGGCAAAAGTACGGTTTCCCAACAGCGGGTTAATGTTTTGCAATTCACTTATAGAGTCATAGAGATATACAGCTTGAGAACAGACCCTTCATCCAACTCATCCATGCCAACCAGATATCCCAACCCAATCTAGTGCCACCTACCAGCACTCTCCAAATCTTCCAGGGGGTCCAGCTTTCCCAAGTTTTTTTCCATTTGTTAGTATTCCACAAACTGACATTGACATTCCAGTCCACTAGAATTATGTTCATGAGCGTGACTACTTATGGCAAAAATGGGGTAAAGGTGTGAACTGCGAGTTCTAAGGAAGAGTCACATTGCCTCAAAACATTAACTTTTCTTCTCTGTCCACAGAAGCTGCTAGTGCTGCTGACTGGTCTGAGTTTTGTTGATATTATTTCAAAGTTTCCAGCATCTGCATTTGTTTGAGCGTATAGAGTATACCGGTTCAATAGATGTAGTCGACTTGTGGCAGACAAGATGGCCATTGAAACTTGAGCCTCCACTCCCTCAAAGACAGCCCACAAGGGTGAAAGGCTGCAAGCAGTATTGGGGTTAGATTCAGTGTTGGAGTTTCCCCTCCATTGATGGATCTATCAGTCTCCGCCTTGGTTATTTCTTCAGTGAGATTCAGGCTAGCAAAGGTCCTTGGTATCTCTGACTTGCTCCAGCAGTGTTCACCTCTCCTAGGAAGGGGTTGAGGCTCCAGAGTTGCTGACCTCCTGGTTAGATTTGCAGTATGATGAGCACAGCCCTTACTAGGATGATAAATGTGGATCCAGCCAAATACGCCACTCCCCCCCTAAGATTGCTGAATCAGTCCAACTGCTGGCAAATGTGAGGTCATCATCCTCATTTGGTTGCGATCTGAAGTGCACTGGAAATTCCAGCCTTCCACTTGTCTCTCTTCCTTTTTGGGTGATCCTTATAAATAACATCCTTCAGCTAATCTTTTGACCATCTACCCTGATATCTCCTTACATTGTTTAATAACTAATTTTGTTTTATAACACAGCTGTTCTATTATTTTAAAGCCACTGAATGCTGCCGTAATGGAGGTGTTTCCCATATTTTGCGGCTAAAATGGATGATTGCTCCTTTCGTGCATGAGTCCTGCTTCTTGTGGCTTTAATAAATGATATCCACTTTGAACCAACTTTTAGTGAATAAATCTCACTTCTTCTTGAATAAACGACTTTCTTTTTGTGTGGGTATCCTCCAGGTGCTCTAGTTTCATCCCATCGTCCAAAGATGTGCAGGTTAGGTGGATTTGCCATGCTAACTTGCCTGTAGTGGTCAAGGATGTGCAGGCTAGGTGGATTAGCCATGGGAAATGCAGGGTTAGAGGGTTAGTTTAGGGGGCGTGGGTCTGGGTGAGATGCTGTTTGGAGCATCAGTGGGGAATGGCTAAGCTGAATGACCTGCTTCCACACTGTAGGGATTTTCTGATTCTATTCTCTCCTTCCCACTCCACCACTGTCATCTGATGAAATATTAAGCTTCTGATGAAGGATCATTGTATTTGAAACATTCACTCTGTTTCTCTCTCTACAGATGCTGCCAGATCCATTGAGTCTTCCAGGACTTTTTGCATCAGATTTCCAGTATTTATAGTTTTTGTTTTAGATTAGTGGTGAAGGGAGTGAATGTCTATGGATATGGTACAATCCAGTGGGCTGCTTTGTCCTGAATGAAGTCAAACTTCTTGAGGTGCCCTCATCCAAGCAAATGGGGAGCATTCTATCAAACTCCTGATTTGTGCCTTGCAGATGGTGGTCAGGATTCGGGGAGTCAGCAAGTGAGTTACTTTCTGCAGGTTTCCTAGTCTCTACTGAAGCTTGAAAGAGCAGGTCATTTATCTGGCTAGTCCAGTTCAGTTTCAGGTCAGTGTTAACCCCCAAGATTTTGATAGTGGAGGACATTGATGATAACATCATTGAATGTTAAGGGACAATGGTTTGATTAGCTCTTACTGGGAAAAACAAGGACTGCAGATGCTGGAAACCAGAGTCTAGATTAGAATGGTGCTGGAAAAGCACAGCAGGTCAGGCAGCATCTGAGGAGCAGGAAAATCAACATTTCGGGTAAAAGCCCTTCCTCAGGAATAGAGGCAGGGTGCCTGCAGAGTGGAGAGATAAATGAGCACCCCCACCCCCCTCTCATTTATCTCTCCACTCTGCAGGCACCTGCCTCTACTCCTGATGAAAGGCTTTTACCCGAAATGTTGATTTCCCTGCTCCTCGGATGCTGCCTGACCTGTGCTTTTCAGCACCACTCTAATCTAGACTCTTGCTGGGAAAGCCTCCTGTCATTATCAAGGAGCAAGAGGAATGTAACTTTAATTTGGCAAAGTGCATCATCTCTTCGTAGCTTCTATCCCTTACCTTTACTTCTATAATAGATACAGATTAAGTGAGTGGGCAACATAATGAAATTGCAGGAAAGTGAAAGATAATTCACAGTAAACTTTATTGCAACATTTAAAAGGCATTTGGATGGGTATATGAATAGGAAGGATTTGAAGGGATATGGGCCAGGTGCTGGCAGGTGGGGCTAGATTGGGTTGGGATATCTGGTCGGCATGGATGGGTTGGACCAAAGAGTCTGTTTCCATGCTGTACATCTCTATGACTCTATAAGGACTGAAGTAAAGGACATTTTTTTTCAAGACCAAAGCTTTTGAATGTAGATGTTCAAGGAGACTTGGATGTACTCCTATAAGGAATAGAGAATGCTAAAATGCAGGCATATAATTTACTAATCCAAATAACATTTTGCCCTTCATTGAAAGTTGATTGGAGCCAAGAATAAGGAAGTCATTTGACAATTGTACCTGGCTTTTGTGAAGCCAGTACCTGAAGTTCAGTGTACTGTTTAGTCTCCATTTCCAACAATTTTATTAGAATTTTACTGGAATAAGAGAGTTCATCTTTGATAAGCAAAGTGAGTAACAGGGGTCGATACATTTGGGCGTTTCAAAAACCGAGAAATGATCTGATTTACTTGACAGGGTGGAGTTAATTAGGTGATTTCGCTGGCTGGGAAACTAGAACACAGGGACACAGCTTCAGGGTGAATAGTTGATCACTCAGGACTGAAATGAAGTGAGGCTACTTCACTTAAAGGGTCTGCATGCTGGCTACCTGCATCTGTAAATAACATAATTAATGGGCTCCTTGTGTTCTTTGGTGAGTGACAAGAGAATATGTAGAATGGACATGTACAGTCTGAGGTCTCAAATTTGCAAGGAACCAGTCAGCAGAGCTAAGTATCATTAAGCACGGTTCAAGGTCTATTAATGCTTGCAGCACCACCTTCCCAGCATAGCTCATCACACAGACCGTATCAGAAATGACTGGGGCCACAGACACCCATAGCAAATACCTGATGTCATCACAATCATCCTTACCACAATTTTAATTTGTTATACAGGATTACCCATTTATTTTGACCACAAATAATTGACATCACAACTTTGTTGACCACACAAAGTCCCAATCCATTTTTGTCTTTGCAATTTACAGTTGGTTATCCTGATGTTGATATGGAGGCATAACCTGGTGGGTCAACAATCTGTATTTGTTCCTGCCTCAATGTCTTCTGTTTGAAACAGCCCACACATTTTGACATCTGACAGAAGCATATGTTCTGGTTATTACTGTTGAACATCATAGTTAACCGTGGCAAAAAAAAAGTAAAACCTAACTTTAAGAAAGTGAAGCCAAGTGCAGGGCATTGAAGTCATTCAATGAAGGAAGAAGATGCAAAGACTTTCAAACTGAATTCAATGTTGAACATAATACGCTGAATGTATTGTGTTCAGTACGCTTATTGGATAAAGAAAGCTGAAAATGTTTTAAAAAGATACAGCTCAGAAAAATAAGATGATACTTTTTGCTTGGTATAGGGATACAGTTAAATGTTAAAGTTGACCTTTTCTGGAGAAAGTTGAAAGGTTTGCAAAGAAAGTGGATGTTGATAACTTTAGTTCTAGCAATGGCTGTTCTATATGATAGAAGCCTATATGATATAAGCCTTGTCGACAAGCAGCTTTTTGGGGAATGCTCATCTGCAGACATTTCAAATGTAGATGACTAACATAAAGGTATTCAGGAATTTATTCAAGAATATGATCACACAGATGTCATTGATCCAGATGATATTGCCCTCGCTTACAAATGCATAATTAATAAAACTTAGCTTGTTTGGGCAATGTTTGCTGTATGAACATTGATAGCATGGTCTAAGTCTCTAAGTTTCTAAATTAAAAGGTTGCATCACAAAGTGATCACTGTTTAAAACAATAGAAGGAGCTAGACTGCTTTTTTAACAAGATTTATATAGATCTGTAGGCCTCCTGGTTGAAATCCTTAACCAAAAAGTTGACAGAATTACCGATGCTGGAAATCAGAAACACAAAGAGAAATTGCCAGAAAAACTCAGCAAGTTTGGCAGCATCTGTGGAGAGAAAGCACAGTTAATATTTTGGGACCAATGATCTTTCTTCAGAACTTCTTGAGCTTGTCTTTCAAACACAATCATATTACTTTAACATTTCATTTTTTCAAATTGAATTGATTTTCTGAAATTTATAAAGCAACACATCATGTATTAATTAGTTTGCCCCAGACAGTTTTGGGGACAGCAATGGGGATTCAGAGATATGTTGCCGTTAATATGCATATCCAAGGCAATCCAAGAATTTGAAATCTGATGTTTTTCAGTGTCATTTTAATTTAAAGCCACTGACCTGTGCATTTTGCCAACCATTTTATAATTCACATGATTTTACTTTCTAATGATTGCAATCACGCATCAGTTTTCACTGTGTGGATGAGGTTAAAATGAATCTTTTCTTTGAATCCAGTCAAGGTGGTTAGAAATGTTCTTTCTTTTCTATTCATATCAGTGAAATGATATCACAATCTGCAGTGATTTTTAAAAAAAATTTAAGCCTATACTGAAAGAATTGATAACCAAGCACTAAAGTTTCTGAATTATTTCAGCTGTATGGTCTATTGATCTGTAATGGTCAACTTGAAAAACTGTGGCCAATATATTTGATATGGTGACGGAAACAGGCAGCTAAAAGCACCTGTGTTTCCATCTGGGAAGCTCATCACAGGTTCACGGTGCATTAGTTCAAAGAATCAATTAAGTGATGACTGCTGGCTTCGCAGGACACCAATATAGTAGAGAGTGTCTCAAATGACAGCAAAGAGCAGGAGACAATTGAAGTAGAGAGAACAAGAACAAGCAGTTTGCAATTAAACAGTGCAATCCACTTATTACTGCATCTGCAATTCAAATCGTCTATCACCAAGAGCATGCATGGCACACACCTTCTATAATGTTGTTTTACACAAATTCTGTAAAACAATTCATCATGAAGAAATGAAATGTTAAAGGCCAGCAACATCACTGAGTACCTCCATGGCAAATATGTTATATCTAGTGATAATATTATGGTAGTTTTCTGTGGATTAACTGATATATTTGGTTTACTTGGACCAAAAGAGCAAGACTTGCGGCTGGCCTGGAAAGCTAGTTGAGATTCAAAGTGAGTGAGTTGTGACTGATAGTTGAGGTTATGTGGTGAGGAACCAATGACTAAGTATTACCACTGACTGTTGATTGCAACAGCAAAAAATGATTGCAAGTTCATAGCGCCTTTAACATAATGCAACATCCCAAAGCATTTCTTAGATTGATTATCAAGCAAGATTTAATATTGAAGCACAGTAGATATTCAGGCTTTGTCAAAGATGTATGTTTTAAGGAGTATCTTAAACGAGTTACATCAGTCATTGGGACAATACCAGAGTCTGTTAAGGAAGAAATAACAGGCCATTTAGGAAAGTTCAAAATCCAACAGAGTCAATACGATTTTGTGAAAGACAAATTACGTTGGATAAATTTCCTAGAGTACTTTGAAGATACAAAAAGCAATGCTGATAAAGGGGAATCGGAGAAAATAGTGTATTTGGATATCCAAAAGGCATTCAATAAGGGGCACTATAAGGTAGACAGGAGCTCACGGTATTGGGAATAATGTTTTTGCACAGATTGATGATTGGTTAATGCACAGAAGGCAGAGACAAGATTAAGAGGTCTTTTTCAGGTTGGAAAGTGTAACTAGTAGAGTGCCACGAAGATCAATCATAAGGCCTCAATTACTGTTTACATTAACAACTTGGAGGAAGGGACAGAGTGTGATATATCCAAATTTGATGATGATGCAAAAATAGCTGGGAGGGCATGTAGTGATGAGGACACAAGGAATCTGAAAGTGGATGTTAATAGTTGAGTGAGTAGGCAAAAATGTGGTTGATGGGGTGTAATGTAGGAAAGTGTGAGGCCATGCACTTTGTTAGGAAGAATCAAAAGACAGACTATTATTTAAATGGAGAGAGAGAAACTCCAAATATGTGCAGCACAGAGCAGAGCATTCTGGGTATTCTTGTGCATGAAACACAAAATATCAGCATGCAGATGCAGCATGTACTTAAGGCAAATGAAATTTTGGCTTTTTTTGCTGGCGGTTTGGAATTTTAAAACAGGGATGTTTTGCTATAACTACAAGGTGTTGGTGAGATTATGCCTGGAGCATAGTGTACAGTTTTGTTTTCTGTATTTAATAAAGAATGTCTTGGCACTAAAGGCAACTTAAAAGAGATTTGCTAAGTTGATTTCTTGGAAAGAAGCATTTGACTCACTAAGACAAGTATACAAGTTAGGCATCTATTCATTAGAGATTAGAAGAACAAGGAGTGATTGTATTAAAACACCCTTTTCTGAGGGGCCTTGACAGGGTAGCTGTTGAGAAGATATTTCCACTATTTGCAGAATATCAAACGAGAGGACAAGTTACAGAATCAGGGCAAAATCATTTAAAACAGTGATGTGAAGGAATTTCTTCTTGCAGGGGTGTGTGAATGTTTGGGATTCTCTGGCCCGAAGAGTTGCGCACTTAGAGTGAGAAGATGGATAAGTTGTCAAAATATCAAGGAGTTGAGTATTATGAGGAATTAGCAAGAAGGAGCAATTGAGGCTTGGAGCATAACAGCCATGATTTCATAGAAAGTTGGGAGAGCCTTGAAGAACTGAATAGTCTCTTCCTATTCGTATTTCTTATGTTCTTTTTTCATGTGAGTTAGCAGAGGTTAACATGGTGGAGAGGTTTAGGGAGGGAGTACCAGGGCTTTTATGGCTTGAACAACTGAAGCCACAGCTACCCAACAGTGTAGTGATTAAAATCAGAGATATGATCATATACAAGTAACTAATAATAATGATCATACTGTTTTCATAGACCAATGAGATTTCTGGAAGTAACCATCACTTTTGTTCACCTACCGCATCAATTGATAAACACATCAAATTGAAAACACATATATAATCATAAATAACTATCATTACAATCTTGAGATTTCTCTTCCAACAACAAACTGAAATGTAAAATTGACGGAAGGGAAGAACAACATTTTTAATGCTGTATTCTATTGTTATAAGCTGAGTTTGTGGATGCCATATTTCTCTGTCACAATTCTGAGTCACATTTAATTTGACAATTCAGCAGAAGCTGTCTCTCTCAACATCAACAACCAGTGTTTGTGTGTGCTTTAAAATGTCAACGTTTCACTGTGACTCTTATAATTTCATGATCTAGTGTCATGACAAAAGGGCCAGAATCTTATACCATTCAAAATGGCATGAGTTCTGGTGAGATATGCGATAGAATTGGATATGAATTCTGATGAAGTCTACTTCGATGTCGGATGCATCTCATGTCATCTTTCAGAATTTTGACAAGCGACGGGGAAATTTCTTGCGAGTTGGCAATTAAAGGGGTTTATTGCTTGTTAAAGACCTTGTTGATGGCCCAACTTGAGTGATTAATATTCAGCTTCCTATCAGCAAACAATCTATGAGTCAAGAAATGGCAGAGCAGGAACCTGGTGACCTCAGCTCATTACCTGATTTGAAGTCATGATTTGGAGATGCCAGTGTTGAACTGGGGTGTACAAAATTAAAAATCACACAATACCAGGTTCTAGTCAAACAGGCTTATTTAGAAGCACTACCATTCGGAGCGCTGTTGCTCCTTCATCGGGTAATTGTGGAGAATAAGATTGTAAGACACAGACCTTACAGCAAAGTTTACAGTGTGATGTGATTGGAATTATATATTGAAAAATACCTGGATTGCTTGTTAAGTCTGTCATCTTTTAGAATGACCATGTTGGTTTCAGTTCTTTCATATGTAAATCGCAAAACTTTTTAAAAAAGTGAACTTTAACAATTGGTAGTATGTCGGCCCAGATAATGTATTGAAGGTGTTAGCTCCCTGAGAGGCTGTCTGTGCCACAATGGTCAGACTGATTCTAATCTAAAAAACGGATTTACAGAATCTTACATGGATTCATGCAGATAACAACGTCTGCACCTTTGACAACCAGTTCTTCATCCAGACACATTTGTATTTGTTAAACTTCCACTATATTTCAAATTCCCTCCCTGTCTCAAAACCGTTGTTTTTGTTTTGCACACCTGGATAAAGCTTTCAAACAGAATAATATCTTTTGACCACGTATACCTTTCAAAATTTCTTAGTATGCAGTCTGTGCATCCACATGAATTTTTGATAGACAGACCTAATAAGGGTGATGCAAATAGAGAAATGGAATTTCAGGACATTTGTAAAGTGCCATATAAAAGGTTTTTTCATCAAATTCAATGTCCATATGATTAAAGGGCAGTGGCTGCAGAGATATGAAATTGCAACAGAAGGCAGAAAGTAGTGACTGAGCTAAAAACAGGAAATGGTGGAAAATCTCAGTTGGTTCCTATAGCATCTTTGCTAAGGTTCTGCTGAAAGGTGGCCAAGCTGACGTATCAACCAATATGCTACTATCTCCAAAAATGCTGTCAGAAAAGCTGAGTATTTCCAGCATTTTCTGTTTTCTCCATTCTGCAATTCAGATTTATAACATTCTTGGTATTCTGCTTTTGTGCTGGAGTAATGGTGAATAATTGTGTTTCAGTCTGGAGAGAGGTTGCAGTGCTGCTCCCAAAATGTTGGTGTTGAGACCACTGCTGATTTTCATCTGAGTTAATGATGTGGACATTGGTAAATAAGACATAATCTCAAAGAATCCAGATAAATTGAAATTGAGAATGTCTCATGGTCTTTCAGTTCACCAGAAGCAGAACACTACAGTCATCAGAAAGGTGATGAGACTGCTTCTGATAACAAGAGTGGTCTTCTTGGCTGTCTGCCACAGGGAATGTCACTGCAAAATCTCTCCTCATCGTCGTCTCCCAGTGGCTGAAGAGCTCAAATGGAGTCACAATGTAGATTCAATCCATCAAGAAGCACAGTGGACATGCCTTTTGCAGCAAGATAAGTCCAAAACATAAGTACAGACAGCAGTAGCAACCTTTATATGTGGCCTCTTCAACCTCATAGTGGCCTTCGATTTTGTTGAATGCGAGGTATTATGGACTGTCCTCCTCCAAGTTGGCTGACCACAAGAAGCATCTCTACCTACTGTATGACAACAAGATGTGATCATCACCAATGGAAACATCATAGATGTAGACTGGGACTGCCATAGTGCTAAAGGTTTAGATGGAGTGGAATTTGTTAAGTGCGTACAAGACAGTATTCTGATTCAGTATGTGGATGAACCTACTAGAGAAGGTACAAAACCTGACCTACTCTTGGGAAATAAGGCAGGGCAGTTGACTGAGGTGTCAGTCGGGGAGCACTTTGGGGCCAGCGACCATAATTCTATTAGATTTAAAATTATGATGGAAAAGGATAGACCATATCTAAAAGTTGAAGTTCTAAATTGGAGAAAGGCCAATTTTAATGGTATTAGGTAAGTGATTGCTGGGCCTCTTGCTGAGATATTTGTATCATCGATAGTCACAGGTGAGGTGCTGGAAGACTGAAGATTGGCAACGTGGTGCCACTGTTTAAGAAAGGTGGTAAGGACAAGCCAGGGAACTATAGACCGGTGAGCCTGACGTCGGTGGTGGGCAGGTTGTTGAAGGGAATCCTGAGGGACAGGGTGTACATGTATTTGGAAAGGCAAGGACTGATTAGGGATAGTCAACATGGCTTTGTGCGTGGGAAATCAGGCCTCACAAACTTGATTGAGTTTTTTGAGGAAATAACAAAGAGGATTGATGAGGGCAGAGTGGTAGATGTGATCTCGATGGACTTCAGTAAGGCATTTGACAAGGTTCCCCATGGGAGACTGGTAGCAAGATTAGATCTCATGGAATACAGGGAGAACTAGCCATTTGGATACAGAACTAGCTCAAAGGTAGAAGACAGAGGGTGGTGGTGGAGGGTTGTTTTTCAGATTGGAGGCCTGTGACCAGTGGAGTGCCACAAGGATCTGTGCTGGGCCCTCTACTTTTCGTCATTACATAAAAGAGGTACAGTTGGTAAGTTTGCAGATGACACCAAAATTGGAGGTGTAATGGACAGCGAAGAGGGTTACCTCAGATTACAACAGGATCTTGACCAGATTGGCCAATGGGCTGAGAAGTGGCAGATGGAGTTTAATTCAGATAAATGCGAGGTGCTGCATTTTGGGAAAGCAAATCTTAACATGACTTATACACTTAACGGTAAGGTCCTAGGGAGTGTTGCTGAACAAAGAGACCTTGAAGTGCAGGTTCATAGCTCCTTGAAAGTGGAGTCGCAGGTAGATAGGATAGTGAAGAAGGCGTTTGGTATGCTTTCCTTTATTGGTCAGAGTATTGAGTACAGGAGTTGGGAAGTCATGTTGCGGCTGTACAGGACATTGGTTTGGCCACTGTTGGAATATTGCATGCAGTTCTGGTCTATTTCCTATCGGAAAGATGTTGTGAAACTTGAAAGGGTTCAGAAAAGATTTACAAGGATGTTGCCAGGGTTAGAGGATTTGAGCTATAGGGAGAGACTGAACAAGCTGGGCATGTTTTCCCTCGAGTGTCGGAGGCTGAGAGGTGACCTTATAGAGGTTTACAAAATTATGAGGAGCATGGATAGGGTAAATAGGCAAACTCTTTCCCCTGGGGTCAGGGAGTCCAGAACTAGGGGGCATAGGTTTAGAGTGAGAGGGGAAAGATATAAAAGAGACCTAAGGGCAACATTTTCACACAGAGGTTGGTACAGGTTTAGAATGAGCTGCCAGAGGAAGTGGTGGAGGCTGGTACAATTGCAACATTTAAGAGGCATTTGGATGGGTATATGAATAGGAAGGGTTTGGAGGGAAATGGGCCGGGTGCTGACAGGTGGGACGCGATTGGCTGGGATATCTTGTCGCCATGGACGGGTTGGACTGAAGGGTCAGTTTCCATGCTGTACACCTCTATGACTCTATGTGTGCTAACATGGGTCAAGCAAGACTATGTCAGTGCACCAAGGATCTTGTCTATTTCCTTTGCTGCAATACTTTGCCCCATTAAGATTCCCACTGTGGTGGAGTTTCACTGCAGTTTGAACAGAGAACTGTTGCACTTGTGTTGTGTTCGGACTAAAACCAGTCCAACCTCTAATCGAAATTCTGTGCTCAGATGTACACACGTCAGAAGACAAGCTCAAAACCAACAGCATATTCATGGAGGTATGTGATAGAATGTGCCTTAGGCTAAAGATCTCCAAGGGTAAGATCTTCTACCAGTGTGTTCCCACTCCATAGCAAGATCCAGAGTGAACTACTGAACAATGTGGATCAATTCTCATAGCTTGGGAGCCTGCTTTCAGTGAAGGAAGACATTGGCAATGAAATTCAGATTGCCTCCAGTGTTGCAGTATACTCTTTGGCCGTATGAAGAACAGAGTGTTTGATGACACAAGGTGCCAAGCCTGTGGTCTTTAGCAGTAGACTTCCTGTACGCATCAGAGGCATAGATAATCCCAAATACTGAGAGAAATATCACCAGCAATTCTCTCTCAAAATCCTGCAAACTCACTGACAGGATTAACCTTCAGATATCAACGTCCTCTCTAAGGCCAACATCTCCAGTGTTGAGTCAGGGGCTACTGTCAGTCCACTGCATTTGGTGGGCTATATTGACTGCATGCTTGACATGGGATTTACAAAACAGGAATTCTGAACTGCTTCCAAACATGTTCTGATCACTATTTTAAATAAACGGCAATGTAATGGCAACTACTGTCATTAACCATTCTCTATTATGCCGTCATATTATAAAAAATAATGCAGCTAACAGAGTGGGGGAGAAAGAGAGCTGGTAAGTAGAAAGTTATTAATGCTGTGCAAAAACAATGTTCTGTATTTGTGGAATATTGCATATTATTATCCACACACATATTGCTGATGGCTTTCATTGGCAATTTGTTTTGATGATAGCAGTGTGTGCTTTCTCAGAAGTGGAACCGAAAGTTACAAATATAAGTCATATACCTTTGATCAACCTCCTAAGGAAAGAGTGTAAATTCGTAGTGCACCTTTCACATCATGCAGATGTCCCAGAGAGCTTCATAATTTAGGCACAGTTGCTAGGTAACCAGAAAGGATAACACATTTACTCAGAGAAAAATCTCACAAAACATAAATGAATGAAAGCCAAGATAACTTTGTTTAATGTGGTGTTGTTAAAAGGAATAATATTGATATCAGGAAAACTTCTTGATGCACTTCAATTAATGTCAGTCAGTCAAACAGGCAGAAAGGACCTCATGTTCATATTTCATTCACAGGATTGACCCTGATACTGGAATGAACTGTTAAGTACCTGGACTGAAGATTAAATCCACAGTTTTCTGATTTTGCAGCAAAAGTGCTATCACCGAGTTCCATTACAAAGAATACAATAAAGATATTTATGAAACACTGGAGTAGGAGTAAAGAAGAATCTTCATGAAGCTTGTTTATTGCAAAAATAAGTTGAAAATTTGTGAACAAGTCAATACATTTTTACTGTTCCCAGTAGAAGCCCATATTTGAGGTTTGGACAAAGCATTTTCCAAGAAGTATTAACATTTATATATGGATGGTCAACGGTTCAAACAATGGAATTTTAAAATGCTTTATCTTTTAACTACATAGTTACAACTTAAGAATTCAACTTCAAAAAAAATTCAGCTTCATCCCAAAAAGTTGCAAATCAGATCATATGAAGATAAAAATGTGGGGTAGCTTAAAACAATCTAACAATAATGTAAAGTCATTCTGAAACCACCCATGGACCTAAAATCCTCTGTTGCAAAGGTAAATCAATTAATTGTTTAAGTTATGAGAATTTTGTTAAAATACTATTGAACTTGTCCTAAAATTCCCATTAAGTCAGTTCAATTTTGTTATAACTTGTAGTTTGAGGTGAACTCAGGCAGTAAGTTGTATCATGTATGCTAAAACCCTGCTAACCTGGCATCTTTGATCTTTTTCCTGCCTGAGACTCTCACTTTCACAGCGAGTGTTCTGCTGTCTAACCATGACAGACTGTGAAGCTGAATGCACTTTTGGCGTGTTGTATAACCTTTTACATTATATTGCAGTTTTTGAGAGTCACTTTTGTATTTACTAATATTCACATTTGTTTTTAAAGTTATGTTTTCCAAATATATTCACCAAATGTGTGATGATTATCTTTTCACACAATGCCACATAAAATTAGCACTCAATCCAATAAATTGGACCTGATTAATTTATATAAGTTTGCCCTGAAGTATTGTTTTGGCTAAATTTGTGCTGTCACCTACTCTTTCCTCCATACTTATTTTTCCAGATGAGATGTCCCTGCTGTTTCAATCACTTCTGTAGTGTCTAATGCACTTTCTAAACTTCAAAATGTAAAGAAACCCTTTGATTTGATTACATGTTCACTATTTTCAATACACAGAGCCAAATGCTTTTAAAAGTGAAATTCTTGTACTGTTCTAATTCCAGTGTTGAAACCTTTATTTTTATAATCTGAAAAATACAAGCTTGCTAAGCTATTATTATTGTCATTATAACAATTTTCAAAACAATGCTAAAACATGCTGGTTTCCATTTACTTAAGGGAAACCACCATAATTACGCTAATGTTTAGTTTGACTTGAAAGAACGCATAATTCAGGGAATACTGTTTGGTTTCATCGAACCAGAAATGTCCAGGTCAAGAAATTCATGGATTCTGGCTGACCTCAGTTAACAAACATTTGTTAGCCTGGCAAAACCCAATTTTAAAATACATGGCTTTAAGTGGTTTTAGGTTCGGTGATATGATCCCAGCAATTCTTATCTGGAGTGCCACATTGTTTTAGGTGATTTAAAGCACATATGGGGATCAGTGTGGTAGGCTGAGTAAGAAGATATTCTGGAAGCTAACTCTGAATAAACTTTCCAAGAGTACACCCCCTGAAGTTGCTGATTGAGGATAAAATGAAGCAGCACTTTTCAGCATCTTGCAAAAACTGTGTTATTATAAGATGACAACTTACCTGTTTTGTTATTCATTTTATTACCAGCAATACCACTTGGCTTGATGTTAATGAAGCGATATTCAGTGCTGAAGACACTATATCTCTTTTTTATGATCTTAATGGCTCTACAACTCTAACAATGATAGGTTTACAAGAATGCAATTCTTTAGATAAATTGAATGAAATTATTCATAAAATGATTTGAATAAAAGTGCTGATTGATTGCAATTTCATTGTGAAATGCTGGGAACATTATCAGTAATGGCATTCTCAACAGCTTGTCAATAATAGTAATAGTGTTAGGATCATCAAAATGCCTTGTACTTTTATGTATATAGACAAATGCAATACAGATCACTGAGAATCACAGAGGAATTGTTATGTTACAGCAAGAAGCCATTCAGTCCAGGTGTCTGCACTGACTCTCTGAATGACCATTATACATTGTGGCCGTCTCCTACCTTTCCCTCAGAACCCTGAACATTATTTCTATATAAATGATTTCAATTAAAATCCTCTTGAATGATTAACTTAAACTTTCCCCCATTATACTTCCAGGCAGTGTGTTCCAGTTCCTAATTATTCGCTGACATATTTGCATCTTTTCCAAATACCTAATATCTGTCACCTATTGTTCTCAGTCCTTTTAAAGGAGAGAACACATTTGGCCTATTTAGTCTGTTCACCCCCATTTTGAAGACCTCTATCTAATTTCTTTTTAGCCTTCTTCTTTCCAAGGATAATAGACTCAACCTCTTCAAACTATGGAAATTTCTAATCACTTATAAGCAATTCTTGTAAACTTTTCTGCATTCTTGCAATGTATTCACATCCTTCCTAAAGCATTATACAATACTTCAGCTGAGATCTAAATAACATCTTGTATGGGTTCAGCATAACTTCCTTGCTCCTGAACTCTATACGCTATTAATAAATCCTAAGATACAGATTTCTTAATTGCTTGCTCTACCTCTTCTCCCCTATTTAATGACTTATAAGATATGACTTATGCACATACATGTCCATGAGTCCCTGCTCTGCAAACCCTTTAGGATAGTGTCCTTCATCTTATATTGCATCATCCATGTTCTTTCTACCAATGTGCGTCGCCTCACACATCTCTGCACTTCACTTCCTAGCTATCTCTTCACTTGTCAATGTCCCTTTGTAGTTTTACATCGGTCTTTTCATGGGTTGCAATGCTTCCAAGTTTTGTGTCATCTGCAAACTTGGAAATGGTTGCCTGCACATCATGGTCTAAATCATTAATATATATTAGGAAAAGCAAGGGTTCCAAAAGCAACCCTGGGGGAGCTCCACAGAAACCCTCCTCTAGCTCAAAAATGATCCATTAGAGAGCAACACAGGTCAGAACAATGAAATGAAATTATTGCTTATGGTTTTGAAAATACAAATAATTTCTAGGTTATTATTTTTATGTTTATCATTCTCTTCTTACATCTTGGCTTGGTGATTGCCAACAATTATTCTGCTCTTGTAATTTGCATAATAGCAAGTCTCACAGTTCCTAGCAACAGCAATGATCAACATGATCTAAATCAGCAGAGAAATTTGATATGCTTGTGTTTCACCTCTAATCGAGATGAAATGATTTGAGAACTCTGCTTAATGTCTTAATCTCATTGATGTACTCTATCAGCAGCACTCTTGACACAAGTCAGTTTGACAGATGTCGCATATTTTGACCTGTATATGTGCCTGCTTCCCTTCAAGCAAAGCCAATTGCATCACTGCTTGTATTAGTCAATGCTTCACATTTTATTTAACTGTTTTTAAAAAAAATTATAGTTTGCATTGCGCATTATTCTGTCAAATACGAAGAGTCCAGATTTTATTTAACATAGTACCTAATTGTGACTACCATTGGTTAAGCTTGCATGCTTCATTTTCAAACTTTTTGAGTGGAAGTTTGCTAAAACATAGAGCTGATCATGTCCTCACAAGGGAACCTGTACACCTGGTATCCAAGTGAACATGGCAAGGCTGAGAAATAAACATTGCAAGGAATAGGAAGTAAATATAGAGTATCAAATCAGCACCAAAATAAAAATGACAGGAAAGAAAATGTCAAACTAAGGTAGGGAGAAATAACTTTTGAAATATTATTTAAAATTTGAGAAATTTTAAATCTCCAAAACTGTTAAGACAATGTTAATAATGAATTTTCAGAAGCAGAGAACTTTACTAGCAGTAATTAATATCTATCACATCATTAAAAGCGTACTTGAGCTTATAATGACAAGTAATGATTTCTGTGACATGTTTAATACATAATAAATGCACAGATTCAGCAACCCTTTGCCATTCAATGTATTGTAGTAATGAGGTAAGCAGCAAGATCTTGTTTTTGTGAAGTTAATGAAGGACAGGCTTGTCTCAGACAATGATATTCACATTTAAATATGCATTAGCTCCTTGCCTGCATTGGTGTACCATTTAATAAATAATGGTGAACTTCCCTGTTGTTTTGACAACAAAACCAGCCACCTTCTTCAGATTTGTTACTTACACTCCTTTCACCATAAGGTCCAAATTATGATTGCAGTTTTATGGTTGCAGACCTTATGACTGCAGTATTGTGCTCGAATTGCAATTCTTCAGATAATGCTCTTGCTCATAGCTGCATGCACGAAAACCTGGGCAATCTCCAGACTTGAGCTTTTGAGAGGTAAGCAGCATTCATTCAACATGAATGGCAAGCAATGCCTCTCACCAACAGTAGGTCTGGCAGCATCTGTGGAGGGAAAGCAGATACCTCCAGACAAATTGAGTTTCACCTGCAAATTCTGTTTTTATTTCAGATCTTCAACACCTGCAATTCTTTATTTCAATTTAGGAATTTAACTTCCTCTGTAAATAGAACAACTATTGTTGAATCCCACATCATTAATACCCTTGATTAACGATTGATTATAAGCAGATCTACCGTATAAGTAGTGCAATTACAAGGGTGGGTCAGAAATCTGACTGCTCTCCAGTAAATAACTGACCTCGTGAATTTCCTTCAAGGAACCACATCAGGAATTTGATGTAATATTCTGCATTTGCCTGAATAATGGCAGCTTCAATAAAACACATTCAGAAAAAAAGCAGCCCTCTTGATGAGCACTTCATTTAGGGCAGCACAGTGGCTCAGTGGGTAGCACTGCTGCCTCACAGTGTCAAGGACATGGGTTTGATTCCCACCTCGGGTGACAGTGTGGAGTTTGCACATTCCCCCCATGTCTGTGTGGGTTTCCTCCGGGTTCTCCAGTTTCCTCCCACAATCCAAAGATGTGGAGGTCAGGTGAATTGGCCATGCTAAATTGCCCATAGTGTTAGGTGCATTAGTCAGGGATAAATATAGGGTGGGGAATGGGTCTGGGTGGGTTGCTCTTTGGAGGTTTGGTATGGACTTGTTGGGCCAAAGGGCCTGTTTCCATACTGTAGGAAATCTAATCTAATATACCACCCCAAACATTCACTTGCATATCGTGGCTGTATTATATATTATCTGCAAGATGTATTGCAATAACTCATCAAGGATTTATCTTCAAATCTATGACCTCTATTATCTCAAAAGACAACAGCAGAAGGCAGTAGAAATGCCATATCCTTTAAGTTTACCTCTGTGTCACATACCATTCTGACTTCTTCAATGCTGGATCTAAATTCTGGAGCTCCCTAACAGCATATTGTGAGTACCTATGTAATATGAACCAGTGTTCCAAACAAATGCCTCACCATCAATTTCTCAAGGACAATAAGGAGTGGGCAATAAATGTTGTCCTCACCCTTGACATCCACCTCCCCTTGAATGAATACATGTTAAAGAAAATTGAGGAAACACTAGAGTTATATACACCTCCAATTAAGTACTTTCAGGCGATAAGATTTGGAAAGTACATTCAATTGATAATGCTAAAAATTAATAATGCATAGATGGGAGATATAGAGATAGGATTTAATGAACTATGTGATTTTATCACCAACAAAATTTTTTAACCTGATACAGCAATGCTTGTATTATCTTGTAACATAAGAAATTGGGCATGGATATCATGGTATTGATTAATCTAACAGTCATCTATTGTAATTAATACATACAATCATTACACTCATAGGCACATGAATGTCCAGGTAAACAATAAATTATTAGAATACAAGGAAGCAGCATGCCTCCCTGTAGCATATAATTCTTCAAGTGATCCTGAGTTAAGATGGAAAATGAGACCTTTATACCCTCCGGTCATGCTATGATGCAATGATGAGATCATGAGTATCTCTCTTGAAAGTATACTAACTGTGAGGCATAACACAACAATGAATGCACAGATGAGCTCTGAGGTAAGTTAAAATGTAGCTGTGACCTTAGCAATTATATAAGAGAGACAATGCTGTGAGTTTAGAGCTATAACAACTTACAGCAGACATGTAAGACTTTCATGCAGATCGTGGAATAACAGCTACAGACGTGTCTGAATTTATCTGAACAGATTTACTCACACTAAAACACTAATGATGGTGCACTATTTTGGTGTTTGGATTTAACCATGTATCTGCTCCATGCCTGAAACGACTGCACCATTTACATAAAGTGATGCTGAACCACATTAGCCTCATTGTTATTTTGGTATCAAATATTGGTAAATTATTCAGTTTGGAATGTTACAGTCACAGCAGTTGCTTTAGCCAATGGTTAAATTTATCCAAGTGACTTGCATTCATTATTTTTTTCTTCTGGCACATTTCAGAGGCAATCAAAGCAATCATAGTCAGTCAGCAATGAGCAAAGTAATTTCCTAAATCACCACTGTGCCACTTAGGAGGGTACATCACTATATCATCCCTGACCAGGGACAGTGAAAAGCAGATTAAGCTAATTAGTTTTAACTTGCAGTTGAAGAGGTTTTGCAAAAAAGGAAAACCTGGAAAGTGTTGAAAATTAGAAATTTAGAGTTTTAGAGAGAACACAAATGATTTATTAATAAAAGATGCCAGAATTAGAATAAATTATATTGAGAAACTTTTAAACTGAACCATATCGAAAAATTCAAAATGCAAACTTACAAGTCTATCTAAAAGATATTCTGGACACCATCTGGAAAACAGATCATCAGACAGGTCCCTCCTCTCCAGATTTCAAATTGAACTGATTGAACCACAGACACTGAAGTGCCAGATTCATTGAAGAGGTCATTTACCACTCAATGAGATATGAGATTTATTGAATATTTATATGAAGGATGTGTTTCTGATGGTTTAATTAATCATTAGCTCTGAATTTACAAAACATTGTCAATTAAAATATAAATAGAGTTGGTTGAAAATTTAAAACATTTTGTTCCTTCTTCTTGTTCCTTGACCTTGCTCAAGGTCACACAGAAAAAACATTTTCTCTTGCTGGTGGTGAGCTTAGAATAGCGAAGGGCAATTTATACATATAGGGTAGTGATAGACTTGAATCTGGCAACATTCTTGTCCCCACTAGAATCAAATTCTAGGCCAGAAGATACATGGTTGACATTGCTGTTTCAGCACCACTTGAAGCCTTTAGGGTGCAGATTCAGGACCATTGAAAGTTTTCTTCCTGTTACTGTTAGGATGAACACAGTTACAAC
This sequence comes from Chiloscyllium plagiosum, assembly GCF_037043375.1. Lineage (NCBI taxonomy): Eukaryota > Metazoa > Chordata > Chondrichthyes > Orectolobiformes > Hemiscylliidae > Chiloscyllium > Chiloscyllium plagiosum. The sequence continues at coordinate 90,429,214 of NW_028270141.1, read as the reverse complement.
TGGTCCTATTGTCATGTGATGTGCATAATGTGTGAAATGTGCAGGCTGTGTTGCATCTCAAGGTGGGGTGTCCTTCAATCCAAAGCAATCAGTGCCTGACCAAAGGATCAAAGTGAATAAACAAATTTCCAATCAGCAAGGGAATCAAAAGTTATAGGGATAAGGCAGAAAAATGGAGTTAAGGATTATCAAATAATCTTAGTGAATAGTAGAATGGACTTGTTGGCCAAATGGCCTACATTTGCTCCTATGTCCTATGATTGTATAGACATTGGAAAGGGATCCCAATGACAGCCACTTTCCTGCTGCCTTTTCAGACCATCTCCCAAACTGCCCCCCCATCAACCCCCATCCCCTCCACCCCACTCACACAAACACATACAAACACATGCTCACATTACTTAACTCTGGCCTAGAAACTTTGTTATCCTGGGACTTCAGATGTTCTCTGGCAGCACCCATTGACACCTCAGTGGGACTGTTGAGCCCAAAAGCTGAATCTTTCTGATTGGTCAACAGCTCAAGCGAGATGAGATTCTGGCTCCTGGGCTCTGAATCCAGATTTCTGGGTTGCCCCACCCTGGTTGTGACATTGCAGCCTGATTGGTGTGTGGTTCAATGGACCTAAACAAGGCAATAGGGGATCTCTTGCTGACTCTCCAGCTATCCAGTGAGAGCCCCAACATCTCAACAAGATTCTATCCTTTGTGTGTGAAAAGGCAACAATCGATTGTCAAAAGAAACAGCTTGTTTATTTCAAGAGCTTACATTTCAATACCTGTGTATAATATTGATTTATTGAGCTTCTTTTCTGTCTGCAGTGAGCGCAGTCTCGGGCATACTGCACTGTTCTTATAATCTTAAGCATCAGACAGATATTACCAAAATGGAAATGCTGTATAAATTAGTATTGGGAGCACACAGACTTTTGAAGAACATTTTGGAACATATGCAATGTTTCAGTACTGAATCAAGGTAATATTTTTGCTTCTCTTAATCTTGCACTTTCCATAGATGTCAGGATAATGACCATTTTGAATGATTTTTGACTATTATTTTAGAGTTAACTATTTTGTCTGTGTTTTTTGTGCATTCATAACGAAAAGTTATTCCAGGCTCTTCAAACTTAATTATAATAAAATAGTTAAAGCCTCACATGACAGCAAACATTTTGCATCTGGTTTATTTTGGTGTTTATCAGCATGATAGAAATTCCCAGAGAATGTTTCTCAATATCCCCTGTAACTTCAGTGAAAGATTGGTGGAAATTATAACATTATGTGAATGAACGTGATAATGAGACAGTGATGTATAGCATGTGGTAATGATGACGACAGCAGTCACAGGCTAGAAATAGTGAAGAGAAGATAAAATAACCTGTACTAGAGAGCTACAGAATCAGAGGTCAATAAGAAGTTAGGGAAAAATCATTAGGCTGACAAAAAGCCAGAGATACAGCAACATCAGATATGCTTGTCAAAGAATAGAAGCACCAGGTTATTACATTCCTATATATAATCTGGACTATTGCTGATGATGTTCTTGTGAGACAGCAAATAGGAGAGATCACTGCAGATTTCAAATCCATCTTAAAGGCATTCTTTGCATTTTTCAGCCTAGCAGTATATCTGGTAATCAAGTGAGTGTGATTTAATCAGAGATCCCAATGGCCAGGATAATCCATGAAATCTTTTCTAAAAGATCTGGACTGATTTGTGAATTGTTGTAGTTGTTGGGCTGATTCACAATTGGGTTACCAAAGGTATCCGTGGCGAGAAATTATCTTTTGCTTTGCAGTCAAATGAGCATTTGACATTGGAACAAATGGTTCAGCTACACACACCAACATCAGAGCTCTGATTTAGTCATATTCTGGGGAAATACTCAGAGAAATACCCAGGTTTCAAATGAATCAATTCACTGGGCAAGCCATAAGAAGGCAGTCTTACCCACAAAGATGTGCATGAAAACGGACAAGAGTGGTAAGAAAATACTGCAGCGTTTTAAGATGTTCAGGTTAAGGAGCTAAATAATACTACAGATGCCATAAACGGCCATTAAGGGAAATAGGGTATTTCCAATGTAGGAGGTTTGCAAGCTTCCAGCATTTTGCAAATTTAAAAACCACAACAAGAAGTAAAAAATTAGGAGAAAATGTTTGAAAAACAAAGAAAAATCACATATCTGGAAATAAAGGGGGAAAAAAAGCAAAAAAACCCTTTTAGGTGATATCAAGGAAGCATAGACTCTGGCCAGTCACGCTAGAAGGAAAAAACTTTAAGTCAGATTTTTAGCTAGACACTGGAAAAGCTGGTACAATCTTGGCAGACCATTTTCAATGACTCAAAGCACTGGATGATCAAGCAACAGGAGCTAAATTACACAGCCCACAGGACACAGATCCTCAAATGAAAGATTAGAGCAGATTACTACCACACGTAGACAAAAGGGGTAAGGGATCACACAAGGTTCTCTGTGTCTTAAAGAATCAAAGAAGTTAGGAGAGTTGGCTTGTGAGGAGAGATTGAGACTACTGGGACTATACTCATTGGAATTTAGAAAAATGAAGATGGATCTTATAGAATCATATAAAATTATGAAGGGAGTAGATAAGATCGTAGCAGGGAGGCTGTTTCCACGGGCAGGTGAAACTAGAACTAGGGGGCATAGTCTGAAAATAACAGGCAGCAGATTTAGGACTACGTTGAGGAGGATTTTCATTTCTCAGAGGATTGTGAATCTGTGGAATTCCCTGCCCAGTGAAAAAGATGAGGTTGCCTCGTTGAGTATTTTTAAAGCAAAGTTAGATAGATTTTTGAACAATAAACGAACCAGGTCAAGTAATAAAGCTCATGGTGAGTGGGCGGGCAAACGGAGCTGAGTCCACACAAAGATCAATCATGATCTTGTTGAATGGTAGAGCAGACTCAGGGGTGACAGATGACCTACTCCTGCTCTTACTTCATATGTTCTCATGTTCTTTTGTAGAACATGTCTTTCATTGAGCAAATCTGCTTGTATGCAATTGGATCTCTTGGAAAGAAGAAATAAAGTTCCATGGCAACTCAACAGGACAGAGTCCCATGAAGAATTTCTGTAACTTTTCCAAAGTCTCTGTAAGCTCAAGAATGAATATCACATTGTATTGCATCAGAATGCCAAGCCATTATGTCTTTACTTTCCTAGAAGGGTTTTCACACCCATTGCTAAGGAAAAGTAACATTGTGCTGCACAATGGAATAATATTACTTGACACAGAGCAAACAAGGTGGTGTTCAGGACTTGTAACATCTTCAAGCGAAATTAGAAGCTTGAAGATGTGTTGACCTTGCAGATTTGAATAACAAGTGTAGCAAGAATTTCATCCAACGTCCTCTGTGGATGACAGTCTGGCAAATTTTGTCAATAGCATGCTTTTCACCAAGCTCAAAGCCAGCTGCAGCTTTTAACAAACATACCTAGCTGATGAGTTAAAGCTGATACTGACATTGATCGTGACTTTCAGTAAATCTTGTCTTAGTTGGTTTCCTTTTCAAATATCATTGGCTCCAGAAATATTCAGTGCACAAAGTCGTATGTTTTAGAAGAAGGAAAAAGGGTAACTTGCAGCATTCCCTCAAATGTTCTCACCAGCTGCATGGATCTTTGAGGCCCATGCCTGGGAGGGACTTCAGGAACTGGAAGTCAATATCACGATCAGTGTGCTAACGCCGATTACTGAGCATGGAACATTGGACTGACTGCATATGTGCACAGCCGCGCAGATTAGAGAGATTAGAGAAAATTCTAGAATCCATCATTAAGGATGAGGTTTCTAAATTCTTGGAAGAGCAGAGTCTGATTAGAACAAGTCAACATGGTTTTAGTAAAGGGAGGTCATGCCTGACAAACCTGTTGGAATTTTTTGAAGAGGTAACAAGTAGGTTAGACCAGGGAAACCCAGTGGATGTGGTCTATCTAGACTTTCAAAAGGCCTTTGATAAGGTGCCACACGGGAGGCTGCTGAGTAAGGTGAGGGCCCATGGTGTTTGAGGTGAGCTGCTGGGATGGATTGAGGATTGGCTGTCTAACAGAAGGCAGAGAGTTGGGATAAAAGGTTCTTTTTCAGAATGGCAGCCGGTGACGAGCGGTGTCCCGCAGGGTTTGGTGCTGGGGCCACAGCTGTTCGCATTATATATTAATGATTTGGATGAGGGAACCGGGGGCATTCTAGCGAAGTTTGCCGATGATACGAAGTTAGGTGGACAGGCAGGTAGTACTGAGGAAGTGGGGAGGCTGCAGAAGGATCTAGACTGGTTGGGAGAGTGGTCCAGGAAATGGCTGATGGAATTTAACGTGAGCAAGTGTGAGGTCTTGCACTTTGGCAAAAAGAATAAAAGCATAGACTACTTTCTAAATGGTGAGAAAATTAATAAAGCCAAAGCACAAAGGGATCTGGGAGTGCTAGTCGAGGATTCTCTAAAGGTAAACATGCAGGTTGAGTCCGTGATTAAGAAAGCGAATGCAATGTTGTCTCTTATCTCAAGAGGGTTGGAATATAAAAGCAGAGATGTACCACTAAGACTTTATAAAGCTCTGGTTAGGCCCCATTTGGAGTACTGTGTCCAGTTTTGGTCCCCACACCTCAGGAAGGACATACTGGCACTGGAACGTGTCCAGCGGAGATTCACACGGATGATCCCTGGAATGACAGGTCTAACATATGAGGAATGGCTGAGGATACTGGGATTGTATTCGTTGGAGTTTAGAAGATTAAGGGGAGACTTAATAGAGACGTACAAAATAATTCATGGCTTGGAAAAGGTGGATGCTAGGAAATTGTTTCCGTTAGACGAGGAGACTAGGACCCGTGGACACAGCCTTAGAATTAGAGGGGGTCATTTCAGAACAGAAATGCAGAGACATTTCTTCAGCCAGAGAGTGGTGGGCCTGTGGAATTCATTGCCACGGAGTGCAGTGGAAGCCGGGACGCTAAATGTCTTCAAGGCCGAGATTGATAGATTCTTGTTGTCTAGAGGAATTAAGGGCTACGGGGAGAATGCTGGTAAGTGGAGCTGAAATGCGCATCAGCCATGATTGAATGGCGGAGTGGACTCGATGGGCCGAATGGCCTTACTTCCACTCCTATGTCTTATGGTCTTATGGTCTAACGCTGATAACTTGTCATATGGAAATAGGGCAATAAAAAGCAGGAGCAAGACCACAGGGTGTTTAACAGAACACAGGTTCACATTGAGTGAAAAATGTGGACTTGTAAGAACAAGAATTATATTCTTGTGACATATTTTTCAAAAGACAGGATTAAGGATACATCCTGAAAGCAAAAGCCGTCAGTGATTTTCCAAACCAAAGAGCGGAAATGATGTCCTGTAATAGAAAACCAGGTGAGTATGCTCATTCCAAATTTGGCAACATTTATACAATCTTTAAAGGATCTTTTTGGAAAAGATCAATTGTAGATTGGATGTTTTGAGCAAACAAGAGAATTTCAAAAGATTTTATAAAAAGAAATTAAATTCGTCAGGTGTGCTGGCACCATTATTATTTCAAGTTGTCAATGGTTGCATCCTCAACAGGCTTAGAAACAGTATTTCTTCCAGCACCAGGCTGAAGAAGAACACCTATAATTTACAGTTATTCAGTCATACAGCCTTCAGCCCACCATGTCTATGCTGACCAACAAACATCAAACTACACTAATCCCATTTACTTGTACTTGCTCCATATCGCTCTGTCATTTTAAGTGCTCATCCAACTGCTTCTTAAGTATTGGTAGAGTATCTGCCACCACCTTAACTTCCTGAGTATCAACTTAAATAGAACAATATAATGCTACCATAGAGAAAATGACATGGGATGTGAGCAATTCTCATTCTACCTGATGGGAATGAAGTTTCATACTGAGACAGAGCACAAACCATTAATTACACTATTGAATTGCAAAACGATTGCCAAAATGACATTACGTGTCTCAAGGTTCAGACATAGACTGACATGTTATGATTAAGTTGCAGACTCTACACTAGGAAAAGTGCAGATTACAGATGATGCATTGTTTGAAGCTACAGTAGATCAAATTGGATCAGGGTGAAGTTATCCACTTCAGTGTAAAAAATGACAGAAAAGGCAGAGTATTACTTTAATGGTGATATAATGCAAAATGTTGATGTACGAATGTTGATGTTCTTGCACACAGTTGCGAAAGCAAGCATGTAATCCTGGTATTGTGGAGATTTCACTAGACTAAAATCCAGGACCCCAAGGTTCTGGAGACAAGAGTTTAAATCTCACCACAGCAGGTGGTGAAGTTTGAATTCAATAAAAGCTGACTTAATGATAATCATACAACTATCGTTGCTGGTTGTTATAAATCCTATCTAGATCTGTAATGTATTTTAAGGAAAGAATGCTGCTACCCTTATCTGGTTTGGACTGCATGTCACTCCAGACAATATGGTTGACTTTTACATACACATGCATACATACAGATGTACAGCATGGAAACAGACCCTTCGGTCCAACCCGTCCATGCCGACCAGACATTCCAACCCAATCTAGTCCCACCTGCCAGCACCCTGCCCATATCCCTCCAAACCCTTCCTATTCATAAACCCATCCAAATGCCTTTTAAATGTTGCAATTGTACCAGCCTCCGCCACTTCTTCTGGCAGCTCATTCCATACACGTACCACCCGCTGTGTGAAAAAGTTGCCCCTTAGGTGTCTTTTATATCTTTCCCCTCTCACCCTAAACCTATGCCCTCTAGTTCTGGACTCCCTGACCCCTGGGAAAAGACTTTGTCTATTTATCCTATCCATGCCCCTCATTATTTTGTAAACCTCTGTAAGGTCACCTCTCAGCCTCCGACACTCCAGGGAAACCAGCCCTAGCCTATTCAACCTCTCCCTATAGCTCAAATCCTCCAACCCTGGCAACATCCTTGTAAATCTTTCCTGAACCCTTTCAAGTTTCACAACATCTTTCCGATGTGGTCTAACCAATGACCTGTGCAGCTGCAACATGACCTCCCAACTCCTGTAGTCAATACTCTTTAATTAGCCTTTGCAGGATTTGACATGTGCCTAGCCAGCAATGCTCACATCTCATGAGCAAATTAAAGAAATAAAGAAATCAGTTAAAAATGAAATGTTCTTTTCTTTGGTCTTAACTGGAAAAGGATTTGAATGCTGGAGTAAGCATTTCTTACTGCATCTGTATAGGGCTTTAGTGATACACCTGGAGTGTTTTGTGCACTTTTAGCCTCATTATTTAAGAAAAGATATACTGTTCTTGTCATAGAGGGAGTTTAGCCAAGATTCACCGGACTGATTCCTTAGTGGGAGTATGGCATTATAATAAAAGCTCAACCATGACCATATTGAATGGTAGAGAAGGCTTGATGAGTCAAAATAGCTTTACTTTCTTTTCCTATGATTGTTTGAGGCAGATGATTTATTAAGTTCTTATTTCAAAAGTAGAAATGTTTTAATTGGTTTACCAGCTTCTGAGAAGCAATTACAAGAATCTTTTATTTTTATTAACTTATGGAATGTGGGTGTCACTGGGTGGCCAGCATTTATTACCCATCACTTGCTGCCCTTGAGAAGGTGTTGGTGAGCTGCCTTCTTGAACCACTGCAGTTTATATTCTGTATGTTGATCCACAATGCCCTGAGGAGAGGCACAAATGGCAGTTGTAAAATATAACAAGAAATATAAATTCTAAGAGGAAATTTGGTCAAAATATAATTGGAATGATCAGCGGTTACAGAGTATCATTCTCAAAGGAAGAACTTGTCCATAGAGATAATCTTCTCGACTTTATTCACAGGTTGGTAATGCCAAAGTCTATCAGGTTTTGTTTTTTAATAATGAAGATCACTTGGCAATAATCATATGCTGAACTTTAGACAACAGGCTGTATGGTCAGCAGGAATTTAAAAAACAATTGAAGGTTAAATTTTGTCCTGCAATACTTGTGCAAGAAGTAGCCAGACTCCAACAGACCTTTTGTTGTCTTTCAGTCTGTCCAATAGGCCATGGCAAAAGTTGGGTCTAGACCTTTTCAACTTTCAAGAGAAAATATTGCATGAACTTTTATTGTGGTTTTACAACTCTTGAAATGAAAGAGTTGGGGGTAGTGATTTAATCAAAAAATGAGGTAAGGAAAAGCTGCTGTTGCTTGGCATCAGGCAAGAGGAGACATGAAAATCTCAAGGTTACTCAGTGGATGTGTGAATGAGAGACAGACTGCTGGAACCAGAGTTCAGAGAAGCTAGGTTTGCTCTGCAGTGAAAGTAGTAGTGAGTTTAGTTTTACAATATGTTTAAGGTTCTTCGGGAGAGATATCTGCTACTGGTGGTGAAGAAAAGGTGGAATAATTGGTATTCGAAGCAGTTACTACAGAAATCAGTGTTAAGTATAGTATTGAAATTGAAAAGGTTGAGGAAACCTAAAATTCAGACAGAAGTCATTCAGAAGTTACCGAGAAACTGTCAGGGTCACATACAGCCAAAAGAGAGAATAAGAACCTAGGATAACAATAAGGGCAGGACAGAACATAAAATCCCAAAACTCATTGTTGTTCAGACCATGAGGACAGATGAAACTCAAAATCTCAGGAAAATGAAGCAAATAACTACTTGTGCTATTCTCCAGGGACCTCTATCAAACTGTTACTAATAAACTGCAAAGTCCAAAACATAGACATTTGTGAAAGCAGCTGACTAATCTCCCCCATTTCTGATTATCTTTTCAACCCTGTCTTGTTGAACTGAAAATTCCTTACGTGTGCCTTTAACTGCTGAGCATCAGTCCATGAAAAGCATCACTGGTGACCACTCATGCTATTGTCATCCAACAGTCACACACGGAAATTTATCTACGGAGTCATGGTGGCTGAGCTGGTATCAAAACCAGGCCATTTTTATCCACATCCACTTTTATTTCACATCAGGTAATTATGTAGACTCAAGACTGAATCTGGGACCCAATAGCTGACCATTATTTTTTGTTTATTTCTGAAAAGGAATCAAATTATCCAAAAAAGACTTGAAGATTGACAAAGTGTCACTTTTAGTATTTTTATGACAATGAGCTGACTGGAAAACTGGTAATGGATTTATATCATCCAATTGCTTGAAAAAGCTGTTGATATTACAGGGTGGATTCCATGGGACCAGAGTTACAGAGAAACCACTCTACACTCTTAAACTTCTATGTGCACAATTAAGTTAAAAGTTCTGATTTGCACATGTATTTATGGCTACCACACTGTCCTCAATAGCTGGGTAAGGAAAACTAAGCACCACTTTCTGATGATTGTGGACAGATGGTTAGCTTCCAATATAACTATATGAATAGCTGAAATTTCTAGGCTTTGAAAAACAACCACTTATTTTTAATATTTCTGTTGGCTCCACATCAATAATACATAATCTTGGCAATGACTCACAGGATTCCTATGTGCCAAACCACCTTTCAACACATGTAAAAATTCCCAAACAAAACAGAACTTTTTCTGCAAATGTCCAGATTAGTGAAAATAATGGCAAAAAAGGTTTTATTTTAAGTATTTATTCTCTGCTGAAAATATTGTTATATCATTGCATTGATCCCAGAGGTAGTGTACATATATTGCAATTAGATGACATCTCAAAATGTAATGTTCCAGCATAAAGGTACTTGCCTTACCTTTGGTTCTTTTTGCAGTACCAGTCGTGATAGTAATAGCCAGCTTGCAGTTACTGTGTTTTTGCTCTTTCTAGTAAGAAAACACAGAACCTAGACCAGGGATGGAATCTTATGGGGCTCTGAGAAATGGGTGCAATGAGACCCATATCGACGCCAAGATCATCTTGCTCCATCTTTTATATCCTTCACCCAAGATGTGGCAAGATTCTCACAAGACAACGACAAGGTGCTAATCGACGATCATTATTGTTTGTTAAATGCTGTGTTAATGTCATAGCTCACTTCTTTAATATTTACATTCCAAACTCGATAATCAACCAAGACACTAGGTAAACTAGACAAGAACACTAGTCTGTGTGCCTGGCAGATTCAGCTTGCTGCTTGCTCCAACAGCATTTCCATTGGAAATGGAACACCAACATTTCAGCCCTGCGTCATGGGCACTGGCCACACAGTACTCCACATCCACGGGCATTGGCATTTCATGCTGTAGTTAATGTAGCAGCAGAAGTTGAGTTGCTATAACAAGGACTATAGTCAAGCAAAATAACCCAATTCATGGACGGGATCAGGATGCATTTCTGGTCCATTTACTTGTTGTTGTAGCACTTGCTCAATCTGAGCCAACCTGGATACTCACAGCATCATGCCTTGCAATGCCTTGCTCTTTTACATTTTGCCCCCACAGTCGAAGATACCAGACTCAAATTACTTCTGTCTTGCTTTGTTGTTTTGTGCAAACACATAGCCAAAAAGCTTGTCATTATTGTCCCCAGACCTTAGCCTTCGATTAGGGGGTCCAGGCACAGTAAGTCACAGCACCACATGATAACAATTTAGGGTTGCATGAAACAGTCCTCAGTATGAAAGATAATGGAGAGCACGCCACTTGTCTTGTCTCTTTCTGCCTCATTGTTGGCTGTTTCCATCCTGAAATAAGAGAGGATGGAAGATGAAGGTCGGTGCCACAGCTGATACATTTGGCGCAGCTGGCGAAGTGCCTGAAAAGTACAGAGGGCATTCAGGGTTAGTGGTGTCGGGAGTTGGGGGTAGGTCTGCTCGAGTGGGAAAGAGGCAAATGTGAGAGCGGTAGTGTATGAGCCCTTGATGGAAGACAGGTGTAATAGCAGAGATATGGTCATAGTAAATTATCAGAGAGAAGATGGTGGCACTTGCCCTGGAGAAATGAATGAAGATATTGCTCTTCTTCATACATTTCTTCAGATGGCTGTGACTGCATTGACCCAGCTGCCAAACTCAGACTAAGCTGGGATGGTCTAGTGTTCTGGCCACTACTGCTCGTCCTGGATGAAGAGGAATTGCTGCCTGTGCATTCATCCATCCAGCAGGACATCCAGGTCCCTTCCTGCTATATAGGACACCAGTTTCCCCCTTCCTTTAATCCCTGGGACAATTCTCAGCAACTCTGCAGGGTATCTCCAAACTTACAGTGCTTGTCTGGATGCTCAACAGGCTTTTTCAGATGGCACAGGCACAAGGGGTGAATTCTTCGCTACCTGCTGAGTGCCAGTTTGTTGTGGGAATGGTGCATGGAAGTGTGGAGTGGAAATTGAATGTGAAAGATACCATGGAGCAAGGCAGACAATTAATGAGGCGGGTTTTAAGATAGAGCGGAGGAACTCATTCGGCCTCACAGTGCAAATCCTTCCAGAAAACTTAATGTGACTCCACCTTAGCCAAAACAAAATATGATTCAGTCTTATGTTTAAGCCTGAGATCTAATGAAGTGAAGATAGCTACTGTCGTTAATAAATTTCAAGACATGCGTCTCGACAAGAACCCAGTTTTTGCTTCTGTCAGAGGGGTGACAATGTAGGGAACTTTTTTTTACACAGAAAGCACAAAATACATCATTGACAAGGCCATGTTTATTGCCAGTCTTGTGTCAATTTGGAATTATTGCCATTCAAGAAAAGTTCAAAACTGAAGTTGTATTCTATCATACAAAACAACATTATCCACAAAGTGTCATTCTATTACTTGTTTTGAAGAAAGACAGCACCATAGGTACATATTTAATTCCAAGGTAACAAAATATTTCACTAACCAGATCCATGTACAAGACCCCTACCCTGGAAGAGCTGCATCTCAAGTTTTCAGCTGAGAAGCATTTTTTCTAAGTTGATGACAAGATTGGTACTGGTTCATACATAGAGTCATAGAAATGTACAGCGTGGAAACAGACCCTTCGGTCCAACCTGTCTATGCCGACCAGATATCCCAACCCAATCTAGTCTCACCTACCAGTACCTGGCCCATATCCCTCCAAACCGTGTTATTCATGTACCCATCCAAATGCCTCTTAAATGTTGCAATTGTTTCTCTGGAATCACATTTTTTTGAACTTCCAGTTAATATTGCTTCATCAGATTACCATTTGGATTATCTGTCCATGAGGATATATTCCATCAACATATGACTTGTATAATCAATAATCTACGAGGTTGTCTCTGTATCAGAGTTGACTATGCAATCCTCAGAAGAATTAAACATGAGCATGCCTCCATCAGCTCCATATTGCCAAGGAAACATGGTCGTATTTTTGACAGTAAAATATGTCAAATCAACATGAGCCAAATCATTTTTTCGGATCAATCTACTCATCAAATGGGATTATGATCTGATCCTGAAATAGAAGACATACAGAACATACCTACTATATAAAACAAATATGAGTTACAAAGTTGTCCCAGTTTCTTCAGCATTTTATTCCCACATATTCTGCATTTTGCAACCAAAGTCTCTCCTTTTTTAACATCTTCTCTAAAAGATAGTGATCTCTCTAGGTTTACCACACTGAAAGTAAACATGAACATAGGAACAGGAGTATGCCATTCAGCCTGTTTCATCATTCAATGAGATCATGACTAATCTGTGGCCTAACTCTATGCATTTTGGCAGGCAGGTTTTCTACTGCAACACCGCTACATTTAAACTAAGTAGCGGGGGGGAGGGGACAAGCTGGATGTTTAAAAAGGAAATTGAAGGGAAAGTTAGAACAAGAGAAGTCAAGAAAGACAACTGTATTAATGAGGCAGAAAACTTGGAAAGGCATCATGCTGTAAGGTTGAGTGAAATAAGGGTTGATGGGAAGGGTGAGAGCAGTAACAAATTAAAAATACTATACATGAACGCACGAAGCATTAGACATAAGATGGATGAGCTTGAGGCTCTTTTGGAAATTGGCAGATACGATATTGTGGGCATAACTGAGACGTGGCTTCAAGTGGACAGGGCCTGGGAAATGAATATTCAAGGATACACGTGCTATCGTAAGGACTGACTGACGGGCAGAGGGGGTGGGGTGGCCTTGTGGTAAGGGACGATATTCAGTCTCTTGCGCGGGGGGACCTAGAGTCAGGAGATGTAGAGTCAGTGTGGATAGAGCTTCGAAATACTAAGGGTAAAAAGACCCTCTTGGGAGTCATCTACAGGCCCCCAAACAGTAGTCTGGAACAGGATGTAAGTTAAATCAGGAACTGAAATTGGCCTGTCGCAAAGATGTCACTACAGTTGTTATGTGGGATTTTAACATGCAGGTAGACTGGGAGAATCAGGATGGTATTGGGCCACAAGAAAGAGACTTTGTGGAGTGCCTCAGAGATGGATTCTTAGAGCAGCTGGTGCTGGAGCCGACCAGGGAGAAGGCAATTCTGGATCTGGTATTGTGTAACGAACCAGAATTGGTCAGAGACCTCGAAGTGAAGGAGCCATTGGGAAGTAGTGACCATAATACAATAAGCTTCAATCTGCAATTTGAGAGGGAGAGGGTACAGTCAGAAGTGACAGTACTTCTGTTGAATATAGGGAATTATGGAGCTATGAGGGAGGAGCTGGCCAAAGTTCAATGGTGCAATACCTTAGCAGGGATGACCGTGGAGGAACAATGGCAGATATTTCTGTGTATAATGCAGAAGTTGCAGGATCAGTTCATTCCTAAAAGGAAGAAAGATCCCAGGAGGAGGCATGGGTGGCCGTGGATGAAGAGGGAAGTAAAGAAACGTATAAAGTTAAAAGAGAAAAAGTATAACATAGCTAAGATAAGTGGGAAAACTGAGGACTGGGAAGATTTTAAAGAGCAACAGAGGATTACTAAGAAGGAAATATGCAGAGGAAAAATGAGGTACGAAGGTAAACTGGCCAAGAATATTAAGGAGGATAGTAAAAGCTTTTTTAGGTATGTGCAAGGCAAAAAAATGGTTAGGACAAAAATTGGGCCCTTGAAGACAGAAACAGGGGAATATATTACTAGGAACAAAGAAATGGCAGAGGAATTAAATGGGTACTTCAGATCTGTGTTCACTTGGGAAGACACAAGCAATCTCCCTGAGGTAACAGTGGCTGAAGGACCTGAACTTAAGGGAATTTATATTTGCCAGGATTTGGTGTTGGAGAGACTGTTAGGTCTGAAGGTTGATAAGTCTCCGGGGCCTGATGGTCTGCATCCCAGGATACTGATGGAGGTGGCTCGGGAAATCGTGGATGTGTTGGTGATTATTTTCCTGAGTTCAATAGATTCGGGGTCGGTTCCTGAGGATTGGAGGGTGGCTAATGTTATACCACTTTTTAAGAAAGGTGGGCGAGAGAAAGCAGGAAATTATAGACCAGTTAGTCTGATCTCAGTGGTGGGAAAGATGCTGGAGTCTATTATAAAGGATGAAATTACTGCACATCTGGATAGTAGTAACAGGATAGGACAGAGTCAGCATGGATTTAGGAAGGGGAAATCATGCTTGACTAATCTTCTTGAATTTTTTGAGGATGTAACTATGAAGTTGGACGAGGGAAATCCAGCAGATGTAGTATACCTGGACTTTCAGAAAGCTTTTGATAAAGTCCCACACAAGACGTTAGTGAGTAAAATTAGGGTGCATGGTATTGGGGGCAAAGTACTAGATTGGATTGAAAATTGGTTAGCTAATAGGAAACAAAGGGTAGTGATAAACGGCTCCATTTCGGGATGGCAGGCAGTGACCAGTGGGGTACCGCAGGGATCCGTGCTGGGACTGCAGCTTTTTACAATATATGTTAATGATATAGAAGATGGTATCAGCAATAACATTAGCAAATTTGCTGATGATACAAAGCTGGGTGGCAGGGTGAAAAGTGATGAGGATGTTAGGAGATTACAGGGTGACCTGGACAAGTTAGGTGAGTGGGCAGATGCATGGCAGATGCAGTTTAATGTGGATAAATGTATGGTTATTCACTTTGGTAGCAAAAACAGGAAGGCAGACTACTATCTCAATGCAATCAATTTATGTAAAGGGGCAGTACAGAGAGATCTGGGTGTTCTTGTACACCAGTCCATGAAGGCAAGCATGCAGGTACAGCAGGTAGTGAAGAAGGCTAATAGCATGCTGGCCTACACAACAAGAGGAATTGAGTATAGAAGCAAAGAGGTGCTTCTGCAGTGTACAGGGCCCTGGTGAGACCACACCTGGAGTACTGTGTGCAGTTCTGGTCTCCAAATTTGAGGAAAGACATTCTGGCTATTGAGGGAGTGCAGCGTAGGTTCACGAGGTCAATTCCTGGAATGGCAGGATTACCTTACACTGAAAGACTGAAGCGACTGGGCTTGTATACCTTTGAGTATCGAAGATTGAGAGGGGATCTGATTGAGACGTATAAGATTATGAAAGGATTGGACACTCTGGCAGTAGGAAACATATTTCCACTGATGGGTGAGTGCCGAACCAGAGGACACAGCTTAAAAATACGGGGTAGACCATTTAGGACAGAGCTCACGAGAAACTTTTTCACCCAGAGAGTGGTGGTTGTGTGGAATGCTCTGCCCCAGAGGGCAGTGGAGGCCCACTCTCTGGATTCATTTAAGAAGGAGTTGGATAGAGCTCTCAAAGATAGTGAAATCAAGGGTTATGGAGATAAGGCAGGAACAGGATACTGATTAGGAATGATCAGCCATGATTATATTGAATGGCGGTGCAGGCTCCAAGGGCTGAATGGCCTACTCCTGCACCTATTGTTTATTGTCTATTGTCTATTTTAAAAAAAACCTTGGAGCATGTGTGCAATTCTGGTCTCCTTCTTGTAGGAAGGATGGTGTGAAACTTGAAAGGATTCAGAAAAGATTTAGAAGGATGTGCCAGGGTTGGAGGATTTCAGCTATAGGGAGAGGCTGAATAGGCTGGGGCTGTTTTCCCTGGAGTGTCAGAGGCTGAGGGGTGACATTATAGAGGTTCATAAAATCATAAGGGGCATGGATATGGTAATAGACAGGGTCTTTCTCCTGGGGTGGGGAAGTTCAGAGCTAGAGGGCATAGATTTAGAGTGAGAGGAGAAAGATTTAAAGGGAACCTAAGAGTCAACTTTTTCACACAGAGGGTGGTGTGTGTATGGAATGAGGTGCCAGAGGAAGTGGTGGAGGCTGGTACAATTACAACATTTAAACAACATCTGGATATGTTTCTGAATAGGAAGGGTTTGGAGGGACATGGGCCAAGTGCTGGCAAATGGGACTAGATTAGTTTAGAATATCTAATCGGCATGGACAAGTTGGACCAAAGGGTCTGTTTCCATGATGTACATCTCTATGACTCTACAACTCTATGTCCGTTACAGGATGCCAAGTCTATTGTGTTTGGTTCTAAGATCTTTACAACGGCTCAGTCAAATAACTCCAAAATTGAAAGAAAATCTCTTGCTCTAGTTTTTAGAACACACTGGTTTCACACATACCTATTTGCAAAACCTTCACTGCTCATGCCAACTACTAACCATTGAAATTGATTTATCAAAAGCCACCTACAAGTGCACCTCCATAATTTGACAATAACTTGTAAAAATCCAGGGATACAATGTAAGAACATATTACAAACAAGTTCCCCAAATGATTATTAAATTAGATTACTTACAGTGTGGAAACAGGCCCTTCGACCCAACAAGTCCACACCGACCCGGCGAAGCGCAACCCACCCATACCCCTACATGTACCCCTTACCTAACACTAGCATGGCCAATTCACCTGACCTGCACATCTTTGGACTGTGGGAGGAAACCGGAGCACCCGACCGAAACCCACGCAGACACGGGGAGAACGTGCAAACTCCACACAGTCAGTCGCCTGAGGCGGGAATTGAACCCGGGTCTCTGGCGCTGTGAGGTAGCAGTGCTAACCACTGTGCCACCGTACCACCTGTTTCATCAAGGCTGTTTCAATCAGTCTTTGGATGAGCCCTCGTATACAGGGTATGACACAACAGCCAATGGCCACCAATACCCTGACTACTACTATCAGGGAAGTAAGGATAGAAACCACCACCCCCTTCCATTTTCCAAACCAGGATTCAAGCTATCCCGTGAGAGATTGTCTACTCCTGAATTCTCAGCCAGTTCCTCTGCTAAAGTAATCAATCCCTGTAAGGCCCGAGTAATTGAACCATCAGGCGCAGTATTATTAGGAATAAAGGTACAACAGCTTCCTCCTAACATCACACACACACATCCTTTTTCTGCTAAAATCATGTCAAGGGCTATTCTGTTCTCCCATGCCATCCTACTTGTCGCATCAAGCTGTTCTGATATTCCTTTAACCGCATTTCTTGTATAATTGATAAATCGCTGTTGATTATAGAAAATGTAATTTATCCAATTTACATTTTTATTAATTGTTACCCACCAAAAGAGAGCTGACTCAAAGCCTGCTGCAATCTGGTTACGAGCCTTGAATTCATCAGGTACTCCCCTAGGGACTCCTACCGAATCGAGATAAATCCTGTCATCAAAAGAAGTATCTAACAGTAATCTCTTACCCCTTCCCTTTTTCCCTACGATCTTTTCCTTTTCAAATGCCAAGGTAAATGGAATTGCCAATTGTACAATTGCACATATCCCTCTCCAATCCGGAGGTAGCGTGGGTCTCAATATTTTGTCTCCACAGTACCACCACAGATCCGCTCGGGGAACCTTTAGTGCTGAGTAGTTCCCTCCTTTCTCCGTTTCGGTAACATTCTTAATCTCTGTACATAATTTCAGCTCCCCCAAATCTCTCGACCGACTTGTACCTCGCCTGCGCACACACGACGTGTGATTTCCAACTGCGGCGGAAAATGTGGGGGGACCTTTTGCATCTTTCTTCTCCAAGGGAGGGAACATCAGAGATAGGGAGGTACAATTCCTATCATTCCATGCAGTCTCATCCTGGTACAGGGCTATCATACATTTCATGCCCTTCCTGTCTCGCTTCCACCCGAGCGGAAAGGGAACCACCTGGGCCACTGGCCTACCGGAGGCACATCCATAGCAATTGCTTTTGTTCAGACTTTTTACAGTATACTTTACCCATTCAACCCAGGCATTTGCATCCCCGTACCCAGTTTCTATTTCGATAGTCTGTTTCAAGTCCTTTACCTCTATAATGTTTACTACTTTAGGATCATCGGGAGGGGTGAAAGGTTGTATCTCATTACCCAGTAACTACCCGTTTTCCCTGTCCTACACTAATTCGAAAACAACAGCCCACAAAATCCTTCCCATTTGTTTTCATTTCAATCCCAAATGTTTCATTTAATTGTATCTCATAAGTGCCCCCCCCCCCCAGAATTGCTTCGTGCCATGTGGTTTTCCTTATCGTTAAGTATATTGGGTTACACTTTTTATCGAGACAATCGCGAGCTGGTCGGAAGGGGTCCGGTGTACTGTGACGAGACCATTATACCAAGTACCATCCCCGAGGCCATCCCCATAAGACTTAAGATGTACCTCAGAGCTGCGGTATTGTCTCTGATTATCTACATCCCCACAATTTACTAAGCTGCATACATCAGTGTCTATTACTTGTGGATTATCAGACTCAGGAACCGTTAATAATACATATGAAAATGATATTTGACAAACTCCCAATACTAAGAGGGCTAGCATCATAACTCTAAACATTCCCAGTATTCTAATCATCATGCTGAAGCACAAAAAGGCTTAATATACAATCCTACAGAAATAATCCCGCGCTCACGTTGCCACTGTATAGTTAGTTACTCAAAGTCTCTTTAGACTGAGTTTTAGCGGGTCTTGCGTTGATTCGGCTGTCCAGACTTCTTCCTCAACTGGAGGGTCCACTGGCCCTTTGATCCAAGTGTAATGAGTCCAGCCTTTTTCCGCCGTCCTTATTGCCGTTTCGGTAGTCAAAAGAGCCTGGTACGGCCCTTCCCAATCCGGCTGCAATTTAGTCTCTGTCCATGATTTTACTAAGATCCTATCACCCGGCCGGATGGGGTGAACAGTGAATTCAAGGATAGGAGTCTGTGCCAATAAACCCTGTTTCCTGAGGAAAGACAAAGAGGAGGACAAGCCCAGTATATACTTCTTTAAAAACAAATCTTTAGTTTCGGGAATTGGCAATTCTCCATTCGTTCCCAGATAAGGTAATCCAAATAAGATTTCATAGGGGAATAGTCCCAAATCTTTCCTCCGCCAAGGGACAAGCCCAAAAGGCATCCTTTAAATCTATCACACTAAACCATCTGTGGTCATGAGGGATCTTACTTAATAACGTGTAGGGGTTTGGCACCACTGGGTGCCTGATCTGTACTATTCGAGTCAATGTTCTCAAATCCTGCACCAATCGATAAGTTCCATCAGATTTCCGCACTGGTAGAATTGGGGTATTATAAGGAGACATACATGGCTCCAACAGCCCATCTCTAATCAGTCCTGCAATTACTGGCTGCAGTCCTCGTGTACTTTCTATGGAAATGGGATATTGTCATTCACAGACAACGTCTCCTTCCCATTTTAAATGTATTAAAAGGGGAGGGATCTGTAGTTTTCCACGATTCCCTTCTCTAGCTCATACAATAGGGTCTATTTCTCTCTCTCTGCATCCTCTGTCAACATCGCCAGTTGTACAACGAATTCCTTTTTCCTGAATTCCAATCTCCAGTCCTAAAAGGATAATTAAGTCTCTCCCTAGTAAGTTACTTCCTATATCAGGGATATACAGCAGTTCCCCTGTGACCCTATCCTTAGGACCTTCTATCATCATAGGTTTGAATACTGGAACAGTAAATCCTTCCCCTTTTACCCCCGAAATAGTAATTGACCGTGTCGACATTTCTACCTTCTTTGTTTTAAAATTCAGCAATGACCGTGCTGCCCCCGTATCTACTAGGAAGACTACCTCTTCCCTATAGGGTCCCACCTTCAGGTTTATCAAGGGTTTCTGGTGGGCCCCCGAGGGCAGGAACCCCTGACACCCCTATTCTTCATCAAAATTCATAAGCGGAATTGCTCTTTCTTCCCTTTGTAGATCAGGACACTCCCGCTTAAAATGCCCTATCTTTCCGCAATAATAGCATCCTGCCTGTGGAGACTTCCATCTCTGCCCCTGTCGCCCAAACCCTCTATCAAATGCTCCCCCTTGTCCTCTCCCTCTCCCTCTTCCTCTCTGTCCTACATGCTGCCACCCGCTGCTCCGGGTGCTCACTATTGGTTCCATTCTCCTCTTAACTACCTCATCAACCGTAGCTACCATCATTTTCGCCTTCTGTTTTTGTCTCTCATCCTCCCTCTTTACAAACACTTTCTGTGCCTCTCTCAACAATTCATCTAATGATTTTTCGCTCCATCCTTCTATCTTCTGTATCTTTCTCTGTATGTCTGGCCATGCTTTTGTCACAAAATGTACTTTCAAAAGACTCTGTGCCACTGGGTCCTCAGGGTTCATTCCAGAATATTTCCGCATTGAGTCCCTTAATCTTTGCAAGAAAGCTGAGGGAGTCTCATCTTTCTCCTGTCTAACTTCAAAGGCTTTAGTCAAATTCTGTGACTTCGGAACTGCCTCTCTTATTCCTTTTAGAATCAGGTCTTTCAATTCCCTCATTTCTTCTCTATGCTCCGGGTTTTGGTTTTCCCACTGGGGGTCTTTGAGGGGAAATTTCACCTCTCCCTGTCCAGCATCCCAATCTCCAATCGGGTGTTCCCTGTCCCATATTTTAATAGCAGCTCCCCGTATAAGTCCCCTTTCCTCCCCAGTAAATAGTATATTCAAAATAGACATTAACTCAGCCCAGGTATACAGACTGGGCCCCAGAAATTGATCAATTTGTTCAGACAACCCCACCGGATCCTCAACCAGGACCTTCATTTCCTTTTTAAATGTTCTGACCTCCCCACTAGTGAGGGGGGCACTTACAAACCCAATCTCTTTGTCCCCTATGGGTACCACCCGAAGGGGATAAGTCGTTACGTTCTTCCCCTTTTTCTTTTTTTAAAGAAATATTGCAATATTTCTAGCTCCGCATAACTTCAAACACCAATTCATCAATTCATGCTTGACTAACCTTTAAAGCCTGTTCCTAACTTATAAATATATGTATATACTTATGTTCATTTCTTCAGTATTTAATATTTAAAATGCAAAATGCATACAGTTCCCAATTTTGCAATTCACTGTAATTACCCAGTTTTAGTCCTGTAATTTAAATCCAAAATTAGTTTTCTTAAATAGTCCTGACCAATCATTGCTCAATTACAATACTATAGGTCGTAAAACAATCAGAGCTGCCTTAAAAGAATTTGTCTATTCAAGTTTAAAAAAACTCCTAATGCATGAACAATGGCTGAATCCAAGGTCACAGATATTAACCATAGAATTTTGTTTTTACTACAATCTAATGTTGAACTGAAACTTCAACTGTCCTCCATAAATCGCTTTTATGTAAAGATAAAAGAGATTAGTTAGAAACTGATAGTAAGGCAGTCATGACCTGTAAAAAGAACAGGAGTTATAATTTTCTTTTCTTCATAATCTCGATAGAATCCTTAACCTTAAAAGAAATCATGTTAAGTTTCCATAATAAAAATCAGATTCAAAACAGTCCTGGAACTCAAGCTCCAGGAAATAAAACACAAACATTCAATCACCAACAAACAAATGTTCACTCAAACCAAATCACAAAGGGTTAAACTTCCTACCAGCTGTACAGCTCTTTTCATTCTCTCTCTCTCTCGCACATTGACATATAAATTCAGATATTTACAAACCCAGTCTTCGTCCGATCTGTACTTTGACCAGAAGACAGCGGGACGAAGAATGGATTCCTTAGTCCATACAAAGCAACAATATTTAATCATCTTTCTCCCTTGTACAAGTATTATTTTGCCAATTCCACAACATCCTGCCCAAAGGACTTTATGGAGGTATGTTGTAAGGGACCCCGTCTCCATTTCCATTGCCTTTTCCTTACTTTGTTTTCCCGGAGGCTTTTTCCTTACCCACAGAACAATCCATATTGAGTTCCTTTGTTAGTCCCTTACTAACTACTAAAACTCAATCCCCGCCACCAAGGCAATACTTAAAAGTCAATTTTCTTACCTTGGTCTGTGCACAGAGTTGCCTGGCCCCTTTTTGCCGTATTGTCTATCAACCTCCTATGACTGTCTGATTCATATGTCTCTCTTGTAGGATTCACACCAGTCACCCAAGGGAGCAGACCAAACCGGGACACGAGACCGCTCCTCAATGGGGAACGGGACGCGTCCTCCCAGTGTCCAAGGCCAGCCACTCCCCCTGGCGATGGAAGAAAATCCCGGACAGCCCCCAATTGTGAGAAACAAAAGCTCACTCACTTCAATAATTTCAGTCCGAGACCAAAAATCTGAAACAGTGTCGTTTATTTGTACACTTGCAAGTGGGTGCAATGTCTAATGCCAGGTAAGGCAATGACAAATACATATCAAATCCAACAAACTCTCGAAATTTATACAGTTTGAATCCCCATATTTTTTCTTATTTCATTGTTTGCCCCCTCCTCCGCTTACGTCACTCATTTCCTTAAGACTGATCCCACAACTTCTGTTTATCCGGCCTTGTCCGTGACAAATGCCTATCTCTGGCTCCCATAAGGTTGTTTGACGTCATCCCATCCTTTGCTTACCATTATCTACTCCCTCCATCTGCGCTGCCCCTCACAGCATCTTATCACTAAGCCCTTTTAATTGGGGTTTGTTCCTGTGTTCCCATACAAGTGGGAAAACAGATGTTTATACAGACCTCTCTTCACAGCATTTTATCTCGTGCCTGTATTTCTACCATTGTTTTGTAATCACGTCTCATGCTGACATATCATTTTTAACGGATTATATACTTCCTCTATGTAGTTCCCATTCTTGTTAACTCAGCTCTGAGCCGAGAAACAATCCTCTGTCTCAGAACTTATAATTGCAGAAATAACATTAATTCACCTATATCCCACAAGGGGTCTTGTGGCACAGTGATGTCTACCTCTGGCCTGGGAGGCCAGGTTCAAATCCCACCTACTCCAATGGTATATAATGGACAGGCAGGAGGCTGGAAGAACACATCAAGCCAGCCAACCTCAGGAGGTGGAGAAGTCAACATTTTACGCGTAACTCGTCTTCAGGACCTGGAACCAATGGTATAAAATAACATTCCTGAACAGATTGATTAGAAAAGATCTTTAAATTGTGAGGATGGTTCTTGTGTGCTGTCAGTCATTAATTAAGACAATTACACACTATTTGGTTCATAGTCATCTGTTGGCATTCTGGGCCCTCCAGTCTCTCTCCTCTGCTAATGATTCAAATGTCCTAATGGGTGCATCTTAGCTTAAACAGCACCTTCATTTCAAACATGAGAATATTACTTGCCCATGCACTAAGTCAACTTGTTCAGTACTTTGATCATTTCAACGACTGGAAAATTTTGAAAGACGTTACTTTCTTGTGCAACAATATACATTTAACTGTCATGACTATGCTCTGCTATTCCCCTTCAAGTTTAAGGAACCTTTTGTATTTACAACCGACACCCCCTGTTGCTGTTACCTATTGAATTTATGGCATTTCTTCAAAGGATCTATGGCTTCTCAGTTGGACTTTGTTGTGTTATTTTGTCTTAGATTGAAATCAAAGGATTAAGTGTATATATCTGCTGACTCCTGAACCTCATGGGAACCACAATGAAACTGTCGCTCATTAAGGAAACTATTCTGTGCTGGTCTGCTTTTGTGTTCTAGTAAACGTTATGCTTATTTATCCTTTAATTAATATACTATTGTGAATAGGATGAATTATTAATTATTGGAGCCATTATTCACTTCTGCTAGATCCTTGAAGCAGTTAATATTGGCTAATAGTTCACTTCCCATGACTCACTTTCCACAGGCCAAACCCCAGTAGAAGTCCCAAAACGATTCTGGATTACTCACCCACTGTGACTATCTCCAGTCTCGGTATGAGTTTGTTGGATCTTGAAGCTGTCTCTGTCCTTCTATAAATAAAAATTCATCCCAACAAAGAAGCTATGGTTTTAACTCTATCATAGAGTCATCACCTTACTCTCTGTTTCTAGCCAGGGTTTATAAATTCCAACTTCCACATTGCTGGGAAAGAATATGCTGCTGTAGTAGCTTTGGAAAAAGTGAGGACTGCAGATGTTGGAGTATCAGAGTCGAAAAGTGTGATGCTGGAAAAGCACAGCAGGGCAGGCAGCATCCAAGGAGGAGGAGAGTCGACATTTCGGGCATAAGGCCCTTCATCAGGAATGTCGGGGGGAAAGAAAGGAGCTGAGAGATAAATAGGAGGGTGGGGTGGGGTGGGGGGGGCGAAGGTAGTTGGGAAGGTGATAGGTAGATGCAGGTGCAGGGTGATAGTGATAGGTTGGAATGGAGAGTGGAGTGGATAAGTGGGAAGGAAGATGGACAGGTAGGACAGGTCAAGAGAGCGGTCCTGAGATGGAAGATTGGATCTGGGATGAGGTGGGGGGATGAGAGATAAGGAAACTGGTGAAGGTGGGAGGAAGGGGAGATAATGAAACATCCGGCAGAGGTTTTCTTGTACATCCAAACACTTCCCTTGTACATCCAACAGACACATTTACTGTGTCTGTTGCTCTCGATGTGGTCTCCTCGACATTGGAGAGACAGGACACCAACTCACAGAATGTTTCAGAGAACATTTCTGGGACACATGCACCAAACAACCCCACTGCCCTGTAGCCGACCACTTCAACCCCCCTTCCCACTCTGCCAAGGACATGCAGGACCTAGGCCTCCTCCACCGCCAAACCCAAGCCATTTGACGACTGGAGGAAGAACACTTCATCTTCTGCCTTGGAATCCTCCAACCACTTGGCATCACCGTCGACTTCACCAGCTTCCTCATGTCCCCTCCCCCCATCTCATCCCAGATCCAATCCTCCAACTCGGCACCATCCACTTGAGCTGTCCTACCTGTCCACCTTTGTTCCCACCTCTCTGGCCCAACCTCCCTTCCGACCTATCACTATCACCCCCCCACCTGCAACTACCTATCACCTTCCCAGCAACCTTCCCCCAATCCTCCCCCACCATCCTATTTATCTCTCAGACCCCTTTTCCTCCCCTTACATTCCTGATGAAGGGGCTTATGCCCAAAATGCCGTTTCTCCTGGTCCTCAGATGCTGCCTGACTTGTTGTGCTTTTCCAGTGTCACACTCTTCAATTCCTGTATTAACCTTGGTGAGTTGCTGCAATGCACAATGTAGAAAATGTAGTCTTAGAGGGGGTAGACTAATGCATTCAATCACAGAATCACTGATCAAGTCAACTATCCTCTAATTGATTGCATTGGACTACATCAATCCAGAGTCTTCTTTAACGTTGCAGATTTGTTGATGATTCACAATTACTTCTCATTTATTGTGAGACTTCAATAGGCTGACAACATTATCTAAATAAGTTATGATTGCTTTTTATGGAGGAGTCGTAGGTCATCACTTCCTGATGTAGAAGCTTCCTGCTGCATGCTCCTTCCTACAAAGCAAAATTTTTCAGAAAAGTGACAAATTCCTTCAAATTTCCATGCTTCATTCTGGAGACATTACCAGGATGTGTTTAGCTCACTTGCGAATTGGAGAGTAGACTCATAGAGTCATAGAGATGTACAACATGGAAACAGATACTTCGGTCCAACCTGTCCATGCCGACCAGATGTCCCTAACCAATCTAGTATCACCTGCCAGCACCTGGTCCATATCCCTCCAAACCCTTCTTATTCATATACCCATCCAAAATCCTTTTAAATGTTGCAATTGTACCAGCCTCCACCACTTCCTCCGGAACCTCATTCCATACACGTACCACCCTCTGAGTGAAAAGGTTGCTCCTTATGTCTCTTTTATATCTTTCCCCTCTCACCCTAAAGCTATGCCGTCCAGCTCTGGACTACCCGACCCCAGGGAAAAGACATTGCCTATTTACCCTATCCATGCCCCTTGTAATTTTCTAAACCTCTATAAGGACACCCCTCAGCCTCTGACACTCCAGGGAAAATAGCCCCAGCCTGTTGAGCCTCTCCCCATAGCTCAAATCCTCCAACCCTGGCAACATCCTTGTAAATCTTTTCTGAACCATTTCAAATTTCACAACACCTTTCCGATAGGAAGGAGACCAGAATTGCATGCAATACTCCAACAGTGTCTAACCAATGTCCTGTACAGCCGCAACATGATCTCTCAACTCCTGTACTCAATACTCTGACCAATAAAGGAAAGCATACCAAACGCCTTCCTCACTATCCTATCTAGCTGTGACTCCACTTTCAAGGAACTATGAACCTGCACTCCAAGGTGTCTTTGTTCAGCAACACTCTCTTGGACCTTACCATTAAATGTATAAGTCCTGCTATGATTTACTTTTTCAAAATGCAGCACCTCACATTTATTTGAATTAAACTCCATCTGCCACTTCTCAGCCCATTGGCCCATCTGATCAATATCCTGTTGTGATCTGAGGTAACCTTCTTCGCTTGTCATTACACCTCCAATTTTGGTGTCATCTGCAAGTTGAAACTTTATTGCTGGAACAGCACAGCAGGTCAGGCAGCATCCAGGGAACAGGAGATTCGACGTTTCGGGCACAGGCCCTTCTTCAGGAATCAAACTTCAGGAATCTGCAAACTTACTAACGATACCTGCTATGCTTGCATCCAAATCATTCATATAAATGATGAAACTCCCAGGCCTCCAGTCTGAAAACCAACCCTCCACCACCACCCTCTGTCTAGTACCTTTGAACCAGTTCTGTATCCAAATGGCTAGTTATCCCTGTATTCCATGAGATCTAACCTTGCTAATCAGTCTCCCATGGAGAACCTTGTCGAATGCCTTACTGAAATCCATATAGATCACATCTACCGCTCTGCCCTCATCAACCCTCTTTGTTACTTCTTCAAAAAACTCAATCAAGTTTGTGAGACATGATTTCCCACGCACAAGCCATGTTGACTATCCCTAATCAGTCCTTGCCTTTCCAAATACATGTACATCCTGTCCCTCAGGATTCCCTCCCACAACTTGCCCACCACCGATGTCAGGCTCACTGGCCTATAGTTCCCTGGCTTGTCCTTACCACCCTTTTTAAACAGTGGCACTACGTTAGCCAACTTCCAGTCTTCCGGCACATCACCTGTGACTATCGATGATACAAATATCTCAGTAAGAGACCCAACAATCACTTCCCTAGCTTCCCACAGAGTTCTAAGGTACACCTGATCAGGCCCTTGGGATTTATCCACCTTTATGCGTTTCAAGACATCCAGCACTTCCTCCTCTGTAATATGGACATTTTTCAAGGTGTCTCCATCTATTTCCCTACATTCTATACCTTTCATGTCCTTTTCCACAGTAAATACTGATGCAAAATACTCACTTAGTATCTCCTCCATTTTCTGCAGCTCCCCACAAAGGTATGCCTTGCTGATCTTTGAGGGGCCCTATTCTCTCCCTAGTATTTGTAAAAACCTTTTGTATTCTCCTTAATGCTATTTGCCAAAGCTATTTCATGTCCCCTTTTTTACCCTCCTGATTTCCCTCTTAAATATACTCCCAGTAGTTCATCAGATTCTTGACAAATCTTGGTGGGAATGGAAAGGGCTTTGAGGGGTCAGAGGTTGAGAGGTGCCTGGGTTCTAAGCTGTGATTGCAGCTATTAATGTATTATATAAATCTGAAGGATCATGACCTTCTAAGATATTGATGTGAAGTCTTAGTGCTATTAAAGCTCAAGAGAAGAAAGCTGGACTTGCTTTGTCTTTAGATGATCATGATCTGGCATTTATGTGCCACTGTTGTGATCTGCTACTTGTCAATTAAAACTTGGTCATTATCATTATCCTGCCATCAACTCATGTGAGCTGCTCCATAGTGGAGAAGTTGTGAATAGAGGTATATACTGCAGGGTCATAATCAAACAACCACATTCATCTTGTGGATATGTAAATGTACAAAATTGATGAAGAGGACATAATGAGTTGATTCAGCAAGCCAACTTACCAGTTGTAGCTCCTTATGTATCATTCAACACCTTTGGTTTCTCTCCCACCAATCATGCAATCTCCTGTAAGATGTTTCTAAAAATCAAAATTAACAGAGTAATTGGGTGGAAATAATGCTTGTAAAATTCCTTGATAACCTCCTTAAATAGTTAATATTAATCAAGGATAAAACACGAAGTTATAGTCCAACAAGTTTATTTGGAAGCACTAGCTTTCAGAGCGCTGCACTTTCATCAGGTGGTTGTGGAGTATATGAAGGAGTAGTGCTCAGAAAGCTAGTGCTTCCAAATAAACCTGTTGGTCTATAACCTGGTGTTGTGTGATTGTTAACTTTGTATACCCTAGTCCAGCACCAGCAGCTCCAAATCATTAATCAAGGAGACCTCGTTCACCAAGATCTACTTGGCTTAGAATTTTGTATGACATCGGTTCTGCCCCAAATGGCCCACCTCCCTTTTGAGAATAATCAGTGAATTAGTGCTCATTGGATAAGTCTGTAGCTTGTCCCAAAGTTCTGCTAATCTCTGAGAAATGAGAAACCTCCTGACACTTAATCTTGTTTTGTCCTTAACATGTGTAAATGGCCCATGGCCCTAACTAACTTCTGATTACAATCATGTCAATATCCTTTCATTATTTAGAAACCGTTATAAGATCAGCCAGAGTCTGCACAACACTAAATAGGCCCAGCATTTTAAGGAGAAAGTGAGGTCTGCAGATGCTGGAGATCAAAGTTGAAACTTTATTGCTGGAACAGCACAGCAGGTCAGGCAGCATCCAGGGAACAGGAGATTCGACGTTTCGGGCACAGGCCCTTCCTGAAGAAGGGCCTGTGCCCGAAACGTCGAATCTCCTGTTCCCTGGATGCTGCCTGACCTGCTGTGCTGTTCCAGCAATAAAGTTTCAACCAGCATTTTAAGCCTATTCAGAAAAATTGTGGTGTTTAAATGTAATTTTTTTTTGGCTTTCCTCTGAATTTTTCAAACTCTCTTTATCAATCATCACTTGAGTGGATCAAAACTGAAAATAGTATTTTGTAACCAAAGTCTTAAAAAGAATAGAAAAATGGTTTGTTTTATTTGTCATTGAATTGTGCTAGTGACATAACCTGATAATCTTTTTGCTTTGGCAATTGGGTCACTGCATTAGTTGTAGTCCTTGAGAGAATTGTATCCTATAACATCAACATCTTTGGCATCAGACCTGTAGAGTGTAAGTATTGTTGGTGTCTTATAGTGCTACATTTATCTATAGTATGCTCTGTTCCTTGAATTGGGCCTAAATTCCCCAATTCATCAAAAGCTTCTTAAAGTAATTACCACAATCCTGAAAATCATTATTGACCATCCTGTGTACATCTATATCCAGATCATTACTGAATAAATAAATAACAGGAAGAAATAATAATGACTGATGTCTATACGATATCATTAGTAATTGCTCTCCAAGCAGCTCCACTCAATAACTGCTTTCTATTTCTGTGAATGCAATAACTTGTAATGCACCACATCAATTTCCCATCAATACTATACAATTCCATATTTTGACATAATCTGTTGCGTGTTACTTTTCCAAAGGTTTTCTTAAAAATCCGAGTGAACAGTATTTATTGGTTAGGCCACTGTTGGAATATTACGTGCAATTCTGGTCTCCTTCCTATTGGAAAGATGTTGTGAAACTTGAAAGGGTTCAGAAAAGATTTACAAGGATATTGCCAGGGTTGGAGGAGTTGAGCTATAGGGAGAGGCTGAACAGGCTAGGGTTGTTTTCCCTGGAGCGTCGGAGGCTGAGGGGTGACCTTATAGAGGTTTACAAAATCATGAGGGGTATAGATAGGATAAATAGGCAAAGTCTTTTCCCTGGGATGGGGGAGTCCAGAACTAGAGGCCATAGGTTTAGAGTGAGCGGGGAAAGGTATAAAAGAGACCTAAGGGCAACTTTTTCATGCAGAGGGTGGTGCGTGTATGAAATGGAAATGTGTTGCTGGAAAAGCGCAGCAGGTCAGGCAGCATCTAGGGAACAGGAGAATCGACGTTTCGGGCATTCCTGAAGAAGGGCTAATGCCCGAAACGTCGATTCTCCTGTTCCCTAGATGCTGCCTGACCTGCTGCGCTTTTCCAGCAACACATTTCCATCTCTGATCTCCAGCATCTGCAGACCTCACTTTCTCCTCGTGTATGAAATGAGCTGCCAGAGGAAGTAGTGGAGGCTGGTTACAATTGCAACATTGAAGAGGCATTTGGATGAGTATATGAATAGGAAGGGTTTGGAGGGATGTGGCCCAGGTGCTGGCAGGTGGGACTAGATTGGGTTGGGATATCTGGTCGGCATGGACAGGTTGGACCGAAGGGTCTGTTTCCATGCTGTACATCTCTATGACTCTATGACTCTACTGACCTCTTTGACTTGCCTTCAAAGAACTCAATGGAGTTAATCAGAAACAACCTTTTCTTTCACAAATCACATTGCACAATTCTAATAACTCATTCTTCATATAGTTAATGATGAGAAAACATTTCTTATGATCTTATTGAATTTCTTGCCGATGATTGAATGTATATGAATGGCTTTATAATTGAATTAAAAACAAAACATTTTCACATGGATTCAATCTGGCCCAGCAGCTCCATCTATTTTGAGGTTCCCAATTTATTTTAAGAGAATATTATTAGATATTTTATTCTTTCAGTATTTGCATCAAGTGAATAACTTAATGATTGTAAATGAACATCATCCACAGGAGTCAAGACTAATGCACACTCTGGAGTCAATTTGAATCTTTCCTGAGAAATCCTTCAACTGGCCTATTCATATTTAATATATCTCCAACTCCTGAGATCACCACATAGGGTTTTCACCATTGCTGTTGTATTTTTCAAAGATCATCAAGTTGCCAATTTTAGTTAGCTGCTCCAACAGAAGCTTTTATTTCCTTTAATGATGTAGAACTCTTCCCTGTTATCCTCTAACCTATTCTCCTTTATTTTATGAAATGATTTTGTTTACTTTTGGTTTGTTCTTTGGCATGTAAATTTGAGCATTGATTTACCACATGAACATAATTGCTATCTGCTGTTTTATTAGATCAGAATGACTGTACTCCATGAACAACCAGTGGCCGTCTTTCATCATTTGCATAAGATGATACTGAAAGTTAGTGATCAAATTCCACTTCACTCTTCACAGGAAACCTGGGATCTGTGCTTACAAGGTAGACAAACATGTAGTGAATCAGTTTGACAGGATGTTAATAAACAATGCAAAATCAGAACCAGGATAAGTACATTAAAATAGCAAATCCAACATCATGTTAGGGAAGAAAAGTCAAATAAAAAAAGAAAAGAAAGATTGGACTAAGAGAGAGGGAAAAAAAACAGAGAGAAGGGACAAACATTACATACATTTTATAGCCCAAGAACAATTAAAGTTTAAAATAATGAGACTTTTCATTTAAAGTAATGAATTTTCAACACCAATGAGTTTATTTGATAGTAATTAAGACCGACTACAATGCTAAAGAGAATGTTTATACAGAAATAAACCAATTGTAATTTTCTACAGTGAATATAGTCCATATCTAGATATCAGTACATGCACTTCAAGGAGTCAGAACAAGGAGCCAGGCAACAAGGTACACACAGCTTGTGGAAGAGCACAATCTCTAAAAGTAACTTGAAGATTTTTGTGATTAACTGCACATTTGCATGTATTTAAATTTGCTGTCTGAGAGACACAAATATGATGGATGATATTACTCTCAAGGGGAGGAATGTGGAATGTACTTGATGGCAACTCCCATGGATTGGGATGGGAGGTGCAGCTGTCCATGGAAGATGTCCTGAGATTTTGCTGCCCAGGATGGAGGCCTGGAATAGGCGACCTGAATGGTGTGTGCATTGAAAACTCAGTTTGGAAAAATGGGTGAGTGCGGCAGAGATGAAATTCTTATGTTGAAAAAAATGAAGTCCAATTCTCCAACCATGCTTTCAACAGCAAGACATGAATCTCACTAGTGAGCAGTCAGCATTCAACTTGCATTCATTCACTTGCATAAACATTCTGTTGTTAACTAATCTTGCTTCACTGGGATGCAGTTTCATAGTCTCCCACCAGCTGTATAGAAACTAGATCATAACAATTCCCAGTGTGAAAAGCAGTCTGGATGCCCAGTGCTTGCAGCTCACTGCTGGCTCCTCTTAGCCTCCATTTTGGGCAGCGAACATCTCAGGGACAGCTACACCTCCCATCCCCATATATAGGATTTGCCATCAAACACATTCCAGCCTCACAACATTATCATGGCATATTTCTCACCCAACCTGATGAGTTGTAGGTTGTTTAAGTAATTGTTGCATCCGAAGAAATTGCACATTATGACAAAATTGCAGCTTCCACAGATCCCCATCATTCATGCTGTAGCCTGGGTGTATTCCCAATTGTTTGGAGTAGAGATTATGAGAATTAGACAACACTCTCTCCAAATGAAACCAGTTGGAGGCTCCAGATATGAATTGCATAGAAACCTATTGTTAAGGAGCCATCCTATGTACTTCGATGGTCCTAGCCGCAGGGGATGTGACAGTGCAGAAATGCTGGACAGTTGGACCTCCTGTGTATAACACAACCATATACTAAACCCTTCCCCATCTGCATGGTATTCCATAGAAAATGAACAACTCCCTTATTTTTTGAAGTAACCCAATGGCATCTAATACATCCATCTGGGTCTGGCAGTGTGTTCTCTTCTGCTGGTCCTGGTGACATTAAAATGCAGAGACAGACAGGTAAATCAAATCAGCCCTGTATTTGCAACACAAGAAAATTAAAATACTCAATAACCATCAAATCGACACCAATGGTTCCTAACCTGACTTTTTAAATAACCGGTACCAGGTTTACATGTTAAACAAAATATGTGACAAGATATTAATAATGCAGTAGTTTTAGCAAATCAAAGTTAACCAATAAGATAAATAGGTAAAGTGAACAGCCAATGTCTTTTCCCTGGGCTGGCGGAGTTGAAAACTGGAAGGCATTAGTTTAAAGTAAGAGGGGAAAGATTTAAAAGTGCAGCATTTTCACACCAAGGATGGTGCATATATAGAATGAACTGCCTGAGAAACTGGTAGATGCCGGTACAATTACAACATTTAAAAGACATTTCAGCAGGTACATGAATAGGAAACGTTTCGAGGGAAATGGGCCAAACCTGAGCAAATAGGATTAGTTTTAGTTTGAGAAATTTGGTCAGCACGGTTGAGTCGGGCCAAAGGGTCTGCTTCATCACTCTAAGACTCTATTCATAACTGAAAATCTATTCTCTGAACTTTCGATAAGTTGATAATGGGAGAATAACCAGAAAGCAATCAAACATGCAGCTTTCGCAGACAAAATCCTTCTGACCTAAACACAATTTAAAAGCTAGTTTCAACTTGAGTTTCTTTTTTGTTCTCTCCCTGTAAAGCACCAGTTAACGTTCATCATCTGTCACTTGTTTAATGCATTTCTCAAATCGAAATGTCTAGTATTCTTTAAGCAAGAAATGATCTGCAATAATCTTACAGGCTTGGCCCAGTAAACAATTATCAGTTTATGTGTTCTCCTCTTTTTAAAAAAATAAATGGCAGCTCACAGTCCAAAGGTCACTTTCAGCTGCAGCTCATAGTTCACAGCTCTGAATCAAATGTCAAAAAAAATAAACTAATGAAGGTCTTGACAGTGAAAAGAAGATAGGCAGTCCTCTGCATCTTCCTGTCCGCCAGGACCTCTACATAATTATCGGGAAAACAATGAGCTAATTTCACTTTCTCAGCCATCTCCAGTTAATTATTGGGTAACAGGAATAGTGCATGCATCTCCAAACTGACACCACTTGACCTGATGAACAACAGCACTTTATAAATGGCACCAATGGCAGGAATCTCCAGGAAGTTGTGACAGTGGTTAGCATTTCCACTGTTGATGGTAGGGATGATGGGGGTATCATAGAAGCCTGATGCATAGCTAAACCGGAATGCAGACAATCGAATGGCAAAACCCATTAGCATTCATGAACAGAAATCTGCTGAAATTGAGATTGAGCTGCTTTCTGGTAAAATTCAGTCCAATGTTAACTTTACAGTAAATCTTTGTTTATTACATTTTTAAAAATGTTGCATATCTTTTCAATATTAGTACATTACCACCACTTAGTATTTTTTTCAGTCTTTACAGGAATTTAAATTCTTGAGCTAATTTTTGATTCTTCGTGTTTTTAGTTCAAATGATTAAGAATAGATTGAAGGTAAATGCTAAGACTTGAAGATGGTCATATCAAGCAAATTATATAAATCTTCTCTAAATGTAACAGTGCTTCAGGAGAATCATACAGAGGAGGTATTGCTTTAAAAAAGTTGCCAAAATTCATGTCTTGATTGTGAATTCAATCATGATTCAAAATAAATTTTCCATAAAACCATCCAAGCAAGGAATCAGTGAATTGGAAATGTCTATCCCACGATATCTACAGATCTTTCTGTAAAGGTTGATGAAAAAATGCAACAGTGTGTATCAAAGCCTCAGCTAAATTGAAATCTGCCTTTGCAAATGTCATTGCAAATCAGAGTATGAATATCAAAAACTCTTTTTTGACTTTCAGAACATAAAAGATTATTTGGAACACACTCAATTAAAATTTGAGAAGCACTGATAATTGCACATGCATGTGGGGATGGGAAGTGTGTAAATTGGTGCTATCTCCTCACTTCTATGTCTGTAGCATAGGGCCAAGATACTCTTGTGCTGCCATGACACTGTGTTGACAACCTCGGTGTGTTACAGAGAGCCTAAGAAATTTGAGCTGGTGCAGCCAGGTTTTTGTTCTGAAAGGCAGTCTGTCCCCCTCATAAGGAAGCTGCAATGAATCACAGGAAGCTTCTGCTGAAGCCTATTGTTGAAATTCTAAACAGGAAGACAAGATGTTAGGGCAAAAAACAAAAGTTCCAGGCTGATGATATTTGCTGGATGTCTTGGTAGTACAGGTCAACAGGAAGAGAATTGCCACGCCTCTCGGAATATTGAGGATCATGAGGCACTTGTACTGGGGTTATCCACAGCAGCTCCCTTCCAACCAGGATCCCCTGAATGAAAATGGAAATCTCAACTTCCAGGGCACTTTTCCTTGTTTTGGATTTTGCTGAGCTGATAACTGTTGTAACTGGGCTCCTGACCCAGGAAAATTCAGATGATTGTAATTGCAGCTCCCATACCTTTTCAGTTTTGTGTGAATATACTCCTTTGTCGACTCTTTAAGGAAATATTAATACACTGCATAGTACACAAATCCAGGAACTGGACATATCACCTCCATCAACTCTTTGAAGCAGCAGAACTTCCTAAAAACACCTTCCCTGTGAGGTGTGTCCCAGAAGTGTTAAATAATTTAAGTCCTGACTCATCTTGCACCTGATCTTTGACTGATATGTGAACTGATGAATGAATTTAAAACAATCAGATTTACTTACTGAATGTCAGAGCAGGCTCAAAGGGCCAAATAGCTGACTTTGAATTTTTATGGTCCAAGAAGTTCATAAAATAGCCTTGTAACTTCTAAATTTGGGCAATGGGAATCATCAGTAGGAATGGCCAAAACCAAAGCAGTTCCTGGTCCACTGCATCTAAGGGATGTACATGTAAGTGTCAATCCAAGTTGGGCAGCATGGACCACGCCTGAAGCAGCTTCCAATGTTGTGTGCACATTCAGAAAATAATCACTTCTCTTAGCTGTACCATTGCTACTTATCCATTTCACTGTTGAGACGGGATTTATACTGCATGATGCAACTTAATTTTATTCCAATGCAGAGTTTACAAGCAACAAAACACCAACTTGATGATTCTAACTGTAAATATGTAAGCGTTGTGAAACATTACAACATCACCTGCATTGTTTGACATCAGGGCAAAAACAACGCTCTAGAAAACTGAACTTTGGAGCTGCCTTGTCCATGTAGGAAATGGACACAGGATTCAAACCTTAATGAAATTCAGACAGGATCTCCAGTTAAGACTGGGGGGGGGGGGGTTGAAAAATCACAGCAGGTCAGACAGCATCTGAGGAGCAGGAAAATTGACATTTCGGGCAGGAACCCTGCATCAGGAATGAGGCTGGAGCCTCCGGGGTGGAGAGGTAAATGGGAGGGGGGTGGGGCTGGGAAGAAGGTAGCTAAGAGTGCAATAGGTGGGTGGAGATGGGAAGGTAATAGGTCGGAGAGGAGGGTGGAGCGGATAGGTGAGAAGGAAGATTAGCAGGTAGGACAGGTCATGAGGATAGTGCTGAGTGGCAGTTTGGAACTGGGGTAAGGTGGGGAGAGGGAAAATGAAGAAACTGGTGAAGTTCACATTGATGCCCTGGGGTTGAAGTGTTCCGAAGCAGAAGATGAGGCTTTCTTCCTCCAAGTGTTGGGCAGTGAGGGACCTGCATGCCCTCGGCAGAGTGGGAGGGGGAGTTGAAATGTTGGGCCATGGGGCGGTGGGGTTGATTGGTGCGGGTGTCCTGGAGATGTTCCCTAAAGCGCTCTGCGAGAAAGTGTCCAGTCTCCCCAGTGTAGAGGAAACCGCATCGGGAGCAACGGATACAATAAATGACATTTGTGGAAGTGCAGGTGAAACTTTGATGGATGAGGAAGGCTCCTTTGGGGCCTTGGATGGAGGTGTGGGCACAGGTCTTGCAATTCCTGTGGTGGCAGGGGAAGGTGCCGGGGGGGAGGGTGGGTTGTTGGGGGTGTGTGTGGACCTGACCAGGTAGTCACAGAGTGAATGGTCTTTGCGGAAAGTGGATAGAGGTGGGGAGGGAAATATATTCCTGGTAGTGGGGTCCGTTTGTAGGTTTGCGGAAATGTCGACGGATAATGTGGTTTATGTGGAGGTTGGTGGGGTGGAAGGTGAGGACCAGGAGGGTTCTGTCTTTGTTGCGGTTGGAGGGATAGGCTTTGAGGGCGGAAGTGCGAGATGTGGATGAGATGCATTGGAGGGCATTTTCAACCATGTGGGAGAGGAAATTACGATCTTTAAAGAAGGAGGCCATCTGGTGTGTTCTGTGGTAGAATTGGTGCTCCCGGGAGCAGATACGACAGAGGTGAGTGAAATGGGAATACGGGATAGCATTTTTGCAGGAGGTAGGGTGGAAAGAGGTATAATCCAGGTAGCTGTGGGAGTCGGTGGGTTTGTAAAAAATGTCGGTGTCAAGTCGGTCGTCATTAATGGAGATGGAGAGGTCCAGGAAGGGAAGGGAGGTGTCAGAGATGGTCCAGGTAAATTTAAGGTCGGGGTGGAATGTGTTGGTAAAGTTGATAAATTGCTCAAACTCCTTGTGGGAGCACGAGGTGGCGCCGATGCAGTCATCAATGTAGCGGGGTAAGAGGTGGGGAGTGGTGCTGGTGTAACTACGGAGGGTGGACTGTTCTACGTAGCCAACAAAGAGACAGGCATAGCTGGGGCCCATACGGGTGCCCATGGCTACCTCTTTGGTCTGGAAGAAGTGGGAGGATTCGAAGGAGAA
Source organism: Chiloscyllium plagiosum (assembly GCF_037043375.1). NCBI lineage: Eukaryota > Metazoa > Chordata > Chondrichthyes > Orectolobiformes > Hemiscylliidae > Chiloscyllium > Chiloscyllium plagiosum. Next base: position 90,391,671 of record NW_028270141.1, on the reverse strand, counting down.
ATTGTTAAGGGTGAGGACCAGTTCAGCCAAACGAATCAGAGTGTCAGTGGAAGGATAATGTTGGGGACGTCGGGACAGGAAGAAACGGAAGGCTTGGAGGCCCTGGTCATTGCGGATGGAGGTGTAGAGGATTGGATGTCCATGGTGAAGATGAGGCATAGGGGGCCAGGGAAACACATGTCTTGGAGGGGGTGGAGGGTATGGGTGGTGACCTGAACATATGTGGGGAGTTCCTGGACTAGGGGGGATAGGGCAGTATCAAGGTAGGTGGAGATGAGTTTGGTGGGGCAGGAGCAGGCTGAGACAATGGGTCAGCCAGGGTGGTCCGGTTTGTGGATCTTGGGAAGGAGGTAAAATCAGGCAGAGCGGGGTTCCCAGACTATGAGCTTGGAAGCTGTGTGTGGGAGATTCCCTAAGGTGATGAGGTTGTGTATGGTCTAGGAGATGATGGTTTGGTGATGGGGGGAGTAAAGTCATGGTCAAGGGGGCGGTAGGAGGAGGTATCTTCGAGTTGGCGTCTGGCTTCAGTGGTGTAGAGGTCAATGCATCAAAGTACCACTGCACCCCCTTTATCCGCTGGTTTGATGGTGAGGTGGGAGTGGAGGGTTGCGTGTTGTGAGGGTGAGAGGTTGGAGTGGGCGAGGGAGTGGGCACATTGTGAGGTGGTTAATATCTCGGCGGCAGTTGGAAATGAAGTGATTGAAGGTGGGTAATAGGCCAGCACGGGATGTCCAGGTGAATGGAGTGCGTTGGAGGCGTGTGAAGGGGTCCTCAGAAGGTGGGCGGGAGTCCTGGTTGAAAAAGTAAGCTCGGAAGCAGAAGTGGCAGAAGTGTTCGACAGCATGATGTGTATTGAATTTGTTGATGTGTGGCCGATTTTCCTGCTCCTCAGATACTGACTGACCTGCTGTGATTTTCCAGCACCATTCTAATCTTGACTCTGATCTCCAGCATGTGCAGTCCTCACTTTTGCCTGAGATCACCAGTTAGACCAGTGGAACAATTTAAGGAACAGTTAGATACAGTGTCAGTGAAATGTAAACTGAGCTCATTTCTGGATTATAGGAGGTTAAATTAAAATAGATTTGATACTATTTGCTACTGCTTAAGGGCTCAGCCATTCCCTCTTCTCCATACTTGATGTCTTAGTCTCCAGAAAAATCATCATTGTCTCTCATCTTTGGTATGGCCCCATTTTTTCTCCAACATGTTCAAGAATCTACAGATAGGTTTATCTGATGCCTAACTGTTATCCTAACAGATGCCTAACAGATTTGGATTGATCTCATTGGGCTTCCATGGAGTTATTTTCTTAAAATTCCATCTAAAAATCTAGGATCATGCTAAACAACAAACATAAACCCTGGCTTGTTCTCTGTACAATCAAGCATCTCCTTAAAAATATCTACTATCCCCTTCAACTGACATGCCAGTGCAGCATTGAGGAGCAATGGATATAAAGCATTGGATATTCAGTCATGAGATTATGTGTTAAATTGACAAATGACCAGATGGACGTGATAGATCTCTTGGGACTATTTCAAAGAATAAGAGAGATATCCTCAGTGTCTTTATCACCTCAAACAGTACAAAAATTGATGATGTATTCTGTGGAGTCCATAAGACCATAGGAAATAGGAACAGGAATGGGTGGGTTGGCCCCTCCAATCTGCTCCATCATTCAAAAGGATCATGGCTGCTCTGACATTTGTCACATCCACATGCATTTTTTCCATAACCCTTGATTCCCGTATTGATCAAGAATCTCTCTATGTCAACCGTAAATATATGCAAAGATTCTGCTCCAACAGGAGTACCAAATACTCATAACCTTCTGCAAGAATTTATTCCTCCTCATCTCAGGCTTAAATCAGTGCCCCTTAATTTTGAGATTATGCCTTCTGGTCCTAGACTCTCCCATGAGGGAAACATCCTCTCAGCATTTACCTGGTCAGGCCTCTTATTAATCCTATGTGTTTCAATGAAATCGCCTCTCATTTTGCTACACTCCAATGAGCAGAGTTGCTCATAAAATAATCCCTTCGTAGCAGGGATCATCCTATTGAATCTTCTTTGAGCCAACTTCAGTAAAATAATACAGTGGTGTACACTGCAGATTTCTTGAAAATTGCAAAATGGACACCCCACTGTTTTTGGATTATGGAGCAGCTTCCCAGTGGAGTTCAATGGATGCCTGTCCAGCCCATTACAGAAAGCACTCTGTAGGAGCTGTTCAGAAGCCATGAGGTCTCTGCATATCAATTATCTACTTGACACCTAATATCTGCTTTCATAAGTCTGAAAAATGACTAATCTAACTTGGGTCAAGCATCTTTAAGTATTTTTGAGAGCACAGGATGATTGTCTCCAAAATTATGTTATCTTTGCCCCTTTTATGCTCGTTAAACATGTCCACTAAAGTCCAGTTTTTGTCCCAATATCTTCAGCCTCCAGCATAAGCTCTTGTTATTGACTCCAACCCTCTCCTCAGATATTGTCTCTGGTTGAACCAAGCTTCAGAGTTGTGGAGTCTTTTTGTTTTGGAGTCATGTGCTACAGAAGAAATTCATCAGCCCATTCAGTCTGCATGGACAAAATACAAATTACCTGTCTGCACTAACCCCACTTTCCTGCACTTGGCCTATAATCTTGAATGTTATGACATTGCAAGAGCTCATCCAAGTACTTTTTAAAGGCTGTGAAAAGAAACAACCTGTTGGAACCCTCTCATCTGGTTTGACCTATAGGCACTGTAATTCATTCCATCTCTAAGACTACCTGCATCATACCTATTACATGCTTCTGTCTAATCCAGTTCCAGCTGATGGCTGCAGAAATCCTCAATCACAACATTGTCATCTCCAGACTTGGCTGTTTCATTGTCTTCAACCCTCTTTCCCATCCTTGTTCCTCTGTAAACTACCATTTAGCATAGTCATGAGATGTCCACTCCCCAGTTCTCATGAAGTCTTGCCCACCCATCAATTTCATCCTCATTAATTTATATTTCTCCCAGTCTTCCGTTGAGTCAAATCTTAAAATCCTGATTCAGTGCCTAAATCCCATTGATCCCTTTCTCCTTCCCTTAGCAACCTTCAGTAATTTTACAACATTTTTCCAAGTTATCCACAATTTGAATCTAGTCTCATCTGGAGTTGTTGTCTATACGAAAGGTGCTATATAAATGCACACATCCATGTATCATCTGATTTTATGTAACTAGAGAAATAAACTTGAACTCACTTACTTTTATTGGACAATGTGGATATTACGAGTTTAACTTTGTCTATTTGACTTATGACTATTCCAATTCCAGCCATTTTCTGTAGAAGCCCTTCATCACAACTTTGTCATCTCCAGATGTGATTATTTCAATGGTCTCATTGTCTCTTTTCCATCCTTCAATATCTGTAAACTACAATTTATCAAATTTATCAAAGTTTTAAAGAATGTTAACTCTGTTTCTTTCTCCACGGAAGCTGTTAAACCTTTTGAGTATCTCCAGGATTCGATGTAGTTGTTTTTGGTCTGAGGATATATTGATTTGAATATTCGATGTAGTTGTTTTTGGTCTGAGGATATACTGATTTGATTATCTGAGAAACAATGCAAGTTATTTTACTCTTGACAAATCTGTATGATGGAATGTGCAAAATAAATCGAGAGATCTGGAATTTCTTTATGGATTTTCCAATCATTTGCCATAGGATTGGTGGATGCTCCAGAGAGATAGCTTAAACACACATTTACATTGTTCTTCTCAGATTTCCAACAATCTTCAAAAAATTACGGTTGGACATTTAAAAAAATCCATGGAATCGTACATCACTTCATATCGAGTGTACACCACTGACATTTGACCAAACTGTTTCATGACCATATTTATCCTTCACGCAAGCCTCCTTTACCTAACACTATCAGCATATTATTTTACTTATTTCTCTCTGAACAGCTTAGCGAGCTTCCTTTGAAGTGCATCCTTCATTTTTGCCTTAAGCATTTCATGTAGTCACATGTTCTACATTCACACCATCCTTTGAATAAAGAAGTTGCTCCTGCATTATTTTTAAAAAAAATAATCAGTGGTAATCTTGCATTTGGAACCGCTGCACTTTGGGAAAGCAAATCTTAGCAGGACTTATACACTTAATGGTAAGCTCATAGGAAGTGTTGCTGAACAAAGAGACCTTGGAGTGCGGGTTCATAGCTCCTTGAAAGTGGAGTCGCAGTTAGATAGGATAGTGAAGAAGGCGTTTGGTATGCTTTCCTTTATTGGTCAGGGTATTGAGTACAAACGTTGGGAGGTCATGTTGCAGCTGTACAGGACATTGGTTAGGCCACTGTTGGAATATTGCATGCAATTCTGGTCTCCTTCCTATTGGAAAGATGTTGTGAAACTTGAAAGGGTTCGGAAAAGGTTTACAAGGGTGTTGCCAAGGTTGGAGGATTTGGGCTATAGAGAAAGGTTGAATAGGTTGGGGCTGTTTTCCCTGGAGCGTCAGAGGCTGAGGAGTGACCTTATGGAGGATTACAAAATATTGAGGGGCATGGATAAGATAAATAGACACAGTCTTTTCCCTGGGGTCAGGGAGTCCAGAACTAGAGGGTATAGAGTGAGAGGGGAAAGATATAAAAGAGACGTAAGAGGCAACTTTTTCACGCAGAGGGTAGCATGTGTTTGGAATGAGCTTCCAGAGGAAGTGGTGGAGGCTGGTACAATTGCAACATTTAAGAGGCATTTGGATGGGTATATGAATAGGAAGGAAGTTTGTCCAGCAGGCTAAGATAAAAGGTAGGGAGGAGGGACTTGGGGGAGGGGGGTCGGAAATGTGATAGGTGGAAAGAGGTCAAAGTGAGGGTGATAGGTCAGACTGGGGTGGGGGCGGAGAGGTCGGGAAGAAGATTGCAGGTTAGGAAGGCGGTGCTGAATTCGATGGATTTGACTGAGACAGGGTAGGGGGAGGGGAAATGAGAAAACTGGTGAAATCCGAGTTCATCCCTTGGGGTTGGAAGGTTCCTAGGCGGAAGATGAGGCGTTCTTCCTCCAACCGTTGTTTTGTTGTGGTCTGACGATGGAGAAGTCCAAAGACCTGCATATCCTTGGTGGAGTGGGAGGGGGAATTGAAATGTTGAGCTACAGGGTGGTTGGGTTGGGTGGTCCGGATGTCCCAGAGGTGTTCTCTGAAACGCTCCGCAAGTAGCCGGCCTGTCTCCCCAATATAGAGGGGGCCATATCGGGTGCAGAGGATGCAATAGATGATGTGTGTGGAGGTGCAGGTGAATCTGTGGCGGATATGGAAGTTTCCTTTGGGGCCTTGGAGGGAGGTGAGGGGGGAGGTGTGGGCGCAAGTCTTGCACCTCCTGCGGTTGCAGGGGAAGGTGCCGGGAGTGGAGGTTGGGTTGGTGGGGGGTGTGGATCTGACGAGAGAGTCACGGAGGGAGTGGTCTTTACGGAATGCTGATAGGGGAGGGGAGGGAAATATATCCTTGGTGTTGGGGTCCGTTTGGAGGTAGCGGAAATGATGGCGGATGATGCGCTGTACATGGAGATTGGTGGCCTCTTCGTAGGATATGTGGAACAATCCATCTTCCGCAACTACACTGGCCCCACCCCCCACCTTTTCCTCCGCTACATCGATGACTGTATTGGCGCCGCCTCGTGCTCCCACGAGGAGGTTGAACAGTTCATCCACTTCACCAACACCTTCCACCCCGACCTCAAATTCACCTGGACAGTCTCAGATTCCTCCCTCCCCTTCCTCGACCTTTCTATTTCTATCTCAGGCGACCGAATCAACACGGACATCTACTACAAACCGACCGACTCCCACAGCTACCTGGACTACACCTCCTCCCATCCTGCCCCCTGTAAAAACGCCATCCCATTCTCCCAATTCCTTCGACTCCGCCGCATCTGCTCCCAGGAGGACCAGTTCCAAAAACGCACAACCCAGATGGCCTCCTTCTTCAAAGACCGCAATTTCCCCCCCGACGTGGTTGACGATGCCCTCCACCGCATCTCTTCCACTTCCAGGACAGAACCCCACTGGTCCTCACCTACCACCCCACCAATCTCCATGTACAGCGCATCATCCGCCGTCATTTCCGCTACCTCCAAACGGACCCCACCACCAAGGATATATTTCCCTCCCCTCCCCTATCAGCATTCCGTAATGACCACTCCCTCCGTGACTCCCTCGTCAGATCCACACCCCCCACCAACCCAACCTCCACTCCCGGCACCTTCCCTTGCAACCGCAGGAGGTGCAAGACTTGCGCCCACACCTCCCCCCTCACCTCCCTCCAAGGCCCCAAAGGAAACTTCCATATCCGCCACAAATTCACCTGCACCTCCACACATATCATCTATTGCATCCTCTGCACCCGATATGGCCTCCTCTATATTGGGGAGACAGGCCGGCTACTTGCGGAGCGTTTCAGAGAACACCTCTGGGACACCCGGACCAACCAACCCAACCACCCTGTAGCTCAACATTTCAATTCCCCCTCCCACTCCACCAAGGATATGCAGGTCTTTGGACTCCTCCATCGTCAGACCACAACAAAACAACGGTTGGAGGAAGAACGCCTCATCTTCCGGCTAGGAACCCTCCAACCACAAGGGATGAACTCGGATTTCACCAGTTTCCTCATTTCCCCTCCCCCCACCCTGTCTCAGTCAAATCGAATTCAGCACCGCCTTCCTAACCTGCAATCTTCTTCCTGACCTCTCCGCCCCCACCCCAGTCTGACCTATCACCCTCACCTTGACCTCTTTCCACCTATCACATTTCCGACGCCCCTCCCCCAAGTCCCTCCTCCCTACCTTTTATCTTAGCCTGCTGGACAAACTTACCTCATTCCTGAAGAAGGGCTTATGCCCGAAACGTCGATTCTCCTGTTCCCTGGATGCTGCCTGACCTGCTGCGCTTTTCCAGCAACACATTTTCAGCTCTGATCTCCAGCATCTGCAGACCTCACTTTCTCCCCATATGAATAGGAAGGGTTTGGAGGGATATGGACCAGGTGCTGGCAGGTGGGACTAGATTGGGTTGGGATAATCTGGTCGGCATGGATGAGTTGGACTGAAGGGTCTGTTTCCATGCTGCACATCTCTATGACTCTAGTTTCAGACTCTGATGTAAGTGAAAACAAATTCTGTATGTTTGCCCTATTAAACATTTACACTATCTTGAAGACTTACATCAAGTCATCTTTCAGTCTTTTCATTTTCTAAAAGAAAAGAACATGACACTGTTCAGCTTTAAGTATGTCCTGTTTGGATGTCAGCATTCTGCTGGTTACTTTGGAAAGCTGAGCTAATTTCTAATTCCAATAAAATGAAATCTGGGTCATTTTGCCTTCTCTCTAAGGATTACTCGAATATTTATTCTCATTTTCTGTAATGTTCTTCATATATTTATATTTGTTATGGCTTACCCACCCAAAAAAAAGGACAAGACTCAAGACTTAAATCTAAACATCTAGTCTCTCGAGCCCAGCAATCATAAAAGCCTATCTGTAGCTATGCTACTTTCAAGCCCCTTTTCCTGAGTTCATACATTTTATCTTGTTGGCTATATAACTGTAGCCTGATATTACAGAGCATGAATTGTTAAAAGCTGCAGTCATCAGAATCAAAACCCCACAGAGGTTCACAGCTAGAAGTCATTCAGTCTCTCAAAACTGCCGCACCATTCAAGAAGATCGTGATTGATCCATCTACTTGATTGTCTCCACACCATGACTCAATCTCCCAACCATATGAAAACAGCAGAATCCAGAGTATTGACAGCTGTACACTATTTCAGAATTATTAAAACTGATTGGATCTACAGAACTAGACAAAGCTTATTTACTAAAAGCCAAGCATCTCAAGAAAATGTGTGCACTGTGCCAACACCATTTGCACAAGTGGAAGCTTACAGTTTATTTGCAGCAGAAGATGAGAAGAATTTCTCTGAGGTTTCTGTCAAAGTCCAAGGATGACATTTCTTCTGATCTTCCAGTAATTTTACATGAGAGATAAGGGGAATTCCTTCAAAATATTCCAGCTTAACACTCGGAATGCAGCATTGTAGATACCAAGAAATGTGGCAATGTGCTGTGAGGATTTGGAAGCTGTTGACTGTGAACGTTGGAGAATGCTACCATTGCCATGAAGGTTGGTATAAGGGGACATGCTGACCCACTGATATTATTGGCACATGATTTAATTCAGAGACCCAGGTAATGTTGAGGGCAGCCAGGTTCAAATCCTTCCATGCCAGGTGGTGGAATTTGAATTCAATGTGAAACACAAAATAAATGATTAGCCTTCTTAACTATTTGCCATCTCAGCATATTAATTTGTTGCAACTCATGCGCTGTCACATGTAGGTCCCTTTGCACCTGTGAATTATTGCTGAATTCACATTTAAATAATATTCTACTTTTAGTTTATCCTCTCAAATGAACAACATTTTCCCACATTATATTTCATTTGTTAGATTTTGCCCACTCATTGCCTATTTACACTGGTATATATCCCTTTTATGTAATTTTCACTTTAACTATCTTTGTGCCGTTTGCAAATATAGCAGCCATGCCTTTAATTCCCTTATCTAAGTCATTGATGTTAATTGTAGACCAAACATTTAGGGCCCAAGATAGACCTATGCAGCACCTACATGTCACATACTGTTTGAAAAAGACCTACTTTGCTTACTCTTTTTTTCTGTCAGGCAGACAACTTTCTATCCTTGCAAGTATATTTTCCCTAAACTATGAGCTGATACTTTGCATAACAACTTTCTATATGGAACCTTATCAAAAACCTTCTGGAAATACAAATACCCTACGTCAACTTTATGTACAGCATATTCTATTCTTCAAAGGCTTCCAATAAATTGGTTAATATGAATTACCCATCACAAAACCAGATTATCTTGATTATCTTGAGCTTTTTCAAGTGATGTGGTATACACTCCTTAATGATTGTTTTGAACACTTTCCAGATGAGAGACATTAAACTAAGCAGCCTATAGTTTCCCATTTTCTGTTTCATTCACTCCTGAATGGATGGATTATGTTTGCTGCTAACCAGCCTGTTAGAACTTTTCCTGATTCTAATGAAGATTAACATCAATGAATCAATAATCTCAATGGCCAATTCATTAAGATGGAGCAAAGTAAATTTTGAATTTCTGATCTTCTTCTTTGGTTCTTTCCATTCATTGTGGGATGTAGCCCTCCCTGAGCCTTTTCTGTGAGGAATATCCACTGTATATTGACTTCCTGGCGAGACAATTTGTCAGTAATGGCTAACCAACAATGTCACCCTCTCTTACTGCCTGCTGAGGGCATATTGAAGGGCTTAGCATGCTGCATCAGGAACAATCCTTCCATGACCAGCAAGTCCTGATGTGGTTCTGAAATCCAGAATTTATGTCTGAGAGTCTCGGGTGTTACCCACTGAGTCATCTGAATTCCATTATACTTCAACAAAAGCATTTTATTTCCAAAGTGTTTTGTTGTTTCAGGCATGGACTATAAGCTTCACAATGACTTGGACAATATTCAACTGCAGGCATTTGTTCAGTCGAAATGTCAGATGGTCCTAAGGCACTTTAATTAAAATGGATGTTGATTATTTCAGCAGAGCAGTTCATTTTGACACCTTTCTCTATCATGGCTGAGCTAATGACTCCAGCAATGACCTTGATGGTAACTGAAGCAACCCACTGCAGCTGTTACCTGAAGCTTGCATGTAATTATATGCACATCAGATCACAACAAACTGCATAACATCAAAATACCCATGCAATTAATGGATAATATCATGACTCCAAGAATTACCAGTTGATCAGAAAGTTGGCAGCTCTTCTGTCCCAAGAGCATCAATGAGAGCAGTATTCTCTGCTGCCTGGTTCAGTAAGAGTAGACAGGGTCACAGAATGTGCATCAGGCTTCCTAAGGTCTCTCAGGCAGACTTCAGTGGGATTGCAGTGGGTGTTGTGAGTTGAGGGAAGTGAAGGCTTTCCATACCCCTTGGAGGGTGAGACCTCCGCTTTTGCCAGGTATCTGATATTGGGCCTCCTTGCCACATGTGTTGGATTAGTTGGTAGCTTAACAGCTGCTGTTAAGAAGACAATACTTGACCTTCCCTGCTCAGGAGTGCATTGCAGAGAGTGAGAAAGGTGCTGCATTACCTTCCATTTCTACAGCCTCTTTCACCACATCTCAGTGCATCACCAAAAGTGATTTAATTCTACCCTCTACGTTTACATAATTCCTACAAAGTTGCAGCAATTAATCAATATCTTTCACAAATTTAGCCAGGTTGAGCCAAATTTATTTACTTAATCTATAAGAATGTAAGATTTATATAACATCTCTTAAAAATCTAGAAATATGCTATATATAACATTTTGCAGTGTGGTGATTATTATGTAAGTAAATATGGCAGCCATTTTAAAACTGTCAAGATCTCACAAAAAGCAAGGAATGAGATGAATGACGATCTAATCTCTTATTGTGATATTGACTGAGGATGAAATATTGTTCAGGCATTGGTGTAACTATTAATGTTGTTATCTATTTTATTGAACGAACTTGCTCACAAAAAAAATCAACAAATCAACTTTCCAAGTAATCATAAATCAAAAAAAGTTGCCAAAGATTTCTGTTGCACTTCTAGCAGCCCTCCCAGACCTTCTCATAACTTCTTTTATCATGAATTTTTTATCAGGTCTGGAACATTTAGCCCCTTCCCTCTGTTTTTTTCACCAGTTTCATTTATTGTTTGTCCGATTTAGAAGTGTAGCAATCTGATCTTGATTTCAGCACACCAATCAAAATAATAAGTAATGTGTTCTCTTATGCCTTAGTCAGATCACAGGTTCATTGTGTTATTACGATGCAAAAGGAGCACACTGTCTTTTGCTCTTTCTTAGGACTCATCAGCAGCATCACACATTTTTTCCTCAGAAATGCTAAAGACCTTCGGATATCTGCAAACTTGTTTAGAAGTTACAGTGGTTAGCATGACCTCAGTTCTTTTGTTCATCTCTGCACTCTGCAGTGATTATTCTTTACCTGTGTATCTGTATTTCATCTAATATTGTTAAGCAGATGTCTTTTCAAGTGACCATGACTTTTCCCACTGGAAATGTTTCTGCTTGGACAGCTTGTTCTAATTTGTGCTGCTCCTAGGAATAACAGGCTTGAAATTCCATTTTCCGATGAACTATCTGAATTCTTCAGAGACAACTGCTGATCCATTATCTGAAAAATAGATGGCTTGCAAACTTGCATTTGAGTTATCTTTATAGTCTTTATGACAATATCATTCTAATGAATTTCCCAGTTGTCTGAATAATGACTCATGGTGATCAGATAATGGCCATGATAAACAAATTGATTCCAGTCTTTAACGATGTGTAAACAAATACTTTATGAGGAATTAGCTGCTCCTTCTCTGGCCACATTTACACTGTCTAACAAATTATGCTTATTTGTATATTTTTTAATATTATGTACATGAGCAGATGGTTGTGGTTGTTGGAGGTCGATTAACTCAAGCCTAGGACACTGCAACATGAGTTTCTCAGGTCTGCATGCTTGGTATATACATTTTCAGCTGCTTCATCAATGAATCAATGTATCCCTGTCTTAAGATCAGAAATGGTAGTGTTTTCTGTTGATTGCACAGAGTTTAGTTCCATTCGCAATACTTTAGATAATGAACATGACCGCAGAAGAATTAAGAGCATGAGTAGACTATTTGTTCCTGCATACCTGCTCCATTGCTTGATTAGATCATGGCTAATCTGACTTTTGCCTCAACTTCACTTTCTTGAGGATCGGCTGTATTTCTTGACTCCTCAGTCAATCAAAAATTTATCAAACTAAGGCTTGAACATGTTCGACAATACAGCTTTCACTGTTCTCTCGGAAAGGATTTCCATTGAATAAAGAACCCCTTCAAGAAAAAGAATTTTCCTGTCCCAGTTTTAACTGAACAACTCCTTAATTTGAAACACTGCCCCATTGCCCGAGATTCCTTGACAAAGGGGAACAGCCTTTCAGGAGCCTGACAAGTTCTTTCAGGATCATATTTCTTTCAGCATCATCACTTTACTTTTCTCTAAATCCCAATGGGTATGATCCTAACATGCTCAAACTTTCCTTGCAAGATGCCATCTCCATCCCAAGAGACAGTTTAGTAAACTTTCCCTGGACTAAACAGCAAAAAACTGTACACAGCAGTCCAGATGCAACCACAACTGTGGAGAGGCACATAAATACTGTGCCTGTTAGAATAAATCAGAGGCTGTAACTCACCTTCTGACTCACCAAAGCCTGATCACTATCCCTAAGACACATTTCCAGAGCATGTTGAAATATTCTCCACTTTCTTGGATGAGTGCAGGTGCAACTACACTCCAGCAACTTAACACCTTCCAGAAATACAATCCACTGAATCAGTGTTCCATCCATCACTAGAAACATTCAGAACCCCCATCACTGACACATAGCAGCAGCAGTGGGCATCATCAACACATTCATGAAGCAGCTTCCCTAAGCTCCTTTGGTTATACTCCCAACTCAAAGAACAAGGGAAGCAAGTGCATGGAAATACAATATGCACTGACTGTGTGAGTACTCCAAGAAACTTAATTGTCAATGACATTTAGAGCAGAACCTTATCAGAAATTGGCTCAATTGATGTCATTTTTGTTAAGTTTCCTGGAGTATTTCCATCCATGAGGCCAAGTGAGTTTTTTGTGCGATTGTTCAAACTCGTCCCATTAACTAACTAGAAGTTGTTCTGCTATAACACGCATTTTGTCAACACAAATTCTCTGTAATGCAATTGATAAATAGGGGACGCTGTTTCTAAAGTGCGAGCTTTTAAAACATGTGTTGGCTATAGCGCTATTGATTCACCAACACTTTACGTGTTATTTGTATTGCATGATTCTTGTATAGTATGGGGGTCTCACAGGAATTCGACTGTGTTATAGAAGAAATGACTTTACATACTCCAACAGTACAATGATTATATGATGCAAGCCTGATTTTCCCATTCACCTTAGGCAGAAGCACTCACCACTGATGGGACCCAATGCAAAGGCTGGAGTACTATGCACTGTGGTTCAGACCTTGCTACCTTTGACAAGTAAGCATCTGGCTTCCACCATGAACAGCTTATGGCTGCCACCAAGAGCCAGGCCCAGTTGACTTAGACTCTGCTAAATGTGCACACAGACTTGCATTCCATTTTTGAGCCCCAATGACAAGGTATCAGGGGATAGGGGACTTTGATCTCATGAGATGACAAGACATTGCCAGTCGATACCCAGTAAGAGGAGTGTGATGATGCCGTCACATTAACAAGGTTATTTTGTCCATGGGTTTTTTTTTAAGAGAGGTTTTAAAGGCAGAGGTACCGAAATGTCTAGATTAACAATAGTAGGGAATGGCCAGTTCTCCCAGTTCAGATTTTTCTAGTTTAGTTTAGCTGCGGCAATCAGAAGACACTGCAGTCCAGAAAGGTTCCAAGCTTCAGTGCATGATTCCTGACTGACTTCCTTTCTGAAATCTCTTTGGAAGTTGTTCTCCGTGTTTCAATTTACCTTTTTGCCAAGGTGTGTGTTTATAGAATGTTACTGAATTTGAACAGCTCCTTAGTTATGTTGCTGTATCAGGTCAATTAAGTCTTCCAATAGTTAAATTATTCTAAATTCCTTTTTCTTTCATTTATGTTTCAACTTTAATGTTTAAAAAAATTCTGTTTTGCTTAAGGCCAAGTGGTTTGACATGCTGAATCACACCTGAAATATTCACCTCACACCTGTCTTTAAAATAAGAAACATTTGGATCTAGGCTACCTTCTTAAAATATTTTGGCCTGTGTATAACAGGAGGAATCACAGACCGGTCACGGAGAACTTTCCCATCAGGACACAGTGGAGGTGGTATCAGTGTCTCGGTATCTATGTAATTCTGTTGGTTTTTGAAGGGCCTCACTTTGCTCAAACTTGTAGCTCCTTCACTCACAGAACAAACCACTTATCCTGTCTACCTGGGCATGCCTGCAACCATATTCAACTTTGTTGTACACTTACTGTTTACAGCACTGAAGGAAACAGCAGTCGCTCCTCTAACAGTGAGTTTCAGACTCAGCCTCTTAACATTGTAGCAGCCTCAATGTCAACATATCCTTCTTGGTAGACCTCTCCATAAACTCCATAGGGTTTGAATTTCTCCAAATTCCCAACAAACTCATCCATTTAAATCTTTATTTCCACACTTTAACCCTCCATCTCTAGGCATATTGGCAAACTTGCCAGATCTAACATCATAGAATCCCGAAAGTGTGGAAACAGGCCATTGGCCCTACAAGTCCACACCAAACCTCTGAAGAGTAACCCACCCAGACCATTCCCCTATTACTCTACACTTACCCCAAACTAATGCACCTAACCTTCACATCCCTGAACACTATGGGCAGTTTTAACATGGCCAATTGACCTAACTTACACAACTTTGGATTATGGGAGGAAACCAGAGCACCCAGAGGAAACACATGCAGACATGGGAAGAATGTGCAAACTCCACACAGACAGTCATCCGCGGCTGGAATCGAACCTGGGCCCCTGGCGCTATGAGGCAGCAGTGCTAACCACTGAGCCACTGTGTCACCATCAAAGCCAAGGTGACAGCTGATGACCTTTCCCACCTACATTAACCGTTTTCAAGATTCTAACATCTTAGTTGGTCCCTTCACAACTTTAATCTCCTTTACATCCAAGTGTGCTATATCTAATCCCACAGTTAAGTTCCTCAGCTTCCCTCTCACAGCAGTGGCCCCTGATAAATAATTCCCCCTTATTTTTGACTTTTAATGGATCCCTCAGGCTGATGATGGCCCAGACCTTTGTGTGGTTTGGCTGTACAACCCCGAATGATGAGTGAAAAGACTCCCAAGCTGATATCCATAGTGTTCGCTGACTGTCTTCCTGCAATGTCATGGACTATATGAATTGGACCCACAGCGCTGACCATGACCAACACATAGACTATAGAGTTATGATCCCCTAATCCTGACTGCCCTGAGAGAATGACTGATGATACCCAAGACCCTGACTGATATTGGATACTGTCCTGGATTTCTGTGCTGGAATCCCCATGTTTCAAGGTCATTTTCCTGACTTAACTGGGGACTACTCTCCTTAAACTTTGCAAATTGCCATTTGTTTGAAGCACATGCATTGTCTTTGGTGTGTACAGGCCTGGTACATGGTGTATGTGTGAGTTTGATGTCACACAGTGACATATGGCAATATGTTTACCCTCTTTACAGATGACTCTTGGCAACCACAAAAATCTTTGTGGCTGTACTAAAAGACGGTTATCAAAGTACAATGAGACTTTAAGCTCTGGATAAGGGGGCAAAGTGCAAAAAGACAATGCAAAGTAAGGCAAAGCAAGGTACGACCGGGATGCTATGAAGTAGACACAACATGAACAACTGCTAAAGGATGCAAGCCCTGAGATGTATTCTAGTCCAAAGCATGAGCTGGATATCCATTAATACTTGCAGAGTGTCCTGTCAGCAACACTGCAATGAAAAGTGCTGGTGCACTTTAAAATGCAGTGTTGAAGTGCAGAAGCATACTGCAAATGATGATGTAATGAGACTGGTATGTGTTGGATGCCAATATCTATGGATGTGGGTTTGTGTAGGCGCTACCTGTGGAATGTGCCTGAGGTGTTAGTGTCCAAGATGAAAGTGCAAAGGCACAAGCAATGAGCTGGAGTGACCAGGTAACCATCAGGAACTCTCAACATCTAGTTTCTACTCAGCTGGTGGGAGGAAGGGAAACTGCATTTTAATAAGGCAAGATTGAATAGTAATGCGGGCAATATTAAGTGATATTAAGTGTAAGTCACCTGCTGCTCATGAATGTGAATCTCAGCTCGCCATCCAGAATGTGACTTTTTTGATCTCAATGTCAGGGAGGTCTTTATCTCAACAGAGTTTTCCCAAATCTTTTTAGCATGGCCAATGTCTCCCAGGGGTTGGGAAGATTCCAACCTTTATTTCCTGCTTTGTTACATTTGTACTTTCTATGGGCTGCATATTCAAAATTCAGTCACACACAGTGCATTGTTCATTTGATCATGCTTTGTGATATTGGAAGCAAAATCTCCCTACTCTCTTATAATCATGGTTCTGCAGTTGTTAAATTTTCAAATTGCTTTTACTCCCATTTAACATATTGTTGAATCATTGGATAACTGTACTCTGTTTTCCTCATTGTTAGGTAATCTAAACATCATATAGCTGATATTTGATCAGAATTGCAATAGGCTATTCAGCCCATCGATCTTGTTCTGCCATTTCTTACAGCCGTGGCTGATCAAACACTTCAACGCTCTTTTTCAACAATAACCCCATAACTTCACCATTGGCAACCTGAAATCTATCAATCTCTACTTTAACTGTACTCAAAGACGGAGCAGCATTGAGAATTAAAACAAAAACAGCTTCCTCTGAGTAAAACGAAAAAGTCCCGCATCTCAGTTCTAAATGGCATTCCTCTTATTTTTAATTGTCCCCTTGGTTCTAAACTCCACCAACTATCTTACCAGCATCTATCTGACTATCCCTTTAAGTATTTTGTAGATTCCAATGAGATCACCGCTCATTCATCAAAAGTTTTGTGAGTGCATGCCTGGTTTGGCAAATTGCTCTTCATAGGACAGTCCTGCCTTCCCGGGGACACTCCAGTGCAATGTATAGCACTTGCTCTATAGCAGTAATATATTTCATGAGATAAGGAGACCAAAATTGCACACAGTACTCCAGGTGCAGTTTAACCAAGCTCTGACAATTATTAACATCACATTAGTTATTCCTAATAGTTTACTGCACCTGCATCTTAGCCTCCAGTGACTTATCAACAAGTATACCCAAGTCTCTTTGCATATCCACACTTTCCAACCTCTTACCACTTAAGAAATACTCTTCACATCTGCTCCTCTTACCAAAGTGAATAACCTGACATTTGTCCACATTGTATTTCATCTGCCACATTCTTGCCCACTCACCAAGCCTGGCAAAATCCTTCTGAAAATGGTTTACATCTTCCTAACAACACACATTCCTGCACAGCTTTGGGTCATCTGCAGGTTTGGAAACATTACATTTGGTCCCCCTTTTCCAAACCATTGATCTATATTGTGAACAGCTGGGGTCCAAGCATTGATACTTGTGATAGTCTGTCAACATAGGAATTCCATTTTTTTTCTGACCCTGTTTATTGGTTGTGAGCTAATCCTTAATTCATGTCAATACATTACCTCTTATCCCATGTTCTTTAATCCTTTTGGTATATGTTGATATATTTTAAAGGTTATAAAGTATTAGATTGTTTTCTTCAGCATATCACTTTTAGGTAGTGAGCTGGTCTATAATTCACTGATCTTATCTTCAGCATAAGTATTGGTGCTCAACCCTCTTTCCATCTGGGTATACTTAACTTCAGTATCTGTAGGTGTGTTTATTTTCTTTCACTTTTTAAGATGATCTAGAATTATTTCTGAGCCAACTGCACATGAATTCTGTTGCATGATCAATCCTCATCACTAGCCTGTTGGATGAAGTTGTCTGAAATAGTTCTCACCATAGGGTAGGCTTGAGCTATCACTGTCTATTAGGATAGGAGTCTACAGGGCCTGCATGGTCTGGTGGTAGAGGAAAACCACTGAGTGGTCCAACAAGAAGAGTGTCTTGTTCTTCAAAAGGTGTAGTTTGTTAGATGATAGCGATTAAATACAAGTTACCCGTATACATAATGTACATTGTTAGAGTCTGCGAAGAGGATCTGGATGATGGGTCTTACGCCTTCAATTTCCTTAGCTGTTCTCCCACCAAATCAGTGTGACCTCATTAGGGTGGGTTTATATTCATTGTAGAGCTTAGGAAAATGAACAATAACAATAAATCAATATATTCAACGTGATCTTGTTAAACTTAACATGATCTTTCTTGAGTCTTAGACACTACTCAACAGCACTTTTCTTCATGAGCAACTAAAACAGTTGTCAATGGCTTGTTCAGTTGGCAAGGTGATGGCCTAGTGGTATTAATGCAAAGCATTAATCCAGAAACTCAGCGGAGGTTCTGGGGACCCACATTCAAATGGTGAAATTTGAATTCAATACAAAAAAGCCTGGGATTAAGAAATCCACTGATGACCATGAAACCATTCTCAATTGTCAGGAAAAACTCATTTGGTTCACAAATGTTCTTCAAGAAAGGAAATTTTCCATCCTCACTTCATCTGGTCTACATGTAACTCCAGACTCACAGCAATGTGGTTGCCTCTCAATTGCACTCTTAAACGGCTGAGCAAGCCATTTAGGTTATACCAATTGTTATGACGTTTCAACTAAGAAATTAAATCAGATGGGACCACCTTGGATCAACCTCAGCAATGGATAAGACAATGGCAGAAACAGTCCTGTCGATGCTGCAACGTCCTCCTTACTAACATCTGGGGGCAAGTGCCAAAATTGGGAGAGGTATCTCACAAGCTCGTCAAGCAACAGCCTGCATAATTATACTCACTGAATCATACCTTGCAGGCAATGTCCCAGACACCACCATCATCATTCCGGGATATGTCATGTCCCACCATCAAGCCAGGTGTTCAACCTTTGTTCAGTGGAGAATGTAGGAGGGTATGCCAGGAGCAGTACTGGGCATACATGAAAATCAGGTGTCAACCTGGTGAAGCCAGCAAACTGGACTACCTGCACATAAAACTGCAGAAGCAGCAAGTGATAGACAGAGCTATGTGACCCCACAATAACAGTTCAGATCTAAGCTCAGCAGTCCTGCCACATTCAGTCATGAATGGTGGTGGAAAATTCAACAGCCCCATAACTATCCCCATTCCAAAACATTGAAGAGCCCAGGGCATCAGTGCAAACAATGAGGCTGAGGCATTCACAACAATCTACAGCCAGAAATGTGGAGTGGATGATCCATTTTGGCTTCCTCCACTGCTCCCCAAATCACAAATACCAGTCTTCAGCCAATTCGATCACTCCATATGATATCAAGAAATACTTGAAGGCACTGGATACTGCAAAGGTTATGGGTCCTGACAACATTCTGGCATTAGTACTGAAGACTTGTGCTCCAGAATCTGCTACTTCTCTAGCCAAGCTGTTCTGGTACAGGTACTACACTGGCATCTACCCGACAATGTGGAAAATTACTCAGATATGTCCTGGTACACAAAACACAGGACAGATCTAATTACTGTCCAATCAGGCTATTCTCAATCCTCAATAACGTGATGGAAGGTATCATCTACAGTGCTACCAAACAGTTCCTGCTCAGGAATAACTTGCTCCATGAAGCCCAGTTGGATTCATCTAGGTCCACCTAGCTCCTGACCTTATTATAGCCTTAGTTCAAAATTGGACAAATGTGCTGAATTCCTGAGGTGAGTTGAGAGTGACAGCCCTTGACATCTTGGCTGCATTTGACCAAGTATATCATCAAGGAGGCAAAGCAAATTTGGAATCAGTGAGTGACAGGCGGCAAACTCTCTGCTGTTTGGAGTCATACCTGGCACATAAGAAGCGGTTGTGGTTGTTCAGAGGTCAGTCATCTTAGCTCCAGGATATCTCAGCAGGAGTTCCTCAGGGTAGTATCCTCGGCCCAACATCTTCAGCTGCATCAACAATGACTTTCCTTCCATCACAATGTCAGAAGTGGGAATGTTCGCCATTGATCGCACAATGTTCAGGACCATTCATGACTCCTCAGATACTGAAGCAGTCCATGTTCAAATGTAACAAAATTTGGACAATATCTAGACTTGGGCTGAGAAGTGACAAGAAACATTCGCACCAATTACACAAATGCCAGGCAATGACTATTTGAATAAGCAACAACCTAATCACTACCACCCCTTGACGGTCAATGATGTTCCTCACCCTGAACCCTCCAATGTCAACATCATTGTGGTTACCATTGATCAGTATTTTAACTGGATTCACCATATAAACACAGTGGCTAAAAGAGCAGGTGAGAAGCTCAGAATACTGTGGCATGCAACTCAGCCCGATTCCCCAAAACTGATCCACCACCCACAACTTACAAATCAGAAGTATGATAGAATACTCCCCATTTCCCTTTGAAAGATGAAGCACTATCAAAAAATTTGACACCATCCAGGACAAAGTTAAAAATTACATGACACCAGGCTATCGTCCAACAGGTTTATTTGGAAGTACTAGCTTTTGGAGCACTGCTTCTTTGTCAGGTAGCTGTGGAGTAGGATCATAGGACGTAGAAATTATAGCAAAAGATCATAGTGTCATACAACTGATGCAATATATTGAACAAACCTAGATTGTTGTTATGTCTTTCATCTTTTAGAATGGGTTGCAGGTTTCAAATCATTAATATGTAAACCCCAGAACTTCTTTCAAGTCACAGGACAAAGTAGCCTGCCTAATTGTCAGTGCATCAACAGTCATCCACTCCCTGTATCAGCAATGTTCAGTAGCAGCACTGTGTACTATCTGCAAGATGTGCTGCAGAAATTCATCAAGGCTCCTTAGGTAGCACCTTCCAACCCACAACTACCTTCACCTAGAAGGACAAGGGCAGTAGATACCCTTGAACACCACCACCTGCATGTTTCTTTCATCATCCTGATTTCAAAATATATTGTCATTTCTTCAAAATCCTAAAATTTCCTCCTAAAGGACATTGTGGGTTAACCTACAGCATATAGACTGCAGTGGTTCAAGAAGGCAGCTCACCATCACTATCTCTAGGGCAACAAGTGTTGAGAAATAAATGGTAGCCAGCCAGTAATGTCCATGTGCCATGAGTGAATAAAACAATAAATCAAAAATATCACCTTTAGCATATATAGCAACCTAATATCTATGATAGCTTTCATTTCTATTTCTCAATTACAGTTACAGCTGGGTATACAAAAGGAGATGGTGACTCTAGCTATCTGCCAAAGAATGTGTTAAGTATGTTTGGATAGGATTAGTTGTGTGGAAAAAAATGTGAAAATGTAAGGAGTATAACAGTCCTACTGAGTTTAAAGACAGGGTCTCGAAACACATGTCTATATTTGCTGATCTGAGCAGTGGTGAACATTTAAATGTTCACTGCTATTTAGCATCAGTAGCTGAAAATGTGTCGCTGGAAAAGCGCAGCAGGTCAGGCAGCATCCAAGGAGCAGGAGAATCAACGTTTTGGGCATGAGCCCTTCTTCAGGAATGAGGAAAGTGTGTCCAGCAGTCTAAGATAAAAGGTAGGGCGGAGGGACTTGGGGGAGGGGCGTTGGAAATGCGATAGGTGGAAGGAGATCAAGGTGAGGGTGATAGGCCGGAGTGGGGGTGGGGGCAGAGAGGTCAGGAAGAAGATTGCAGGATAGGAAGGCGGTGCTGAGTTCGAGGGATTTGACTGAGACAAGGTGGGGGGAGGGAAAATGAGGAAACTGGAGAAATCTGAGTTCATCCCTTGTGGTTGGAGGGTTCCTAGGCGGAAGATGAGGCGCTCTTCCTCCAGCCTTCGTGTTGCTATGGTCTGGCGATGGAGGAGTGGGAGGGGGAGTTGAAGTGTTGAGCCACGGGGTGGTTGGGTTGGTTGGTCTGGGTGTTCCAGAGGTGTTCTCTGAAACGTTCCGCAAGTAGGCGGTCTGTCTCCCCAATATAGAGGAGGCCACATCAGATGCAGCGGATGCAGTAAATGATGTGTGTGGAGGTGCAGGTGAATTTGTGGTGGATATGGAAGGATCCCTTGGGGCCGTGGAGGGAAGTAAGGGGGGAGGTGTGGGCTCAAGTTTTGCATTTCTTGCAGTTGCAGGGGAAGGTGCCGGGAGTGGAGGTTGGATTGGGACCTGACGAGGGAGTCATGGAGGGAGTGGTCTTTTCGGAACACTGATAGGGGTGGGGAGGGAAATATATCCCTGGTGGTGGGGTCCGTTTGGAGGTGGCGGAAATGACGACAGATGATACGATGTATATGGAGGTTGGTGGGGTGGTAGGTGAGGACCAGTGGGGTTCTGTCCTGGTGGCGATTGGAGGGGTGGGGCGCAAGGGCGGAGGAGTGGGAAGTGGAGGAGATGTGGTGGAAAGCATCGTCGATCACGTCTGGGGGGAAATTGCGGTCTTTGAAGAAGGAGGCCATCTGGGTTGTACGGTATTGGAACTGGTCCTCCTGGGAGCAGATGTGGCGGAGACGAAGGAATTGGGAGTATGGGATTGTGTTTTTTCAGGGGACAGGGTGGGAGGAGGTGTAGTCTAGGTAGCTGTGGGAGTCGGTCGGTTTATAGTAAATGTCAGTGTTGATTTGGTTGCCCGAGATAGAAATGGAGAGGTCTAGGAAGGGCAGGGAGGAGTCTGAGACAGTCCAGGTAAATTTGAGGTTGGGGTGGAAGGTTGTGGTAAAGTGGATGAACTGTTCAACCTCTTTGTGGGAGCATGAGGCAGCGCTGATACAGTCATCGATGTAGCGGAGGAAAAGGTGGGGGATGGTGCCAGTGTAGCTGTGGAAGATGGACTGTTCCACATATCCTACGAAGAGGCAGGCATAGCTGGGGCCCATGTGGGTGCCCATGGCTACTCCTTTGGTTTGGAGGAAGTGGGAGGATTGGAAAGAGAAGTTGTTCAGGGTGAGGACCAGTTCAGTCAGTCGAAGGAGGGTGTCAGTGGAAGGGTACTGGTTGGTACGGTGGGAAAGCCGTATTTAGCATCAGTACCCAGAGAAAGCCCAGAAGGCACATATGACCTGTACTTCCACACGAATGTTCAATGTAGGCTGTGCAGAGATATGCTGCCCCAATATTTCCATGTAGGCTTCTGACACAACATGGAATTGGCCCAGCCATCAGGGACTTGTGCTAGATGCACTGAATATATGTTGAAATTGATTTCCGGATATTTTTATCAGATGTACGAACTGGACTGGGAGAGATCTACTGCAAAAGCCAAGTTGAAAATGGCTATTTTATACATAAAATGTATTTAAAAGCAAACTTGCAGAATAATTTCCTACGTACCTCACTCCTGTAACCTTGCTTCCAGTCGATCGCCAACGTCTGCATCTTAGCCTTTAAAGTCTCGATATAAATGTCTTTTGCAGCCAGGTTACCACTATGCTGTGGTTGCCAACTAAAAATCTTAGTATTTCAAAGAAAGTCCTCTTCTCCTAATGATGAGAGGTATGTAAACGTATATGTAGTGCCTGTATAATCTGAACAAATACCTGAAACAATAATGGCTGGTGCAAAGGAAATTATCTCATCTATACATTTGTTGTTGCACATTTGAAGTCAAGGTGGTAGAAACCTCCAAGTTTTTGATTTCATTAAATGGTTAACGGAATTGACATTGCTATCCAAACCATTTTGTAGTTGTATCTTTACAGTTTTAAGGTAGAAATGGCATTTGGAAAGCTCTGAGAATAATTCATCCTTTGTTTCCTGCTTTTCATTGATAACTGAAAATTTTGATTACCATTATACTAATTAGACATTGAGAAGGAAGCTTTCTTTCAAAAAATTAAGTATTAATTTTAAAATTTTCCTCATTCTAAGTGATTTCATATTTCTTATAAGAAACAGTGCAAATAAAATTCATTGTTGCATTTGTGCTGAAGTTGCTCCAACATCAGGATCATTGCTTGACTTGGTAGTAAAAGCAAAATGCTGCAAATCTGGAAATTTGAAACAAAAATGGAAATGCTGGCAAAACTCAGATGGCAACATGTGTGAAGAGAAAAACAGAGTCACGCTTTTTCGGAACTGAATAATAATCACATTGCCCGACCTGTTTGAGTTTCTCAACTTTGCAATATCTGCCAGCTTTCTACAGATGAGTCAAAAATGTAATATTGTCCAGTGTGCTTTTTCTCATTTAATTAACATAAAGTTGCTTAGGTTGCCCTTCATTGTCATTGGAATTCTCAGATGCCTCTTATTTTACAGATAGAATTTTGTCTAACAATACCGGCTGCAACAATTTCACTTTTTTTGTTTTTGCTTGGCTTTTGAACTTAGATTTTATGTTTTATCACTCATAAGCATCTGTTGACATAGGAACAGGAACAAACTGCCAAATCTTTCAATGAAACATTTCACAGTTCCAAGTATGGGTCGAAAGTATGATGCTGGAAAAGCACAGCAGGTTAGGCAGCATCTGAGGAGTAGGAGAATTGATGTTTCGGGCATAAGCACTTCATCTGGAATGTAGCAATTGAACTAAGCAAAGGAATTCAAATCTTAGGCATTTAATGGATTTTAATTTGGCTTTCTGATGTTAAAAGGAGACATTGCACTTTTACATTGAAGAACCCGTCGATAGCGAAACTTTAAAATTCCCTCTGTCAATCTGACTTAGACGTTGATTCAGTAAATTAATTTTATAATAGTTGTTTTACGATACACTGCTCTTTGAAAACACTAGGTGATCTGGGTCAACTATTAAATCAAGCCAGTGTATTAATAGAACTGCATTTCATTCTCTCAATTAGTTATTCAGGTTGATTTGAAGACAGCATTTTACTCTGCACAGCATGTGTACAAGTTGATGTCCTTTCCTGCTTATATTAGTAATCTGGCAGAATGCCTCAGGGACTAGAATTGTTTTTTTTTAGGAATTCTAATTTTGGTAACTACAGTATTCAAATAATTAAAACTCTGCAGTCTAATATAAAAGGAAAATTTTGCAGATTTTGGAAAACTAGAAATAAAAACAGTGAATACTGGAAAAACTCAACAGATCCAACAGCCTGTGTAGAGCAAAAAAGTTTACAATTCAGGGTTTTTGCTGAACATCCAATTGTTTCTTAAATAATTCTAGGATTCTTGCTTCTGTCACTTTATTGGGAACTGTTTTCCATATATTGAGAAATGTCACTAGGTTTCCAAATATTCATCTGTTTGAAATATACATTTATATGTATTTCCTCCAAAGTTGCACAGCATCAAGTGAGTGAATATGCTGCAGATGCTTCCATCTGCTATGCAAACTTTTTGTTGTTCATGCCAATTGAAGTCACTGGAAAGTAAAATTCGGCAAGATGTAGTGAATGATCAATTCCTGCTGATTCCTGTGTGATGTAAACTGCATGACTTATAAATATATATAATAATATATGTTTTAACTTTGAGTTCCTGGATTCTGAGTTTGCAAAAAGGTTTTCTGTGAGGCTGAAGGTAATAATGAATTTATAAGCATTTCTGCAATCAAAGTGATTTCTTTTAGAACAGTTTTTGAGGCTTAGTTTTAGAACTAGTAGTTTTTAAAATTCCTTTTGTGGGATATGGGTGTTGCTGGCTGTTCCAGCATTTATTGCCCATCCCTCATTGCCCTGAAGAAGGTGGTGAGCTGCCTTTTTGAACTACTGCAGGACACCTGATGTGAGTTGACCCACAATGCCATGATGGAGGTAATTCCAGGATTTTAAACCAGCAACAGTGAAGGAATGGTGATATATTTCCAAGTCAAAATGGTGAGTGACTTGGAGAGAACTTGAAGGTGATCGTGTTCCCATATATCTACTGTCCTAGTCTTCTAGATCGAAGTGGTCACGGGTTTGGAAGGTGCTGTCTGGGTAAATTTTACAAATTAACATGATAAATGAGCTCCAGTTTAGATCAGTAGAGTTCTTTGTTAAGTTTAAGGGAAGCACCCATAGCTTAGAAAGAGACATTTTCCTTTAGTTCTACTTAGAATTTAGTGCAACTGTGATGTTCTTGGAATATGTTGTCCATACAGAGCAGTTCTCCTGAGAAGAGGAGGACATGCAGTGAAATAGATTACCTTAAATGGAGAGTTAGTGCAAGTTCCAAACCAGGACTGTTACAATAAAACCTCGAAAAATTTACTTGAAGCTGAGTAGATATAAACAGGTGAATGATATATCAAGGAAGAAGCTTTCTGCAGTTTTAGTCAAAAAATTGATGTCAGAAATGACTTAATCTTACTGAGGTGTCAAGTTTTTTAAAAGAAAAATCTTTCAGCGAATATGAGTTTTGCTGCTAGAGCCAGCTTTGATTGCCCATCCCTAACTGCCTTTGAGAAGGTGGTAGTGAGCTACCTTCTACAACTAGGCGAAACTGAGGACTGCAGATGCTGGAGATTAGAGCCAAGAGTGTAGAACTGGTCAGGTAGCATCCAAGGAGCGGAAAAATCGACGTTTTGGGCAAAAGTCCTTCATCAAGAAGGCCCTTCATTCAGCTTTTGCCTGAAAGGTCGATTTTTTTCTGCACTTCGGATGCTGCCTGACCTGCTGTGCTTTTCCAGCACTACACTCTCAGTTACCTTCTACAACTGTTGCAGTCCATTTGGTGTAGGTAGATCTACAGTGCTGATAGCAAGAGAATTCCAGCATTTTAGCTCATGTAGAGGGATATGGGCCAAGTGCTGGGAAATGTGACTAGATTAATCAAGGCTATCTGGTCAGCATGGACGAGTTGGACTGAAGGGTCTGTTTCCATGTTGTGTATCACTGTGACTCTATGACAGTGAAAGAATATTTCCAAGTCAGGATAGTGAGTGCGTTGGAGAGAATTCAGACTATGGTATTCTCTCATATCTGCAGCCTTTGTCCTTCCAGGTGTAGTAGTTTTGGGTTTAGAAGGCGCTGTCAAAGGTCCCTTGCAGTGTTATTGCAGTGCAATGTATAGATAGCATACGCTGCTGGCATCATGCACTGGTGGTGGATGAAATAGTTGTTTGTGGATATGGTGTCAATCATGTAGGCTACTCTGTCCTAGATGGTGGCAACTTCTTAAGTGTTGTTGGAGCTGCGCTTATCCAGCCAAGTGAGGAATATATGTCACAGTCCTTAAATGCTATGTCAGAGATAGATGTTTGCATTTATGTAACATTTATAACATCACAGAAGAATCTCCTGGTGCTTTCATGTAGTTGAATATATCATTAAATGCAGCAATTGCTAAAATATAGAAGAAAGAAACACTGTTAAAAACAGAGGAAATCTTTGCT
Organism: Chiloscyllium plagiosum; assembly: GCF_037043375.1. Lineage (NCBI taxonomy): Eukaryota > Metazoa > Chordata > Chondrichthyes > Orectolobiformes > Hemiscylliidae > Chiloscyllium > Chiloscyllium plagiosum. Next base: position 90,364,624 of record NW_028270141.1, on the reverse strand, counting down.
TTAATATCTTGTATAAAGCATGCCATCAGCAGTACTGTAGCCATCATTCAATAATGGTCTGGAGTTCAGCTTCAGTTATATCTCCATACTTCTGATGTCGATTTGAACCTACAGTTTTCTCTCAAGTGTAATCCAACCCAGAGTTCAGATGTTAGAGGTAGTGTCAAATGAGATATATGCTTCATATTGAAATCTATGCACAGGAGATTTTGATGAGCATTGATGAGATGGCCATCTGTCTGACACAGTGAGACATTAGCTAGATTGCCTGTTCAAACCGAGAAGGATAGAGCATGTGTGAACTGAGGGCCATGGATACTGACAAAACAAACCTTACCCCATTTTGAGATGATAGATCTGGTTGAACAGATAACAGTGTTCTATGACTACCTCCTTGGTGAACCCTAGTTTAGGTGAATGGAAGAGAAGTGCTCCTGAGTGGTCTAATTTCAATGAATAGCTGAGCCCGTCTTCCCACTACATCCTCCCTTTCCTTCCTCCACAAGTGAAAGCAGATTTTCTTCTTTAATGCCTCTGCTTCATCTTGTACCAATGGACATTAAAATTACAGCCTCCATGATTGGGAGCAGGTGACCACCAGCTGATTGCCAGGCAGCTCTATACTCCCAGGAGCGTCAGAAACTGCAGTAGAGAGGACTGGAATTGCAAGCAGTACCCAGGGTCTAAGACTCAGGGGGACCAGATCAGTATGAACATCTGAGTAGGGGGCAATGAGGTAAGATGGGGAGAACAGGGTTAGGGGGTTTTGATGGATAAGTCAAGAGGGGTAATGACAGGTGGTCATGCAACTAAGGGAGATGGATAGTAGACTTCAGATTTTGTTAGAGTGTGCACAATGTTGAATGGAAGCCAATGATATAAGTACTTTCCCCCCATTCCCCACCCAACATGAAGCCTGAGAGGAATTATTTCAGGGTTTCTTCCCAAAGCAACACCAGCCTCCAGCCTGAAAATGGAATCTGGGCAGGGATGGTCTTTAAATAGTCATTAGTTGGCTATTTTGGGACTACAGACATGTCAAGGGTGGGTGGGCCAGCCTAGGCCTCACCCATCCCTCTCTTAAAATTATCACGAGGCTGAGTGGATGGGAGGCCAGTGGAGAGTTCAATATCAGAATTTTACTGAGTATACCTGAATGGGAATTTAAAACTCGGCCCATTTACCATATATACTCGAGTAATAATCGATCTCATGTAAAGCCGACCCCCTATTTTTGGCCAAAAAAATCTGGAATTTTCCATACGTTTTGTGTAAAATTGGACCCTAGCTCTTCACAGATAACGGATCCCACATTTATGAGTCATTGTGCCTGTTGTTGCGCTCAGCTCTAGATTTCCAATCTGAGGCGTCACCCTGCTCTGTTCTGAGTCTCCAGGTCCACCAGCTATTGTGCTTTATTCTGGGTTTTCAGAACGACCATTATTCATCGTGTTTTTTCTTTATTTGTTTAGAGATAAATCGGGCTTCTGTTAATGATACAGTATGAATTTTGACGGGCATGAAGTTTAGCCACTCAAAAGTAGTATCCATGTAATAATCGACCCCATAAATTTAGCCTTAAAAAGTAGTCAAAAAATTCAATTATTACTCAAGTATATACTGTAATTAGGTGGCTGGGTCTAATTTTGTATTGCTGTATATTTATATTAATGATATTCAATTTAATAAGATGGCTGAGAAAAATGACCCCTTTTCTCTCAACTAAATTGAATAATGTGAACTGGTTAGGTCTTATTTTGATGTAAAAGTACTGCAATAATCATCAAATGATTGACACCTACACTCAAAATAAAAGCTAGAATAAATTACCTTCTCTAAATAATATTTATATTTTGCAGCTAGTCAATAAAGTAATTACTGGATAATTGTAAATGTTTTCTTTTTCCTGCAGTTCCATAAGCCTCATGAATATACCTACCATTCTATGAAAAGCTCTTATCTAGACGTTCTACAAATGTTAAAAGATGGCAATATTAATTATTCAAAAGATATTAATTATTAAAACTTGGTTGTAATTGCTCATGTTTTTACACCAAATATTAACAGTACTTGAAATGTTACATGAACTGCGTGGTGTATGCCTGTACAGGGCTGCATTTTTTTGAAAGAAATACCTCTAATACAAGTTTATTTAATGTTTATCAAGGACCTTAATATGTTCTTGTGTAATTCTTTGGTAAAGTGTATCATAAGCATGCTGAAGTCAAAAACCTTTACCCTGTCAGGATTATTTTCCATACAGACTTCAACACACAAATATCTATTTAAATTGAAACAAGGACATTTTTAAAAAATATATATTTTGCATAGTTAACATTCTTTCCATTCCTAATACCAGCTGCTCAGCCCTCAGCAGGATATCTACATGCTGACACCATGTCCTTGGATTTTACAATGGGTTGGGAAGGGGAGGTGGGTTGTAGAAGCATGGGGAGGCAGTAGCAGAGTGTGCAGGGAACTGGTTATGTAAGAAGTGTGCCTGGTGAAGCCAAGGTTGCAGAGAGAAATTTTTTTGAATAAGTGTTATTATAATCCTGCCCTACATCTCACCAGATGATCTACTTGACTGACTGTTTGAAGTAGGAATCTAGCACCAATGTGGGGATATGTGGAAATGCTCTCTGGCAGTTAGGTTGAGGAAGGGTGTTGGGGACTGCAAGTGTGATCAGAGAAAGGGGAAGGCTCTGGGCAAAGTAGGATGGCAAAACCTCTAGGATCAAGAAACCATTTGGAGACAATGATTGAGGTGATGTGAGAGGTGGTTTCATTGATGATCAGGAGAGAGGGCTGTTCAGGAAAGAGAAGTTAGAGAAGTTATTACATGAAGGAATGGATGTTTTAGGGGATGAGCGTTAATGGTCATTATGGGAATGTTCAATGAAATATTGGTGGGAACTGAGTTTCTAGGAATGGGAGATGTTCTAGGCACTTTTCCAGAGTGGGAGATAGTATGGTTTTTTGGGTGGTGTGTGGAGGATTTGCTTCCTTTGAATATGTGTTGCTGAAAGCTCACATCTCTCTCTCTTATTCTCATATAAATCTCAGTTAAATAATAATAAAGTTATTATTATTTACATATAATCTACTTCAACTGCAATAAGTACTCTGCTCCTCCTTCACTCAGCTGTTTTTCCATTTTGACCAAATTCACTTGTCAAAGTATTATTTACAATTCACTCCCTAGCATGTTTATCACTCAAAAGGTATAAAAGACTATCAAAGAAACTGAATGATGAAAACATCAAGTCATGTCCCTTGACAGATGTTCAGTGTTTGGAAAGGAGAGTTCCCAAGTAATTCCCAAAACCAAGGAATTACATGAAGAACTTGTAAACTGAGTCAAAAGTCACACAACACCAGGTTATAGTCCAACAGGTTCATTTGAAAAGACTAGCTTTTGGAGTTTTGCTGCTTCACATGATGAAGGAACAGCTCTCCAAAAGCTTGTGTATTCAAATGAACTTGTTGGACTATAACATGATGTCTTCTGACTTTGTCCATCACAGTCCAACACCGGCGCCTTCACAACTTATAAACTGCTATCAGAGAAACAATACTATCTTCAAAGACTTGGAACGATTTCAGGATAAAATGATTTGAGCATGAATGGGCGAGTCATGCAATATTGATTGCAAAAACATTATGACAGCCTGTGAAAACCAGTTAAACTAAAAAAGAGAAGTGGCATAAGGGAGGTAAGAGCAATAAGCAGATAGTACATGAAAGATGTCATAGGGTGGAAAGTAGTCAACATGTGGGAAGATGTATCTTGCTAGATTTATGTACACAGGAGTTTGAGAAAAATCTAAGGCTGAAAGACATGAAAGAAGGCAAATCTACATTAAGTTTTCTTATGTATAAACATTAATATGATTAGAGACAAGATTCAGGATCTGAAGGTTGAGGTAGCTTTTAGAAATGATAAATGTGGTGTCAGTATCTTCAGCTTAACCCAGATGATAGCAATGAGCTTTATACTCAGAAGTGTTTGGAAAGGATAGAAAAGAATGCAGACCAGCCATATTTGTTACAGACAGCTTGGGACTAAGCAGAATTGATTCAGTGAGAAGGGACAAACAACTGAAGGAACTATTCTGTATAGGAATCTCTTAAATGGAAAAGGAAAACATAGTTTACTTTTTCACAAGTGTTTTTCTTATTTACTGAAAATCTCAAAAATCTGTTACAGCAAATGAAGTATAATTCCTGTTTAAACATTAGAACGTTGGTATTCAATGCTTACAGCAAACTTATAGCAATGTAATAAGGACCAGCTAATTTGATTTATATGATGTTGATTGAAAGCTAAATATTGGTACGGACATCTGAAACAACTCTCCAAACACTATTTCAAGATAATTCGATGGAACATTTAAAAACCACTCTTCATTTAAGATGTCATCTGGAAGACAACTCCACCCTACATCTGTTTTGATCTTTGTACAGAGGCCCTGTGGTGAAATTTGAATCCAGAACCTTATGATTTTGAAAAAAAGAGTGTCACAGAGTCATGAAAGTTTAGAGGACAGAAGAAGGTCCTTCGGTCCATCAAGTTTACACCAGTCAAAATCAAGCACCTACCTATTCTAATCCCAAGTCTGATTCAACTAACTTATGAGTTGAAATTATAAGGTACTTTTTACATGAAAAAAGAGAGTCAGGCTTATAACCACAAAGCACTCAATCCAAGGTGATCAAGGATGTAAGCAACATGTTGTAGAAAAGCCATACTTCATTAGAGGTTAAATTGATCACCTTTATTCCAAGAATGTCAGATATGCAGCACGAGAGAGTCCAATTGGACTAATAAGTTAAAACGCGAATTAAATTAAAAGTTAAACAGTGAGAAAGAATGGCAAACTTAATTCTGCAAGTGGGAAGAAGAACATTTCCAAAGTAGAGCCACTGGGTTTGAAGCATTTCTCTCTCCATAGATGCTGCTGAGCTTCTCCACAAATTTCAGTTTTTATTTCAGCGCATTTTGCTTGCATTGGAAGAAAGGTTAACTAGGACAGTTATCACATCAAGCAGAAGCAGTCATTCAATGCAAAGAAAAGCTGAAAATAAGAGCATAGTTCCAGAAAGAAAAACAGTTTTACAAATTACAAAAATATCAAAACAGCAAGAGATGGTCATAGTTGTAGTGATAGCATTAAACAGAAGTTGAACACAATCTAGTAAATATACTGAATGATGCCTTCCTCAAAGTACTCACAAAAGAAGACACAAGCGGAAACCAACCGATAAGAGAGTGATTAGCAAACAAAGTTTAAGACTTTGGTATAAATGAGAATGAAGTTCTAGATAAGGGGAAGGACTGAAGATAAATCATTCTCGAAAGATAGATAATACTTACGTCCAGACTTGTTGGGCTGAAGGGCTTATTTCCACACTGTAGGAATTCTATGATTAACAGACAAGTGAGGACATTTGTGAAATTTCTTAAATATTGGACACGAAGATACCACAAGATTTGAAACAGACGATTATGGTACTCATATTTATTCCATTTAAAATAATAGAATCAATTGTCATGAATAGAATTGGAAATACAGTAATACAATTCTATAACAAAACAATCTAACAAATGTGAGTCAACACAGCTTGGGATGGTAAGATTCTGTCTGCCAACATCTTTTATTTGATTAGGGAAGAGACAATCAAAATTAATTTTGCAGAAATCCGAAATGTTGGTGTATAAGTGTGGCCTCAAACTGTGAACATTTAAGATTACAGGTGATACTCAGATTATGGGGATTTTGGCTTAAAGTTAGATGTAAATTTCTTAAAAAGCTAAAAGGTAGAAAATAAGGAGTTATGGTGATGGTTGGGATCTCTAGACACAGGTGTCTGAATGACTTGCCCCAGAGTTTATTTTTGGAGGCACTATTGTTTCAAATTTATATCAATTGTTTAGATACAAAAATGGCTAAATCCTCAGATGTTACCCAAATCTGAGAGGCAGTTGGTTCAGAGGAGGTAGCTAAGATATGACAGAGGAGTTAACCAAAACCATACAATGTCTGGGTGTTAAGGTGAGTGTTTTAATCACAATCATCATGGCTTTGGATGTAGTGTTCAATGAAGCTTGCAGAGTGTCACAGATGTCCAGCAATCCAATAGATTACTTACAGAGTGGCTGGCCTAGGAAAGTAGCAGCAGCTCATGGAACACAAGCTGGCTTCCTCTTGAGATGATACCGTTTGTCCACCAACCATTGCCACTTTGCCAGTACTCTTGCATCTGCTTGCATGTTGGCCAGCTCAGATTGCTGCTGCCCATGCTGAGCTGGTGCAATATGGAATGGGATCATGTAAGATGCTCAAAGTTGTCCTCCAAGAACATTTGCAGGCTTCCTTACTAAAAATCAGCAACTTTTCACTATCCATGCTGCAATCACTGGAGTAGCAATATGTAGGAGCACTAGCACATTGCTGAAGAAATTAGTAAGTGTGATACTTTCATGTAATATTTAGTTCAAAACAAGTATCCAACTATCACATATTGAGTTATAAAGTCAGTTGAGATTTTTTAAATTTTGCACTGGCTTTTACTTTGAATTCAGGTGAGGCAGAAATGGCACTGAAGAGTGACAGAGGGAAGATAAGGAGTGAGTGTGTTGATGACCGAGGAATTGGGGTTGAGTTCACTGGTCTTGCAGTCAGATGAATTGTTTACAGAGAGCCTGACCAGACAATTCCTTCTTCTCCACTTCTTAACTAAGATTTATACATTTGGAGATAAGGACAGTGACCTTACAATACAGCGAGCAGGAACACAAATCTTAATACTTGTCCTATTGAATACTGCAGGGTTCGAGCAGAGCGATCCTGTTTGGAAATGAATTGTTTCAAAAACAGTGTGCTCTAACATATTTCACTGGCTGAATGGTTTTCAGTTTATGCATGCTGTCCAGTGTGGGTTGTGCACAGAGTCAGGAAGCATATGGTAAGCAGATAGCCCTTGTTGTGCAGTAGCCAACGTTTCAAATAAAGATGAGACAGAGTTAAAACATGAGATGGTGACATCTTGCAAAATGTCTATATTAGAGAGGAGGAAGAACTGGATGTCTTGAAACGGGTACAGGTGGATAAATCCCCAGGACCTGATCAGGTGTACCTGAGAACTCAGTGGGAAGCTAGGGAAGTGATTGCTGGGCCTCTTGCTGAGATATTTGTCTCATCGATAGTCACAAGTGAGGTGCCGGAAGACTGGAGGTTGGCAAACGTGGTGCCACTGTATAAGAAGGGTGGTAAGAACAAGCCAGGGAACTATAGACCAGTGAGCCTGACGTCGGTGTTGGGCAAGTTGTTGGAGGGAATCCTGAGGGACAGGATGTACATGTATTTGGAAAGGCAAGGACTGATTAGGGATAGTCAACCTGGCTTTGTGCGTGGGAAATCATGTCTCACAAACTTGATTGAGTATTTTGAGGAAATAACAAAGAGGATTGATGAGGGCAGTGTGGTAGATGTGATCTATATGGACTTCAGTAAGGTGTTCGACAAGGTTCCCCATGGGAGACTGATTATCAAGGTTAGATCCCATGGAATACAGGGAGAACTAGCCATTTGGATACAGAACTGGCTCAAAGGTAGAAGACAGAGGATGGTGGTGGAGGGTTGTTTTTCAGACTGGAGGCCTGTGACCAGTGGAGTGCCACAAGGATTGGTGCTGGATCCTCTACTTTTTGTCATTTACATAAATGATTTGGATGCGAGCATAAGAGGTGCAGTTAGTAAGTTTACAGATGACATCAAAATTGGAGGTGTAGTGGACAGCGAAGAGGGTTACCTCAGATTACAATAGGATCTTGACCAGATGGGTCAATGGGCTGAGAAGTGGCGGATGGAGTTTAATTCAGATAAATGCGAGGTGCTGCATTTTGGGAAAGCAAATCTTAGCAGGACTTATACACTTAATGGTAAGGTCCTAGGGAGTTTTGCTGGGAGTGCAGGTTCATTGATCCTTGAAAGTGGAGTCGCAGTTAGATAGGATAGTGAAGAAGGCGTTTGGTATGCTTTCCTTTATTGGTCAGAGTATTGAGTACAGAAGTTGGGAGGTCATGGTGCGGCTGTACAGGACATTGGCTAGGCCACTATTGGAATATTGCATGCAATTCTGGTCTCCTTCCAATCGGAAAGATGTTGTGAAACTTGAAAGGGTTCAGAAAAGATTTGCAAGGATGTTGCCAGGGTTGGAGGATTTGGGCTATGTGGAGAGGCTGAACAGGCTGGGGCTGTTTTCCCTGGAGCGTCGGAGGCTGAGGGGTGACGTTATAGAGGTTTACAAAATTATGAGGGGCATGGATAGGGTAAATAGGCAAAGCATTTTCCCTTGGGTTGGTGAATCCAGAATTAGAGGGCATTGGTTTAGGGTGAGGGGGAAAGATAGAAAAGAGACCTAAGGGGCGACTTTTCCACACAGAGAGTGGTACGTGTATGGAATGAGCTGCCAGAGGAAGTGGTGGAGGCTGGTACAATTGCAACATTTAAGAGGCATTTGGATGGGTATATGAATAGGAAGGGCTTGGAGGGATATGGACCAGGTGCTGGCAGGTGGGACGAGATTGGGTTGGGATATCTGGTCGGCATGGACAGGTTGGACCGAAGGGTCTGTTTCCATGCTGTACATCTCTATGACTCTATGAGTACCCCAGAAATCCTGCAAGAGGAAATGCATTGTAGTGAGCTTTTTTGGAATAAAAAGCTTCAGTAACCTCCCTCATTTCATGACAGTGAATGGCAAACTACAAGATCCTGGGTGCCTGAGATCTGAAGTCAACAAAAAAAAACTCTTTTAACACCATTATGTGTTGTTCTTTGGGAAATTTAAAAGACTTCAGAAAGCACCATTTATGTTTTATCACAAAAGCCAACAGAAATCAATTAGGAACTAACCTGCTAGAATTGAGGATCCATTTATATCGCAGTGATGGGGATGACCTCTTGGTGTCACTGAATATACATTTGGCCATAAACACTTAGGAATGGATCTTAGTTGAAGTATTGAGGTGTAAGATAGTAGCACGTATTCTGGTTTAACTCAAGTCAAGAGTGTACACACATGCATTTGAACCTCAGCACATCTGAATTTAGTCCATTGTCATTTTTATTCAGTGCTTTGTTCAGTCCCACAATGCTTGTGGTCAACCTTGACAGAATGGTTGTTTCATTTTCTGCATAAAAACTGGACATTGCTGATGTCCCTCCTAAGTTCCAAATTTCTAATCTAGAATTTATGACTGTGGGGCTTTCTTTTGTTTGCAACTCATTGGATCAGTTAGCCAGTCATGAAAAAGTGCAAATATTGGTTGGTTTAGTCGATTGCAATGGAATAAAACATGAACAGGTTCTACGAAGATGAAATATTGCCACAATCACATTAATACTTGTGTGGCAAGGACAAAAGCATACAACTAGCTGTCTAACTTCTGGTGGAAGGATATCTACACAATGCACTTGAGTGGGTTCTAGAACATTTGGTCTGTATTTGAATATAGTTACAGAGATAGACTTTATATATGCGATTCAGCATGTACAGATTTGTAGTTCAGTACAAGTTTCTAACTATCATGTAAACTGGTATCTAATTATCTTAACAATCACGTAATTGCTATTTTTATACATGATTATTAAAAAAATTATGAAATCAAGATTTAATTAGGTCAAGTCAATTTTGAGAAAGAAACAACAAGGTTCCTATCAGAAATTGTACTTCAAATATCTGAAAAGCAAAATCAGGAAGGAAGTGATCTTATCAGCAATAATCTCTAATGGTATTTGTAAAGAATTACGACATTGAAGTAATTCTTGTATCACCATAAGCACAATTACTTCCTGCATGTATTGACAAATACAAGGCAACTAGATCTCTAGTTTGTTCATAAAATTAACCATTTATATTTAAAAATATATGGCAGAACTTAAAATCAGCTTCGTGTTGTGCGTCATTAAGGCTTAAGGAGCTGTTATCTCACCCTGGAGAGCACAATGTTCCTACCTTGCTTCTGTATGCTAGATAAAGAAGGACAGTAATGATCTCTGGAATAGATTTGTTAGTCAGAATGAGCCATCGTCTCAACAATCAATAACCATCTGAAGGAAGCATCGAGATTAAACAACATTATTTTTCATTTCATTAATGTTGTGCTTCTTGTTATCATGATTTAGAGTCACTCAGGGAGAAATAAAGAGAAAGTAAACAGAATCAATGGCAGCCTTTAATAAATTATCAGTCCAGGAACATCATTTTATTGGTTTCATCAAGATTTTAAACTTGTGATGAAAGACATATTTTTCACCTTGCACTCATTAGGTGATCACCCAAAAATGGATCCAATTTTAATTTCTAATTCATTTCAGTCAGGGCTAGGTATAACAATTTTGTTCAGAATTTTACCAAATTAGACCAAAAACTAATATTGTTATGCACTAGCATTTTAGAAGCAGTTCAAAATAGATCTCCCCCTATGTGTGTGTAAGGATAAGCCCAGCAACAGTGGTTTATCAGCTAATCTCAGTGGAGCGACAGTTTTTGGATGCTATAATCAGTCACTTGGAGAAATTTGGATTAGTTAAAAGAAGCCAGCATTTACTTGCAAAAAACAAATTGTACTTAACTCATTTATTTTACTTTTTTGCTCAGGTGATAGAAAGAGTTGGCAAGAGTAATGTAGTTGATGTGGCGCATGTGGGTTCAAAATTTATTTGATAAATGTCACATAACAGGCTTGTCAGCAAACTTTAGGCTCATGGATAAAAGGGATCGTGGCAGCATAGATAAGTGCTGGCTGGTAAACAGCAAACAGAGAATAGAAGCGAATAGTTGTTTTGTGTCTGGAGGAAAATATTAAGTAAAGTTCTCCAAGGGTCAGTATTAGCATATATTAGGATCTATATTAATGACCTCAACTTGGGTTCACTGAGAACAATTCCGAAATATGCAGATGACACAAAGCTTGGAAATATTGTGACATGTGAGTGCAATAGTAATAAATTCAAGAGGACATTGACTGGTACAATAGATGGGCTTGTGACAGATGGAATTTAACATCAGCAAGTATGAATTTAACACAGGCAAGGTGTCAGGGAGTGGTTTAGTCTGAAAAGCTATAATCCCTTCCCTCCCCCTTCACCTCCTCTAACCAAAAAAAGGGCACTTTAAAGAGGACAGGAAAGAGTTTCATCTTGGGAGTGACCGTGCTGAGAAGTAGTGCCGTGTGAGGAAAAGTGCCGAGGCTTTATGTTGGGAGACTTTGGTGAGAAGGTGCTATGGGGATGCTCAGGCAAGGTTATTTTTGCTCTTCTTTTGCAGCAGTGGGGATGGAGGCTAGAGAAGTTGCATGCTTCTCTTGTAGGGTGTGGGAGGTTAGGATGACTACCAGTGACCCTGCTGACCTTACCCGAGATAAGTGCACCCAGCTTCAGCTCCTCACAGGCCACATTAGGGAACTGGAACTGGAGTCTGGATCATTCAGGAGGCTGAGGGGTTGATAGTTATAGGAAGGTAGTCACACCTAGGTTACAAGATGAAGGTAGCTGTGTGACTGTCAGGAGAGGGAAGGGAATAGACAGTCAGTGCAGGGATCCCCTTTGGCCTTTTCCCTCAATAACAAGTATACTGTTTTGGGTAGTGTTTAGGAGGGGTACGACCTATTGGAGAAAGCCACAGCGGCCAGGCCTCTGTCACTGATCCAAGCCTTGTGGCTCAGAAGGGAAGGGGGGAGAAGAGGAGAGTGATAGTGATAGGGGATTCATCGGTTAGGGGAACAGACAGGAGATTCTTTGGACGAGAATGAGACTCCCAGATGGTATGTTGCCTCCCGGGTGCCAGGGTCAGGGATATCTCAGATTAAGTGTACGGCATTCTTAAAGGGGACGATGAGCAGCCAAAAGTCATAGCACACATTGGTACCGATGGCATAGCTAGGAAAAGGGATGAGGTCATGAAAAGTTAATTTAGGGTTTAGAAAGGAAGCTAAAAAGAAGGACCTCAAGGGCAGAAATCTCTGGGTTTCTGCTGTACGACACGCTAGTGAGGGCAAGAATAAGAAGATATGGCAGACAAATGAGTGGCTGAAGAGTTGATGCAAGGGGCATAGTTTCAGATTTGTGAATCATTGAGTTCTTTTCTGGGGAAGGTATGGCCTGTACAAAAGGGATGGGTTACACCTGAACATGAGGGGGATCCATATCCTTGCGGACAGACTTGCTAGAGATGTTGGGGAAGCTTTAAACTAGAGCTGAAAATGTGTTGCTGGAAAGGCGCAGCAGGTCAGGCAGCATCCAAGGAACAGGAGGATCGACGTTTCGTGCATAAGCCCTTCTTCAGGAATGAGGAAAGTGTGTCCAGCAGGCTAAGATAAAAGATAGGGAGGAGGGACTTGGGGGAGGGGCTTTGGAAATGCGATAGGTGGAGGGAGGTCAAGGTGAGGGTGATAGGCCAGAGTGGGGTGGGGGCAGAGAGGTCTGGAAGATGATTGCAGGTTAGGAAGGCGGTGCTGAGTTCGAGGGATTTGACTGAGACAAGGTGGGGGGAGGGGAAATGAGGAAACTGGAAAAATCCGCGTTCATCCCTTGTGGTTGGAGGGTTCCCAGGCAGAAGATGAGGCGCTCTTCCTCCAACCGTCGTGTTGCCATGGTCTGGTGATGGAGAAGCTTTAAACTAGGTTGGTTGGGGTGGGAGGGGGGGTGTTGGGAACCAGAGTGTCAGGTCAGAAGATGCAGCAGTTGGTGTAAAGGTCAATGCAAAAAGCAATGAGACTGTGAGGAAGGGTAGACTAAAATGGCAAGGGGTTGGGAGTCCAAGCGGGAAGGCAGAAGGAAGCAATGCAGAGAGCAGAGCAAAAGTTAGAAAAGAAAAAAGTTAAATTGGATGACAGAATCATATGCAAAAGACAGGGAGATTGCTAGATTCTAAAGGGACAATGAGTATAAGGGCACTTTATCTGAATGCCTTAGTATTCGAAACAAAGCTGACGAACTAGTTGTGCAAATCAGTATTACGGGATATGATTTAGTTGCCATTACAGAGATGTGGTTGCAGGATGTTGGTGACTGGGAATTAGATATCTGAGGGCATTAGGAAATTAGGAAGGATAGGCAGGAAGGTAAGGGAGGTGGGGTTTCACTCTTAATTAGTAATGAGATTAGGGTGATACAAAATAGGATCCAAGGAGTAAAATTTTGAATCCATTTGGGTGGAGATCAGGAAAAGTAAGGGGAAGAAGTCACTGGTGGGAGTAGACTATGGGTCACCTAAAAATAATGCTACAGTGGCACAGGCGATCAATCAAGAAATATCTGACACATGTAAGAATGGAATGGCAGTCGTCATGGGGGACTTTAACAAGCACATTGATTGGCCGAATCAAGTCGGTAGAGGCAGTTTTGAAGAATAGTTCATAGAACTCACTCATGATAACTTTCTTGACCGGCATGTTACCAAACCTACAAGGGGTGTGCAATCTTAGATTTGGTCCTGTGTAATGAGACAGGTAAAATTAATTATCTTGTAGTTAAGGATCCTCTCGGAAAGAATGATTACAGTAATATTGAATTTTGGATACAAATGGAGGGTGAAATAGTATCTAAAACCAGGGTGTTATGCTTAACCAAGGAAGACTATAATAGAATGAGGAAGGAATTAGCTAACTTAGACTGGGAACACAGGTTGCATGGTGGAACAACTGAGGAACATTGGAGGACTTCCAAAGAGATTTTTCACAGTGCTTAAGGGAAGTGTATTCTGGTCAAAAACAAGGATAGCAAGGGTAGGAAGAGCCAGTCTTGGATAACGAAGGAAATAAAGGAAAGGATCAATTTAAAAGCTCAGGCTTAAAAAGTAGCCAAGAGTAGTGGGAAGCAGGAAGTTTGGGAAAACTTTAAAAAGCAACAAAGTACCACAAAGCAAGCAATAAAGCAAGGAAAGATAGATTATGAATGCAAATTAGCACAGAATATAAAAATAGGTTGGAAATGTTTCTCTTAATATGTAAAATGGAAAAGGGTGGCTAAAGTAGATGTAGGTCCCTTGCAGGATGAGAGAGGGGAATTAATATTGGGTAATGCTGAAACAGCTGAGGCCTTGAATAATTATTTTGTGTAGTGTTCACAGTGGAAGATGTGTCAAACATGCCAAAGAATGATGTTAAGGGTACAATGGGAAGTGAGGAGCTCAATTCAATTGTTATCACTAAAGGGTAGTGTTGAGCAAATTTGAAGGTCTAATGGTAGATAAGTTCCCTGGTCCTGATGGAATGCTTCCCAGGGTGCTGAAAGAAATGGTGAAAGTTATAATAGATGCATTAGTGCTAATTTACCAAAATTCACTGGACTCTGGGTACGTACTGGCGGACAGGAAGACAGTGAATGTCACGCCCTGTTTAAAAAGGGGTATAGGCAAAAGGCAGGTAACCAGAGGCCAGTTAGCTTAATATCTCTAGTTGGGAAAATGCTGGAGGCTATCTTTAAAAAAGAAATAATGGATAAAAAGGGTTCCATCAAGCAGATAGCATGGATTCAGGAAGGGAAGGTTGTGTATGACAAACTTGCTAGAGTTCTTTAAAGATGTAACAGGTGTGGAGATGGAGGGGAACTGGCAGTTGTTGTATACTTGGATTTCCACGAGGTGTTTGATAAGGTGCCGCATAAAATACTTATCCATAAGATAAGAATGCATGGAGTTGTGGGGAATGTATTATCATCGACAGAGGACTAGTTAACCAATGGAAAGCAGGGAATTAGGAAAAATGGGGGTTTCTCTGGTTGGAGATCAATGGTGAGCGGGGAGCTGCAGAGGTCTACATCTGTTCATGATATATATAAATGATTTGGAAGAGGACACCAAGTGTAATGTATCCAAGTTTTTCAAGGATAACGCAGGAGATATTATTAGAGATGTTGGAAGTCATGAGGGTCTGAAAACTAGCATAAGGGCACTTTACTTGAATGTTCGTAGCATTCGTAACAAGTTTGATGAGTTAATGGCACAAATCATCCAATGAATATGATTTAGTGGCCATTATAGAGACATGGTTACAGGATGGTCACAACTGAGTGTTAAATATCCAGGGTATCAGACTATTCGGAAGGACAGACAGGAAGGTAAGGGAAGTGGTGTACCTCTGATATTCAAGGCCAACATCAGAGAGGTGCTGAGAGATGATATAGGTTCTACAGACAATAAGATTGAATCCATTTGGGTGGAAATGAGAAATTCTAAGAAGAAAAAATCACTAATAGGCGTAGTCTATAGACCACCAATTAATAACATCACATTTGGGTGGACAATGACCAAAGAAATAACTAATATCTGTAAAAATGGTATGGCAATCATCATAGCGGATTTTAATTTATTTGTCAAAGGTCGAACCAACTTGGTCAGGGAACCTTAAGGAGGGGTTTATTGAGTGAATCTGCAATAGTTTACTCGCACAGTATGTAATGGAACCAATGAGGGAGCAAGCTATCCTAGATTTGGTCCTGTGTAATGAGACAGGAATAATTAATGACCTCATAGTTAAGGATCCTCTTGAAAGGAGCAATCAATGTATGGTTGAATTTAGAACACAGATGGAGAGTGTGAAGATAAAACTCAATATCAGGGTCCTGTGCTTAGACAAGAGAGATGACAAAAGGATGAGGGAGGAGTTGGCTAAAGTAGACTGGAAACAAAGATTTTATGGTGGGACAGCTGACGAGCAGTGGAGGACTTTCAAAGCAATTTTTCAAAGTGCTCAGCAAAAGTATATTCCAGTGAAAAGAAAGGACTGTGAGAAAAGTGGTAATTTGCTATGGGTGTCTAAGGAAATAAGCGAGGTTATCAAATTGAAAGAGAAGGCTTACAAAGTGGCCAAGATCAGTGGGAAAGTAGAAGATTGGGAAATCTTTAAAGGTCAAAAGAAAGCCACAAAAAGAGCTATAGAAGAAAGGAACATGAGAAAAAAAAAACTAGCACAGAACATAAACTCAGATAGCAAAAGTTTCTATAAATATATAAAACAAAAAAAGCGTGGCTAAAGTAAACATTGGTCCTTGAGAGGATGAGGGGCATTTAGTCATGGGATGTGATGAAATGGCTGAGGCATCAAACAGGTATTTTGTATCAGTCTTCACAGTGGAGGACACTAACAACATGCCAGTAATTGACAAAGAGACAAAGGTAGGTGTGGACCTGGAAACAATCATTATTATGGAAGGGGTAATGTCGGGCAAGCTGATGGAGCTAAGGATAGACAAGTCTCCTGGCCCTGATGGATTGCATCCCAGGGTTCTAAAAGAGATGGCAGGAGAAACAGCAAGTGCACTTGTGGGAATTTTTCAAAATTCACTGGATTCTGGGGCAGTTCCAGCAGATTGGAAAACAGCAAATGTGACACCACTGTTTAAAGAGGGAGGTAGACAAAAGATGGGAAATTACAGACCAATTATCTTAACTTCTGTAGTGGGGAAGATGCTTGAGTCTATTATCAAGAAAGAAATAGCAAGGCATCTAGATAGAAATTGTCCCATTGGGCAGATGCAGCATGGGTTCATGAAGGGCAGGTCATACTTAACCAAACTTTTGGAATTCTATGAAGACATTACTAGCAAGGTGGACAATGAAGACTCAGAAGATGTGGTATATCTAGATTTCAAAAAGGCCTTTGACAAGGTGCTGCACAAGAGGCTGCTGCATAACATAAAGATGCATGGCATAATGGGTAAAATATTAGCATGGATAGAAGATTGGTTGACTAACAGGAAGCAAGGAGTGGAGATAAATGAGTGTGATTCTGGTTGACAATCAGTAACTAGTTGTGTGCCTCAGGGATCAGTGTTGGGACCACAATTATTCATAATTTATATGGATGATTTGGAGTTGAGGACTATGTGTAGCATGTCAAAGTTTGCAGGTGACACTAAGACTAAAATTGGGCCCTTGAAGACAGAAACAGGGTATATATTACGGGGAACAAAGAAATGGCAGAAGAATTGAATTGGTACTTCAAATCTGTGTTCACTGGGGAAGACACAAGCAATCTCCCTGAGGTAACAGTGGCTGAAGGACCTGAACTTAAGGGAATTTATATTTGCCAGGAATTGGTGTTGGAGAGGTTGTTCAGTCTGAAGGTTGATAAGTCTCCGGGGCCTGATGGTCTACATCCTAGGGTACTGAAGGAGGTGGCTCGAGAAATCATGGCTGCATTGGTGATTATTTTCCAGAGTTCGATAGATTCAGGATCAGTTCCTGCGGATTGGAGGGTGGCTAATGTTGTACCACTTTTTAAGAAAGGTGGGAGAGAGAAAACAGGAAATTAAAGACCAGTTAGTCTGACCTCAGTGGTGGGAAAGATGCTGGAGTCTATTATAAAGGATGAAATTACGAAACATCTGGATAGTAGTAACAGGATTGGTCAGAGTCAGCATGGATTTATGAAGAGGAAATCATGCTTGACTAATCTGGAATTTTTTGAGGATGTAACTCTGAATGTGGACAAGGGAGATCCATTAGATGTAGTGTATCTGGACTTTCAGAAAGCTTCTGATAAAGTCTCACATAGGAGGTTAGTCAGCAAAATTAGGGTGCATGGTATTGGGGGCAAAGTACTAACTTGGATTGAAAGTTGGTTGGCTGATAGGAAACAAAGAGGAGTGATAAACGGCTCCATTTCAGAATGGCAGGCAGTGACCAGTGGGGTACCGCAGGGATCAGTACTGGGACTGCAGCTTTTTATAATATATGTTAATGATATAGAAGATGGTATTAGCAATAACATTAGCAAATTTGCTGATGATACTAAGTTGGGTGGCATGGTGAAATGTGATGAGGATGGTAGGAGATTACAGGGTGACCTGGACAAGTTAGGTGAGTGGTCAGATGCATGGCAGATGCAGTTTAATGTGGATAAATGTATGGTTATCCACTTTGGTGGCAAGGACAGGAAGGCAGATTACTACCTAAATGGAATCAATTTAGGTAAAGGGGCAGTTCAAAGAGATCTGGGTATTCTTGTACACCAGTCAATGAAGGTAAGCATGCAGGTACAGCAGGTAGTGAAGAAGGCTAATAGCATACTGGTCTTCATAACAAGAGGGATTGACTATAGAAGCAAAGAGGTTCTTCTGCAGCTGTACTGGGCCCTGGTGAGACCATACCTGGAGTACTGTGTGCAGTTCTGGTCTCCAAATTTGAGGAAAGACATTCTGGCTATTGAGGGAGTGCAACATAGGTTCACGAGGTCAATTCCTGGAATGACGGGACTACCTTACACTGAAAGACTGGAGCGACTGGGCTTGTATACCCTTGAGTTTAGCAGACTGAGAGGGTATCTGATTGAGACATATAAGATTATTAAAGGATTGGACACTCTGGATGCAGGAAACATGTTTCCGCTGATGGGTGAGTGCCGAACCAGAGGACACAGCTTAAAAATACGGGGTAGACCATTTAGGACAGAGATGAGGAGAAACTTCTTCACCCAGAGAGTGGTGGCTATGTGGAATGCTGAGTCCCAGAGGGCAGTGGAGGCCCAGTCTCTGGATTCATTTAAGAAAGAGTTGGATAGAGCTCTCAAGGATAGTGGAATCAAGGGTAATGGAGACAAGGCAGGAACAGGATACTGATTAAGGATGATCAGCCATGATCATATTGAATGGTGGTGCAGGCTCGAAGGGCAGAATGGCCTACTCCTGCACCTATTATCTATAAGATGAGTGGCACAGCAAAGTGTGCAGAGGACTGTGAAACTTTGCAAAGGAACATAGATACTTTAAGTGAATAGGCAAAGGTCTAAGAAGATGGAATACAATGTGATATCATCCATTTTGTAGAAGCAATAGTAGCAAGGACTATTACTTGAATGGTAAAAAGTTGCAGCACACTACTGTGCAAAGGGATATGTGTGTCACAGAAGGTTGGTCTGCAGGTACAAGTAATTAGGAAGGCAAAGTGAATTTTGTCCTTCATTGCTAAAGGGATTGAGTTTAAAAGCAGGGAGGTTATGTTGCAGCTGTACAGGGTGCTGGTGAGGCCATACCTGGAGTACTGTGTGCAGTTTTGATCTCCTTGCTCGAGAATGGGTGTACTGGCACTAGAGGGGATGCAGAGGAGGTTCGTTAGGTTGATTCCAGAGTTGAGGGGGTTGGCTTGTGAGGAGAGGCTGAGTAGACTGGGATTATTTTTCATTGGAATTTAGAAGAATGAGAGGGGATCTTATGGAAACATATAAAATTTTGAAGGGAATAGATAAAAATAGAAGTCGAGTTGATGTTTCCACTGGCAGGTGAAACTAGGACAAGAGTGCATAGCCTCAAAATAGGGGGAGCAGATTTAAGACTGAATTGAGAAGAAACTTCTTCAGCCAGAGGGTTGTGAATCTATGGAATTCCCTGCCCATTGAAGTGGTTGACGCTACTTCAGTAAATATTTTTTAAGCTAAGATAGATTTTTTTTGGTCAGTGAAGGAATTAAGGGTTTTGGTCAGAGGGCGGGAAAGTGGAGCCGGGTCCATGAAAAGATCAGCCATGACCTTATTGAATGGTAGATCAGGCTCGAAGGGCCAAATGGCCTCTTCCTGCTCCTAGTTTTTATGTTTTTATGTAAATTTGTGAGACATTAAATTGAGTGGAAAGGCAAACTGTGCAGAGGATGTGGAGGGTTTGCTGAGAGACTTAGATAGGTTAAGTGATTGGGCAACGGTTTTCCAGAAGGAGTATAGTGTTACTAAATGTGAGGTTATCATTTTGGAAGTAAAAATAATAGATCAGAGTATTATTTAAATGGGGAAAGATTATGCAGAGGGACTTAAGAGTGCTCGGATGTGAATTGCTAAATGAATTGAATTGAATTGATTTGCAGGTATAACAGGTATCAGGAAGGCAAACGGAATATTGACTTTCATTGCTAGAGGGATTGAATTTAACAGGGAGGTTCTGCTGCAATTGTACAAGGTTTTGGTGAGGCCACACCTGGAGTTCAGTTCTGGTCTCCTTACTAGAGGAAGGATAGACTGGCTTTGGAGGTGGTGCAGAGGAGGTTCACCAGGTTGATTCCAGAGATGAGGGGGCTACCCTATAAGGAAGGGTTGAGTCACCTGGGACTGTACTCGCTAGAATTTAGAAGAATGAGACAAGGTCTTATAGAAGCATATAAAATTATGAAAGGGATTGATAAGATGGAGGAAAGAAAGTTGTTTCTGCTGGTAGGTGAGACTAGAACTAGGAGTCATGGCCTCAAGATTAGGAGAATAGATTTAGGACAGAGATGAGGAGGAACTGCTTTTCTCAGAGAGAGGTGAATTCCCTGCCCAAGGAAGTAATAGAGGCAGCTTCATTAAAAATGATCAAGCTACAATTGGATGGGTTTTTGCATGGTAGGGGAATTAAGGGTCACGGGATAATGCAGGTAGGAGTGGCGGAGATGACGGATAGATCAGGCATGATCTTAATGAATGGCGGAATAGGTTTGACGGGCCAAGTGGCCTATTCCTGCTTCTATTAGTATATTGTGTAATGAAGAATAGAAAAATAAGGTATAGAGCAAAGATATAATTCCACAAAGGATGTGGGAACATACAAACTAAGGGCTATGTGTGCATAATTTGCTGTTGGTGGCAGGGAAAGGTTGAGAAAGTGGTTAAAAGGGCAATCAGGACCTGGGCTTTATATAAGGAGACATAGAGCACAATTTTTCAAATGATGGGGTTTTCCACTCAACCACAAACAATTGATGGGGTGCAGTTCCTTATCGATTCTGGCAAAATACAAGATTGATTGTTAATATCATTTATTTTAGAGTTTAGGTTTAAATAATGTCTTTTGGAGATTGGTCTATTTGTTGTGGGGGGCTAAAAATTACATAGGTCAGTCTTTCTGGAAACTGTATGTGGCTTCTGGAGTATTTATGGAAGATTGTTTATATCCTGGGGTTTTATAACAGGAGCGGAAAAATGTTGAAAGGCATTAGCTTACTTTTGATTTTAGCTTTAAAAAATGCTGAGACTGGAAAGATATAGACAGTTCAAAGGAGACCTGATCAAAGTTAGATGTGAGTACAGTTTCTCACAGCAAAAAGGAAATTGATCTGAACAGTTAAGGAAAGAGTTTAAGCTATTGAAACCTCCAGACCAGGAGTGTTTTGACAGAAACCTGCTTTGGTTATTCATAGCGGAGGAAGTTTAATATCTCAGTTGTGAGTGTTGGAAAGGAAAAGATTTTGCAGCTCACATAGGGAGGAAGTGTGATGGCCTAGTGGTGTTGTCACTGTGCCTCTAATCCAGGTAATGTTCAAGGGACCAGGGTTCGCATCATAGAGTTTGAACTTTTAGGGGAAAAACAATCTGGGATTAAGACTGTAATGATGAGCATGAAAATGTTGCCAATTATCAAGAAACACCCACCTGGTTCACTAATCTCCTTTCGGGAAGGAAGACAGCCAGCTTTACCTAGTCTAGCCAACATGTGACTCCAGATCCACAGACTCTTAACTGCCCTCTGGGCAAAATTAGGGACAGGCAAGAAATGCTGGCCTGAGATGTCCACATCTGTGAATAATTTCTTTAAAAAGCTAGAATTGAGAGGAAACAGTTGAGTCAAATATAGATTTAATAGAGAAGAGAATTTCTGTGGATTGTCATTAACTGAAAGCAACGGTATTGGGGAATAGATGGAATTCCTTGTTACTCTGTATTTTGAAATTCTTCATAATATTTTTGGATAGATTTAGTTAAATTATTTTATATTGTTTTCTTTTATAAAATGAACTCTGTCTTATTGTTAAAACCACATCTGCAAGTATATCTGTGCATGTTTCAGTAAAAGGCAGACATAATAAATTAAGAGAGAAGAAAAGAAATATTTCAAAGCAGATCTCATTCTGGGATCTGACTTCCCCAGACTCTGTGACTTGTGCTACATCAGCTGGGATCATAATAGTCTCCACATAGTCTTATTTGCCTGAGATTAATACTTTTTCCCCAGAAGAAGAAAACCCACCTTAGATAGCTATGTCAAATTACTCGGCAGCTATCTAGTTTCAGCAGCACCAGGTTTGACCGTCGTCATTCCAGGGACTACAGAGGAGGTTATAGGTCCAGGTATTGCATGGCCTGGTTGACAGGCCCCAGCAATGGGTTCATAAATTGTGCAGAAGCACACGCCAGATGCAGCACCAGGCATACTTATAAAAATGAGGAGTTAACCTGATGAAGCCACAACTCAGCCGACTTACATGCCAAGCAGCATAAGCATCAAGTGTTGGACAGAACAAAGAGATCCCACAACCTATGGAACAGATCTAAACTCTGCAGTCCTGCCATATCTAGTCATGAATTGTGGTATAAATTAAACAACTTACCGGAGTAGGATTATAAAGATATCCCCATCCCCAATGATAGGGGAGCCCAGCACAGCAGTGAAAATCTTAAGATTGAAGCACTTACTACAGTTGATAATCAGAAATATTGAATGGGTGATCAATGCTAGCCTCCTCTGGAGGTCCCTAGCATTACAAATGCCTGTATTCAGCCAATTTGATTCACTCCACATACTATCAATAAATGGGTAGAGGTATGGAATACTGCAAAGGTTATGGTACCTGACAACATTCCTTCAATCGTTCTGATGGCTTCTGTGTCAGAATTTGGCACACCCTTAGCCAAGCTATTCCAGTACACTACAAAACTGGCATCTATCTGATAATGCAGAAAATTGCCCAGGTATGTGCTGTACATGAAAAGTATGACAAATCAACCTGGCCAGTTACTGCACCCTCAGTCTACTCTTGATCATATGTAAAGTGGTGTCGTCATGGTGTCATCAACAGTGCTACCAAACAGCAACTGCTCAGTAATAATTTCCTTATTTACATGTGGTTTAAGTTCTCTAGGGCCAATCAGTTCCTGATCTCATTACAGCCTTGATTCAAATATAGGTAAAAGAGCTCAAATCCAAAGGTAAGATACGAGTGACTACCTTGACATCAAGGTTGTCTTTGACTGAGTGTGGCATTAAGGAGCTCTTGCAAAACTGGAATCAATGGCTACTGGGGAAACTGTCTGCTGTTTGGACTTATACCAAGCACAGTATTGCTTGTGACTTCTAGAGGTCAATTATCTCAGCTCCAGGGCATAACTGCAAGACTTCCTCATGTTAATGATCTAGGTCCACCCATCTTCAGCTGCTTCAATAATGACCTTCCCTTCATTATAATGTAAAAAGTGGGGATATTCACTGATGTTTGTAAATTGTTCAGTCCCATTCACAACTCCTTAGATACTGAAGCAAACCATGCTCAAATGCAATAAGAGCTGAACAATATCCAGGTTTGAGCTGAGACATTTTAAGTAACATTGCCTTCACAATAGTGTCAGACAACAACTGTATCCAACGAGAAAGAATTTAATCATTACCCCTTGACATTTAGTGGCATCACAGTTGCCATATTCCCTAGTATCCAACATCTTGGGGGCTATCATTGTCCAGAAATTGAATTGGACAGTTATTTAATATAGTAGCTACAAGAACAGGTCAGAAGCTAGGAATTCTGTGGCAAGTAACTAACTCCCTAAAGCCTGTCCTCTGGTTATAAGGCACAAGTCAGGAGTATGATGGAATACTCCCCACTTGCCTAGATATGTGCAGCTCCCACAACACTCTTACTTGACACCATCCAAAACAAAGCAACCCACTTGATTGGTATAACACCCACAATGGAGACCATGACATAAGACCATGCCAGCCTGATCCAACATTGCCATCAAAATCATGTAGAAATATCCTTCCAGGCCTGCCATAGTTGGATGACCTCTAACATGAGGGAGACATATTGAGGGCAGCCACCTTAGTGGCTTTTCAATACAGACACCATTCTGACCAGACCTCTGATTTGTGAATATTGAAATAAAAAAAGCTGACAGGATTAGGTACATTAATTGATCACAATAAACCTCAGTGTCAGCAGGCTACCTGACACATACATAGATACCCCAGAAATACAGAAAGCATGCTGGGGTGAGGGTACAAAAGGCAAGATGTTATGATGAACATTTATAAAACATTAGTTCATCCTCAGCTGGAGTACTGAGCTGAATTTTATGTTCGGGAACGTAGAATACGGCCAATATATAAAATCTGGCCTGAGGCCATTTCCGGTTTAGGGTTTGCAATCATTATATGACTATTAGTCAACAAGTTATGATTTGGACATGCCCAGCTACGAAAATTATTTTGATTTGAAGGCATCTGCACTTCAACACGTTAGCTGTCTCCATGAACCATGGATGTGCAAAGTCTATTCCAGCCCTAGTCCATCTGATGTGGATGCCTGGTATAGGGAATCTCAACTCTTCAATCAGACCCCCTGCACCATTTTGGCTAAGCGGGAGACACTCTATGAAATTTCAGACGATAACCTATTTCCCATCTTCAAAATACACAACATTTTCTATTTTTTTGAATTTAGCCCTGTCAGCTATGCTTTCTTCAGACCTATTATTGTTGCCTGGAAGTAGTTTATTTCTTCAAAATGTGTAGTTGATCCACTTCATCTTCTATAGATTTTTTTTTAAGACTCCATAATTATATCATATTAAGA
This sequence comes from Chiloscyllium plagiosum, assembly GCF_037043375.1. Lineage (NCBI taxonomy): Eukaryota > Metazoa > Chordata > Chondrichthyes > Orectolobiformes > Hemiscylliidae > Chiloscyllium > Chiloscyllium plagiosum. Next base: position 90,340,027 of record NW_028270141.1, on the reverse strand, counting down.
TGTTTAGCTTGTGCATATTAAACTTGGTGATAATTGCATCTACTTGTAATCATGGCTGGTATTTGCATTCCATAATGTTACTCAAGGAGAAAAATGTCTTATTTTCAAATGTCTTTTCCTCCTCTGAAATGTTTCCATAATTTATTAGCTTAGTTACAAATTACAAATGAAGTGGAAAAACTTGATGAGGTACCTCATAAAATAATCTTCACTCATCTGCTTCTGTTTTTAACCCCTTGCATGAGTTTCTAAAAATAGCAAAATAATAATGTTAGATTATTTTTCGGGAAAGCAATACAAAAGAATATTGAAGTATCATAGATATTTTGCATTTCAGATGTTGTTTGGTGGCTAGAAAATGACATCGCTGATTTAAGTAATGAAAATTATATCACTGTTAGATTCAAAGGACCAAATCTGAAAGAGTCCTATGGCAATAGAATTGATCTTTCACTGAAAGAATTGCCTATTCTAATGGAAAGCAATCTGAAATGATGTTTAAAATAATTGTTCTAAATTAAATGTGGAAATAAATGTATTGTATAATTTTGAAAAATATATGGCATAATATTACACTGTAAAACTGAATCCATATGTTCCTTTTCTCCTGTTTGATTGCCTCCAGACATTCTAACCTGATAGCTTTAAGTTTTCTGTGCAGAGGGATATAGGCCAGGAACAGGCAGGTAGGCCTAGTTTAGTTTGGGATTATGTTCTGCATGGACTGGTTGGACCAAGGAGTCTGTTTCCATGCTGTACCACTCTATGACAAAGGCAGTAGAAGCATGAGAATACTGCGACTTGCAAGTTCCAGCCACACACCATCTGACTTAGAAATATATCATTGTTCCTTCTGGTTAAAAATACTGGAACTTCCTCCAAAACAGCACACTAGCTGCTCCTGTACACCTAGGACTACAACAACGTAAAAAGGCAGCTCACCACCTACTTCTCAAGGGCAAATAGGTATGGGAAATAGCTAGTGATGTTCACATCCAGTCATTGAATAGGAAAATATCTGTAATTACCCATGCTCACATTCAATGACTTAATGTTCTACATTAAAGGCAACACTCTATTCACATTTTATTCACAAAAAAAAAACCCACTTCAGGATACTTATTGACAGATCAAAACATCTTGACACTTCTTAAAAGGTTGTCATTTATTGAAACCCATTGACAGATCTTGACAAATTACATAGTTTCAAGGGGTCTGTGCATCATTTATGCATTTTCTTCTCCGGACTTAACAATTGAAAAGGGCAATTGAAAAGGGTGGTCTCCATTAACCCTCAAAGGTTAATGGAGACCACCGACAAAGGATCCATAGCCCCAAACTCTGAAAGGTGTTTGATCACCACTTTAAAGTGTCCTGGGGCCATATCGATGGAGGTAGCTCTGTCTGTTTCTTGTGTTATAGGCCTGTTCAGTACAAGACAAACAGTTTCAATTTCTTGTCCCTTTCTTAATACCTCAGTTCTTCAAAGAGATGTACCCAGGCTATCCAAAAGAATACACTGAGAGTAGGCCTGCTATTACCTGGTCATGTCTCTGCACTTCAACTTCTAGAACCGAGGGCAGCAGAATGAGATTGCAGCTGGTCAGTTGAATAGTCAGCTGACTCCAGGAACCAGACATGTGTAAACTATGACCAGCTCCTGATTCTACCCCATAAAACAGGTGGGGCTTGTGATTCCCAGCAACTTCTGACATTTTCATCATCGTGGAGAATGCTTTTTGTCCTGATATAAATTTAGGACCAAACACCAGGGAGAGTGGGGGTAACTAGCTAACTATTGACCCTGTTGATAAGGAACTTCATCAATAATGATCAGATAATGAGGGACAGATTCTGAAGGAAGGAGCAAAAGCTCATCCCTCATGCTTAGCTATAATGCATACAGTTACTACAATGTAAATAAAAGATTACTTTAGAAATTCCACAAATGTTAGCCATGTCTCTTTCATTCAGTAGTACACCATAAACATTCTTATAAGACACAACATCAAAAAATCATTATGCTGTTTCCTAGGCCTGCTCCTATCTCTCTCTCCATTGTGTGATAAAGGATGTTGAATTTCAAAAGAAACAGAAAATAAAGAATTAGCTGTAAAAAAAAGCTATTCCAGTGCATGCAAGGTATTTATTCTGAACCCGTCTTACATTTCATCCAATGAAAATACTGAATAATTTGTTTTATGATTCGTCACTGTAAACACAAATCGTTTGCCTTACATTTCTCGAAACTACCATTTGATGGAAATACATGACTATGGATAGGGCTGATTTGTGAATCCTGCAAAACCCACTGTAACAGAAATATTGAAATTCAGTGGCAAAGTTTCATCTTCATTGCCTGCCTGATATCCTGGTGAAATATATCATTTTCTCACAATAGAATTTGTTTGCTTTTCACCCCATTGACTTCAATGGATGGGTTCTAAAACAAACAGGCAAGTCTCACTCCACTAGATTACCAATCAGACAGTAAAGATGAGAATTCCCTTCAGTGTCGATCACTCAGCTATATTACTGTACTCTGCCTTTAATATTCCTCAGGCTAAATCTGAGCTGGTTAAATAGCCAAAGTTATATTATCCATAAAAGTAATGGAGCTATACTTAATGTTCTTCACTTTCTATCTTTTCTTTCCAATTGGAAAGAGGATATTTTCAGATATCTGTCCTTGACAGTCTGTAACTATCTTCTGGATGATGTCCACCTGCAGCCTGTGTCATGAGTCCAGCCAAATTACCTGGTCTGTCTTTGGGAAAACATCTGATTTTCATTTGTAACTGACTTTAATGGCAAACCACACATGCCAACTAGGGAATCATTGATGCAACGTCACATCTTATCAAAAAGTAACACAGCATGTCGTTTCAATTTGTTACATATGGCATATACTAAAAAAAGTTCTGATATTCACAGGAATGTGGGCGGGAATGGGTTAATGGGAGTTGAAATCTGTGGGAGCGTGTGGGTGGCACGGTGGCACAGTGGTTAGCACTGCTGCCTCACAGCGCCAGAGACCCGGGTTCAATTCCCGCCTCAGGCGACTGACTGTGTGGAGTTTGCACATTCTCCCCGTGTCTGCGTGGGTATCCTCCGGGTGCTCCGGTTTCCTCCCACAGTCCAAAGATGTGCAGGTCAGGTGAATTGGCCATGCTAAATTGCCCGTAGTGTTATGTACGGGGTAAATGTAGGGGTATGGGTGGGTTACGCTTCGGCGGGTCGGTGTGGACTTGTTGGGCCGAAGGGCCTGTTTCCACACTGTAATGTAATCTAATCTTGGAGAGGGATATGTCAGAGATTTATTGACTGAAAATCCTGAAAGAAGTTTACCTAGCAGTGTCATCAAGCTGAACAGCAGAGTGCCTTTTTTTATTTTGGACACTGCTTCCCATTCACAAACAACTAGACTGAAATGTTTCATTTTAGCTATCTGTCTGTCTGTCAGGTAGGTAGGTAGGTCAGTAGGACCAGGGCACGTTCCGCTGCATTGAAGAGAGAGGAATGGAAAGACTGCAGATCAGACATTTCTTGCAGGGTGTCAGAGAGTTTGTGGTGTAGTCTATGGGAGTGGGAAGGAAATCAGGTTTATTTGGTGAGGAAGTGTTTGGGGAACATACTCTTGGCCTGCAGTGTCATTCAACCTGGACCTTTCACCTTCACTCAGCTGGTGGGTTTCCCAAGGCCAGCCAGAATTATACCTGAAATATTAATAAACCTGAGACATATAGCTCCAATAAAGTATTGAAATAAGGTAAATGCTTGGTTTTGAATCAGATTTTCTCACTAGGAGTCACAGAGTCATATAACACAGAAACAGACTCTTCGGCGTAATTTGTCCATGCCAAACAAGTTTCCCAAACTAAAATAGTCCTACTGCATTTGGCCTATATTCCCCGAAACCTTTCCTCTTCATGTACCTGTCCAAATGTCACATGTTGAAATCCTTTCACCTACTCATTGGTTTTAGATTGTCATGCCACTCTGTAATGTGAATGCTCCTTTTCCTTCCCTGTTCTGCATCATTTTAAATACATGTATTTCATAATCAGATTGACAAATCAACTGTCTGCCCCAGTCCCCAATCTTTTAGGAAGCATTTGGAGGCTATTTGGGATCCTCATTTATTTAATCTCATTATTTTCAAACTCCACAAAACATTATTGAGTAAGTTAAGACTTGCCCCAATTTTAACTATTGTTTTCCTGCATGTGATAGCTTACAGTGGTGAAATAACATGTAACAATCTATATGGCAACCATTGTCATAGGAACATTGCCAACTGGCTTAAACACAGAAAATGCTGGAGAAACTCAGCAGGTCTTGCAGCATTTGTGGAGAGTGAAACAGAGTTAACATGTAGAGTCCAGTATAACTTTTTCTGGACTGAAATGACTTAGGAGACTTTTTTTGTACACTTTTGACAGAGGTGGAGGCTGATGAAGGAACAGATAGTGTAGCAGCAAAAGATGAGGGCTTTTTAAAGGTTGTGAAAGAAAAATATTTAAATTGGGTGTAAAGTGAAGAGTAAAAGGGAGAAAGTGGGTCATCTAAACTGAGAGCAAAGTAAACAAGACACAAGCAAGACAGCTGGTGGGGCCTGGGGAGGTTAGGGGTGGTGAAATGTAAGAAACAAATGGAGAAAAATGAATAAATACAGGCAGGCTCTGAAGATGTGGAAAAACATTTTGTGTCCTAGTGCATAAGTGGAAAATGAGATATGTTCCTTGAGCTTGTGTTGTACTTTGTTGGAACATTGCAGCAGGTCCAGGAATGAAATATCAGCATCATAGCAAAGTGGTTTATTGAAATTGAAAACAACTGGGGGGTCAGGGTCATTCCTACATACAGAATGAAGATGTTCCGCAAACTGTTCACCCAGTCTGCGGTTGGCCTCGTCAATGTAAAAGGGATTGCATACTGAGCACTAGGTGCAGTTGACTAGATTGAAAGAAGCCCAGGTAAGACATTGCTTGACCAGATGGGTCCTTGGAAAGTGAGGAGGTGAATGGACAAGTGTTATACATTCTTTAATGGCATGGGAAGGCACTGAGAGGGAGTGGGTAAGTGCTAGGAGCGATAGAGGAGTGGAGCAGGGTGTCACTGAGGGAACAATCCCTGCAGAATGCTGCCAATGGACAGGAGGGGAAGTTATGTTCAATGGTGGCATGCTGCTGGAAGTGGCAGAAATGGTGGAGGAAAACTATTTGGCTCCAGTGTTCAACATAACAGTCATAGTTTTCAAAGAGAAAAGCAAACAGAATTGAAAGTATTTGCAACTGTATTTTTGTTTTTAAATTGGATTTGTGTGAATGCATAAGGCTCCATTTCACTTTGGAATACATATTTGGTCTTATAAGAGACAGTCTCAGTGTTCAGTATTTTTACTCATCATTGTAATTCAAAGGCCACTAATGGAAGTGCAATAGTGTGCGGAAATAGAGTAATGACAAGATCAGGCACAACCATACTTCCCTGAACAATGGTCACTGATATTAATGCATGGCCAAAAGCAGATACCATCTTCATGAAAGACGATGAGAAAGAAGTGGCAATAGTGCTGGAGAAATTCAGCAGGTCTAGCAGTATTCGCAGAAGGAGAAACAGAGTGATGAGATTAGATTTCCTACAGCATGGAAACTGGCCCTTCGGCCCAACAAGAGCAACCCACCCAGACGTATTCCCCTACATTTACTCCTGACTAATGTACTTAATACTATGGGCAATTTAGCATGGCCAATTCACCTAACCTGCACATCTTTTGGATTGTGGGAGGAAACCAGAGCACCCGGAGGAAACCCACACAGACACGGGGAGAATGTGCAAACTCCGCACAGACAGTTGCCTGAGGTGGGAATTGAACCCGGGTCCCTGATGCAGAGGCAGCTCTGCTAACCATTGAGCCACCGTGCCATGGTAAGAAATGTTTTGAGTTCAGTATGACTTCCTTTAGAAATAACACATTGAAGTTTTTATTATTTCCAATCCAGACTAATTAAACCTGGTTAAGACTTCAGCGCAGGACTGAGGGAATATGGTTTTGTGAGAACTGTTGTCCTTCAGATTAGATATTAAACTGAGGTACAATATTACTTCTTCGGAGTGTAGCTTTGAGCCCAGTCAGTGTTCTGGCCAGTATCATAAAGAACAGGCTCCCTGAACACACTTTTCACTGCTATTTAGAGAATCTTGCCACAAACTCATTCCTTATTTTCTCCATAAAGCAGCAGCGTATATATTTCAAAAGTTATTTATGGCTGTGAGGCACTGAGAGGGGCTGGAACTCCTCTTCTTTCCTAAAGGTGCTGTGGGACTTTGGCATTTCAATCCCAGCCAAAATGTTCCCTTAGGATTGCACTTCCATCATACCCTGGATTAAGGATTCAAACCTGAGGATGTGATATCAAGGTAGCTCTTCCTTTGTTGTTGATTAGATTAGTATCTTATTATTCAGCCCAGGCTAAATGCCCACTCCAATACAAATTCAGCAGTAATAACATACAGTCTTAATAAGTTGATAAACTGAATCATAGTATGTCTTCTTAATTAACTTGTAAATCTGCATGGGGGACTACAAAAAATTGCTTTTGTACCTTACACTCAATCACGTGATACTATTATTCTTTAACGATAATGTCCCAATAATCTTTCAATATTCAGTTCATGTCAATGTAGTTTACCTTCAACTACCATTAGCATTCTTAAATTTACTCCTACTGTGCTTTCATTGCCATGCTTTTCTGGATTGTAAAAAGGAACTATATAGATATAATTTAATTGAGAACTTCAGATGATGCTCGTAATCACTCAGAATTTGCTTTTATTGCTTTTGATGTCATCTGGAGCTCTTGATTAAGTTGAAAGCTTATTACTTGCTTCTCATCATCTATAATTTCCTTTCTACCACTTGTGAGGAAAGCGATTAGTGGAAATAAAGATATGTTTTCCTAGCATGACATCAAACTGACAAGGTTTCAGATGAGAAAATAGCAAGAATACCCTTTAACTTTTTCTGATTTGCAATATTTTTGATGCAATTCCGCCACTGGCAGTGTAAAAGAGATAAGCTTAATGGTAAGAAATTGCATTAAATGTTGTCAATCTTTGTCAATTTTCAGATATCTGGTCTTCATTTGGCTGAAAACATCTTTGGAGTCAGTTTTCAGCTGATCGCAAGTCAACCTTTTTATTGCAGGTCTTACCTTCAAAAGGCATAGTGAAAAGGTAAGTAAAAATATATTTTAAGTAAACATATAGAATAGGATTCATTAAAAATAATGTCACAGTTTACCAGCAATAAAGTGGTGAAATCAATCTTAGTAAGATTGCTATAAGGAAGCTTTGAGTATATCAGCTCCTCTCAAACAGAAGGTAGAGATATTTGAAGGAAATATTAGACTATTTCTGTGTACTTTTGGAAGTCAATTAGATAAGCATAACATAAATAAAGATACCATAACTGAGTAATTATTTAGAACATATTAAAATTGATAGAATAGATGGTGTGTCACAGCTGGAGCATTGAGGGACCCCGTCGATAAGCGTTTTATCCAGGGTAAACACAGCTGCAGCAATCGTTTAACATTTGAACAGTTTCACAATTTGGAGGCTGAACTATGGACATTACAACACATCATGAACTGGATTCTTTGGACCAAGATACAGTCATACCTTATAAAATAGGATCTTCTGATTTGGTCAGTGTTCAGAGAGTGTAAATTCCAGTGAAACTAGAAAGAGAACTCATGGAAACACAGGGTCTGCAGCCTTTCCAATTGTTAATTAAAACAATTAAGTCTTTTTCGCCTTGTTTGGATGAAATGGCGGCAGCAAAGCGATGAACTAACAGAAAGCAATTCAAGTGGAGAAGCAAAAGCGATTGCAATTCTGGTTGAGAAGGTACAGTCTTGGAGTCATAGAGATGAACAGCAGGGAAACAGACCCTTCGGTCTAACCTGTCCATGCAGACCAGATATCCCAATCCAATCTAGTCCCACCTACCAGCACCCAGCCCATATCCCTCCAAACCCTTCCTATTAATATACCCATCCAAAATCTTCTTAAATGTTGCAATTGTACCAGCCTCCACCACATCCTCTGGCAGCTCATTCCATACACGTACCATTCTCTGTGTGAAAGAGTTGCCCCCTAGGTCTGTTTTATATCTTTCCCCTCTCACCCTAAACCTATGCCCTCTAGTTCTGGATTCCCTGACCCCTGGGAAAAAACTTTGCCTATTTACCTTATCCATGCCCCTCACAATTTTGTAAACCTCTATAAGGCGTCAGCCTTCGACGCTGGAGGGAAAACAGCCCCAGCCTGTTCAGCCTCTCCCTCTAGCTCAAATCCTCCAACCCTGGCCACATCCTTGTAAATCTTTTCTGAACCCTTTCAAGTTTCGCAACATCTTTCCGATAGGAAGGAGATCAAAATTGCACGCAATATTCCAATAGTGGCCGAACCAATGTCCTGTACAGCTGCAACATGACCTCCCAACTCCTGTACTCAATACTCTGACCAGTAAAGGAAAGCATACCAAACACCTTCTTCACTATCCTATCTAACTGCGACTCCACTTTCAAGGATCAATGAACCTGCACTCTAAGGTCTCTTTGTTCAGCAACACTCCCTAGGACCTTACCATTAAGTGTATAAGTCCTGCCAAGATTTGCTTTCCCAAAATGCAGCACCTCGCATTTATCTGAAGTAAACTCCTTCTGCCACTTCTCAGCCCATTGGCCCATCTAGCCAAGATCCTGTTTTAATCTGAAGTAACCCTCTTCGCTGTCCACTACACCTCCAATTTTGGTGTCATCTGCAAACTTACTAACTGTACCTCTTATGCTCGCATCCAAATCATTTATGTAAATGACAAAAAGTAGAGGACCCAGCACCGATCCTTGTGGCACTCCACTGGTCACACGCCTCCAGTCTGAAAAACAACCCTCCACCACCACCCTCTGTCTTCTACCTTTGAGCCAGTTCTGTATCCAAATGGCTAGTTCTCCCTGTATTCTGTGAGATCTAACCTTGCTAATCAGTCTCCCATGGAGAACCTTGATCCTCTTTGTTATTTCTTCAAAAACTCAATCAAGTTTGTGAGACATGATTTCCCAATCTCAAAACCATGTTGACTATCCATAATCAGTCCTTGCCTTTCCAAGTACATATACATACTGTCCCTCAGCATTCCCTCCAACAACTTGCCCACCATGACATTGTTCTCTGTTGCAAACAATATGAATCCAGACAGTGATGTTACCCCTGTAATACCAGGGTTCAGGGCATGTGCTTAGAGCTGGAAATGAACTTAGATTAGGCAGGGGAGGATCTAGTTGTTGTGGTCTATGCAGGTACTAACAACATTGGCAGGACAAAGTTGGTGTTTCTGCATAATGAGTATGAAGACAGAGGCACCAAATTAAAAGGCGGAACTTCTAAGGTCATAGTCTTTGGATCATTACCTGGATCTTGTACAAAATGGCATAGGACAAATCAGACGAGAGAGATGAATACATGGCTCAAAGAAGTAGGTTCTAGTCCCAAGAAAGGATCACTCGTCCTGATATGTTAACTCTGATTTCTCGCCCCAGATACTGCCAGACCTGTTGAGCTTTTCTAGCAATTTCTGTTTTTGTTTCTTAATCTGTTTTTGTTTTTGATTTTTCTTTAGTACAGTCTTGTCTGTTGGGTACTGGCACCAGAATTAGGCAAAGTGGGATCTGAACCAGTGGGATGGCTTTCAGTTGAAGTGCAATGGAATCTGTTTCCCTGCAAGCCATGCAAATAAAGAAGTAGACTGGATTCTACACTAAATAATGAGAGCAAGTGATTAAATTTGGGAAGATGTGGTAAGTCAAAGTTTAGATACAAGAAACTGAAAGGTCTTGATAAGAAAACAAAGTTAAACAGATCATAAAAGAAGGGGGTGGAGTGTAAAGGTCTAAACATAATTCAACAGAAAAGTTTAAATTTACAAGAATAAATAAATAAACCTTAAGACTCTATAACTAAATGTGCATTACTTTTTGAACAAAATGGCTGACCCAAGAACACAAATAACAATAAATAAGTACAATCTGGCAGTCATTAACAGATATGTCTGCAAGATTACCTCAACCGATATTTTGTTTTATTCGGTTATGGAATGTGGGCATTGATGGCTGGGCCAACGTTTATTGCCCATCCCGAGATCCTTTGAGAAGGTGTTGGTGAGTTTCCTTCTTGAACCGTTGCAGACTATTTCATGAAGGTAGACCCATGGTGCCAGAAGGGAGGCAGCTCCAGGATACTGAATGTTGAACAGTTGGGAAAATTTAAGAGAGACAGGAAACTAGGAAAAAAGTGAGGGTTGGCTCTGTTAGTTATTGAGGAGAAAGTGAGGACTGCAGATGCTGGAGATCAGAGCTAAAAATGTGTTGCTGGAAAAGCGCAGCAGGTCAGGCAGCATCCAGGGAACAGGAGAATCGACGTAAGGGCTTATGCCTGACCTGCTGCGCTTTTCCAGCAACACATTTTCAGCTCTGTTAGTTATTGATTGTATTAGCACAAATGAAAGGAATGGCCTAAGTCAGGAATTAAAATGTGGGAATTATTTGGGAAGAGATGAGAAATTATAAAGGAAAGAAGTCGTTTATGTGAGTGGCGTACAGGCCCGTAACAGCAGCCACAAGATCATAAATGAAGTAATACTGGAAACTTATCAAAAAGACAAGGTAACAATCATGAGAGATTTTAATCTATAAAAAGATGGGAAAATTCAGATCAACAAAGGCAACCGTGGAGAGGAGTTCATAGAATATTTTCAGGGTAGTTTCTTAAAGCAGTGAATTATTCTTATATAGCAGCAACATAACAACATTTGAATTTTACATTCAGTTTGAGGGAGGAAGAACATGTCTTAAGACCAAACTTTAAAACCAAAATATGGGCAATTATGAGGCAGAAAAATAGAGCTGGCTAAAATGAATTGCCAACCTAGGTTATAGGTTAAGTCAATACAGACATCATGGCTATTAGATATTTCAGAATACACAGAACAAATGTAGAGGGGAACCTCAATTATCCAAACGAAATGGGCGGGCACTATTTCATTTGGATAACTGATTATTCGGTTAATTAATTTAATGCCTCTCCTCTGGGGCTCGGAGTTTTCTGAAGTTTCCTTTTTCCTTGCTCTGCCTGCCTTGTTCCCTCTCTCTGTCTCAGGGTTTGTTTCTGAGCAGACACACACTTGTGTGTAAGGGACTTGCAGCATTGCTCGCAAGCACTTGCTAATTCCGCTCCCCGTTCAGGAGGCTAGGCAGCAGCACATCACATGTGAGCCTCCGCCCCATCCGACCCCCAACCCCGTCCAATTCCATCTCCTGCCCGCTCCCTAAACCTGTGGAACCATGTCCCTGGTCCGCCCCTACCCCCACCCCTGCCCCCACCCACATTTCGCCCCTCCCGTCCACATCCCCCTCATCCGTCCCATCTGCTGCGCCCAATTGTGCCCATACCCCCGTGTCCTCCCTCCCTCCAGAGCAGCCAGACTGGACACCAACAGTAACACTGCTGCTGCCATGGGGGTGGGGGTGGGGGTGGGGGTGGGGGGTGGGGGTCTCCAAATACCATGCGCACACACACACATAACTTTTTACAGCAACTTTATGACAAGTTCCATCTTTGCTCTGTACAGGACAAAGATTATCTGGGGAAGGGGAGGGTGTTCAGGACACACACCTGTGTAGAATTCCAGGGAAAGTGTGGGGAGAGAGAGGAGGAGGGCAGGACATTAGTTATTTAGAGATGGTGCCTTGGCTGCCATCATTGCCAAGGATTGTTCTTGGCAGCAGTTCAGTAAGTGGAGTTCATTTTTAATCATTGTAAACAAAAGACATAATCAGTGTTGGCAACACCTCTTTGATGTAATGTTTCTATCGGGACCTTGCGATCTCATTCAGATAATCTGAAATTTGGATAATCGGGGTTCCTTTGTACTCCAAAAAGTAAGAAGAATTCCACCCATCATCCATGGTCAACTAGGAAATTTAAAGATAGCATCAAGCTTAAATTAAAAACATTTAATTGTGAAAAGACAAGTGGTGGATCAGAAAGTTGGACAGAATATAATGCAAAAAATGAATCAAAAGTTAGGAAGGAGAAAATAATTTAGAGCGCAAGTGCAACCTGGCCAGAAATATAAGCACAGTTAGTATGAGTTTCTGTAGATATTTTCAAATGAAAAGTGTTAACAAAGTGAGCATTGGTCTGATAGAAAGTAAGTCTGAAAATGGAAAGTAAAGAGATGATAGATGAATTTATCCTGTAAAGTGCCTCTATCTTCATGATAGAGGATACAATTAACTTCCTAGAAATAACGATAAATCAAGAATTGCCAGGGAGAGAGGGATTCTGGAAAATGACAGTCACCAACCTTGGGTGCCTCAGTGGTTAGCACTGCTGCCTCATAGTGCCAGGGACCGGAGTTTGATTTCACCCTCACGTGACTGTTCTTTTGGAATTTGCACATTGTCCCTGTGTTTGTGTGGGCTTCCTCCAGACACGCTAGTTTCCTCCGACAGTCCTAAAATGTGTGGGTCAGATAGATTGGCCATGGGACATGCAGGTTTACAGGGATAGGGAAGCAGGTAGATCTGAGTGGGATACTCTTCAGAGGGTCAGTGTGGACCTGATGGGCCCAATGGCCTCCTTCCACATTGTAGGAATTCTGTGAAGTTGTACTGAGAAAATTGTTGGAACAGCAGCTTACAGGTGCTTGTGCCCTAATAGATTTCATCCTCAGTCGTCAAATAAATAATTTGGACATGCTTCTCCTCAATTAGGTGATAGCAAAATGCAACTCATTTCTTCAAAAAGTGAGAGAGACTGAAAGAAGGAAACTACAGGCCAGTTGGCTTAACATCTGTCATCCCGAAAATGTTTGAAGTTTTTATTAAAGAAGTTATAGCAGGAAAATTTCATGAGATAAAATAATCAGGCAGAGTCAATTTGAATTTTTGGGAGATAAATCATGTTTAACCAATCTGAGGGAGTTATTTAAGGACGTAACATGTGTTATGCATAAAGGGTAAAAGGTGAATTTATTATACTTTGATTTTCAGAAGGCATTTGATAAGGCATCACATCAAAGTCATTGCAGAAAATAAAAGTTTATAATGTAGGTGGTAGCATATTCTCACCAATAGAAAATCAGTTGCCATTGGGAAGCAGAGACTAGGCATAAATGGGTCAATTCTGCTTGGAATATGTAACAATGGTGTGCCATTACTGATCATTGCTGAGATCTCAACTGACTTAAATAAAACAACTGAAGGCAATGCTTGTCAAATTTTCTGATGACACAAAGATATATGGGAAAATAAGTGGAGAAGAGGACATACAATGCTACAAAGAGGACATATATTGATAAGTTGTGTGAGAAGGTTAATATCTAAAGTATAATGTGAGAGAATATGAAATTGTCAATTTCTGCAAGAAGAATATAAAAAAAATGCTTACTATTTAAATTATGGCAGATAGCAGAGCTCTGAGAGAGCAACATGTTCCAGTGCCTGAATCACAAGAGGTTAGTGGGCATGTACAGCAAGTAATTAATAGAACGTATTCACTTATTACAAAGGGAAATTCCGTTCAAAAATAGGGAGGTCATGCTTCAGTTATACAGGGCACTGGCAAGTAATGTACACATTACTGGTCAGCTTATCCAGGGAAGGTTGTAAATGTATTGGAAACAGTTCTGAGAAGGATTGTCTTATGAAGAACGAATTAACACTCATGGCTTTTTGCACTCGATTTGGGAAAAGTAAGAGATTACTTGAGAAACCATATAAAATTCTCAGTTGTCCTGACAGAGTAAGTATGGCGAGGATGGTCTTCAGGGAGAAACTAGAACTATGGCTCCGTGTTTAAAAATCAAGGGTAGCCCAATTAAAACAGATATGTCAATCTTTTTACAGAGACAGTCTGAGATTTTCTTTTAATAACTTCTTGAAAGGACGGTTGCAGCAGTCTGTGAATATTTTTAGAGATGGACAAATTTCTGGTAAGCAAGGGGATAAAGTTTGGGCGGCACGGTGCTTAGCACTTGTGCCTCACAGTGCAGATACAAAGGCAGGAAACTTGCCATGGTTGTCAGCAAGCCTCCATCGAGTCAATGGAGATAGCCTTCAGTCAGGGGGTCCTGGCACAATCAGTCAAGGGCATTTTCCAATTCCAATCTAATGTCTAAGAAATTGCCAGTCAAACATGTGGAGTGTCAGTCAGGTTGCTCATCTACAGGATGAGGAGTTGAGTATTGACAGGCCACCATCCATCTTGACTCTTTCTGCCCTGTTGGGACTTGTATCTTCCCGGAATGAGAGAGAGGCAATTATTAATGGGAATGAAAGTGGGTGGAACAGCTGTTATTTCTGATGCAGGTGTGGATGTGCCCTGAGCAAGAGAGTAGGCAACACAGCGGGCATGTAGGTTTGGTGGTTTTGGGATGAGGGTGGGTGACAGCGAGTGAGGGAAGATTTGGTAAAGCATGATGCTTGGTGAGAGGTGGGTACAATGTCAGAAATAAAGTGAGAATGAGGTATCAGAGAGAAGATGGTGGCACTTACATTGGCAATGTAGAGAGGTGCTGTGCTTTCCCCCAAATGATTGAGACTGCTTTAACTCAGGTGGTAACCTTGGACCAGGCTGTCGTGGTTTAGTGCTTTGGGCTCCTCTGCTGGTCCTTGGGGAGGAGCAAGTCCCAAGTCTACATCATCCAATCCAACAAGAGCTTCAAATTCTCACTGATATCCACTGTCTGCCATATCCAGGGCAAATCTGCAGAACCATGCAGGGAAGCTCCATTCTGACAGTGCCTGCCTGGGTACACAATGATCTTTTAAAGATTGAGTGAGTGCAAGGAGTGCCAACAAATTCCATGATATCCACTGAGTGGCAAGTTGTTCTGGGAAAAGCATGTAGTAAGATGAGGGGCCCTAATCAGACATGAGGGATTCGTCAGCTAAGTAATGGCGTGAGTTCGGTAAGATACAGTGAGGAAACCCATTATGTCTTATGGTGGATGTCCTCAAGAAAAGTTGGCATAACTCAGTGACTTTGGCCTGAAACTTCATGTTTTTGGCTATTTTCTGATTTTTGCTCACCACACATTGAAAGTTGCTAAAGTAAAACTCCAGAAGAGATTGTTTTCAATGAAGAGGTTTGAGAGGAATACTCTTCTTTGGCCTGAGAGTCATATAAAATTGTAAAATTACATCTTTTGGTTAATATATAGCTTTTTCCTTTAATAAATTACTTTTTATTGCACCTTGGGTTTTGCCTAATGATGAAGACCTGCCTGAACTAAAATAGTCTAATGCATCACTTTTGAATCAAGGATAAATTGATTAATTAAGGTACGAATTGGATAATTAAACCAGTCAAAAATGTACACTTTGTAACAAAAAAAAGAAAATAGCATTGACAGATGCCTAGAAGCAGACTGCCCCCCCACCTGCCCTCTTGGTCACAAGAGATGCAAACACCAGCAAGATTCAACAAAGCAAATGAGATGGAAAGCCTACAGGGTAATGTAGGAACCAAAAAAAAATGCTGTCAATGCTACAAAGCATTGGAAATTAGAAGCAGTGGAAATATTTTGAAAATAACTGCGTGAAATCAATGACAAACACAAAAGAGTAAATCAGCATTACAATGAGAAAACAATAGACAAACTGAACCAAGTGCTTGTGAAATAGCTGAAGATAGTTTAGTCACATCCCAAGAAAGCAGCTCAGTAATAAATCAAGTATAATGCTGAAGGCAGAATGAACGAGATATGCAAGGAAGACATCAGGGCTGAGGAGTATGAAAGTGCAAGTGCATTCAGAATATTAGAACTTCAGGCAACAGAACTGATGACAGACTGTGAAAGAACTTTACTCAACAGGCTTTGAAGAAAGAACGTGAGCTGCTTGTATTCATGAGACATCCCATCTGATATTTATACTTGGGAGAAAAAAAGATAACCTTTTCTGTTTTTTTTCCCAAGTACCTTGCCCACATATTCTCTTCAGAACTTCTTCTCCATTGGTAGAAGATTTTGACACAATCTAGATCTAGTTCATGGATGGTGAGCACTTTCAGGTGACACATTCAAGTTGCTATCCTTCAGACTTGAGCATACAACGTAATGTCAGTGGGCTAATTGACTGAGGACAATATGAAAAACTGTGATCCATCCTGTTCTCTTTCAGCTTTCACAAAGGACATGCGCACTTTTGGAAAATCACTGGGAAATTGTCAACAGCATGGTTCTTCCTTCCCTATTTCGGTAGTGTATAAAACTAAAATCCTCCAACTCAATAAAAGCCATATAGGTTAGGACTGGCTTTCACAGACACTAGAAAAGCACCTACTGACATATGCACAAGAACAGTAGTTTGAAGTTGAAATAGATATCTGGATAGAAATACATGCTGCTGCCCAAAGACACAAAGGGTTGAATTTTACTGACCCCACTGGGCATATGTTAACTGGGGTGGGTTGTGCACATTAAATTTGTCAGATGGTTAGTCCAATGCTGACTCACTAATCCCCATTGGACGGTGGGTCAGTCATGCCTATCCTTGGGACTATATTAGGGAGTATGTTATCACTTAAGGGAGTGTCACTGCCCACTGCCATAAAATGATGGGCAGTACCAAGTGGTTGAGAATGAAAGGACATATTTTTTCTAACAATTTGAAAAGGCAGAAAGAAGGAGGCACATTTTGCAGAGTGTGCCCAATGCAAAATGAGGACAACACCTCCTAAGTTCTTGTTTCCCTTTTTTTCATACCTGGCCACCAAAAGCAATTCCCCAAAGCTGAAATGTCCTGCTCTAGGGTGCTGGATATCTTCCTGCTCTAGAAGTTTGGGACTTTCCTCGGACCATATGCCATTTTTGTGGAACTCCTTGCACAGCTGCCCAAGTATTTCCCACAACAGAGATTTGGCATTGCTGGGAATGCTGGAATTGCTAGCCAATCAAATCATCAAGCAATACTTGAGGGTGGGAGTTATCCATCCATTGAGGGATAGCAGTCCAACTCTCAATTTGTTTAGGCCAACCCCTGTGTGTTATCACCACAGGACAGGCTTTTCAAAATTAATTGACTTAATCAACTTTCTTTCCAGGGATGACAGCAGTAGTGACAAACTATTGCCCTATGCCCCATCTACCACCCCCTAGAAACCCTCCCACTCCTGCATCCCCAAATACAATGCCACGTCCATGTCACTAACGTGATTGCACAGTTTTCTATCATCTAGAGCAACTACCTAAACCAGGCGCTGGGCCCATTCCCCATGCTGATAGGAAACTAGTTCCTGTTTTAGAATCCTTTGAGCTAATCTGAGTGGTGTACTGGACTCAGAGCTCTATTTTGATTTTTCAGGCAGGAACCAAGTCAAGCAAACAGCTGCCATGAAAAAGGCTACAATTTTTTTTAAGTCCAAGTTAAGCCAGAAGGAGCAAGAGTGATGCTCCTCGTTCTACAAAATTACTAACAGCTGACTCACCTTTTTACGACTTCATGTGTCCTTCCAGAGCACTTATGTCAAGCTTGTCTAATCTCTTTATAGAGAGTAATCAGGCTTCAATACCTTGTATCTTGTTTAGAGGAGGGTTGAGGCTAATGTTTTGATTGGATTTGAGTTTTCCATTTCGAGGAGTCCTCTGATCTGGAACCTGAAAACTAAAAACTTACTGTACTTTTCATATTCAATTCATAGGGGGTTTCCTTGTTACATTGTTAGTTTGATTCATAACTAGATATGGTGCAGCATGGACACTGCAATCAAGTGACCACAGACCCAAAATTGGATATAGTAGAGCTGGAGAAATTGGGCCTGACAAAAATTGGTCGAACTAAATTAAACAGCAGCTGGTAGTATTCAGCGACAGAGAACAGTGGAAACCAAGGTCAAACAGATTACAAAGGTTTGGGGGAATCAGTTACAAGCTGCCCATTGTTGTGTATTGGAGAAGTATTGATCAGACTTTCTGGCATCTTAATTTCCAAGTGCCTGAAGTTGTGCACTTTACACTTCACTGGCATGGCAACAGAGAAGAGTATAGATATGGCCCCATTGGATGCTTTGACCCCAATGATCCCAAGTCTCTTTACATTCATCAAGTATTCCCTATGTAGAAATGTTGTGCTTTACAACCAGCACTTAAAAGTCGAAATATTGCCTTGGAAACTCAGGCAAAATAGCCATGATCAGATTTACCATTTGTTCTACAAAAAGTCTAATAGTTGTTTCTTTTGACTGTCCATTTTGTACCACTGCTAAATACTGAAACTGCAAGATTCTAAAAGCTTTATATTCTTATTAAATAATTTAAGAATCACTCCTCTCAGTAGTTTATGTCCTATTCACTTAGACAAGCAATGGGATTTTGTATCAATCAGGTTTTATCATGATATAGATCCAAACTAAGGAAGACTGGATTCATGTGCTTAGTAGTTATAATTATTCTGCTTAGTTTGCACAGGCAAATGTAATGGCAAATGGAAATCAGCTGAATCTGAAATGCAATTATTTTAGGTGTAGAACAGTCAAAAGAAGTGTATGATTATACAGGGAATCTTTCTATCCACATTACTGTCAACTGACAATTTGCCACATGGAAAACAAGTGGCAAAAGAACTAGAAGGGAAATGATAATTTTTCATGCTGAAATTTCTTAATGTTAACTCTGTTTTCTCTCCACAGATCATCAGCATTTGTAGATCTTTGCTTTATTTTATGTATGCTAAGCTGAACTGGCAATTAATATGATTTTGTAATTTGCGGAATAAACCGCCCCATATCACATCTGGTTGCCATTTCGATGAGTAAGATCAGACGAGAAGTATTCAGTCATAGAATCACAGAGTCATATAGCATGGTCGAACAAGTCCATGCTGAACATGTTCCAAAACAAAACTAGTCCCACCTGCCTGCATTTAGCCCCTATTCCTCCAAATTTTTCCTATTCATGGACATATCCAAATTTTAAATGTTGCAATTGTACCTGCACCCACCACTTCCTCTAGCAGTTCATTCCACATACTAACCATGCTATGTGTAAAAATATTGCCCCTCATGTCCTTTTAAAATCTTTCTCCTATAATCTAGTCTTGAACTACCTTAGGGAAATGATGTTTGCTATTCACTTTATCCATGCCTCACATGATTTATACACTTGTATAAAGTCACCCCTCAACCTCATACACTCCATGGAAAATATCCCAGCCTACCTAGCCTATTTTTATAACTTAAAACCTCCATTCCCAGTAACATCCTGGCAAATCTTTTCTGAACCCTCTCCCGTTTAATAATATCCTTCATTTAACACGCCAACCAAACTTGCACATAATTTTCCAGAACAGGCCTCACCAATGTTCTCTACTCAAAGGTCTGAGCAATGAAAGCAATGATGTTAAACATCTTCGTAACCACTCTGTTTACCTGTACCACAAATTTCAAAGACTTATGTACCTGAACCTGAACCCCAGCTCTCTCTACAAACCTATATCTATTTAGATCATATATCTCTATATATATCTTAACTATACATGCTTACTAAAACTGAAGTTCTCAACTGCAATGCAATAGCTATTGCTATGACAACTCCTAAAGGATTACAGAAAATTCATATCAATTGATCTTGAATGGATTACAGAAGTATTTTGTTTAAGAGAGGAAAAATAACAACAAAAAGTGGAGACTACCAGAAAGACTCAGAGTCATAGTGTCATACAGCACAGAAACAGATCCTTTAGTCCAACCAGTTCATGCTGAACATAATCCCAATCTAAACTCGTCCCACCTGCCTGTTCCAAGCCCATATCCCACCAAACCTTTCCTATTCATGTATCTATCCAAATGTTTTCTTAACTTTGTAATTGTATCCGCATCCACCACTTTCTCAGGAAGTTCATTCCACACACGAACCACTCTGTATGTAAAAAAATTGCCTCTTATATCTCTTTTAAACCTCTCTTCTTTCAACTTAAAAATGTGCCCCCTAGTCTTGAAATCTGCCATCCTAGAGAAAAGAAAGAGAGAAACAACATTTTACAATGGAAACAAGCCTATTATTCAAGGAGGAACGAGCCATATTTGGTTTTACTTCTGCATGTGAGAAAATGCAATTGGTGACCTGCTAGTTCAAAGAAAATAGCTGTTTATTACATTGGAGATCTTTATCTTCAGAAATTATTTCCCATGGGCAGGATGTAGTGCTACAAGAAAAAATCAATGATGAATAATGGAAAATTCTTTTTGAATATCATCCATTGGAATATCCAAAAGACAAATGATTGAACAATCTGTGCCACTATCCTACCATTGTCCAAATTTAGGTCGATAAAGGACCTTAACCTGATTTCAATGGAGGGCCGAGCAATTTACAAAGAGTTAGATGAGCTTTATTTATACTCTAAATGTAGAGACGTTGTGAAGGCAATGTAATGGAGGGTTCCAAATAAGGAGTTACATGGGATTATTAGCTGAAAGGAATGACTCTGGAAAAAGTGCAAGGCCTCAGAGAAAATAAAAGCTTTCTCCAGTCTTCAGAGATTTGTCCCCGGTTCTACTTGTGGTTTCCGCAGGATGAGAATTACAACTTTGCTTTTGAGAAAATTTGTCAATATTCAATGTCAAACGGGGAGGTTTTAACCTGTCAAACAGAGTTAATGTAAAAGTTTTAGAAATCTCCAACTTACACCCCACCTACTTCACCAGCATCTATTTCTGGTTTTAGTCAAGTATGAGAAACAAGTTCATTCGGAGGGAGGGTATTCCTAATATAAATATTTTATTGTACACCTCTGATTTTGTCATTTTTCCAAGTTTAGCCTTGGATAACCAGTTTTCTAAGACATCAGGAAACTTAGCAGTTAAGGAGAGAAATAAAATGCTGCATGCAAGCGTTAAGTGCCTTCAGAATATGACATGTTAGTCAGAAGAAGTAAAAGGACTTGCTAATGGATTCCCAAGCTGCTTTGCTTTCTTCCCCACTGTCAGATTTTCCCCATGACTCTATTAAACCCTTACATTTCTCATACCTTTATATGACCACCACAGTCTCTCCAAACCATGAACCACATAGTGGTTAATCAATCCCAACAAAATATCACTGATCTCTCTATACAATCACTGACTCAATCCCATTCAAAGATGGTTTGGCAAAAATAAGGATAGTGTTATCATTGCCCTACTTTCTCATGAGAGCAAGAGGCACCTGGTAGTGGCTTTACCTGAGGGACATCATATTACAGGCAAGGGGAACTGTTGAGAAGGAGATCTTTGTCTTAAGCTCAGCCAGTGCAGGAATTGAACCCACATTATACAATATCATTCTGCTTTTGAGATAGAGAATTCCAAAGAATTCCCATTCTGTAAATAAAGAGGTTCTTCCTTATGTCAGTGTGAAATGGCTTTCCTTTTATTCTGAGACTGTTTCTAGACCCTACAACAGAGGAAACAGACTTCCTATTTCTTAAAGAATTTTGCTAATTTCTATGAAATTACCTCTCATTTTTCTAAACTCCAGAAACAAATGCAGTGTCCATGGCCCATTGACTCTGCACTGACCTTCCAAAGAGTATCCCACCCAGACCCAATCCCCAACCTATCCCCTTAGCCCCACATTTACCAGGCTAATCCACCTAAATCCACACATCCCTGAACACCACAGGATATTTAACAAGGCCAATCCACCTAATATACACTTTATCGGACTGTGGGAGGAAACCGAAGCACCCAAAGGAAACCCATGCAGACACAGGGAATACGTGCAAATTCTACACAATCACTGAGAGTTGGAATCAAACCTGGGTCTCTGCTACTGTGAGGTAGTGGTGCTAACTACTGAGTCACTGTGCTAACCCAGTATTTAGACACCACGCCCACTAAGTTGTGCTAATCACTCTGCTAGTAAAAACATATTTCAGGCTCGTCAGACATAATTTCCCATTCAGAAATTAATGTTAACTTTACCAAATCAGACTAAATATACAGTAATCATGCTGTTTATAATAGTTTCTAGTATTTTCCCAACAAGTGTTGTGAGGCTAATAGATTGGTAATATCCTGTTTTCTCTCACAATCATTTTATAAATAGTGGAATTACATTTTCAACCTTCTAACGTACAAGCACCATTCAGAATTAATAGAATTTTGAAAGATGATCACCAATAGAGTCATTATTTCAAAAGCCATCTATTTCAATACTCTAGAGTGAAGGTCATCGAGTGCTGGAAATTTGTCAACTTTCAGTTTCATTAAATTCTGCAAAAATACTTTGTATTTATACTAGTATATCACAGTCAAACACACTTACAGGACAATTGAATCTTAATTATTTGAAGGACACCTCTGTGTCTTCCTCTGTGAAGACAGACACAAGGGACTGAATCTTTCATTTTGTTGGCTCATCAGCTTTGTTGAATTTCTGGAGGGTTTCTTGCCATGAGTTCGAGAGAGATCACCTGCTGTGCCTTACCAAACTCACCTCATTAGCTGCCTACCCTATGATATGATATCCCCTTGCCTCTATAGAAGCACATTTTACCATAAGCCATTCCCACAGAACTCATCATTCACCAGATATCTGCCACTGTGGACCAGGATGAGTACTGTAATGTGAAGCTGCTGCACTTGGTGATGGACATTGATCCAGAATAAGTCAGAAAAGAGGTAACCGACACAGTGTTTCTCCAGCAGAAACCTGGTGGACCTGGTGGACAGGGTGGTGCAAAGTAGAAGTATCCTCTTTCCAGAGAACTGGCAGAAAAGGTCATGCCACCTCCATGCAGTCAGTAAGCTGTGGAAACTCAGTTAATAAGTACGTTAGGCCAGATTTTGACAGATTTTAAGTTGCAAATGGAATCTAGGCATATGAAAATCGTGCAGGAATTTAACATTGAGATAGATGATCAGCCATAATCTAGAATGCAAAGCAGGCTCAAGGGGTAGATGAAGAAGGGCTTATGCCCGAAACGTCGATTCTCCTGTTCCCTGGATGCTGCCTGACCTGCTGCGCTTTTCCAGCAACACATTTCCAGCTCAAGGGGCAGATTGGCCTATTCTTGTTCCTATGTTCTTATATTGTCATGTCTACAGATTGTATTCTTGCTATGGATGAGAGTCAATAATATATCAACTGTGACCTCAGGTTTAACATCTAACAACTCAAAGACTCCAAAAATGTCTAATCTGTATAGTCTTATTTCTGGAGAATCTCAGTAGGTCTGGCAGCATTTGTGGAGAGAGAAATAAAAAAGATGCTGCCAGACCTGCTGTGTTCCTCCAACAATTCCCCTTTGCTTTATTTCAGATTGTTGGCATCTGCAGTGTTTTGTTTTTATTTTACCCTTATTTCATGCTGCCTAGACCAGATATGCTCTCCTTTACATTTATTATCTATGTTTGTGCTGTTATATTTTTATTGTATTTTCTTGGGGTTACTTGGTTATAAAATTTCTCTTCTTTTACTCAAGAAAATTTTGGTTGTTATTTCCTTCAATTTTCTGATGAACTGCATTTTAATTGAAGTATGACAGATGCATGCTAAAAAGAAATAAAAAATATTTGTTTTCACCAACCAAGAAGGGGTTAATAAGAGAACCATTTTCCTCTTCCACACTTGGCTGTAGCAAATTTACAAAAAAAAAACTTAATGATTTTCAGGTAACAATCGTGATGAAGTTAATTGTAGCAACAAGAAGCAAAGATGTGATGGCCAAGAGAATCTTTGATCTGACAGGTCAATCATAGACCAATGAACGTCAAAAAAACTTGTTTGAAGATGGACACATTCTGTTCATTGCTTCAGTTTTATCCCAGAAGGCATAAACAAATGTTTCTATCATACTGAGAAAGGCGAAGGGGATGATTACCAAAATCCCTTTGCGAAAAACTTCCCGCAAGATAATTACATGGGGTCTATTCTATATGAAGATTCAGAAGAGACACTCCATGCTATTAGGAGTATTGAGTAAGGCAACATTGAAAAGGGAATTACCAGTGAAGATTAGAAGCTAAGATTAGAATTGATTATAGCATTACAGAAATCTGGGACAGCCACCCTCTGGAGTGTGGAATTTATCAGCCCATCAATACACTTTATATGATCCAGTTGAAGTCTTAACAAGAATACTGAAATAGGCACTGGCAGGCCAGACTTGCTCTCTGTAAACAGTTTATTATGAATAATGTGACAACTTGTGTGTGCTGTTTTGGAATCTAGGAACTTTTTTCATAGTTATATGGCTTGATACCATGAAAGTTTATGGGGTTTGAAAGTTTTGTTGAGATTATTTTTCAATTTTGTTGTACGCGATATTGTAGCTACCAAACAACTGGGCTCGCCATGTCACCTGTACTTACAGCATATTTCTTACTAATTGCATCTTTTCATTGTTAAATCTAAAATGGGGACGAAGTAACAAGCAATGATAATGCATGTCAATGCCAGAATGAACTAAAGTTAGCAAAATCTGTTCACCTTGTGTGCAAATCACTTCACCAGCACATTAAAACACAACATCCCTTTTTTAAAATCACTTGTGAACATTCTGCAGAAGCCCTCAATGTTTGGATGACAGTACTTGTCATTGAGTGATACCTCAGTTCCATATTGACTTTCTCCAGTTTTGACCTTGGCTCATCAGTAGCATTCTTCTCTCTGAATCAAAACATTTAAGTTTCACTCTGGAGATGCTGTTTAACTTTTAACTTTGTTACTTCATTTTTCTCCTTTGTATCTAAGATTTTGTACCTAGATACCTTTATACCTAAGATGTTGCCTGGAGTTGTGACATTGTACATTTTTCAATGTACTCGTACTTCTGTACTTGAGTGCACATGACAATAAAATGTAGTTTTAATTCTAATAATTCATCTCAGCTAAGATCTCAAGGTAGTACTGCACAATGGGAATGCTACCCTTTAGAAAAAAGACATGTAAATTGAGCTCCTCACCTGTTCTCTCAGAGCAGGAGAATTCTCTTTGTGTCTTAATAACAATATTTTATCAATTAAAGTATACATATCTAAAAATACGGAATATATCATTAATTATCACATTGACACATATGGGATCTTGCTATCTGCTAATTGCATGTTGTATTTCCAATTCATTATCAAGCACTTTGAGATATCTTGAGATCACAAAAACAATTTTTTTATTTTCCTCTCTCCTGCAATATAATGCCTTTGATTGTAGTCTGGTTTTCATTTTCATTGTAACAATTTGCCACAACGTCTTAATTTTTTTTTGAACAAATTCTGTGTATTTCAAATAACATCTTTGATATTTTCTACCTGTTCATACTTCGAGTCTCAACGACATATTCTTTCGATTATCAGTATTACATCACAGCCTCAGATACAAGAATTTATTGTACCCTCTCAGTTAACACTGTACTTTCAATCTCCATAACACATCACTACAGTACTGATTACTAGATACTGAGACTAATACATAAAAGATATTTTACTACTATCAACTAATCTTATATGAGACACTGATAAAAAAATTACATCCATCGCATCAGAGGTCCAGAGAAAATAATATGCTGAATATATGGAAAAACAATTGGATAATCATTGGATCAGTAGATAATTTCAAAGTAAAATGACATTGGAAAAGTAACATTGGTCCAAATGTCAACAACAAGAAATACAGTGGAGAGTTTCTGATCCTTGTGCCAAGGTAACAGTCTGGATACAGACATTATGCAAAAGTGAAGACTGCAGATGCTGGAAATCAGAGTCTAGATTAGAGTGGTGCTGGAAAAGCACAGCCAGTCAGGCAGCATCCGAGGAGCAGGAAAATCGACCTGATGAGTCCTGAAGAAGGGCCTTTGCCTGAAACTTCGATTTTCCTGCTTCTCGGATGCTGCCTGACCGGCTATGCTTTTCCAGCACCACTCTAATCAGGATTCAGACATTGCCTTCTACCTTCTCCAATGTTGCATAATATCTCAACAGTTAGTTAAAATTGCACACTACAGTGGACGTTTGCAACCAAGTTGGTTATGTGAGTCCCCTGAGTCATCCAACACATGAGGCATACAGTACTCAACCTGTTCAACAATGTTATCATACAACTCCACAGCATGTGGGACTTGAGCCTAAGTGTCTTAACTCAGAGGTAGGAACACTACCATTGCACGACAAGAGTTCCCCCACAGTATCCTTTTTGTGTCCCTACCATCTAATCACCCATGGTAGTTTTTCCTGTATTAATCACCCCCACAGTACTCTAGATATTTATAATCAATCTATTCAGCAATTTATTATACACTTCTGGAGCAGGTGGGGCATGAACCCAGGACTCCTGGCTCAGAGGTAGGGACACGACCACTGTACCACAAGAGGCGCCCTCACAGAACTCTATGTAGGAGCAAATTACTGCAGATTCTGGAATCTATACTGGAAACAAAAACCAATGGAGATCACAGTGCGTTGGCCAGAATCCATGGATGGAGAGCAAGCTAAGGTTTTGAATCTAGATGACTCTTCATTGGAGCTGACATGAAGTGTGGAGGGAGTAGCATTAATGCAATAGTTTGGGGGTGTGGTGGTGGTTAGAATGCAGGGGGTTGGGGAAGGATGTTGATAGTTTAAGTGATCAAGGTGGTGAGAGAATCCACCTTAAAAAAGATAGGCAGAGAGATGCTTAAGGATGCATTGATCTGCAGCTAACCAGTTGGGAGTGGCTCAAATGGACAACATCCCAGCAAGTGTATAATAGTAGCACCATATGATAAGTACCTATTGCCTCCCAAGATACAGCCAGATCTGTCATTATGGCTGAAACAGAAACCCATTGACTAATGAATTGTGCATATGTGGGCCTGAGTCTGAGTGTCAGGTAAGGAGGACCAGAGAACAGACCTCTCTATTGTTGAAGTAATTATTGGAACCCCAGATAATGAATAATATGACTTTGCCCTTCTATAATAGATGTTTGGGGACATATCTAACTTCATTGTAATTAACTGATCCAACTTTATGCCGAGTGCGACTAACACATTCCCTTGGGTGTAGGGTGTAGTGCAGATGTATGAACAGATGAGGTGTAGTCTTGTTGGCATTAGTTTTGTTTAATGGTTAATTCATACATTACATTTGATTATTGTGTTACTTTGAATGTTGTTGAGATTGATTTAGTTGGTTTAATAAATAAAGCAACAAATGATGGTATGCATCAAATGATGGTCATGGTGAACGACCTGGAACAGTGTCTAGTTCAATTCCTTCTGAACTATTAACATCCTTTATCCCCAGGCATTCCAACCTCCCCTGTCCTCCAAACTATTGCATAAATACTTCTCCCTCTACTTCAGCTCTGATGGCGAGTCATCTAGACTCAAGATGTTAGCTTGCTTCCCTTCATGGATGCTGCCTGACCAACTGTGATCTCCAGCACTTTTTGTTTCCCTACAGAACTCCAATTCTTTTTAATTTAAAAAAAATCTTATTTTTGCTAATCAGCCTGCTTAGAGATACTATTACACATCTGTGGAGCATAATGGGACTTGAACCCAGGTTTATCTAGTCCTGTGTTACCACTGTGCCATAAGAGGGCCTTGCATGTAGCTGCTGATCATCACTCCACTACTTCTTTTCACCTCTATTGCATTATTTCCTTGTGCCTCTCTCTCAGCTGCTGTGCTTCTGAAAACTTAGAATTGTGACCTCTGATGCTCTTCAAGATAACCTTTCACCTGACACAAATACAACATTGCATTAATGCAGTCATCTCTATTTGATCTGCACTGAATGCTTTCACTGTCCATCCATGTTGATCTGTACTCTGTTCCTATTCCCTGAATTATTTAAACTTCTTATTCTTGTCTTCATTACCTTGCCTTTCTAAATCCTCCCCAATCTTCTCCCACTACACTTCTGGCTTCTCATTAGTAGAAGTTCCTTTAAATAGCAGGAATCATAATACGGTAGAGTTCAGTCTGCAGTTTGAAAGAAAGAAGGCAAAATCGGATGTAATGGTGTTACAGTTAAACAAAGGTTTAAATGAGAGCATGAGAGAGGAACTGACGAAAATCAACTGGAAGCAGAGCCTAGCAGGGAAGACAGTAGAGCAAAAATGGCAGGAATTTGTGGGTATAATTGAGGACACAGTACAGAGGTTCATCCCCAAGAAAAAGAAAGACTATCCGGGGAGGGATTAGACAGCCATGGCTGACAAAGGATATCAGGAAATGTATCAAAGAAAAAGAGGGATCCTATAAAGTGGCCAAGAGCACTGGGAAATAAGAAGATTGGGAAGGCTACAAAAACAAACAAAGGATAACAAAGAGAGAAATAAGGAAGGAGAGGATCAAATATGAAGGTAGGCTAGCCAGTAATATTAGAAATGATAGTAAAAGTTTCTTTCAATACATAAGAAACAAACAACAGGCAAAAGTAGACATTGGGCCACTTCAAACTGATGCTGGAAGGCTCGTGATGGGAGATAAGGAAATAGCTGGAGAACTTAATAAGTACTTTGCACCAGTCTTCACAGTGGAAGACATGAGTAATATCCCAACAATTAAAGGGAGTTAGGGGGCTGAGTTGAGTATGGTTGCCATTACAAAAGAGATAGTGCTAGAAAAGCTAAAAGGTCTTAAAATTGACAAATATCCTGGTCCCGATTGGCTACATCCTAGAGTTCTGAGGGAGGTGGCTGAGGAAATAGCGGAGGCATTGGTTGAGATCTTTCAAAAGTCACTGGAGTCAGGGAAAGTCCCAGATGATTGGAAGATCGCTGTTGTAACCCTATTGTTCAAGAAAGGATCAAGACAAAAGATGAAAAATTATAGGCCAAGTAGCCTAACCTCGGTCGTTGGTAAAATTCTAGAATCCATCGTTAAGGATGAAGTTTCTAAATTCTTGGAAGAGCAGGGTTGGATTAGAACAAGTCAACATGGATTTAGTAAGGGGAGGTCGTGCCTGACAAACCTGTTAGAATTCTTTGAAGAGGTGACAATTAGGTTAGACCAGGGAAACCCAGTGGATGTGGTCTATCTAGACTTCCAAAAGGCCTTTCATAAGGTGCCACACGGGAGGCTGCTGAGTAAGGTGAGGGCCCATGGTGTTCGAGGTGAGCTACTGGCATAGATTGAGGATTGGATGTCTGACAGAAGGCAGAGAGTTGGGATAAGAGGTTCTTTTTCAGAATGGCAGCCGGTGACAAATGGTATCCCACAGGGTTCAGAGTTGGGGCCGCAGCTGTTCACGTTATATATTAATGATCTGGATGAAGGGACTGGGGGCATTCTAGCAAAGTTTGCCGATGATACGGAGATAGGTGGACAGGCAGGTAGTACTGAGGAGGTGGGAAGGCTGCAGAAGGATCTAGACAGTTTGGGAGAGTGGTCCAGGAAATGGTTGATGAAGTTCAATGTGAGCAAATGCAAGGTCTTGCACTTTGGAAAAAAGAATACAAGCATGGACTACTTTCTAAACGGTGAGAAAATTCATAAAGCCAAAGTACAAAGGGATCTGGGAGTGCTAGTCAAGGATTCTCTAAAGGTAAACATGCAGGTTGAATCCGTGATTAAGGAAGCGAATGCAATGTTGTCATTTATCTCAAGAGGGTTGGAATATAAAAGCAGCAATGTGCTACTGAGACTTTATAAAGCTCTGGTTAGGCCCCACTTGGAGTACTGTGTCCAGTTTTGGTCCCCACATCTCAGGAGGGACATACTGGCACTGGAGCATGTCCAGCGGAGATTCACACGGATGATCCCTGGAATGGTAGGTCTAACATACGAGGAGCGGCTGAGGATCCTGGGATTGTACTCATTGGAGTTTAGAAGGTTAAGGGGAGATCTAATAGAAACTTACAAGATAATACATGGCTTGAAAAGGGTGGACGCTAAGAGATTGTTTCCGTTAAGCGAGGAGACCAGCACAGCCTTAGAATTAGAAGGGGTCAATTCAGGACAGAAATGCGGAGACATTTCTTCAGCCAGAGAGTGGTGGGCCTGTGGAATTCATTGTCGCAGAGTGCAGTGGAGACCGGGACGCTAAATGTTTTTAAGGAAGAGATTGATAAATTCTTGATGTGACAAGAAATTAAGGGCTACGGGGAGAATGCAGGTAAGTGGAGTTGAAATGCCCATCAGCCATGATTAAATGGCAGAGTGGACTCGATGGGCCGAATGGCCTTACTTCCACTCCTATGTCTTATGGTCTTATGGTCTTATACCATATTCACATTCTTTGTAACTCCTTCCATAAGTCACTTCATCTTTATCTCCATTTCTTCTTTCCCTTTGAAAAGTTTCATAAGTTTCTGTATCTGACTCTTAATTGTGAAAGTAGCATTTTTTTTCCACTTCAAATTTCTCTATCACTGTAAGTTATGTTTAAATTAACAAATTAAAATCATGACTGGGCTGTGCACAGCCGTTGTTTCCCGGGATATGCTTCTTCCAGACATCAATTTTCTACTCATCTTACTGGATCCAGTATTGCCCTTTTAATTTCACAAGTGGTTGATTGATATTTTCCCAGAATCCACCAATGTATTACGCCAAGATCTTGACAATCAAATTGTCAATTTAATTGTCTTGACTACTAGAAAGGAATAATTTGATTAGGGATAGTCAACACGGTTTTGTGAAGGGTAAGTCGTGCCTCACAAACCTTATTGAGTTCTTTGAGAAGTTGACCAAACTGAGGATAAGGGTAAAGCAGTTGATGTGGTGTACAGAGGAAACTCGATTATCCGAATACCAATTATCCGAAAATCAGATTATCCGAATGAGATCTCGAGGTCCCGATAGAAACATTACATTAAAGACATATTGCCAGCAGTGATCATGTCTATTGTTTACAGTGATTAAACAGGCGCCATCTTCAAATGACTGACCTCCCGCCCTCTCTCTCTCCCCATACTTTCCCTGGAATTCTACAGAGGGGTGTACCCTAACTCCCCACCTACCCCTCCGTACCCAGGAATAATCTCTCCAACATTGTCCTTACAGGGCAAACAGGGAACCTGTCAAAAATTTGCAGTAAAAAGGTGTGTGTGTGTGTGTGTGCGCGCGCTATTTGGAGATTTATCCCACAAATGCAGCAGAAGCGGCAGCAGCAGCAATCCGGATGTCTCAGAGAGGGACCGGGGGTGGGGGGCACAGTATCGGGGGTGGGGGCTTGCACGCTTTGTGCTGGGAGGCAGGGATGGGGTTGGACCGGGTTGGGGCTCGTGTTGGACGGGGTTGGGGGTGGGGCGTCGGTGTTGGATGGGGTTGGGGGATGGGGGGCAGGGAGAGGGTTTTGACTGGTTTGGAGCAGAGGGGGCGTGGTTGGACCGGGTTGGAGGCAGAGCTCGTGCGCTTTGTGCTGGGGGGCGGGGGGAGTGTTAGACCGGCTTGGGGGGGGGGGGGGGGCGGTGTTGGACAGGGGGGACAAGAGGGGTGTGGTGTTGAGGACAGGGTCTCGTGCCCAGTGTGCTGCTGCAGTCTCCTGAATAGGGAGCAGACTTAAAAACTCCAAGCCCCAGAGGAAAGGCATTTAATTGATTTTCCGAATAATCAATTATCTGAACAAATTAGTGCCTGCCCATCATGTTCGGATAATCGAGTTTCCACTGTATATGGATTTCAGTAAAGCATTGATAAGGTTCCCCACAATAGGCTACTGCAGAAATTACAGTGGTGTGGGATTGAGGGTGATTTAGAGGTTTGGATCAGAAATTGGCTAGCTGTAAGAAGACAGAGGTTGATGGGAAATGTTCATACTGGAGTTCAGTTACTAATAGTGTACCACAAGCAACTGTTTTGGGGCCACTGCCGTTTGAGGGTGTAGAAGGATGAGTTAGTAAATTTGCGGATGACACTAAAGTTGGTGGAGTTACGGACAGTGCCGAAGGATGTTGCAAATTATAAAGGGACATAGATAAGCTGCAGAACTGAGCTGAGAGGTGGCAAATGGAGTTTAATGTGGCAAAATGTGAGATGATTCACTTTGGAAGGAGTAACAGGAATACAGAATACTTGGCAAATGGTAAGATTCTTGGTAGTCTGGATGAGCAGAGAGATCTTGGTGTCCATGTGCATAGATCCCTGAAAGTTAGGGTTGTTAAGATGTGTTAGCTTTTATTGGTAGAGGGACTGAGTTTCAGAGCCATGAGGTCATGTTGCAACTGTACGAAACTCTGGTCTTGTTCTACAGCTTTACAGTTCTGGCCGCTGCATTATAGGAAGGATGTGGAAGCTTTGGAAAGGGTGGAGAGGAGATTTACCAGGATGTTACCAGGAATGGAGAGAAGGTCTTATGAGGAAAGGCTGAGGGACACGAGGCTGTTTTCATTAGAGAAAAGTAGGTTAAGAGGTGACTTAATAGAGACATACAAGATGATCAGATGATTGGACAGTGAGAGCCTTTTTCCTCGGATGGTGCTGGCTATCACGAGGAGACATAGCTTTAAATTGAGGGGTAATAGATATAAGACAGATGTCAGAGATAGGTTCTTTACTCAGAGGGTAGTAAGGGAATGGAATGCCTTGCCTGCAACAGGAGTGGACTCGCCAACATTAAGGACATTTAAATGGTCATTGTATAAACATGTGGATGATAATGAAATAGCGTAGGTTAGATGGGCATTAGATTGGTTTCACAGGTCGGCACAACATTGAGAGCCAAAGGGCCTGTACTGCGCTGTAATGTCCTATGTGCTATGTTAAATCGTGATTGAATCACCTTGTGCCATGATGCAGTCTGAAGTGAGGAGCCACCTTTTAAAACCTCCAACAAGTGAATGGACTTTTCAAGAGCAAATTTCTCAGCCGTGTCACTGCACAGTCAAAATAATTTTCTTTGTGAACACATCCTTGATGAAGATAGCTTCTGTTCCACAATTGGGCCTGAATCATGCCTATGTTTGCATATGAACACAACTGTGGAAGCAGAAAAAACATTATCTGGTAGAAGGTCACAAGCTGAATGCATAATGAGAAAATGTTTAATGTGAAAAAAGAAAGCTGTAACCCATGTCAGTGAAGCTCAGAGAAAGATTTACAACAGATTCCATCAGCAAACAAATGTAATAGCAAAGGAAAGCTGCAGAGAATATGTATAGAATTAGAAAGCAATTTCAAGGAAACCCAGTGTTATGCTGAAGATATTCTTGCCTTTCTGATATGGAAGGATTCTGTCCGAGACAGTTTAGAAAGAATGAGGCAGTAGACATTTCAACTTAAACTCATGCACAGAACACCAGGGAATATTTATGCAGCCTTGTTTGGACTTCTTGTCACACAATTCATCCTTTCTGATGTGATTCCTTACATCCTTTCAATCTCTTCAAACAGTCCCATGGTCCTCCCTGGCAGATCCAAAATCCAAGTCTATCACATCCTTATATTATTTGCTAATCCTGTTACCAGGAAGATATAGTGCACTGTTTATCTTTGGAAACTCACTCTTGGTCAGGGAATGAAAACAAAGCTGCCCATACTGGTCCAGATTTATACAGCAGTCAGCATGTGCTATTAAAATAATGCTATATTTGGGACATTTGTGGGAATAATACATGGTTCTGGTTTTAAAATAGCCACTACATTTCAAAACTACTTCATTTAATTGGCTGTAAAGTGTTTTGGGATATTTTGAGAATATGAAGAGCTTCTCTTCCTTTTTTAAGTTATGTACTGTTTCTTAAGTTTGACTCAAATGGAAAGGTTGGGTACAGGATTCTATGGGTTCCAAATATCAGCAATAATTTGTCGCAAATTAAAGGACATACTTTAAGTTTTTTTATTGCCGATATTGGCATATCATTTTGTTGCTTCTCCTGCTTGACTAATGCATCTTACACCACTCAACCCATCCCACTCATTTACTCTCACCATGTATATAGAAGGTTAAAAACTCTTAAAGTAACAATGGACACCCACCATTATTCCTATCCAAACTGCCCTGTTAATCCAATATTATAGCCCAATATTAGTGGGAATTAGGAACCACTAAACAGAATCTCTCGCAAAATACATTGAAGATTGTGTTATTTAAACTACCTAAAACAATGGGTAAATCACTATTGCAAACCTCCCTTTCTTTTGCATTGTCACGTTCCTTTCCAATGTGTAAAGTTCCAGTCATACCATCAAAATCTTCAGACTGTCTGTAATGCAAACTGAAAGTCATTGTACATGGTTTATAATTAGAGTTGTCCAAGTCCATTAAATGAAACTGTATGACTGCCTAACACAATGCACTGACTTTCGTTAACAGTTTACATCAGAATGTTCTATCCATCATTTACAGTTAGCATGATGTGGACTTCATATTTTGTAAAAAAAAAGGCAAACAAAATGTACAGAAAAGCAGAAATGCTTTGAACTCAAATTTAAACTGAATAAATAACTTTATCTCGAACCTTTCCCCACTACCGTTTACACTCCTTGACCTGCTGTACCAACAGTGTTCCAATTTTGCCAAGCATTAGAAACCTGCATCCCAGCAGAACACCACAATCCCACACTATTTACTTGATCCCTTCCTACTGGTTTCATTGGTATCAAGCAATCAGATTTAAATCAGTTAACTATTGCCAGTGTGTGTCTGGTTATTGTTGAATACCGGGCACAGGAAACATTGATCCTTGGGACTTCTGGGTAGGTTCTTGAGGAGATGGGATGCGTACAGGTAATTAGGTAACTTCATAAAGTAGACCTTTAGAAATGGCTGAAAAGACCAATTCATTATAGACAGGTTCAGCCACAAGTTCAGACATGAAGTGGTGGTCAGGTTGAGATGCTCCACTGTTTTTGGTGTTGGTGCCTATTGCCAAGACTTCACATTCACTGATCATCATGGTCATTTATGATGCCATTTCCTTCTATTTCTGGTTAGTCTCTTCCTGGTACGAAATTCAATATTTTGAGCCTTCATTTTGTGTTTGCCTGAATCCTTGAAGTGGAACTCTGGAGTTGCTATTTTTGCTTCTGGTTCTGAGTACCATACAGCACAGAAAGTCCTTGGATATGAAACTGCATTCCAACACAAACCCAGTCCAATGAATCCTGCTTGATGAGTGGCGGCGCACTTGGAAGTTTTGTCAATGAAAAGATAGCCATATCCATTACTTTGTTCTTCCATGAAATGTCCAGAATGCTCTGCAAGCAGCAAAGTTGTATAACAGGATACTGAGAACCCTGACCTCTTAAACCAGCATCTGTTCCATTGAATTGGCTTCATGTTAGTTCAATCCCTGTGCTTGCATTGAGCTCTGCATCATGAGATGGACTCACGATGGATCCAGAAACCAAATTTGCTAATCATTGCCAGTGGAGTTTTCTTTTTGAGTGATCAAGGGCAGAGATGTGACACACTGTCTAATGACTATAGTTATTTTTATGCATATAACAAGCTACAGACAAAAGACAAATAATCCATGTATATTAGAATTATGAGTGTTTGATCTTCTACTGAATACATCAAGTAGTAACATTTTTCTCTTTCCATATGGATTCTATTTTTATCTTGGTAAATTTATATCCATTGGTTTTCATTGCTCTTAGGTTTTGACAATAAATACAGTTACTGTTTCTCCCTTTTCCTATCTTAATATTTGTTAACTATGCTATGCCCCATAATATGTAATTCTCAACTCTGGATTTTTCATGAGCCAAGGTATTATTAATCCCAGTTAATTCCAATCCTAACTCATGATTGCCTCCCTATTTTACAAGGCACTGGTTTGGATTTAAATTAGTGATGTGCATCTCAAGTGGTGACTAACCACCATCACTCCCCTCACATCCCTGTCTTCTGGTGAGTAAATCCACCAGATCAAGATTACTGTCAGGCTGGGTTCCCAGCCAATTAAGAGCTTTGCTATTGAAAATCCATTGAACTTGAAGCTGCTGATAATCCAAGGAAGCCAGTCATCAAGAGCTGAAGACCAATGGTGAAAGCACAGACTGCTCAGCCATGAAGAGCCACACTAATGAAAAGGCAATTTTTTTGTGTGTGGAGGATCACAAGTGATTCAAGGATTTGGACATCCGGGGGTGGGTGGCAAGGACAACTGGGTAGTCTCAATGGGCACAACCTTAATCCCTTAGCTGTACACCCAATTGCATTTAGATTGGGGCAGGTGGGAGGTCTTTTTGTCCAACCCAGGAGGGAAGCTGCCATGGTTTCCCTGTTGGGAAAGCAGCCACTTTCTTGCCTGCTGAGGAGACACTCCTGGACGAATGCTGGATTGAGGCCTTTACGTGATCAATTAATGACCACTTATAGGTCTTAGTTGCAGGCTGGTTGAAAGGGTCACCCACTAACCTCCCCACCCAGAATTTGATTGCTGAGATGGCAGGAAGGATAAGATTCCTATCCCTCCAGTTCCAATGACCTGATTATTTGCCTTCTCTGCCATCTGCCCCACTATCTGTGCTGAGGTATTGCTAACTAGTAATTCTGATAAGATTTTTTAAAAAAATTCCTTTCAATTTATGTTTATAAATCTTCTGGTATTCCTCTTCTATAACAGTAACTGTGACAGAACAATAGACTGCCTTTCAAGAGGAGATAGTTTAGGTATAGACTGGTTGCATACCCATGAGGAGGAAAGATAGGACAAATGAAGCCAGATGCTGGCCCCCCTAGTCATGTAATGGCACTCTGGCACTGCCCTCCATCCATTTGGAGGTAACACAATACCTTTGGTGAATCCATTGCCAGTCCACCAATCAGCAGTGTACACACTCTGAGAGACTTTATTAGAGACAAAAATTGTAGTTGTAAACTTTTCCTTTGTCTCCTTTACCCTCTTTGCTAAACTTTTCTTGTCATGAGGATGTGATGAGTGGTATCCCATAGTGATCTGTGTTGGATCCTCATGTTCCTACAATTTACATCAATGGTTTAGATAAGGGAGCAACGACATGGTGGCTGAATTTGCAGGTGACAGCAAGATAGTGTAGCAAAGTACATTGTGAAGAGGAAGCATGGATGATGGAATGGGTATAGGTCGGTTGAGTGAGTGGGAAAACGTCTGGCAGATTGAGTATAGTATGGGAAATTGTGATGTTTTTCACTTTGGTAGCATGATTTATTTTTAAAAAGTATTATGTAAACAGAGAATTGCTTCAGAATTGCAAAGTGCAAATAGATTTATGTGGTTTGGTGCGTGACTCAGAAGTTACAGCACAAAATCAAAAAGGCTAATGGGATGCTGTCCTTCATTATGAGAGGAATTAATTGTCAAAAGTAGGGAGGTTATGCTTCAGTGATGCTGAATGCTATGTAAAGTTTTGGTCTACTTATTTAAGGAAGGTAAAAATCACACAATGCTGGGGCAAGACTAATGATCCTGCCCCGCTAGTTACCTGATGAAGGAGCAGCACTCTGAAAACTAGTGCTTCTAAATAAACCTGTTGGACTATAGCCTGGTGTTGTGTGTTTTTTAACTTTGTCCATCCCAATCCAACACTGGCACCTCTACATCATTATTTAAAGAAGGATGTAAATGAAATGGAGGTGACTCAGTGGAGGTTTACAAGATTTACATACGTAATTGGCATGTTGTCTAATAAGTGTCTAGATTAGAGTGGTGCTGGAAAAGCACAGCAGGTCAGGCAGCATCTGAAGAGCAGGAAAATCAATGTTTTGGGCAAAAGCTCTTCATCAGAATGAAGGCAAGGAGCCTCCGGGGTGGAGAGATAAATGGGAAAGGGGTGGGGCTGGGGAGAAGGTAGCCAAGAGTACAATAGGTGGATGGAGGTGGGGATGAAGGTGTTAGGTCGGAGAGGAGGATGGAGCGGATAGATGGGAAGGAAGATTGGCAGGTAGGACAGGTCATGAGGATGGTTAAGTTATACAGTGTGGGCTTGCTTCCACTGGAGCTTAGAAGAGTGAGTGGTGACTTTACTGACCTATATAATAAGATCTTGAATGATTTTGACAAGATGGACTTAGAAAGGATGTTTTCTCTTGTGGGTCAATCCAAACCTGAAAGGAAGTGTTTTAAAATTAGGGGTCACCTTTCTAGACAGAGATGAGAAGAATTTTTCTTTATCTTTCAGAAGATTATGTGACTTTAGAACTGTCGGCTTCTGAGGATTTGGAGACACAGGTGTTGGACTTGGATGTACAAAGTTAAAAATCACAAAACACCAGTTTATAGTCCAACAGGTTTATTTGGAAGCACTAGCTTTTGGAGCACTGCTCCTTCATCAGGTGGTCATGACCTCCTCAGGAGACAGACACATGCTGCGACCAACAGGGTACCCTTCATTGTCCAGTACTTCCCAGGAGCTAAAAAACTACGCCATGTTCTTCGCAGCCTGCAACTCATTATCAATTAGAATGAGCACCCCGCCAAGACCTTCTCGCTTTTAAACAGCCACCAAACCTCAAACAGATAATTTTTTTGTAGCAAACTGGTTGGCTTTCAGGACAATACCATACAACATTTTCATGGCAGACGCTGCAAGACATGTTAGTATATCGACATGGATACCACCATTACATGTGGGGACACCTCCCACTTATCTGCTTCATCCCCGACTACGTTTTCACCTTTGACAACCAGTTCTTCATCCAGACACACAGAACAGCCATGGGGACCAAATTTGCACCCCAATATGCCAACATTTTCATGCACAGATTTTAATAAGACATCTTCTCTACCCAGGACCTCCAACCAAAGCTATTCACCAGTACATTGACAACATTTTCTTCCTCTGGACCCATGGAGAGGAGACACAATGATATCAACAAGTTTCATCCCACCCATCAAACTCACCATGGATTACTCTTTAGTATCTGTCTCATTCTTGGACAAATGCATCTCCATCAAGGATGGGCACCTCAGCACCTCACTGTACCACAAATCTACAGAAAGCCTCACGATGCTACATTTCTCTAGATTCACCTGAAACATATTAAAATAGTCATCCCTTACGGAAAAGCCCTCTGCATACTCAGGATCTATTCAAATGAGGAGGAATAAGTACTCAAGGATGCTCTCATAAGAACAAACTATGATGCTCAACTCATCGACCGCCAGTTCCCCACAGTGAGGAACCGTAATGACTTCCTCAGGCAACAGACACGTGCTGCAACTGACAGGGTACCCTTCACTGTCCAGTACATCCCAGGAGCTGGAACACTACTCTATGTCCTTCGCAGCCTCCAACACATTATCGATGATTTCAACAAGATGGACTTAGAAAGGATGTTGTCTCTTGTGGGTCAATTCAAAACTAAAAGGAAGTGTTTTAAAATTATGGGTCACCTTTCTAGACAGAGATGAGAAGAAGTTTTCTTTATCTTTCAGGAGATTATGTGACTTCAGAACTGTCGGCTTCTGAGGATTTGGAGACACCGGTGTTGGACTTGGATGTACAAAGTTAAAAATCACAAAACACCAGTTTATAATCCAACAGGTTTACTTGGAAGCACTAGCTTTTGGAGCACTGCTCCTTCATTGGGTGGTCATGACCTCCTCAAGGGACAGACACGCACTGCAACTGACAGGGTACCCTTCATTGTCCAGTACTTCCCAGGAGCTGAAAAACTAAGCTATGTTCTTCGCAGCCTGCAACACATTATCAGTGAGGATGAGTACCCCTCCAAGACTGTCCCCACACCTCCACTTCTCACCTTTAGACAAGCACCAAACCTCAAACAGATCATTGTTCGTAGCAAAGTGCCTGGCCTTCAAGACAACACCATACAACTCCGTCACAGCACACGCTGCAAGACATGTCAGACTGTCGACATGGATACCACCATTACACATGGGGACATCTCACACCAAGTACACGGCAGGTACTCATGTGATTCGGCCAACATGGTCTATCCCATATGCCACAGGCAAAGGTGCCCTGAGGTATGGTACATTGATGAGACTGAGCAGAGGCTACAGCAATGGTTGAAAGAACACAGCACAAAAATCACCAGGTAGGAGTGTTCCCTCCCAGTCGAGGAACACTTCAGTGGTATGGGACATTCAGCCTTGGATCTTCAGGTGATCATCCTCCAAGACGGACTTTGGGACAGGCAACAACACAAAGTGGCCAAGCAGAGGCTGATAGCCAAGTTTGGTACCCATGGGGATGGCCTCAAGCAGGACGTTGGGTTCATGTCTCACTCACACACACACGCGGTCTCCCCTGCACACACACACATATAAATTTGTGGGGTGAATTTGTACTTGAAGAATTACATTTTATTTTGCTCAAAAACTGCATAAATCCATGTAAAATTCTCTAACTCCCACTTTAGAAATAGAATCAGTCTGACCTAACACTGGGACATGGACAGACTTTAACTTCACACCTTCAATGCATTATCTGAGCTGAGAATACACCTATTGTTTAAAATTGATTTTTGGAGATGCCGGTGTTGGACTGGGGTGTACAAAGTTAAAAATCACACAACACCAGGTTATAGTCCAACAAGTTTATTTGGAAGCACACTAGCTTTTGGAGCGACGCTCCTTCATCAGGTGGTTTTGGAGAATAAGATTGTAAGACACAGAATTTATAGAAAAGTTTACAGTGTGATGTAACTGAAATTATACATTAAAAAATACCTGGATTGTTTGTTATGTCTCTCATCTTTTAGCATGACCATGTTGGTTTCAGTTCTTTTATATGTAAATCGCAAAACCTTTTTAAAAGTTACATTCTCAAGTGAACTTTAACAATTGGTGTCATGTCAGCCCAGACAATGTATTGAAGGTGTGAGCTTCCCTGAGAGGCTGTCTGTGTCACAATGGTCATATTGATTCTAATCTAAAAAGCAGATTTACAGAATCTTACATGGATTCATGCAGCTTTTGTAAAATGTAATTCTGCAAGTAAAAATTCACCCCACAAACTTATATATGTATGTGTGCATGTGGGTTTGTGTGTGTGGGGTGGGGGAATGGGTAGTTACGAGTGTCTGTGAGAAAGTGTGTGTATATGAGTGTGAGTGTGAGCGTAAAGGGGTATAAGTTTATGAGAGGGTGTGTGTGGGACCGTATATGTGAGAGAGGGTCTGCGTGAATGTGTGTGTGTGTAGGATGTGTAGGAGTGTCTGTATATGTGTGTGTGTGTGTGTGTGTGTCTAGTGCAATTGGGTCACCTGTAGTGTGAGGTAAACCGAAGGTCCCAGTTGAGGCCATAACCATGGGTACCGAACTTGGCTATCAGTCTCTGCTCGGCCACTTTTCGTTGTTGCCGGTCCTGAAGTCCACCTTGGAGGATGGTCACCTGAAGGTCTGAGGTCAAATGTCCTGGACCGCTGAAGTGTTCTCCAACTGGGAGGGAATACTCCTGTCTGTTGACTGTTGTGCGGTGCACATTCATCTGTTGCTGTAGCCTCTGCTTGGTCTCACCAATGTACCATGCCTCCGGGCATCCTTGCCTGTAGCATATGAGCTAGACAACGTTGGCTGAGTCACATGAGTACCTGCCACGTACACGGTGGGAGGTGCTAAAAGTTATTGTTAAAAGTTATTTTGAGAATGTAACTTTTTAAAAAGTTCTGGGATTTACGTATGAAGGAACCGAAACTAACATGGTCATTCTAAAAGATGAAAGACTTGAGCGAAATTTATTTAATATTACATTCCATGACACTGCAATCATGTTGCTATAAAGTCTGTGTCTTATGATTCTGCTCCACAACCACTTGATGAAGAAACAGTGCTTCGAAACCTAGGGATTCCAAATAAACCTGTTAGACTAGAACTTGGTGTTGTGTGATTTTTAACTTTTTCCACCGTTGTCCAACACCAGC
This sequence comes from Chiloscyllium plagiosum, assembly GCF_037043375.1. Lineage (NCBI taxonomy): Eukaryota > Metazoa > Chordata > Chondrichthyes > Orectolobiformes > Hemiscylliidae > Chiloscyllium > Chiloscyllium plagiosum. The sequence goes on along the minus strand of NW_028270141.1, from coordinate 90,298,234 downwards.
TCCTCCAAATCATGACACGTAACTCAAACTCTCCATTTCCAGCAACATTCTGGTAAATCTGTTCCGAACCCTCTCCAGCTTAATAATATTCTTTGTTATTCCTTTGAATGGGAATTGGGGATACCTCTTTGAGAAGAGTTATAGCTAACCTGAGAATGCAACTTTTAAAAAGAGGTTTTGTGATTTACACATGAAAGAAGTGAAACTATCATGGTATTCGAACAGATGAAAGACTCAACAGACAATCAAGGTATTTTTCAATGTTTAATTGCAGTAACATCACACTGTAAATTTTGCTATAAATTCTGTGCCTTAGAATTGTGTCCTCCACAATCACCTAATGAAGGAGCGGTGCTCCGAAAGCTAGTGTGCTTCCAATTAAACCTGTTGGACTATAACCTGGTGTTGTGTGATTTTTAACTTTGTACACCCCAGTCCAACACTGGCATCTCCAAATCTTTGAAAAGAGGTCACCATCAGTACTGCAAAATACCCCATAATCTTCAAGAGAGCAACCTCCAGTATACTTTCAGTATAAGGAAAGCTCACTGTCACAGCTATGTTCAAATAATTAATGTATTAAATCCAGCAGTGAAACCTCCGCCAAGTGAATGCTCACAGTCTTGCTGCCAATTACATTGCTTTTGAAAAGACACTCTTTTGTGTTTCAATGGTTTGAGATTCCATGCTGAGCTTCACAAAGATGCCACTCAGTGCAGGAATACACCTACATTTCTTTTCATCACAGTTAAGTAAATAATTTTAGCACTATAAGTTTAAAAAAACCTCATGCTTGTAGGGGTAATTATTCTTCTTTGGTTAATCTCCTGTCTGTGGCTTTTTTTGAAAGTTGCAAGTCAAAGACGTTCTCTATGGAATTTTGTTGATTGAAAGTCATGACCCCAGTTAGTTAAGCTGTGTCGCACATTGGTTGATTGAGTTGTGTTTATTTCCAGTGGCCAAAACCCTGGCAAAAACATCACAATCGTTTGTTTTTTTTACATCTGTTAAACAAGAAAAGAAGCTTGGCCCAGTTGGGTGTGAGGAACACATCTTAAGAATTAGTTCAGCCTCAGGCGAAAGCTCACAAACTCTTTATCTTCTCCTTCATGCTTCCCATGACCTGGTTAGAATTCTTACTTTGATTTTAAAGTTCATCATTGAGGCTGTTCAAAGTCTCAGGACCCAGTGATGAGCATTTGTAAGCAGTCATCTTTCAAACTAATAGAAGTTTTAATGAAATTCCACATTTAACACCTGAAGAAATAAGGGTGTAACTCTATTTTCTACTTGCTACAGATAGCACACTGGGACTCAAAATTCCATCATTAGACTTAATCAACAAGATTTCAACTATGCAGTCATATGTAGGCAGCTCTGCAGAACCTTATGTTGAAAGAATGTATAAAGCACTACTGATGGGTATTGTTATTTATTGTTGGCACAAATCTGTTGCAGTAATGATTACATTGAAATTTACAGTGAAAGGACTTTTGTACAGGTAATAAATTACTGTTGACATATTCAAAAGAACATCTGCTGTGCTTGTGTCAAATTCCTCACCACTAAAAGAGGGAAAACATTTGAGATCAGTTTATTAACATTCATATTATCATGTCTCCAACTGCAATTTACACATTTATTATTTCACGTGCAATGTGCAGTTTTTTAAACAATATGCAAAATGAGGAACTAAACTACTTCTGGTTCACTTGAAGAGCAATGTTATCATTTTATAGTGAAACAAAGGAAAAGATTATACACAGCACTGGAAAGTCCCTGGATTGTTATATTTCTCTTTCTTACAAGCTGTATTTATTGTGTTAGAATTCTTGTCCATCAGACTATTACCAGAGCCCTATCCACAAATGCATTTGCTGTATGTAAACACTTGCTCATTTATAACATGCAGGCATAATTTAAAAGGAATCTTTTTACTTACTTTTGTTATCCTCTGTGTTGATCCTCATTAATGTCTGCAATGTTTGTATTAAATTACATTGCCACCCAAATGTACCAGTGTGTGGTTCCCAGCATTTACTTATACGTTGGTGTAAGGGCTGTGCCATTTTACTTTATGTTTTTAGAGGCTGAAATGAGAAAGCGTTGATTTTTTAAAAAAAGACGGTGTTTGAAAGAATGGTAATGGTTTTGAAAGTAAATAATCTGATACGTAAATATTCTATAAATTAGGTTTATGAGCAAGCGATAATTGGAGTTGCAGATGATTTGGAGGCCAAAAGAGTATACTGATGCAGCTTTTGCTGGCAACAAGATATTAGTTGATCTATGAAGTAGTGATAGTTATCAAAAGCAGAGACCTTTCTGCATGCCAACAACTGTCTGATTGGGTGTCAGGTGACTGCTCAGCTCGGAGCTGGGACAAGTCACAGAAGATTTAAGTGTTCAGTTTTTCCTCAGTTTGAAAGCAGTCTCTCTGTTGTCTGCAGCCAAAACTTGTTGTAAGAAAGCTGGTTTATCTTTCCTGCAACACTTTATGTATGCTGTGACTTTCAATTGAGAAGGTAGAGACATTTTATGAGGTACTCTGTAGCTTTGTGTTTCCTGCCAACCAATGGAAGAGACCAAAGAAAGATATCTGGAACAAAATGCTGGCTAATGGAAAAGACATCAAGAACATCTCAACAGTATCTGGGAACAAAGATTACTGAATTATCTTGATGTGGAGATGCCAGTGATGAACTGGGGTGGACAAAATTAAAAATTTCACAACACTAGGTTATAGTCCAACATGTAGCTAGCTACTTATCGAAGGGACAGCACTCCAAAATCTTGTATTTCCAAATAAACCTGTTGGACTATCACCTGGTGTTGTGTGATTTTTAACTTTGAACTACCTTGCTCATCTTTCCTCACAGATTATAATTTATTTAATCTTGTGTGTGTGTGTGTGTCTAAAGGGTATAAATAACAGGATTAGAGTTTTAACTAATAATGCTACATGCCAACACTTTATAACTGTTTACCTGTAACTAAAGCCAAGTTACATGTAATAAATAGTAATTCTTGGCCAGTACAGAAAACTCTTTGCCAACCTAAGGATCTGAAAGTCAGGTAAACTGGGAAACTTCATGTACTTTTTAAAGTCATTATCATTTGTGACAACTCCAGGAATAGTGAGGCTTGATTTTGAGTACAATCCTTAGCGAGTTGGAACAATGGTGAGAATTTTAATCTATCGAGTTTGCTCTCAGTTAAGTGGGTGTGAATTCCTGAGATGGAAATAGCAATTGCTCAGTGTCTGCCATAACATCAGAGGAGAAGCTGCAAAAATTCTTCATACATAAAAGTCACAGCAGATGTAACATCTGATGTAACAAAACTGTGCAGCCATTTCACAAAATGTTGGTATCAAGTTGAAAGAATGAAAGAAACAAATGAAAAATGAATGGATTGTTGACTCTTTATTTAAACTGTTTTTACTACATGTAAAGCAAGGAATTTGGTTGTAGTTGGTTATAATTTATGAATTGCCTTATTATTTCCACATGAAAAAATAAGCAAAATGTATCATCCCTGCAACTTTGGGTAAACTAGTGACCATTAGATTATTGTATCATGCCAATGACTTCCTCACTTGACTAGTTTCTCAGGAGAGTTGGGACTAAGACTAGGCAATTCCCCAAACCATAGAGGGAGAAATATTTTGAGAATGTCACTGAAGACCATTCTTGTGCATCTCTGCCCAGTCAGAGCAAGCTCTGATTTCAGAGTTCTTTCACTCAGAAATAATAAGCAAGCAAAAATACCGATCGAGCTGACGCAGCTGAATTTCAGATCAAAAGTGCTGTCCAAGGTGTTGATAGTGGCAGAATCAATTGAATGCCAAGGGAAGACAGTTAGCTACTTATTTGTCAAAAATGGTCATTACTTCATGCTTGGTTCCATAAGAAAGAACTTAGACTATAAGTCCATAAGACATAGGAGCAGAAATTAGGCCATTCAGCCCAATCAAGTCAGTACTACCATTCATTCATGACTGATACCCCATTTTCTGTTTTAAATGTACTCAATGACCTGGCCTCTACAGCCTTCTGTGGCAATGAATTTTACCAATTCACCACTCTCTGGCGAAAGGAGTATCTCCTTATCTTCATTGCAAAAGGTCTTCCCTTTAGGCTAAGGCTGTACCCTTGGGTCCTCTTCTCTCCTGCCAAGGGAAACATCTTCCCAACATCCACTATGTCCAGGCCATTCAATATTCTGAAAGTTTCAAATAGATCTCTTTTCATCCTTTTAAACTCTATCGAGTATAGTCCCAGGGTCTTGAAACGTTCCTCATATGTTATGCCTTTCATTCCTGTGAACCTTCTCTGAAACCATTCCAGGGCCAATACATCTTTCCTGAGGTTTGGGACCCAAAGTTGGCCACAATTCTGTAAATGTGGTCTGACCAGAGTGTTATAGAGCTTCAGAACTGTATTCTTGCTTTTATGTTCTAGGCTTCTCAAAATAAATGACAACATTGTATTTGTCTTCCTAACCATCAACTCAACCTGTAAGTTTACTTTAAGAAAGATATGGACAAGGACTCCCAAGTCTCTTTGCATTTCAGACTTCTGAATTTCCTTCCCATTTAGAAAATAGTCCACGCCTCTATTCTTCCTACCAAAGTGCATGATCTCACACTTCCCCACATCTGCCACTTCTTTGTACATTCTCCCAACCTGTGTAGATCTTTCTAAAGCCTCCCTGATCCTCAATACTATCTGACCCTCCACCTAACCTTGTATCATCTGTAAACTTAGCCAGAATGCCCTCGGTTCCTTCATCCAGATCATTAATGAATTCCACAGAATTCCCCTTCCCTTCAGTAAGATTTACTGCCATTAGAGATCGTCTGGAGAAGATTCACTAGAGGTAGAAAGGACTTTTCTTATGAAAAGAGGTCAAGAAGGATGGGGTTGTCCTTAATAGAGTTGAAGAGAATGAGTGGAGACCTTATTGAAATATGTAAGCTTCTTAGAGGATTTGTCTGAGAAAGGTTGTTTCCCCATTTTGGAGAGTCTAGGACTAGAGGGCATCATTACCAAGTAAGAAGTTGCCCAATTAAGATAGAGTTGAGAAGATTTTCTTTGCTCTGAGGATGGTGGTCTTTATTATTGAAGATGGCTGTTGAGGCTGGGTTATTAAGTACATTCAAGGCTGGACTAGATAGATTTGTAATCATTAAGAGGGTCCTCTATGACTCTAAGTGTTACTGAAGGCATAGTGATAAGGTAGGAGAATGGATTTTAGGACTTTGAGATCAGTCATGATCTCATTTAATGGTGAAGCAGGTTCAGGGTCTGCTTCTGCTCTTATGCCTTAGGATCTTATGGTATTAGAGTGTTGTTTGGCACAAATATAACTTGCCAATAATACTTGCTGGATGTTGACCTAATCTTCTTAATCATCCTAATGAACCTTCTCCAGATTATTTCTAGTAAATCTTGCCGAAGGTAAGGGGAATTCAGTGGAATTCATTAATGATCTGATGGAGGAATTGAGGGCGTTCTTCCTAACCTACCGGCATGCACTATTTCATTACTGGAAAAATTGTGGATGGAATTGTGAACACTGCAATCATTAGGAAACATCCCAATGTCTGATCGTTATAATGGAGAACAGGTTGTAGATGAAGCAGGTTAAAGTAATTTACTTTAGAATTCTTCCCTGAGATGATTGGCTCCAATATCATAATCATCTTCTAATGTGCCATGTAGGACCCCAGTAACTGAAGAATTTTTAGCTGGACCCCCACTGATCAGTTTTGCGAGTACTCCTTACCAAACTCGGTTAAATGTTGCCTTGATGTGAAGGGTATTCACTCTCATCTTATCTCTGGAATTCTTTTCTTCATATAATGAAAGTTCTGCATTATAAAGTTTTGTGCTGTTTGGAAATAAATCAAGATGCTTTGACTCACTGATTTATGTTTTCAATCTTCTGTCTAGAAGTACTTTTTAAATCATTGTAATTAATATTTGAGGCATTGCTGGGCTCAAGTAATAGAGTTAGTGCTGTGCCTGATCACAATACTGTAGCTTCCATTTGAATTCTTCCTTTGCTTTGCAACATTATGGACAGAGGAGCGATGTATGATAAATTTGTCTCTGCCCTATCACTTAACAGACTTTAATAAAATGTTTACGGGAAAACTCCTGGAGTGCTGTGTTTTCAGGAACATGGGTAAGGTACTCCTCTTTAAAAGAGAGAATAAACATTTTTTTTCATCAAAGATGTAAATACAACAGCACCGACTCACTCACGCACACGAGGTTGAAACACACAAGAAAGGTAGGCTACAAAAATGTAGCACACTCAGATTTCTTAAAATTGAAAAGAATCCTTTGATTATCAGTCCTCACAATGGCAGTTAAAAATATTACTTGCTTGATTCTAGTTGAGTGAAAACAATGGAGGTTGAAATTTCTGGCAGTGAAGTCAAAGTTGCTTACTCAGAGCAACAGCAGATTTCTGGCTTTTCTGCTCAAAGTCGAGATTAAGCCCCTATAGTGAAAACATAATTCTGCAGATAAAATGAATTAACCCTAATTCTTTGCCTATGCAAGCACACACGCAGTCACACTCGCACTTGCTCTCTCTCTCTCTCTCTCTCTCTCTCACCTCCCCCCCCCCCAACACACACTCTGTCTGTCTGTCTCTCTCTCTAATGCATGCACACATATATTTAAGTCTATGGGGTGAATTTGCATTTGCAGAATTGTATTTGCAGTTACATTGTATTTTACTCAAAAAGCACACAATATGCAGGCAGTCAATCCATGTGACAGTTCATAAATTCTGACTTTGGAAATAGAACCAGTCTGACTCTAACATCACACCTTCAATGCATTGCCTGAACTGAGATGTCACTTTTTTAAATAAAACCTTCAGTTATCTCAGGAATGTGACTTGAAAGAAGTTCTGGGATTTACATATTAATGAATCAAAACCTGCAAACCATTCTAAAAGATGAAGAACTTAATAGCAGTTTGTTCAATATATCGTATCAGTTGCTTGACACAATGATTTTGTGTTATAAATTTTGTATCTTATGATCCTGCCCCAATGATGAAGGGGCAACACTCCGAAAGCTAGTGCTCCAAACAAACCTGCTGTTCGGTGATTTTTAACTTTGTCCACCTCAGTCCAACACAAGGGGTACCTCCTCATTTTGTGAAAACTGCCACTTTTAGCTTGTTCGTGTCAGTTTCAGTTATGTGATGAGATTCACATGACAGTTTCCATTGTCCAGACAAATATCTATATGGGCTAAGTGGTTATTACACAACAAGGGATGAATATGGGGAATTTGCACCATTTTAAAATAAAATGGTTTCCTTCATGGAATTTAAATTTATAAATAACAAGTCTGACTAATATATTTCAGTTTCTATAAGCATATGGAGAAAAGGAGCTATAAGCTCACCATATGAGATGTTGCATCCTGTTTATTCTTCAATAGCATGTCCCTAAAAGTATATCTACATTTTAATGCCCTGTTCAACAAGTGTTTACTTCCCACCTCGGGTAGTTTTACAGTTCTTCAGACAAAATGGAATCTCCCCCTCCTCCTTGGAGTCTGTCTTGTCAAAGAAATTGCTCATACTCCATGCCATCTTTTCAAAGTAAAATGTCAATCTTCTTTAGAAGTTCATGGGCACTGATGTGGGTACAACAGATTTTCAAAGAAATGTATGAAAGAAATGTTTTGCAATATATTTTCACCTGTTTCTTCAAATATTTTAACACTGCCAATTTTCTTATGTTTCTTCCTTATTCATGCTGCAACATAGTCTTAAAGAATCATGTCTAAACCATATGTCTCTTTTTCCCATTGCATGGTTAGTGCAGAGAGCCAGGAAACTGTAACTAGAAGTTTTCAGAACACATGACCATTAGTCGTTGTATGATATCAGTAGCAATTCCTGTCGAGACAGGTATAAGTGGCTGTGAAATTCCACAGTAAGTATGTAAGCCAACAACATATATGCTTATGTTGTACTGCAATTCTTTATGCCAAATTAATGCCAGATTCAGCACAATAACTGCAGTATTCAACAGCTGACTCTTATTTCACCTCCACTGAGACTCATCCAAATGCCTTGTCAATGTAACAGTACTCAGCTCTAACATAGAAGTTGATGAGTACTACTTGGTCAAATTGTGCATTAAAACTACCATAACCATGAGCAGAATTTCCATTCATCACAACAGACTTACATTGGTGAACAGTATAATTGATACACTAATAGCCAAACTAAAGGTAACCACCGAGGAATATTTATATTGGGACTCAGTTATTCTTGATTCGAGAAATGAATTCTTGGTTCCCAACCCAAAGAATCACCCTACAGGATTTTATGTTTGTAACAAAGAATCTAAAGTCAATATTCACTAACATTTCTTGGTCAGCAACTAAATTATCAGGAAGATTGCTTTTATTTGGGGTTTTTTATGATAATGCCAAACATTTAAAAAGGTCAGAATAATGTGTTGGAGGCATGGGTTCAAATCCCACTGCAAAGCTGTTAAAACTTTAGTTATTTACTTGGTAGTGCTGAAATGAACATTGATGCAAAGAGAGACATATTACCTGCCAAAGCTTTTCATTTGGCACTCATCATGGCAAATGCAAGAGTGTCAAATTTTAAAAGATCACAACAATTTATTGTACAGACAAAAGTGGTGCTAATTTGTTGGCATGTCGATTCTAGTTGGCTGACACATGACCTTGAGAAAGCAATGCGCAGCTATAGAATTAGAAAATGTTTCCCCCCCTGCATTCTATGTGGTAGCTAAAAGGGAGCTATTCCCCCTGCTGACCACAACAGCCGATGCCCCAATCTCTTTCTTTAGGACTCTTTCTCCGTCTCTCTCTGTCTAGGGTTTTTAAATAAGATTATTTAAGAGTAAGCTGCCAGCTGCTCTGTGTTAAACCTGGCACATGGGTTTCCAACAAGACTTTACCTGAGTCCCCAGTCTCCATGGTAACCAGATCACATGAGTGTATGGCCAGAATTAGAATGTCACACATACCCTTTTTAATTTGTATTAAACAAGACAGTTTTAAGTGTAACAATCTTTTAAAATAATTTATAACGTGTTTGTGACAAGTTTTAGTTATCTACTAATTCATAGATTATATTTAGCCATAGAATCATAGCATTATACAGCACGGAAACAGACCCTACATACAACTCGTCTGTGCTGAACAGACATCCCAATTTGACCTTGTCCCATTTGCCAGCATTTGGCCAGTATCCTTCTAAATCTTTCCTATTCATGTACTCATCCAGATACCTTTTAAATGCTGTAATCGTACCAGCCTCCACCACTTCCTCTGGCAGCTCATTCCATACACACACCTCTCTGCTTGAAAATAAGTTATCCCTCAGGTCCTTTATATATCTTTCCTCTCTTACCTTAAACATATGCCCTCTAGTTTGGATTTGCTCACCCGAGGAAAAAGATCTTGAGTATTCACCTTATCCATGCCCCTAACAATTTGACAAAGCTCTATAATGTCACCCTTCAGCATCTGACAATCCAGGAAAAAAATCCCCAGCCTATTTAGCCTCTCCCTATAACTCAGACCCTCTAGACCCAGCAACATCCTTGTAAATCTCTGCTTCACCCTCTCAAATTTAACAACATTCTTCCGATAGAAAGGCAACCATAATTCTACGCAATATTCTAAAAGTGGCCTCACCAATGTACTATACAGCCACAAAATGCGGTCCCACAAAAGTGAACAGATATGATAATTTATCTTCTATGCATGGGAAAATTTTCAGGTTCAGATAAAATAACTGTTCATCAATATGCTTTTATTTAATGTTTGGCAAAGCTGCTGTAGATTTAACAGACCAGGACGCTTTCTCATTAGAGAAAGATGATTGGTGGTGGTTTCCAATGAAATTGGAGAAAGAGATTCTGAAACTGTTTAACTGATGTAGGAACTAAACCCATACTATCTGCATCATATTGTATTACAAACTATCTGCCCAGTCATCTGTGCTAAATGATCCCCCAGTACAAGTGACCAATAATATGGGCAAAATCTGACTGGGGTCTGAGTGACGTCAGCTATGGTGAAACTGTGCTATGGTATTCCCATCAGAAACAGATGAGAAGGCTGCCCTTGATATTAGAAGCCCTGAAGAAGGGCTTATGCCCGAAACGTCGATTCTCCTGTTCCTTGGATGCTGCCTGACCTGCTGCGCTTTTCCAGCAACACATTTTCAGCTCTGATCTCCAGCATCTGCAGACCTCACTTTCTCCTCCTTGATATTGGGAGCATCCTTTATGCTTTGACAAGCAATATAGCGAATTTCTCACTAGGCAGAAGCACTTTGCCAATTAAGGTGAATATCACTTGTTAAACATCTTGTTAAAGACCCAACACACCTCATTAGCATTCAGCTTCCTACCTCACCAACTGTATCAAACAAGCTAGAGTTTCAGATAACTCCACATGTAAATCAGAGTGGTAATGTTAAATTATTTCGGTCCTTGCTTCAAAGAACATCCATGTTGAGCATGTCAAACTCCATCTCAGTGGATGATCTATAGGCACCACCCAGATGCATCACTTGTGTTGGACATTGGCATCTGGCATTTGCCAAACCCTCACCACCACCATGGCACCTCTCCGATACCCTTACAGGATAGACAGCAAGCACAATTGTATTGCTAGGTGCACCTGCATTGAAAGGACACTTTGTGCACATGGACAGGATCAGACTGTGTACTGGCCTTGCCATGCTATGCCATACATGTTATACGTTGGACCTCCAGCCAGAGCCAAGGCTGTCAGTACTGCCTTAATGTCATGTCCTTTTGTGCAGACACGCAGACAGGATGCTTGTTATTCCTACAGCATGTGGCAGCTGAATACACTTTTGCAACCACATGGTCATGTGGGAAACCAGTGAGAACTAGTACCTAGTCTAGTTGGGGATAGAGGTGGGAGGGGGTAGGGTGCTATCTATCTAGGGTTCTGGTACTGTCATTCATGGGCACAGGTGTATGAGGGGTATGTAGAAGAGTATAAGAGAGGCTACCTGAGAAGAGTTAGAAGCAGTGACAACCACCACCACCACATCTTCCACAGATGGATCATAAAGGTATGCCATGGTTTAGGGGACAGGAAGACATTTGTAGGTGAAGTTCAAAGTGTGAATCTCCATATGTGAGGAATGGGTGGAAATAGAGGTTCGGGGGGTGGGGAGGGGGGTAGAGGTGATGCCTGGTGACCAGACAGAGCCTGATGGTGATGGTGTCCACCTTGAGCTATGTTTCCTGCCATCATTTGCCTTTCCCTAGGTGCACAGTGTGCTGAGAAAATGATTGGGACCTCATCCAGGGTGGGCAGTGTCAGTGTCATTTGGAGCAGTGAAAGTGCCAGATCCATGTTTGCTGAATAGGAGGACACTGAAAGAGTAAAAAATTGAAGCAGTCATTTGCAAACCCCAGTTACATTTAATTTGTAATCATTTCATTGCCCTATTAATTAAAAGGTGCTTACAGAATTCAACTGTGTTAGGCACTACAGACCAGACAGGTCATCATCACCACCCACTTCCAATCAATGAGATTTGAGTGCAACAGACAATTGTGGATAATAGAAAAATTACAGTCATCATTCCAGAATTTTGTTTGTATTGTGAAGGCAAACTTCACCCTCTGTTAGTTTTGTTTGTGTTACTTTTTGCTTTTATGTAAATAAAACTTTGTGTTTGCATTTGTCTGATTGCTTGCCTTTATGTGATGTTCTCCTCCAGAACAATGATAAGCTGTGGGTCTACAGTGGGTAACAGTGACAGGGTAGCAGTGATTTAGAGGGTGTTTAGGTGGGATGTAGCGATGGACAGGCAATGACCTGGTGGGTAAACAGCGACAAAAGTGAGGTAATGGGAGAGTACTTGCGAGGGCATGTTAGTCTTGTCAGCCAAGTGTTGTGGGCAGTGTGGGTTTGTGGGTGCTGTGCCATGATATTTCTGCTGAAGGACAAAGCTTGTCCAGGTATGGCAGGGGCACAAAGCATTCTTGTCTTCTGACAGATGTCCGTTGAGTGGCGAGTTGGTCTGGGAATGTCAGGTGTTAAAACAGGGCCAGAATTGATGTGATGAACATCAGAGGAATGTGGTAGGTAGTTAATGCAGGGAGTTTGATAAGACACTGCACAAATCTCACAAGAACTTGTGGCAAAATCCCTCAACAGAAACTAGATGTAGCTTGGACTTTGTCAAAAGAAATAGAAGATTTAACTGCTTGATATGTTCTGTATGTAAAGGGATAACAGAACATTTACATCTCATGTAAAATAATATCACTTTTAAATAAATTTTGCAGATGTGTGTACAATAAAAACTAGGATTTTGCCTGTTAAATGAAAATTCACAATATTCCCGCCATATATAGACATTAACCTAATGTTGAAAGTGGAGCATCAACCTTTATGGATTGAGAAACATTTGGAGCCATATCTATCAGATGGAAATGGGCTGCAAGCATGAATCAGAAACAGAGTTCTGGATACACCACCCAACCTTTCTGCAAACCAGCTGACGTTTATATTAAATTATTTTTAACTCTCATAAAACCACATCAAATATAGAAATGAATTGCTTCACACTACTGATTGTTTGAGGTCTTTAGAAAACCTTAAAACTTCATATCAGATCTTAATTGGTATAGGTTTCACTGCTGTTTTCTAAGGGCTTAAAAAGAGGGATTTCCAAAAAAAACTCAGAAATTCTGTGAAGCTGGAAAACTGATCCATGGACACCATGGTCAGAATTTAAAGATCTTATCCAAATGGGCCAAATCCAAGATCTGGTCCATATTCCAGGTCTACAAAGTTACAAAAATAATTTAGACCTCATGAAGCCACAAAATTTCAGAATTAAGCTCTTAAAACAAAAATATAGAAATAAAATTCTTTTGCACAGTCCAAGAAAATTTGAAAGAAGGGTTCTAATAAATAATTTTTTCTAAGTCTATGTTATACAAATTAGCTCTAACAAAGATTAAAAGACTGTCTCTTCCTTCAAGGGAGACATATGTACATGCATGGAAGAAGTGACAAGTTCATTTTGTGGAGTAGAAGTTGCAAGCTATAGATTCAAAACCTAAAGGCCATGAGTTTCAATTGCTGGCAGATTGCTCTTAATGTTGTACTACAAGGAGAAGTGTAGTAGGAATATGGGAATGCCACCACCAGCAAGTTGCCCATCAAGGCATACACTATCTTGACTTGGAATGGTTTCTTCACTGTCAAATCACTGAGTTGATATTGTGGAACTCCCGAATGAACAATACTATTGTTGTGCCTACATCCCATGGATTGCAAAGTTTCAAGCTGATGGCTCACCATCACCTTTTCAAAAGCAATTTAAGAAATAAATGTTAGCCTAGCCACCAATGTCCACAATCTGTGGACAAATAAAAATTCTTTTGCTCAAAGTCATTTGTGAATTACTAAACTAGTAAATCAAGCAGCACAAATGCTCAGTCATAAATTTATGAGTGGTTACCTGGTGTAATTTTATTAATACAGCTGAAAATGGGTTTGACTTTAAAAAAAACTGCTAATCATAGCATCCCCTACCAATGAGTAACCTAACTTTGCCATTGTTGTATTATTAGAAATGATGGAGGAGAAAGTGAGGTCTGCAGATGCTAGAGATCAGAGCTGAAAATGTGTTGCTGGAAAAGCGCAGCAGGTCAGGCAGCATCCAGGGAACAGGAGAATCGACGTTTCGGGCATAAGCCCTTCTTCATTCCTGAAGAAGGGCTTATGCCCGAAACGTCGATTCTCCTGTTCCCTGGATGCTGCCTGACCTGCTGCGTTTTTCCAGCAACACATTTTCAGCTTATTAGAAATGATGCCAACCAAACTGTGATTAGCAATCCCTGGCAAACAGCAATGTGGTAATGACCAAATAGTCTGTTCATTTTTGGAGGGGGATGTGGATTATGAGATAAATATTTTCCAGGATACTTTTTCAAAATAATGCAATGGAATTTTTTATGGTTCGCCCTGAGAGCAGACAGAGCCTGTCTTACCTGAAAGATTCTGGCAGCGTAGCATTTCCTCACTGCTCAAATCAAATGCTAGGCTTGATTTTGTAAGTACCTTCTACGATGACAAAGGCAAGGGGCTGCTACAACACAGTATTGGTGTACAGTAATCAGTTTATGAGGAAATGAAAAGGAAAAGTTTTTAAAAGATGCCTCTCAGTATTCTTGTACCAAAGTAAACACTTAAGAGGTTCCCGTAAGCCTACAAATGAGTGAAATGAGTGAAAACTTTCCATTAATCCTAATGCAGGGGTGACTGGCTCTGTGGTCAGACTGTTTACTCAGATATTTTTTCAAACCAGCGTAAGAAATCATGGAACCTTGGTTTGAGTTAGAGGTAATTGTGTAAAATATTCTGTAGTTCTTTTGTACAGTTTGAACTGATTTCTCTGCTGACTTCTGCAAGACCATCAGCACAGACAAGTCAAGGCTGAAGAGCCTTGCAGATTCTGTTTATCAGTCTGCAATGTATAACTTTGTCATTGGTTTTGTTTTGTGAGAAGTAATCACACTGAGAATAATTTATTTTAATTCATTTGGGTAACCTCACGTCACAAATGCTATTTATGAGTTGCAAATTTCAATGATTTTCCTTCAGACTCTCTCATTAACAACCTTGTGTGTGAGGATTTACTCATTCCAAAGTTTGTTCTGTCCTTCTTTAAATAGATAAGTGTGTCAGATGTTTCCTTTTGCAGAAGAAACCTTAATGCAAAACCTCCTGCCCCAAGGTAAACTCAAATCAAAATGTAGCAAGCATATCAGACTGATCTATATGTCCATTGAGCCAACAGACTGGAAAGGGGTGACAGTTCATGATTTATCTTTTTCCTAAGAAATGACAAGTGCTGAGTTAATGAAATTCAAATACTTATAATGCGGAGGTAAAAACATCCTAATACTGAAACCATAATTACATTCTCCGAATAATTGCACGCTTAATCGAGACACTTCGTCAGACTGCTGATCACACAGTAGCAATTTGTAATATAGGTCACTAATAATTAGATCCCACTAGATCACCAACCATCAGCTTTTCTTTCTCTGAGGATTTATGAAAAATCCAATATAATCCCCAAAAGATGTAGAAAAAGCAGTACAATGAGGTCATTGTTGTAACATCAGAATGAAGACAATAATAGGTGCTGTTTAAGAAAATGGTTCTGAAAGAGTTAATGTTGAAGCTGCACTAAATTCTACTTGGTTTAATGATGTCACACAGCGCTTGGATGGAGAAGGAGTCTAGTATAAGGTCCCAATGGAGTTCTCTCTGCTCCTGATAATCTTTGCAAGAATGCCTAATTAGTCAAATACAACCTATTGCCATCATGAAGAAAAATCTTGTAAGTGCATCTTCTCACTAAAACTTAACAGTGAATTATCTTCCACCAGATCAGGAAGATCCTGAAGTTTCACATAGAAATGACAATTTCATTTGTCAATGTGATGTTACAAAGAATAGGAAAGAAGATTTCATAGCTCTTGTGGTTCAATGGCAATGTCTCTACCTCTGAGCCAGAATGCCAGGGTTCAAGTTTCACCTACTCCAGAGGTGAGTCATAAAATCTCTGAACAGGTTAATTGAAATTATCCAGGGAAGAAATGTCCTCCACTGGGATGCATCCTCTCACCTGGTGCCAATATTGAGGTCACATTGCGTTATGTTTCTATTGATCGCTTGAATTCTTTTCACAAACAAAAACAGAAGTTGCTAGAAAAGCTCAGCAGGTCTGACAGCATCTGTGAAGAAAAATCAGAGTTAACGTTTCAGGTCCAGTGACCCTTCCTCAGAACTGGGTTTGCTTGAATATTTTTGTTATTTCAGTGCCCATCAGGAGCTGTTAACCTGTTTAACATTCATTTAAAAGATGAGAAAGGAGGTTTCCTCTCTTCTGTGATTATGTCCATGCCTGGGTCTCCGCACAGAAGGAGCATGCAAATTGTTGTTTGAGGCCTTCTGCAGACGGTTGTTATGGTGAGGCCTGGTTTCATTATTAGCCAGCAAACTTTGCTTAGATTCCTTTGCCATTTCAATTTTTGCCATAACGCCTGACAGTGACTTCCAATCTTCATTTTGATTTGATTTAGTTTGTTTAGTTTTATTACTAAAATTGTAGAAAGGAGGCTTGCTGGGAGCATTCCAAACAAGCTGTCATTCTCCAATGGCTGCTACAGTAGCATCCAATAGTGAGAGCTTAATGATACAAGTTGTCAAAATACAACAATTAACCCAATTTGTTTTTCCCAAGGACCAATTGTTTGGTGTCAAAGTTGTCCAAATGTTTCAGATGCGGTGTTAGACCCTTTTTAACACACAACTCACTGTCTAATAATATAATATTAAAAAAATCATTTTTAGGATATGGGTGTTACTGACAAAGCCAACATTTTCTGTGCATTGTGATTGCCCTGGAGAAGGTGGTTGTTCGTTGCCTTCTTCAAACACTGCAATCCTTGTAGTGCAAGTTAGGAAGTGAGTTCCAGAATACTATGGCTGGTACCATTCAGTTTCTAATCAATGTTAATCCCCAGGATGTTATACCCAGGATCTATATGTATATAGGTTCCCCTTTATTGGAGATGTCTGACACTCGTTTTACTTGCTGATTATCAGCCCAAGCCTTAATGTTGTCCATGTCTTATGAACACAGATTACTTTAATATCTGAAGTGTTATATTGGTACTGAACATTGATCATTGCACAATTGACATCCATACTTGTAACAATATGATATAGTGAAGATCACTGGTGAAACAGTGATGAAGCACAATACCGTGAGGAATCCCTGCAGAGATATCTTAGAATTGGAATGGCTGACCTTGAAAAAAATCATAACCATCTTCCTTTCTGTCAGATATAACTTCAAGCAGTTTTCCCACTTTCTCCCCTTGACTTCCATTTTACTGGGGCTCCCTAAAGTCATATCCTGTTAAATATTGAAGAAGGGCTCATGCCCGAAACGTCAATTCTCCTGCTCCTTGGATGCTGCCTGACCTGCTGCGCTTTTCCAGCAACACATTTTCAGTCCTGTTAAATATTGCCTTGACATGAAGGGCAGTCACTCCCACCTCACTGAGAACCTACATGAAACCCAAATTGCTGTTTTAAGGCACAATATACTGTCCAAACCTCTGCAGCAGTGACTTAGTGAAAGAGGCTCTGAGAAGGTAAACTGAAATGACTTTTTGTTTGACAATGTGGAACAGAAATTGACTCACAGACTGCTGGCCTGGACTCATCCCCTTGGAATCATCTTTCTCTTCTGTATCACAAGTGTGACTTGCAGCAGTCAATACTGACCAGCAAGATTGAGGTGACCAGCCTCCAATTTTAGGTGGACCCATTAATGTTCACTTTGCTACTTTAGCCAGACTGTGCTTCATATTCTTTATCTCTTTGAGGATTAAATTGGATTGTTAATAAAATTTCTCCCTCCTGTTGATCTTATGAGAGACTCAATGATCTATGGTATGTAGTTATTCATTTTGAGTCAGACACCCAAAAGTCAAAATCCATCCCAATCATTCTGATTAACTCAACTAACAGATCTGCCATGCTAACCGCAGGTTGCACATTTGCTGTGAATTCTTTTCTGAAACAATTGTCACAAGCTTATTCATCCTAAACAACAGGACTATGAAAGATAATAGTAAGCTTTGCTCCTTCTTGTAACCTATAATTAGTTCCTCATTAAAGCATCAGCTTTTGACAGATGACAATACTGCTCCGGAAAACTCCTGGAGTTTTCTCCTCACCTGCCAGTCGTTGCACACAATGTACCAAATTTCATCCATTGTAGGAACCTGCTTAAATGTAACTAACTGATGGAACATACTAGTCGAGGAAGTTAAGTTTTTTTTTTAAAAATGGTGTAACTTTGAATAGCAATTTTACCAATTCAGCGGTTAAATCAAAGGCAATCTTTTCTTCCTTCAGGACATGCGTATCTGTATAAAAACAAGTTCAGGTAAAGACGGCAATTTATAAAGCTAGTGGAGGTAAATTTCTGGGAAGGTGTCATATTTTGCCATTTATTGGAGCAATACTTTGCTTTTCTGTTACATGTTCAACTGTTTTCAACAGGAGCCAATGCCAAAAATGAACTAACAGAAAGTTTCAAGAGATCGGTTATGTGTATAGCTAGGAAAACATTACAATATATTGACAGTGATGAATGCATCATTATCTTCTTCAAATGCTGCACTGGCAATTTAAAAAGAAATATGGAATGTCAAAAGAAGTCAACAAATTCTACAATAGGCAGTCAATTTAATTGTATTTGAAGGAACATGTGAATAACCTTGCTCTTTGAATCAGATTCACTGCTGCAGGGAATTATCAGCTTTATTTTGATATTTACATCCCCAGCTGGCAATACTAAACGGTGGTTTGACATAGGCCTTCATTTAATACTTTCACTACATAACTACTTAACCTATGAGGAAGACAATACGTTTTCTTTCTACCAATTGTCAAAGATAAATGAAACAGAAAACCTTGGATATGACAAGAATGGAAGTATTCCTACCTCTATGAGTTACCGATTATATTCATTGTTCCTGGTTTAATATTAAGCAAACTCCTGCCCTTCAAACTTATGGCTGATAAATAAAAGTGTCTATGGGGGACATATTAGAAAGGAGTACCTGGCTCTATGTTGGGGCAATATCACACTGTCTTTTTGCAACAGCGATTAGCCTGGTAGGTAGACGAAGTGTCCTGATGAAGGGCTTATGTCCAAAATGTACATTCTCCTACTCCTCAGATACTGCCTGATCTGTTGTGCTTTTCCAGCACCACACTCTCAGTTGAGAGATGAAGTATCGGGCCTGGTGTTGCTGCAACTTACATATTGCACCTTAGGGAAGGACGAAACTCACTCGTGATCTTAGCCAGACCACTGTGATTTGTATGCAACCAATCTGAAATGGTAGACTGAACAAGCATGAGATGAGATATTGTTTGGCTTGTTTCTAGACTGCTTTATTTCACAATGTTGTGCAATCTGTGGGCCTGAATAGAATTGCATCAGTTCAACAATATAAAGCAAAAACCTGATGGCCAACTCTCCAGGAATTACCTTACCATTTGTGCAGACTCATGTTCGCAAAATAGGAGGAACTAAAATGAAGAGAGTGTCTCATTATACCTGTTTGGTAGGCTGCTTAACTTAACAGAAATAACTCCTCTGCATTTCTGTCCTACAGTCCTGGGAAGAATCACTTAGATAAAATGTCTTTTCATGGTCTAAGCAGCTCTGTGAAAGAAAAAAAAGTGCCTGTGCTTCACTCAACTTTATTCCTAATTGCACGCAATCAGAAAGGGATTTGCATTCTTTCACAGAATGACTGTAAAATATTTATAGCTCACAAACTCAAGACAGCTGATTGCTGGGATAAACAATCACTTTTTCAAATATATTTAACAGCTGACATCTCTCTTTAAATTCACATATTAGAACGTAACTATCCTGAGTGAATAACTTCATCAAATAACAAAGTAATAACAATATTTACGTAACGTCTTTAATGTAGGAAAACATCCCAAATCACTACCAATTAAATTAGTTTGAAATTTAATTTGTTGCAATAATCCTGGAAAATCAAGTTTTAAAAGGTGAACATTGACTGTATGAGTGATTGAGCAGTGTGTGTGTTGCCCATCACATCCTAATAGAAAGTGGCCTGATATATTTTTATGGTAATGCCTCTTTTAATACTTTTGGAAATCCAACAATTCTAATATGGAGTATGTATAGGCAACATTCTAATTTGGAGGGGTATAAATATCTAGTTAGGCTGCTTCCATTTAAAGGCAGCCCTCCTATCTTAAAGAAGAGTTCAATTTTCATATTGTTATTGGCAATCAGCTTTCAGAATCTGTTATTCAAATGATTTTGACCAGGGACCCAGGATTTAAGGAAAAATTGTGCGTTGCATTTCAAAATCCAGATCCAGAGTGCATAACTGCAAGGTAAAGGGTCCTATTTACAATAGAGATGAGGAGGAATTTCTTCTGTCAGAGAACAGTGAAACTATGAAATTCTTAAGCAGACAGAGCTCTAGAAGTTGAGTTATTAAATATGTTCAAGGTTTAAACAGTCAGATTTTTCCTCAATAAGGAAATCAAGAGTTATAGGGAAAAGTCAGGAAAGTAGTGGTGCACATGGTCAGATCAGCCATTATCTCAACAACTGGTGGAGCAGACTCAGTGGTCCAAACAGCCTACATCTGTTTAATGTATCTACCCTCTCCCCATAAACCTATACATTTCAAACAACTGTCCAATTCTCATTTGAATGTTTCAATTGAATTTGCCTCACTTTCCAGCAATGCATTTTAGACCCTAACCACTGGTGTGGAAATGTTTTTCCTCATAGCATGCTTGTTTCTTTTACCAATTACTAAATAATTCTTGATTATTTCCTGAGTTGGAGCGTTTTCTTCCTATATGCTTTCTCCAGATCTTTCATTCCTTGAATTTTTCCATCAGATCTCCTCACAGGCTTCACAAAGGAAAATAACCACAACCTCTCAAACCTATTTCCATAACTGAAATCACTTAGCCACAAGTTGTAGGATCAGTGCTGCCAAAATAAGTAGGAGATTTAGTCATCATTGTTAGTGTACCATTTTAATAATCACAATGTTAGAGCTAAACTGAAGAACTTGACAGTGATTTCCTGATGCGGTAAGTGGTCCACAGTAAAGCCTCATTCAGAGCATCCATTTGTTATAAAAGATTTCCTAGTTTTCAGTTCATTTTCTGTTTGAGTATTGCAGCTTCAGATTTTGTTCTTTGTGCTTACTGTAGTTTTAATCTATTTTTCCATTATGAAATGTGCTGGGCTATTACCTGCGGTTGGAATTGGAAATGTTCTGTAACTCAGTAACACTAGGAAAAGATCATCATTTCAGGATTCAATTTGCACTCGGTGTGACAGGCCTTCGTCAGCAATGCCAATTATAATTTTCATCTGAACCTGCCAGTTTTTGTCTGATCCAAAAGTGATGTGTAGCAAATTCCTGAAGATTTTGAAAGGCTGATCCCACAGTTTTTCTCCTTTTCTGATTTCATTGGTGTGAAAGTTCTGTCACCTAACTTATTCTGGAAATCACAAAGCAATAATCAAACTGAAAATATTAATCATGTTTTTTGCATCAGTTTTACACAGTAATTTTTACTAACCATCTGACTCAAATGTGGAAGATTTCTCTTATGTTTTCTTTCTTGAATTATTCCACAAACTAGAGCACAAAACTATACATCATCATAGGTACATAGATCCTTGAATTGGAGATGCTGGTGTTGGACTGGGCTGTCCAAAGTTAACCACCTGATGAAGCAGCAGCGCCCAAAAAGCTACTGCTTCCAATTAAACCTGTTGGACTATAACCTGGTGTCATGTGATTTTTAACTAGATCCTTGAAAGTTGCCACCCAGGTTGATAGAGTTGTTAAGAAGGCATATGGTGTGTTAACTTTTATTGGTAGAGCGATTGGGTTTTGGAACCATGAGGTCATGCTGCAGCTGTACAAAAGTCTGACGAGCCACAGTTGGAGTATTGCATACAGTTCTGGTCACCGCATTATAGGAAGGATGTGGAAGCTTTGGAAAGGATTCAGAGGAGATTTACTAGGATGTTGCCTGGTATAGAGGGAAGGTCTTATGAGGAAAGGCTGAGGGACTTGAGGCTGTTTTCATTAGAGAGAAGTAGGTTGAGAGGTGACTTAATTGAGACATAAAAGATAATCAGAGGGTTAGATAGGTTGGGCAGTGAGAGCAATTGCTAACACGAGGGACATAGCTTTAAATTGAAGGATGATAGACATAGGACAGATGTAAGAGGTAGTTTTTTTACTCAGAGTAGTAGGGGTGTGAAATGCACTGCCTGCAACAGTAGTAGACTCGCCAACCTTAGGGCATTTAAATGGTCATTGGATAGGCATATGGATGAGAATGGAATTGTGTAGGATAAATGGGCTTCAGATTGGTTTCACAGGTCGGCGCAACATCGAGGGCCAAAGAGCCTGTACTGCACACGGTTATGTTCTATGAACCATTGCCACAGCATTCCTGTGAAAATGTTTCTTTTTGTGTTATTCAGGGTAGTGCCTCACCTATTATGAAGCTTGCTGGTGGTCAGACTGAAAATGCTGAATGACATCTAATTTCTTTAATAATTACTTCTGATGATTAACTCCTCAGCCAGTGAGATTACTGATGCAATTCTAACAGTGCAATCTGTAGAGTGGCTATTGGATGCTCTACTCATCTATATTACTGAGGTGACAACCTGTGCTTTAATGCAATATAAGTTCATCGATGTAAAATTACAGTAATACACGTGGCACAAATCGATTGAAGGAAAAGGGTCAAAGAGTCGGAACCCAGAGTACCAACTATGAAAGGCTCATCCTTAAAGTAGGAATGGAAAGGTAAGCCAATGCTATAGGAGGTTGCTGTAGAGGTTTTATTGCATGTAGGTACTGAAAAATAATGAATAAAAACCAAAAGAACTGCAGATGCTGTAAATCAGGAACAGAAATAGAAATTGCTGGAAAAGCTCAACAGGTCTGGCAGCAACTGTGAAGAGAACTCAGAATTAACATTTTGGGCCCGGTTCTAAGAAAGGTTAACTCTGATTTCTCTTCACAGGTGCTGCCAGACCTGCTGTTTTTGTTTCTGAAAAATAGTGAATTTATTTTTATAAAAAAGTGAGAATCAGTCTCTAGTAAACAGTGGCACTCAAACAGCTGTATGATGCAGAAAGAATGAGGATCTAACAAGTGGGGTAAACAGTATCTAATTCTCCAATTAGTTATTTTTGGACCGAACATTCTGTTCAACGACTCAGAGCACAAACTCTCTCCTGTATTTGATTGCCTCGTCTATTGTTTTCATGTTATAATTTCCAATTAGAATTGACCTTTATTCTGTTATTAGCAATTACCCTGCTCCATTGCTTTGTTCCTTCAATATTAACATGACCACTCCCTTTGCCATTTCTTCAATGACACTTTTGGGGCTGAATTTAAGTTTGGCTAAGTGTCAATTTCATTGAGTTTCATGGAGGGTTTCTCTCCACTCGGCCTAATGAGATTGCTCATCATATCGACCATAGTTTGCCTCATTGATGACCAACTAAAGCCCCTGTCATACCCTTCTCATCTGATGCTAGCACAACTCTCACACCCACCATGGCTGGAAGAATTCACCACTCACCAGATACCCCAGAATGGACTGGCATCTCTGGCACCTATGCCATCTTTAAAAGGATGTTGCATACTTGGATGAGCACTGGCATTCCCAAGCTGCCCTGCACAGTTAATCACCATTTCCCTGAACAGGCCAGACAAGGGAAAATTGACATCCCACTTTGCAGACAGGCGACTAATAGAACATTTAGAATTGAATAATCAAGCAGAATTATGAAGAGAAAATCACACTGGGAAATTTATTAGAGTATTTTGAGGCTAGACAAAAGGAACCAGTAGATGTAATATCCTTGGATTTCCAAAAGGATTTCAATAAGGTGCCGCACGTAAGGCCACTTTATAAGATAAGCTCCCAAGGTGTTGGGATTGGTACATTAGTAGATAAATGATTGTTTAACTAAGTGAAGACAGAAATTTGGGGTAAGGTAATTATTTTCATTATGGCATCTGTGAATAGTGGATTATTATTGAGATCAGTGCAGGTGTCATAATTATTTACTATATTAAGAACTTGGATGGCAGAAGTGAATGTCCTATTGCCAAGTTTATGGAAAACACAAAAACAGACTAGAAGACAAGTTATGAGGATAACACAAAGAGTTTGCAAAGAGATACAGACAAGTTAAATGAGTGAGCATAAAACTTGGCAGATGAATATAATGTGGGAAAATGAGTCTAAACACTTTGGCAGGAGGAATAGAAGAGATGATGACAATTTAAATAATGGAAGACTGCAGAAATTTATAGCACAGAGGAGAGTTTAGAGGCTGCTGGCACTGGGTACAGCTCTATGATTGACATATCAATGAGTCATATGTCCCCCCCCCCCCCCCCGCCTCCTTGAGTGAGGACTGCTGACCAACCAACTGTGTGAAAGCACAAAGAGATAATACAAAGTGAAGCAGGTCAGGTCAATGCAAGTCAGCATCCAGATAAATGCAAAGTGAGTGAGAGCCAGGTGAAGAAATGAGCAGCCCTGAGATGCAGCCTGGCCCATTATGTGAGGTGAGTGCATGTTGCTGTGCATAAAATATCCTTGCTGCAGCATTAGCTTTCTGGTTACTGGCACATCCCAAGATGCAGCACTGAAATGTGGAAACTTCTTGCGAGTGAATAGGAGATTCTGCGAGACTGGCAGGTGTCAAATGACAGTGTCCATGGATGTGGGGTGCATGCAGCTGGTGCCTGGGAGCATGCTTTGTGACGTTGTTCCTGAGATGCCAGCTTGGAGAGAATGTGGGGAGCTGATGTCATCAGGTACCTGCTCTGACATTCATTGTGGAAGTTCTAGATGCTTAATTTCCTCACTGTGCGTGGTAGTTTAGGAAGTTGTATAATATTAAGGTGAGACAGACTGTTAACAAGCAATAGTTCATATTAAATGGCATCTCGCCACTGCTCAGTGAGAATCTCATCTCATGTCTGGAACTCCATTTGAAAATGCAGCTAAAGCTCCCAATTTCAACAGAGCCCTTGCTGGACTTCTTGCGTGATTCACTCTGATTTCTCACCACAATCTACATCAACCCTCCAATATTCTATGCTTGATCTCCAATGTTTTGTTACCCTCTAACCTTTCCCAGATTTCCCCTTTTGACTCACTTGCTGCTCTATTAACATGGATAGAGGATTGACTAACTATAGAAAACAGAGTTTAAGGGGATACCTTTTCAGCATAACAGCCTGTAATTATTGGAATGATCGGTGCTGGAGCCACAAGATTTAAATGTATAGTTATGACTAGTATAAGGAAAGTGAATGTACAATAACCAACCTTGTGGGTGACATAAAAATAGATGGGAAGGCATGGGGTGAGATTAATATCTAAAGTGGGAAATAGACAATTTAAACGAGTGGGCAAAAACTTAATTGGTGGAATATAATGTGGGGAAATGTAAGGTTAAGCACTTTGGCAGGAAGAATAGAGGAGCTGAATATTATTTAAATGGAGAAAGACAGCAAACAGCTATGGAACAGAAGGAACTGGAAGTCCTTATATGAATTACTAAAAAAAACTAGCATCCAAGTTCAGCAGGAAATGGAGAAGGCAAATGGAATTCTGGTATTTATTTGAAATGGATAAGAATGTATAAGTATGGAGGCTTTGCTAAAGCTATTCCAGGCAATAGTCAGATCATAACTGTTTGAAAAGTTTGAACAGTTTTGGTTTCCTTATGTTAGGAAGATATATTGGCACTACAGTCCAGAGAAGGTTCGCTAGGCTGATACAGGTCTGACTGTCTTAGGAGGATATGTGAAGTGGATCGAGCCTGTACTCATTAAAATAAAGTGGAATGAGAAGCAAAATACAAGATTCTGAGGGTACATGAAGGGCTGGATGTGGAGAGGTTGTTTCCTTTTATGAGAGAGTCAAGAACCAGAGGAAAAAATCTCAGAGTAAGGAGTCACCCATTAAACCAGAAGTTTGGGGGAAATTCTTCCCACAGAGGGTTGCAATTCTGTGGAACTCTTTACAGCAGAGAGCTATCTCAGTGTATTCAAGACTGAGATAGATTTTTAGTCAGTGAGGGAATCATGGGTTATGGGGAGAAGGCAGGAAAGTGGAGTTGAGCTTTGTTAGATCAGCCATGATCTCATTGAAAGGTTCAGTAGACGTGATGGGCTGAATGGCCTACTTTTTCTCCTATGCCTTATGGTCTTATATGCTCTCCCCATTTTCAACAGCATAAAACTCATCACATGTCTCCCTTTCATCAATACTGAAATAATCATACTGGGTTCAGAATATTAACCCTGTTTTTCTCTCCCAAATGCTGCCTGCCTTATCACAATTCTAAGGCATTTTCTGATTTAATATGGAAAGAATGAGAGCTGCCTTAGCTGGGTATTTAGTCTGAAGTTTGTGGAAAAGAAATGTGCTGTGGTAAATTCTGTTCAACCTTTCTAATTTAGCATAAATTTCTCTAAGGAAGCTTTGGAACAACAACAAATCAGATTTTCAGTTTGCAAAACATAAGGAGGAAAATATATAACATTCTGGCAATAGTTCATGATTTTTTCCAAAAGCTTTAACATGTCCAGCACATGTACACACTGCATTGTTGCAATGAGGTTGGTGTTTGATTCATTAAGTGTGGGAATCAACAACATTACAGTGAGCTAGGGAAAGCCTTTTTGCTACCAAGTAAAATATCCTTCATTTTTAGAGAACATTAGAGTCAGACTGAAGTCCAGATCACTTTCTTACTTACAAGCTGTAGTCTTGCGAGGAGATAATAGACTGGAGATTTTTGATTAATCTCTTCAGAGGTTGCAAAGGATTTAGATACCTTACTGCAATGTCTGACAATATTAAGATTTCAAAAATGTTTAGTTTCCATATATTTGAAATTTCTATTCAATGTAAGAGGAAAAGTATTAAGTACTGAAAAATATTGTTACTGATCTAGCCTCTTTCCTGTTTCTCTGACTACTCACCCTTCAAAAGCTACCATAGAGTCATAAAGATGTACAGCACGGAAACAGACCCTTCACTGCAACTCATCCATTCCGACCAGATATGCCAACGTAATCTAATTCTAGATTAGAGTGGTGCGGGAAAAGCACAGCAGTTCAGGCAGCATCCGAGGAGCAGGAAAATCTATGTTTTGGGCAAAAGCCCTTCATCAGGAGTAGAGGCAGGGTGCCTGAACTGCTGTGCTTTTCCAGCACCACTCTAATCTAGAATCTGGTTTCCAGCATCTGCAGTCCTTGTTTTTACCTAACCTAATCTAATCCCATTTGCCAGTACTTGCTCCATACCACTCTGAACACTTCCTATTCATAAACCCATCCAGATGCCTTTTAAATGTTGCAATTATACCAGCCTCCACCAAACTCTTTGGCAGCTTATTGCATACACATACCATCCTCTACATGAAAAAGTTGCTCCTTAGGTCTCTTTTAAATTTTTCCCTTCTCAACCCTAAACCTATGACCTCCAGTTCTGTACTCCCCCACCTCAGGAACAAACCATGGCTATTTACCCTATCCATGCCCCCCATGATATTATAAACCTCTGTAAGGTCACCCTGAGCCTTTGATGCTCCAGGGAAAACAGCCCTAGCCTATTCAGCCTCTCCCTATAGCTCAAATCCTCCAACCCTAGCAACATCCTTGTAAATCTTTTCTGAAACCTTTCAAGTTTCACAACATCATTCCGATAGGAGGGAGACCAGAATTGCACACAATATTCCAGAAGTGGTTCGTGGAATCAAACATAAGAAACTCTTATATAATCTTTTATCCCTGAACTCTAATTCTTGTGAAGTTGCTTTGTGCCATTTGGACCAAAGTGTTTGTGAATTGTTTTAGGTAGTTTTCACACACAAATTCTGGTTAATTCAGCGTTCAACTTTCCCATGCTATTAAAAGTTACAACTTCAAAGGAAGAACAACTCAATCCCATGTTGTGGTCTATTGCTCTGTTATGAAAGGTTAAGATGGTATTAATGATTCTCCATCTATGTTTCTAAGCATAAGGATGCTATTCATGAGAATGATCGTGTAGATTTTACAGTAACTAGATTAAGAGAAACATTATATGATGTCAAGGATCAGTTGCGCTGCCCATCATCTTCACACATGGGGCCGTTTTAAGAAAAGGAGAATATTTCATTTAAATAGTATGTAACAGGTTTTTATTCAGTTCAGAATATAGCAACTTTGTCTGTAGCAACTGAAGGAATTAGGATTATTGATCTGCACACTGAACTGCAGACACTGTGCAATGTAAAGGAGGAAGAGAAACTCCTGAACATTTTATTCCAGAAAATGATAGCACCACTTAGAACAGGGTTCTCTCTTTTTTTTCAGTTATCTGGGACAGAGGATGCGACCATAAGGTGAGGCAGGTAAAAGCAACAGGTGGATAATAAGCAAAGCTTGCAATTTTCAAACAGGTTTGAAGTGCTCAAGGTGGATGAGTACACTGGCCGTGCCACTACAACACAGGAAGCCATTCAAGCTGGGAGAGCAAAATGTAATGCTGCAGTAATAGGGCTAAGTATAGTGAGAGGATTAACACTGTTCTCTGCAGCAAAGAAAGTGAACCCAGACGGTTATTTAGTCTGCCTAGTGCCAGGCTTCAGGACAACTGCTCAGGACTGGAGTTGGAGGGGCAGGTCCAGTTGTCAGGACCCATTTCCAAAGACATAAGCAAGAGGTTCTGCAGAGACAGTATGAGGAGCCAGACATCAGTTCAAGAAACGGAACCTCAAAATTCATAACCTCTAGATCATTACCTGAGCCAAGTTCAAAATTGCATTGTTTCTGAAGGAGTTAATATTCATATTTATGCTGTTGGAGACAAGAGATTCTGCTCTAAGAGGGAGCAGATATACCTGATACCTGAAACAGTTTCCCTCAGTCTTAGCAAGCACACCTAACCAAATGCATTTGTACTTATTGCTATCATGCAATAAACTGTTTAATCTGAGAACAGTGCCACTTCTGTAGATATGGTATATCTGTGCATCCCCTGACAAAGAAAGGAGAATTTGTGGCAGAGAATTATGGCAAGCAATCCTTACCCTGTACGACATATTGTATGTGGTCATCTGGTAAGATAGCTGGGAAAATGTATCTTATTGGGGAGAGAAAGGGGCACAACAGTGAGTTTATCTTATGCTCAAGAACAAATGTAGTTTAGCTGGGTTGCCCTGAATAAATATTATATCAACATGTAAATAAATAAATGACAGATGCCCAAAATAAAGTGCATTCCAAAATATGTTATTATTCACAGTTAGTAGCACTGTTTCTGTTTCCAGCAATTTTGTAAAATAGCAAAACATCTCTGCCAACACATGTGTAAAGTTACAAACACATGCTACTGTTAGCTGGCCATCAGCACTAGCTTGCTTTTGGGCTGAATATTTAATCAGGAAGTTGTCAGCGATACATATTTTGAAGTCTGATATCTATGACATGCCTAATTTATGGTAGCCCCAGAGAAATATCATTCAAATACGTCCAAATTGATTTTTTTTTTTGATCTCAGTGTATCAGGCTTATTCCATACACTTTTTCAATATGAATTAAACAGAGCCTTGAAGTTTCAGCCTCGGTGGAAATTTATACAAAATCACATTGAAATGCATCTGTCAGAGAATTCCCAGCGCCTCGTTGTTTGTATCTAAATAGAAGTCTGAATGGCAATTGCAGGCTGAATTGGATGCCTGCTGCTGTCATCAGGAATTAAACCATGCACAAGAACTCAATCATCAGCGTCAGTCAAAGGCTCAGGATCCAAATGATGGCAAATTACCATAAGAGTAAATAGAACACTGCTGCTTAGCCACTGATATACCTAAAGCCAAGGCTGAGTTATACACATAGGAAGACCAATAAGAAATTATTCCAGCACTGCATATTTATCCTTTCACTCGTGGTGTAAATCTGAAAGTAAGCTTAAATTAACTGTCTCAAAGGCAGAATGGACCGTATCTAGGATTATGTTGGAGTTCCTTTTGCATTTTGCGGAATCAATACAAATTTATAACCATGTGACACTCTATGAATAAAGTTTATTCAGTTTTTGTATGACAGCATGAAACAAAGGAGGTGTTGAGCCTCATATAGAACACCACAAATATACGCCACCCATTTTTAATCCTGAATGACCCATCCCATCATATGAATTATCGACAGTTCGTCTGAATTATTATTGAAACTACATGTGGTTGGGAATTAGTCACTATCTTGGGAAATTCTAATTTTTTTCATTTTAGTTTGTAATTTATCTGGATCTTCAGATAAACAGCTTCTGGAATGTCTTGTTCCTCCCAACACTGATGGCTGAGCCCCTCACCACACACAGACACACAGACACAGACACACAGACACAGACACACAGACACAGACACACAGACACAGACACACAGACACACAGACACAGACACAGACACACAGACACAGACACTCCATTAAATACCTACTACTTAACTGCACATCAAACCGGTGTGAACTCGTAATGTTACGGAAATTTACCACACTGAAGTAGGCCATTTGCCCCTTTTGGAACTCTGAAATTCTTTTACTCTCTGGCTTTATTCCTAAAGCCTTTCTTTTTCTCTTCTTTTCTATTGCTTTGAGCAGAGGAAACTTGAGGACGAATGTTGGAAGATGATTTGCTTCTTAAAATAAAACAAAGAACTATGTATCTGAAACTAAAATAGAAATTGCTCGAGAAACTCGGCCGATCTGGATTCAGTGCGACGTAGGGTCATTGTACTCGAAATATTAACTCTGCTTTCTCTCCACAGATGTTGCCAGAGCTGCCGAATTTCTCCAGTAATTTCTGTCATTGCATCTTAGTTGGTCTATTTGGTCACTTACTTACATTGACTCTTGTGTACAGATGGACGACATATATGTAACAAATTGGTTGACAATGAATCAGAAGTCTCTACTTCAGAGCAATTTTTTTTGTTTAAGTCAATATGAAATAAATATGAGGCAGATTGCAAAATGGGCTGCCAATTCACTTCATCCCAAAATAAATTTATATTCCAGAGTTTGTTTTCTGGGTCTGTTTCAGACAATCTGCCAGTCCTGAACTCTGTTGATTTCTGCAGTCAGAAGGTTTCAATACATGAATGGCCTTGTCACTGGCAGTTAAGATTGCAACTGCTTAAGCTATTAGGAACAGACTCCTTCCAACAAAATCTATGTCACATTTCCAGACCTTCAATTCCCAATCTAGTGAGACAGGCTACTGATGCATTGCTTGCCAGTGCTGGGTATGTTAACACACTTTCTCTATATTTCTGTCACATCCAGTTATGAGTGGTGGTGAGCAATTAAACAACAAATGTCAAGGACAGTCTTCAAACATCCTCATTGATGTGCAAGTTCAGTACATCATGCAATAGACAATGCTGAAACATTTTTGTGTGTTTCATCCATGTCCCATTTCAGTCTTCTCCTGCAGTGTCTAACCTCTTTGATGCTGTTGTTTAGCTGATTGGATTCACTTTGCATGATATTCATGCGAGGGTCTCCCATGCATTGACATCTGTGTTGCATTTCTTGAGGGAAATTTTCAGGAAATCTTTGAAATGCTGTCTCTTCTTGCTCAAGTGCCTTTCTTGAGCTGGGCCAAGAGGATTTACTTTGGTTTTATGAAAAACATAGAACATAGAAAAGTACAGCACAGAACAGGTCCTTCAGCCCACAATGTTGTGCTGAAGATCATTCTTAATCTAAAGTAAAATAACTTAACCTACGCACCCCTCAATTCACTGCTGTCCATGCATATGTCCAGCTGTCACTTAAATGTCCCTAATGACTCTGCTTCCAACCACTGCTGGCAACGTATTCTATGCATTCACAACTCTCTGTATGAAGAACCTACCTCTAATGTCTCCTCGATATCTTCCTCCCAAGATCATAAAACTATGACCTCTTGTGCCAGCCAATCCTGCCCTGGGGAAAACTCTCTGGCTATCGACTCTGTCCATGCCTCTCATTACCTTTATACCTCGATCAGGTCACCTCTCTTCCTCCTTTACTCCAAAGAGAAAAGTCCAAGCTTAGTCAATGTCTCTTCATAATACAAGCCTTCCAGTCCAGGCAGCATCCTGGTAAACTTTCATTGCACCCTCTCCAAAGCCTCTTCATCTTTCCTGTAATAGAACAACCAGAACTGGACACAATATTCCAAGTGAGGTCTCACCAGGGTTTTGTAGAACTGCAGCAAAACCTCACGGTTCTTAAACTTGATCCCCCTGTTAATGAAAGCCAAAACACCATATGCTTTCTTAACAACCCGATCGACTTGGGTGGCAACTTTGAGGGACCTATGTACTTGAACACAAAGATCCCGCTGTTCCTCCACACTGCCAAGAATCCTATCTTTAATCCTATATTCAGCAGTCAAGTTCAACCTTCCAAAATGCATCACTTCGCATTTATCCAGGTTGAACACCATCTGCCATTTCTCAGCCCAGCTCAACATCCTGGCAATTTCATGCTGCAGTCTACAACAGCCCTCAATACTATCAATGGTACTTCTGACCTTTGTGTCATCGACAAACTTACTAACCCACCCCTCAACCTCCTCATCCAGGTCATTTATAAAAACTACGAAGAGCAGCAGCCCAAGAACAGAGTCCTGCGGGGCACCACTCACCACTGACCTCCAGGCAGAATACTTTCCATCTACAATCTTCGCTAGTGGCTTAGCAACCTCCTTTCTCACTTCTGGTCTGGCCCTGGGGACTTATCTATTGTTTGCCAAAATTTCCAGTACATCTATTTCATCAATCTTGATCTGTTCAAGCCTATTTACCAGCTCCTCAAAGTTCTTATTCACAACAAGGTTCCTTTCCTGAGTGAAAACCAAACCAAAAACTCCTTTAGGGCTTCCCTTATCTGCTCAGACTCCACGCTAAAAAAGGCTAAAGGTACTGGACGCTGTAAAGACTGTGGCACCTTATAATACTCCAGTACTTGTAACAAAAACTTATGGTCTAAAATTTTGGTATGATAACCCAACTGTTCCAGTAAAACTAAAACATCAGTATCTGCCAAATAATGTGAATAACTGACCAGGTATGTCTTGGCCACAAAAGCAAAACAGGTCAAATCTGATCAATTACCATCCAATGGGTTATTGTCTCATTAGAACATTGATCTAAGGCATCATTGTCATTATGTTATAGGGTTCACAAAGGATAGTTGGCTCTTGACCTTGTTACAGACTCAGTCCAAACATGGACACAGGAGTTGAATTCCAACATAGGAAAAGTGAGACTGCCTGTGTCATGAAGACAATTGGCCAAGTGTGGCTTCAAGGTGCAAAAGCAAATACACATCAATGGGAAGCAGAATAAAAATATTTCACTAGCTGGAGTCATACCTAGCACAATGACAGATAATTGTTGGGGGTCAGTCATAGAGTCATAGAGAAGTACAGCACGGAAACAGAACCTTTGGTCCAACCCGTCCATGCCGACCAGATATCCCAACCCCAATCTAGTCCCACCTGCCAGCACCCAGCCCATTTCCCTCCAAACCCTTCCTATTCACATACCCATCCAAATGCCTCTTAAATGTTGCAATTGTACCAGCCTCCACCACTTCCTCTGGCAGCTCATTCCATACATGTACCAACCTCTAAGTGAAAAAGTTGCCTCTTAGGTCTCTTTTATATCTTTCCCCTCTCACCCTAAACCTATGCCCTCTAGTTCTGGACTCCCCCACCTGTTTTAAAAAATTCTCAAGGTCAAGGACCAGGCTCGCAGGAAAGTAGTCTGACACAGAACAAACAGCCAAGAGGCGAGTCTGCTAGAATATAAGTGTTTTATTCCCCGCAGCGTCGCCACAACCAGGTCTCGTACTTACAACGGGTCTGGTTTATACTCACTCTACGTGTTACCGGAACTGGGAGCAGTCAGTTCTCGTAGAGCGGTTGCCAACAACCCACGCTCGGCGGTTAGACGCAACCCCGGAGCAGACTCTACCGAACTGGAGACTTTTCCAGCTGATATACTCTTTTCGAGATCTAAACATTCATGTGAACAGCAGAGCAAGGCTGAAAAACACATTCCATTCTGGTCACATACAGATAAGAAGATTCACACGGGAAGGTGTGCAATAAGATTCACACGGGACTAAGCGACACCTTCCATTTTCGGTTAGATTCACACATGTATTGGGACACAATTTTAACCCTTTCACCACATTCCACTGCTTGGCCCAATACATGTGTTACATTTTGATTCACACATGTATTGGGACATAATTTTACACCACATTCCACTGCTTGGCCCAATACATGTGTCACATTATGCCCATATGTATTCTTTCTAACAAGCGCCTACGTACACGCCAAATATACAAGCAAGTCAGGACATTACAGCATGTTAAAATCAACAGGACCGCTACCAGGATCGACAAGGGTGGGAACAGGAATGTCCCCGCAGTGGAGGACATACCACTCAATATGTCCCACCAATGATGAGCTGACTCCACGTCCACTACACGGGCAGCATGTACTACCTCCTGTCCATGTATAAAGGTAGACACCGTAACCTTGGTGACATTGGTTTGATGCTTTCGTAATATCTGCTTAAGCTCCTCGGATCGGTCCAATGCTCGCTTAAACCGATCCAGGGAAATGTTCCAAGGATTCATCAGCACTTTCCACTGCACCTTGGTAAAGTGGCGAGCACTGCTATAAGTGGTCAACAGATAGGTCTGATTCTGCCAGTGCCACTGATAGACATTTGAGAGGCATCCCGAGAATGGTGCTGAGGGAAGCATAGGATGTGGATCATTGGTAGCCACACAGAGCGTGTGTGGCCCAATCTGCCACATCATGTCCCTTGGAGTTTCAACAGTCCATTCGCACAGGGCCGTTCCCTTAGTCAAGCAAGGGTCCCGATACCTGTCCATCAGTAGGCAAGTTTTCCCCTGATCAGTCTGTTCACAAGCGGACAGATCATAGGTAATATTGGTATCTGGGCTAAACCACTGTCCCCTTGTCTTCAGAAAATAATATCCAGAAGATGTAATCACTGGTAATACATAATATCGACAGACCGTAACAGTGTGGGTTACATTCATGGTAACAAAGTATCCGTTACACATAGTTGCGTTACACCATGTTCGTTCTGGATGGGTTATCATCCACAATTTCTCAGATACATTCCATAGTCCCCTCCACGCTTGTACATTGGGGGATGTTACCACACGCAAAAAGCGTTCTTTCTGTATTTGAGCATGCAACATTTGAATATGACAGGCAGTCCAATTTAACTGAGCCGTAATGTTCTCAAACAGTTCCTGAGTGGCACCCCAGACATCCAGTTCCCATTGCAGAGATTGTATCATTATTTCAGCTGTCTCTCCTTGAGTCATCATTACGGATGGCATCCACCTTCCAATAGTATGTAGTCCTTGTGAGGTGGCCTGTCCCGTGTTAGATAATTTAGTACGGGTTAGCTCAGAGTCAATGGCATTCGAGATACCCATAACAGTTCCTGCGCCTCCCAGCAGGGTGTCGTACCACGCTCGTCGCCGCCTCTTGGTATGACACTCGGGTATGAGGGGCAACTGTACCCGCCAATGAACATCAGTGTGCAGTACCGCCCGGGCCATCTGTTGACAAGTTGACATAATAAGGGCCAACTGTGTTCGATGCGACCGCACGCCCCCCGTGGCACCCCTCTTCGGTGCTGGCCCGCCCCGCGTGGGGTTTAATAACGCCTCAGACGGGGCGTTCGTCGAGGGCAGTACCATTATTAACCACATGAATCGATGACGATTCCGAATATCGGTGGCATTGCGCAGCCACAGATCTTCCCCCCGAGCTGTGACGCTCCAATGAGTCCCCGTTGTCCCGCATGTCTGGGTGCGTCGGTCCCACAAACACGTCTTGACTTGAGCATTTCCCACCAGGGTGCAATTAGGCGGTATGAACGATATGTCATATTTTTCCCCATCCCGGCGCATGTAGCACTGTGCACACGTGTACAATTGACAGTCGCTGGTGAGAGTCAGAACAACGCACTGCTGACCGGGTTCACATGTAAAATTGTCCTGCGTCCGTCGCTGGCTACTGGCCTCCCACCGCACCTCATGGCGGGCGACCGGTACCAGCGTCCAGGCCGTGATACCGATGCCCTGGAGTGGCCATCCGATCGCGAACATCGCCAATAGGAGTCACAATCCCCATGACCACCCCATGTTCAAGGCGGAGGGCCAGCCTGCGGGTGCATAGCAATTACAACATTATTTAGGTCTCACGTAAGTAGCACTGGTTCGCCGGGACGTTTGCCCAGGTCGGGTCCCCGGGGTACATAATGGTGACCAGACTGTCCTTCCCCTGTGCTATGATTTCGGCCGGCCTGGGGGGGCCGGTCGTCTGGCGCACCCATACCTTGGCCCCCTTAGTGTCAGTAGACCCAAATCCCCCCGTCCCACGCTCAGTAACCGTAACGGGAGCTCCCGTCTCTTCCACCGTTGTAAGGTTACATGGCTTAATGACCAATTGCGCTATTCTGTCCCCCTTCTGTATCACGTAAGGTTCAGCAGTGATGTTGACCAGGACCACCCCCAACTCCCCTTGGTAGTCCGCGTCAATTACGCCTGCCATCACATCAATCCCCTTTAGTGACAGTCCCGACCGCGGGAGGATATGCCCATAGGTTCCAGGGGGACAAATCAATCCTAATCCGGTCTTAATCACCGTAGGTTTCTGTTGGATCAAAGTCTGGGCAGTTAGTGCTCGTAGGTCCAGTCCAGCCGAAGCCGGCGTGGCCCTTACGGGAATATCAGCTTCCTCAGCGAATTTCCACATTTTAATAGGCTGAGTCTTTGGGGTATCACATACTCGTATCATCCTATTCAAGGGTGTTACCCCATTTCCTAATGGGCGGTTATTAATTTGTTTCACCACCCGAATTAGTTGCTTCTTCCAACCTGTTAAGTCATTGCAACCTCCTGCTTTTCGTAGTGAGGACTTCAGAAGCCCATTCATTCGTTCTATAAGTCCCGCAGCTTGTGGGTGATAGGGTACATGATAAACCCATTCCACGTGGTTATCGTGACACCACTGCTTTACCACCCTTCCTGTGAAATGGGAGCCATTGTCACTCTGGACCTGTATGGGCAATCCATAAAATTGTTCAATCAAATCTAAACATCGCAAGGTAGCCTGTTGATTGTTGTGACGACAGGGATGGGCTACCAAAACCCCAGACATAGTGTCCACAGCTGTACATATGTGGTTACATCCTTGTGAGGAGGGTAAGGGACCCACAAAGTCCATTTGCCAGCTCTGTCCCGGACCATCCCCCCGATGGATATGTCCCATCATGTGTTGGGGCACTCCCTGCCGCTGATGTTGACACTGCTCACACTGGTTTACTGCAGTCTTAACATCATCTACCATAAGATCTATTCCTCGGTCTCGAGCCCATTGCAAGGTTCCTTGCACTCCCCAGTGCCCAGCCTTAAGGTGTGCCCATCTAGCTAGGTCCACTGAGGTGCCCCTTTGCACAATCATGGTTCGGACGATACCATCCACATATCGGTTATGTAGAGCTTCCACATCATTTCGAGATGTATGGGCATCTACGTGGGTGATGTATATGACCAGGTATTGAGCTTTCTCCCATATATCTTCCCATAACTGTTTACCCCATACTTCCCTATTCTGGATCATCCACTGATTGGCCTGCCAAGTTGGCATCCATTGTGTCATGCCGTTAACCACTGACCACGAGTCAGAGAACAAACAAACTCCCATGACCCCTGCTTGCATGACTACCATATGCACTGCTTTTAATTCTGCCCACTGACTACTTTTTCCCTCCCCTAATTCTTCTAGGGTAGTGCCTTGTTTTGGGTTAAAGGCGGCAGCTTTCCATCTACGCTGTCCCGCTTTCCATTGGGCTGACCCATCTACGAACCAAGCCGTGGCTTGTTCATCCGGGGTCATTTCATCATACCGTTTTCCCATCTTAACGGGTGATTCCTTGTATTCAATCACCTCAAACCGTTTTTCCCCTTCCTCAGGGGCCTCCGCCACTTGCTCATGTAGGACTGACACTCCTTTCTGTCCAGTCCGCACTCTCTCCGACACATACCATTTCCATTTAATGATGCTGCTCTCTTGGGCAGTTCCTATTCGGTGGGTAGTGGGGTCACTAAGTACCCACGGAAGAATAGGGATAGCTGT
The DNA here is from genome assembly GCF_037043375.1 of Chiloscyllium plagiosum. Lineage (NCBI taxonomy): Eukaryota > Metazoa > Chordata > Chondrichthyes > Orectolobiformes > Hemiscylliidae > Chiloscyllium > Chiloscyllium plagiosum. The sequence continues at coordinate 90,260,232 of NW_028270141.1, read as the reverse complement.
TCTCATGATCACTTCATGTCCAATGGTCAGGGCTTCGGTTTCCACCAAGCCCCAGTAGCATGCTAATAACTGTTTCTCAAAGGGGGTATACCGTTCCCCTGCCGGGGGTAATTTTCGGGACCAAAATCCCAATGGCTTACGGGTTCTTCCCTGTTTTTGCCATAAACTCCAATTGGCATAATCCCCCTGTGCTGAGACTTGCAGTTCTACAGGTCCTGACTGTATCTTTCCCAAGGATACAGCTTGCTGTATCGCTTGCTTGGCCATTTCAAATGCAGTTTGATGGACCTCCGTCCATTCGAACGCTGCCTTTTTCCTCGTAACTCGATACAGAGGTTTTAAAATTTGTCCTAAATGGGGAATATGCTGTCTCCAGAATCCGAATAACCCAATAAATTGCTGCACGTCCTTCTGGGTGTGAGGGACGGCAAAGACCTGAATCTTATTTTTAGCTTTCGCAGTGATTTCCCTTTCCCCCTTGTTCCACACGATTCCTAAGAATTTTACCGTTTGTGAGGGACCCTGGATTTTGGCTGGGTTGATCTCCTACCCATATCCTCGCATATGTTGAACCAGTTGGTCCAGCAATTCCTGAACCTGCTTCTGACTTGTCCCCTGTATCATCATATCGTCAATATAGTGCGAGATCATCACTTCGTCAGGCACTTTAAAGGCAGCCAAGTGTTCTGCAACTATCCGGTGGCAGATAGTAGGGCTATGCAGATATCCTTGGGGCAATCGCGTGAACGTGAATTGTCTACCCTCCCAAGTGAATGCGAACTGTTCCTGCCTATCTTCAGGAATAGGAATTGTGAAGAAGGCATTAGCCAAATCAATTACTCCGTACCACACCCCTGGATGATGTTGGATTCGTCCTATAATAGTGACGGCATCCGGGACCGCTGCCGTCAAGGCCGGAGTGTGACGGTTTAGTTGCCGATAATCTACCGTCATCCGCCATGACCCATCGGCTTTATGTACGGGCCATAAGGGGTTATTCCACGCCGTGGTGCATGTCCTAAGCACTCCCGCTTCCAAATAATCCTTAATTGTGGCGGATATTTCTTTATGTCCGCCGGGAATCCTATACTGTCTAAGACTTATTACGCGATCGGCGATCGGGATGGGGAAGGGGTCCATTTTAACCTTTCCCACTAACACCGTCCTACAGCGCAAAGCCATTTTCGTGATTCCAAATTCAAACTTCCCTTGTTGGAGATGAAGTGTTAAACCGGCCAGAATGTCCATTCCCAGGATCCATTCTCTAACTGGTGTAATGATAATTGAATAAGTTTTAATGGGCATTGTACCTATCTTTAGGGGCAATTGTACTGTTTTTCCTTCAATCAGATTACCTCCCAGCCCAACCAGCGTGACTGGGGTTCCTTTAAACTTATGGGGCGTCCCATAGATTAAGGTGGCCTCCGCCCCTGTGTCCACTAGAGCCATAACGGTTTGGACGGATTTGCGCCAATAGATAGTCAATGATACATGAGGTCGAATGTTGTCTGCTGACCATTGGCTCGTTCGTGGGCAAACCCTTGGGGCTTGGCCCGATTCCTATTGTTCCTCCCATTCATCTTCCCCAGACAGCACTGGGTAAAGACGTTTGCCTCGCCCTTCTTTGTTCTTGCCTTTCTTACTAGGTTTCCGGCCACGCCTATCCACTTTATAACACTCTCGGAGGGGAGGCCGTACCTCCTCCTCCTCCTCGTCCTCCGAGGATTCCCACCGCTGGGAAGTGGAAGTTCTACCCCTTCGAGGCTCATTAACAACCGGACCCCGTGTCTGACATTTTTGTGTTAGTAATTCCACTAGGTCTTCCATAGTGGGTCGGAACTCCGTCTCTACCCGGGACACCTTCAGTCCCTTTCGTCTGCATAAGTCTTTTAATTCCGGTGTAGGTAGGCCATCAATCTCCGATGCTGGGACCTGCGCCCGTATCAAAGCTTGCCACAAAGCACGCCGTGAGGGGCCTTGGTTACTCCCTTGATTAGGGTTTACTTTTCCCCCTGCCCGAGCCTCAGGGCGACGCCCCTCCGTGCCCCCCTGAGAAGCACGGGTTGTGGGTCCCCAATCCCCCAAACCACCCATCTCCCTCATCATACTACGGGCATCTCCTAGGGTTTCTCCCCGTCCACTCAACATTATGGTTAATAACAGTGGTTTATAATGGGGGGGGGGCAGTCTTCACTAGGTGGTCTCTAGTCTGTCTACTAACATTTGTGTTATCTACCTCGTCCAGCACTCCCAGCAACAGGGCATCCCGCACACACAAACGGGTTAGCCTCTGAACCCCTTCCTTAATTGTTGTCCAAGTTCCTTCCAAGGGGGGCCAATCGGACGGGAAGGGATACTGTTCGGCCACTGCCCTGGCATACATCCCAAATAAGGTCCCCATACTGCGATCTATTACCATATCCTTGGCTTGTCTGCGGTACCCCAGGTCTATGGCAGCATCCTTTGCTAATCCACCAAACTTGGGAGCATCCTGATAGTCTACCTGCACTTGTTGCCCCCCTTCCTCGAGGAGCCGAATTAGCCATAGCTCTAATGGCTCCCCAGGATTACGTCGGGTTTTCTGGGTGATAAACAGCACCTCATCGGTAGTGAAATCTTCCGTTAATTCAGAGAATTCTGCAGGAGGCTGAGCCCGCGGTAATTCATGCATAATTGCCTCCCCTTGTTCATTCCGTATAGGGTTTCCTTCCTCATCTAACATTACCTCCCATTGCACTGGGAGACGTCTCTGAACCTGCTTTCTCCTAACCACTGGTTTAGCTTGGAGTACGGGTAGGTCCTCTTCGTACTGATCATCTGAATCTCCCCAAATGTTCCCATCCCAATGATCGATATCCCACCGATCCCCGTTATTTAACTGGGCTACAAACGCCCGTACTTGTACTGGGTCCGGGGTTCGAGGGACCTTCCTTTTCTCTTTCCGTTTCTTAGCAGACAGATACATAATAGTTCGTCCTGCTAGTTCAGTTAATGCTGTCAATTCAGCTTTTAACTTCATAATTTCCTGCCTCAACATAGAGGCATCTCCCGAACTGAGTCCCTGCTCATGTTTCAGGAGGGCTAATTCTGCTTCAGCTTTTTGGCGCTTGTCTGACTGTTGTCTACAAGCCGCCGCACAGGCCCACATCCTCCGCTGTACCCCAGGCAAGGGGTTCTTCGGCAGGACTGGGATCCTCTCAAGGGTGGACAGCAGCGACCCTGGGGTTCCTACGCCCTCGGCCTCCCAGTTCTCCGGTCGCCCCCCACCATTTCTCAAACAAACTGCCACGCCATGCCACGGTCCATGCCATCCCGGGACGGTCGGGACCTCCACAGTTTGTTCCTCTGGTTTCTTAGCCTTTTTCCAAAACATTGTTCTGTATCAAAATCTTTCCTCAATTGCGATTGATCCTGCCGACTACGCCAAAATGTTTTAAAAAATTCTCAAGGTCAAGGACCAGGCTCGCAGGAAAGTAGTCTGACACAGAACAAACAGCCAAGAGGCGAGTCTGCTAGAATATAAGTGTTTTATTCCCCGCAGCGTCGCCACAACCAGGTTTCGTACTTACAACGGGTCTGGTTTATACTCACTCTACGTGTTACCGGAACTGGGAGCCGTCAGTTCTCGTAGAGCGGTTGCCAACAACCCATGCTCGGCGGTTAGACGCAACCCCGGAGCAGACTCTACCGAACTGGAGACTTTTCCAGCTGATATACTCTTTTCGAGATCTAAACATTCATGTGAACAGCAGAGCAAGGCTGAAAAACACATTCCATTCTGGTCACATACAGATAAGAAGATTCACACAGGAAGGTGTGCAATAAGATTCACACGGGACTAAGCGACACCTTCCATTTTCAGTTAGATTCACACATGTATTGGGACACAATTTTAACCCTTTCACCACACCACCCCAGGTAAAATTTGTCTATTTATCCTACCCATGCCCCTCATGATTTTATAAATCTCTATAAGGTCACCCCTCAGCCTCCGACGCTCCAGGGAAAACAAACCTAGCCAATTCAACCTCTGCCTATAGCTCAAATCTTTCAACCCTGGCAACTTACATGTAAATCTTTTCTGAACCCTTTCAAGTTTCACAACATCCTTCTGATGCAATATTCTAACAGTGGCCTAACCAATATCCTTGACAGCCACAACATGACCTCCCAACTCCTGTACTCAATACTCTGGCCAATAAAGGAAAACATACCAAACACCTTCTTCACTGTCCTATCTACCTGCGACTCCACTTTCAAGGAGCTATGACCTTGCACTCCAAGGTCTCTTTGTTCAGCAACACTCTCTAGGACCTTACCATTAAGTGCATAAGTCCTGCTAAGATTTGCTTTCCCAAAATGCAGCACCTCACATTTATCTAACTTAAACTCCATCTGCCACTTCTCAGCCCATTAGCCCATCTGATCAAGATCCTGTTGTAATCTAAGGTAACCTTCTTCACTGTCCACTACACCTCCAATTTTGGTGTCTTCTGCAAACTTACTAACTATACCTCTTATGCTCGCATCCAAATCATTTATGTAAATGACAAAAAGTAGAGGGCCCAGCACCGATCCTTGTGGCACTCCACTGGTCACAGGCCTCCAGTCAGAAAAACAACCCTCCACCACCACCCTCTGTCTTTTACCTTTGAGCCAGTTCTGCATCCAAACGGCGAGTTCTCCCTGTATTCCATGAGGTCTAACCTTGCTCACCAGTCTCCTATGGGGAACCTTGTCAAATGTCTTACTGAAGTCAATATAGATCACATCTATCACTCTGCCTTCATCAATACTCTTTGTTACTTCTTCAAGAAACTCAATCAAGTTTGTCAGATATGATTTCCCATGCATAAAGCCATGTTGATTATCCCTAATCACTCCTTGCCTTTCCAAATACATATACATTCTGTCCCTCAGGATTCCCTCCAACAACTTGCCCACCACCGACGTCAGGCTCGCTGGTCTATACTTCTCTGGTTTGTCCTTACCACATTTCTTTAACAGTGGCACCACGTTAGCCAACCTCCAGTCTTCCGACACCTCACTTGTGACTATCAGTGAAACAAATATCTCAGTAAGAGGCCCAGCAATCACTTACCTAGCTTTCCACAGTGTTCTAGGGTACACTTGATCAGGTCCTGTAGATTTATCCACTTTTATGCATTTCAAGACTTCTAGCACTTTCTCCCCTGTAATATGGACATTTTTCAAGATGTCACCATCTATTTCCCTACATTCTATATCTTCCATATCCTTTTTCATACTAAATACTGATGCAAAATATTCATTTAGTATCTGCCCCATCTCCTGTGGCTCCACACAAAAGCTGCCTTGCTGATCTTTGAGGGGCCTTATTCTCTCCCTCGTTACCCTTTTGTCCTTAATGTATTTGTAAAAACCCTTTCGATTCTCCTTAGCTCTATTTTCCAAAGCTATCTCATGTCCCCTTTTTGCCTCCCGATTTATCTCTTAAGTATACTCCTCCTGCCTTTATATTCTTCTAAGAATTCACTCGATCTATCCTATCCATACCGGATATAAGCTTCCTTCTTTTTCTTAACCAAACCCCAATTTCTTTAGTCATCCAGCATTCCCTACACCTACCAGCCTTTCCTTTCACCCTAACAGGAAGATACTTTCTATGGACTCTCGTTTTCTCATTTCTGAAGGCTTCCCATTTTCCAGCCAGCCCTTTATCTGCGAACATCTGTGCCCAATCAGTCTTTGAGAGTTTTTACCTAATACCACAAAATTGGCTTTCCTCCAATTTAGACTTCAACTTTTAGATCTGGTCTATCCTTTTCCATCACTATTTTCAAACTAGTAGAATTATGGTCACTGGTCCCCAAAGTGCTCCCCCACTGACACCTCAATCACCTGCCCTGCCTTATTTCCCAAGAGTAGGTCATGTTTTGCACCTTCTCTAGTAGGTACATCCACATACTGAATCAGAAAATTGTCTTGTACACACTTAACAAATTCCTCTCCATCTAAACCCTTAACACTATGGCATTCCCAGTCTATGTTTGGAAATTTAAAATCCCCTTCCATAACCACCCTATTATCCAACGGTTTACGTGGAGGCACTGGCCTTCAAAACACTGCTTCTTCATCAGGTGGTTGTGGAGCAGAATCATACAACACAAAAAATATAGCAAGAGGATTGCAGTGTCATTGCAATGCAATATTAAATAAATTAAATAAACTCCCCTTCCTTTCTTGCCTCCCTTTCTGTCCTTCCTGTAGCACTTGTATCCTGGAACATTAAGCTGCCAGTCCTGCCCATCCCTGACCCACATTTTTGTAATTGCCATGATCTCCCAGTCCCATGTTCCTAGCCATGTCCTGAGTTCATCTGCCTTCCCTGTCATTCCTTTGAAATAAATGCAGTTTAATTTACAGTCTACATTGTTCTCTGCTTTGTTCCTGCCTGCCCTGACTGTTTGACTTGTCTTTGTTCTCAACTATAGCAGTCTCAGATTGAAATCTTTCCTCACTATCTCCCTGGGTTCCCCCCCCCCCCCCCGCCCACCTTGTTAGTTTAAATTCTCCTAAGCAGCTCTAGCAAATCTTTCTGCCAGTATATTAGTCCCCTTCCAATTTAGATTCCAATGATCCAAAAATGTGAATCCTTCTCCCATACACCAGCTCCTCAGACATGCTGCTCTAACCTTCTATTCCTGCCCTCAACAGCTCGTAGCACCGGGAGTAATCCAGATATTATTACTCTCGAGGACCTCCTTTTTAAATTCCTGCCTAACTCTCTGAATCTCAACTTTTTCCCTTCTTATGTCGTTGGTTCAAATGTGAACAATGACCTCTTGCTGGCCCCTCTCCCCCGTGAGAACATTCTGCACCCTCTCTGAGACATCCTTGATCCTGGCACCAGGGAAGCAACACACCATTCTGCTTTTTCTCTGCTGGCCACAGAAACGTCTCTGTACTTCAAACTAGAGAGTCCCTAACACAATCTATGGCTTGGAACTCGATGTACATCTCATTACATTAGAGTCAGTCTCAATACCAGAAACTTTGCTGTTCGTGCTACATACCCCTGACATTTTCCAAAACTGCATACTTGTTTGAAATGGGGATAGCCACAGAAAACTCCTGCACTAGCTGCCTACCCCTCTTACCTTTCTTGCAGTTAACCATCTATGTGACTGTATCTGAGACATTCCCCTCTTTCTATAACTGCCATCCATCACACACTGTTGCGGTTGCAAATTCCTCATTGCCTCTAACTGCCTCTCCAAACGATCTACTCGATCTGATAGGATTCACAATCAATGGCATGTATTACAGATATAATCCTCATAACACGTAAACTCTCCCTAAACTCCCACATCCGACAAGAAGAGCATAATACTCTACTAAGGGCCATTTTTGCTTCTTTCAATCTACAGACCCAGAAAATAGCACTGTCTTATTCCTTTTCAAAACACAGCTCCAGGTTAAATTACATATGGCTTACATTTTAAGTTTAATCAAGAGTCTTGGCTCAATAAAACATATAATCAAGAAAGAACTCACTCTACTCACTACTGCAGACTTATTTTAAGATTGTGCTTAAAATCCACTTATCTGCTTCTGTGCTGTGAACTCTTTAAACAGATTCCTCCAATTCAACAGCAACGGCAGTAACCGCCATCATTGTAAATCAACGATGTGACTCTCTCCCTCTCTCCCTCTCTCCCTCTCTCCCTCTCTCCCTCTCTCCTGCACTGACCTCACCATGTGCTTCCTTTGTCTGTTCTTATCCCTTTTAAAACTGCTGTTGTTTTGACTTTTTTTCCCCAAAGTTATAAAACAACGCACCAGCATATAAAACAATAATTGCTGCACCTGGAATTTGAGGAAATCACCTCCAGCATCTAAAATACCTCAAAAAAGGACCAGCTGTTACAGCCAGAAATTTTCCTGTCCTCCATCTTGGATTACCCAGAATCCACTCATCTCACCCTAGAACATTGCTAAATGAATTACTTGCCATACAAAAGCAGAAATTGCTAGGAAAAACCAACAGGTCAGGCAGCATCTGTGGAGATGAAGTAAAATTAACATTTCTGGTTCAGTGCTGATAGTTAAGAAAAGTTAGGTATATATGCTAAAGATAGGATAAAGGGAGGGAAAAGGAGTAAATAATAGTTGGAGATGATGCCCAGAAAGACAGACAACAGCTGGGCAAACAAAGTAATAGATTGAGGTCAGCCTGGGGGAATCAATAGCTGCTGATGGAGACCATGAGTAGCTGACAATGGGTTATTTGTGGTCGTACCCTATGTGATCATAGGGCCTGGTGTGTGGGGGTTGGGATAAGGACATGGGACAAGGTGCTCAGGCCCTAAAATTATTGAAATCAAGATTGACTCCTGAAGGTTGCAGGATCCTCAAGCAAAGAATGAGGTACTGTTCTTCCAGTTTGCGCTGAGCTTCACTAGAGCACCTCAGCAAAACTGAGACAGTGATGTTGGCCAGAGAACACAGTGGTGTGTTAAAGTGGCAGGCAACTGGATGCTGAGGACCATTTTTGCATAGTGGTTGCCTAGTCTGCTTTGTGTTTCTCCAGTGTAGAGGAGACCACATTATGAGCAGTGAATACAGGAGAGTAATAGAGTCAAACAGCACGGATACAACTTGTCCGCAGACCAGACATCCCAATGTGACCAAATCCCATTTGCTAGCATTTGGCCCGTATCCTTCTAAACCCTTCTTATTCATATATCCATCCAGATGCCTATTAAATGTTGGAATTGTACCAGCTTCCACTACTTTTTCTGGCTCGTTCCATGAATGTACCACCCTCTGCATGAAAAAGGTCCTTTTAAAATCTTTCTCCTCTCACCTTAAATCTCTGCTGTCTAGGTTTGGATTAATCCACTCTTGGAAAAAGACCTAAGCTATTCACCTCATCCATGTCAGTCATGATTTTATAGACTCTACATGGTCACCCCTCAGCCTCTGACACTCCAGGGAAAAAAGCTCCAGACTATTCAGCTCTTGCTATGATTCAAACCCTCCAGTCCCAGCAACATTCTTATAAATCTTTTTTGCACCCCCTCAAGTTTAACAACATCTTTCAGACTAGATTGAGTGAAGTGTAGGTAAAGCACTGCTTCAACTGAAGTGGGGGTCTGGGGCCTTTGATACTGTGGATCAAGGAGGTAAATGGACAGGAACTAAACCATCTACAATTGCATGGGAAGGTACTATGAGGCTGTGGGTTGGCGTTGGGAGTGAATGAGGACTGGACTAAGGTGTCACAGAGGGAATAGTCCTCATGAAAGGCTGACAAGTGAGGGGAGGATGATATGTGCCTGGTGGTAGCATCCCACTGGAAGTGACAGAAATGGCAGCTTTGGATATGGATGTTGGTGGATGGAAAGTGAGGACCAGAAGGACACTATCACTGTTGTGAGAGGGAAGAGAAGGGGTGAGAGCCAGAGTGTGGAGATGTGTCAGACTCAGCTGAAGGCTCTGTCAGCCATGGTGCTGGGAAATCCTTGGTTGAGGAAGAAGGTAGACATTTCGGAGGCTCCTTTGTCATAGTTGGCATCATTACAACAGATACAACAAAGATGGAGAAGTTGGGAGAGTGGAATGAAGTCTTTATAGGAAGCAGGGTGCAAAAATGTATAGTTCAGGTAACTGTGGGAGTCAGTGGGTTTGTAATTAAGTTACTAGTGATAGGATCCTGGGCCGAGTCATTTGCTGTTGCAATATCAGTGAGCTTCCTTCCACCATAACGTAGGAAAATGATATGGTTATTGTCATACATGACTGCTCCAATATTGGGGTAGTCCACTTACACAAAACAAGAAAATCTGGACGACACTGGGACTTGGGCTATTAAGTGGCAAGAACCACCCACACTCACACAACACAGAGTAAGGCAATGACCATCTCCAAGCAGAGAGAGGTTATCCTTCTCCATTTGTCACCACTATCATCACAGAAAGATACTATCGACATCTCAAAGGTTACCATTCATCAGAAACTAAACTGAACTAACGTTTAAATACAGTTGAAGCAAAAGCAAATTAGAAGCTAGGCTCAACTTCAGATTCAAAGTCTGACTGCTTCAAGTCTGTCTCCCATTTTCCTTCTATTCTTCTCCCTTCAACTTTCCCTTCCCCCTACACCCGACACCAGACCCCAACAGACTTGTTTGTTTATGTCTTGCTTACTTTATTCTCAGCCAACACAATCCATTTTCACCTTCCACTCCTTAATTTACACTCATTTTTACATTTTTATTTCTCTTTCATGCCTATTAGCAACCCCTTTGTGTGTTTTGCACTGCTCCTCCACACCACAGGGTCCCCCTGGCTCCTCCAATGCCTCTGGCAAAAATATACAAAACATCATTTTCCAAAACGTTTCAGTTCTGAAGAAGAGTTATGGTATTTCAGATTATGAATGGGTTCGATAGAGTGGATATAAAGAAACTATTTGCTCTTCAGGTGAAGAGTGAGTAGAGGAAAGCTCGCTGACATTGCAAACATCTGGAGAGTATACAGACTCTCTGGTTGTTGGTGGCAATACTCAGTTTTCTGCAGAATTGATCCATGGTGCCTGAACACACTGTTCCTGTATTCCCTAGTTCTCTTACTTCCATCTGTCCAAAAGCAGGGACATGCATAGTAGATAAACATTACAAAGTTCACTTGCTCTTAATGTACAGTAAAAGCTAGAGGGAGCTCAAAATATTACACTCAGTGCCCAAACTTTGAAGGCAAGACTGGCAAAAGAATATTGCTGAAAGTAAGAAATTAGAAAATAAAAGCTGAAAACAATTTTCAGGCTACTGAGGTGCAGTTCCTTAGATTTAGTAGTTATTTTATCCAATCCACCAGCTATGAGGCAAGTGATAATGATGAATCACACCAATATTTGATTTCCTGCATCAATATCTTTCCAGGCTAAATGACTGGAGTGAGAATGTTGCTTACATGTGAGGATTCAGGTATTTTCTGGTCAACCAATTCAGAGATGTTGTCATACATTCTCAGAGTAGGCGGGACTTGAGTTCATGCCCCCTGGCTCAGAGGTAGGAACTCTACCACTCTACCACAAAATCCACTGTGAGAAATTCATGGTTGTCATTCACTACAATGGTGTTTGTAGTTGTGGTGATGATCTTTTTTTCTCAGTTGCAGAATGGGGAACAGCAGAACAACCTGGGAATCCCATTAATTGAGGGTATAGTGGAAACAACAGAAAATGCATTTCATTATTTTCCCCAAAAGTTTATGCTGGAAAATCTGCACATCATTGACTTGCTATTTTTATAACATAAAATTTCGGCAAGTTGCAGCACCATAATAGTGGGCTGAATCGAACCTTTTTTTGGGCAAAGTGCAAGTTGTGTTTGGCTTTTAGAGGGATTTTTGCTATAAGGTGCAGTGACATTGCTTAATGTTTATTACCAAGTATCGCATTAACTACTTATAAGCCTCTCAGGCATTCCACAAGTCCAATTCTGGTCAAATTTACTGCACACTGTTCATAGAACAACTCACTACTCATTGGATACCTGCTAAAAGATTGGTATTCCTGGCACCCAAGGTATATTTAAAAGGCTGTCTGCACCCTCATAGGCATTGGCATTCTGACACTGCCCTGCGTGGTCAGGGATGGAATCTGAATGTGTTGGAGAAGGGGAAAATGGTTCCATGATTCTCCCACATGGACTTGGAGATGCTGGTCAAATGCATGTTACAAAAGAGAGGATCCCTCTTCCTGGAGGTCAAGCAGGTGAGGTCGCACCAGTAGACCTAGCCAGCCTCATCTGAGGTTACCAACCAGAAGTTAGTGCTTACTCAATGGTATGTAGGAATGGCTAGCAAAGCCATAAAAAGGCCAATGATCTTTCCTGTTGTGCCAAGGTAAGTGCTACAATCTGGTCTTGACTATCTTACACACATTCTATATCTGCCACTGCACCCACCTCCCACCAAAGGCCATGCTCTGCCGCTCTCACTGTTGCCTGCAATGTTTTCACATGCTCGCTCTCATTTCTGCCCCAACCTCCCATGCTGTCTGCACTGCCTCCTCACTCCCTCAGGACACTTTTTGACCACCTGCACCAGAGATGACAGCTGCGCCACCAACGTTCACCTCACTGAATCCCTACCTTTCACTCAATCCAGGAAAGCTCAGCCCACAATAGGGTACCAAGGTTCTGGATGGTGGAGTGGTATGTCAGAGAATCCTGATCACTGCAGCAGAAGATTGGGACCATTCCTGTGGGGATACTGAAACACCTCTCTCTTGCCATCCATCTTTTATTTCATCATCACGTGAGTGGAGAAAACCACTTATGGATTTATAACTTAGTAGCAACTTGGGACAGCTAGCTTTATTCTTGCTTAGATTTCTGAGGCACCTTCCCCTTCCAGGGTAATGTGAGGTAGACTGGGTGCCATTCAGGGCCAGAAGTGGTGGATGCAGGTTCTTTCTAGAATTTTCACAATACATTATATATGATCATTTGATCAGAGTATTTTTGTTTTCCCCTCAAACAAGAAACTGTTATCAAGCCAAAAAGACATTTTATCTGTACTCTAGTGAGTAATCTGATATATGAGCTCCAGTGTCAGTGTGATGCCAAGTATGTTGGCCGTATATTCTGATGACGAGCAGACCATACCATGCAACAAGGTCCCATTGACCATTCACAGCTGGCAAGATATCCCTTATGCTCAACCAGCCTATCCCTGTGAGCCTCAAGAAAGGTATAACCAACATCAGATATGATTCTACCATTGGAAATCATTTATGAAATTTTCTGAATTACACTTACAGCCAACTTTAAGATCACTAGCCGGGCCCACAGCGTGATAAATGTTTAAGTACTAGAAGCCTAATACATAAATAATCAGCATTCAGAGTCCAGTAGGCAAAAAGAGTTTGTATAAACATCACACTTTTCAAAAAGAGGGATCATGGAAACACACAAACTCTACTGCATCCCCTTGACAATGCCCTGACCAATTAGAATCAACTTGCTTGATCTGAGGATTAGATTAAATTCATTACAGTGTGGAAACAGGCCCTTCAGCCCAACAAGCCCATACCAACCCTCCAAAGAGTAACCCACCCAGACCCATTTCCCTCTGAATGATGCACCTAACACTATGGGCAATTCACCTCACCTGCACATATTTGTGATTGTGGGAGAAAACCATGTAGACACAGGGAGAATGTGCAATCTCCACACAGACAGTCGCTCGAGGCCAGAATCAAACCTGGGACCCTGGTGCTGTGAGGCAGCAGTGCTGACCACTGAGCCACCATTGCCAGTTAATTGTTCTTGCTGTGTTTCCTTGCCAATCCTGGCCTAACCAATCAGTAACCCCTTCTTATTCTGTATAAAATTGTGTCAGCTGTTTGCAAGTCTTTTTTTCTAATTTAACTTATTTTTCTAATCAAAATATCCAATGATGTTATTACACAACTCTGGAGTAGGTGGGATTTGAATCAATGCTTTGCAGTACAGGGGTAGGGAGTTTACCTCTGCACCACAAGAGCCCCCCACAAGCCTACCTCTTGCATCCTAACTTTGATGAGTGCAAGGTGAAAAGTTTCAACTTTGTGCTTCATTCAAGTAACATAAAAGAAAAGAGCTTCTCTAATTACCAGATTGGAAGAAATTTTCTTTCTCAAGATTGAAAGATAGAAATGCTTTATTGCGTGTTAGCAGATGTTCTGTTGAAAGGATTCTTATAAAAGAAAATATATAAAATGGATTACTTTTAGTCACTAGACAGGGAGCTGGAGTTGAATTGGAAAGTTAGCCATCAGCTAATTCATCATGTATTGCATTCAATACCACATTGATCTGGTGATAAATTGCTCTTTTATATTGGAACTCATATGAAGACACCTCCATTGCAGCAAAACAAAATTCAGAAAAGTGTTTTAGTGAAGTTAGTATCCCGATAAATCCTGAAAGCCTTTGATTTTTATTCATTTCAGCCAGTAGCAAATAGTCATATCCTAATCTTGTGAAAAGCATTGCTCCCAATATCTCCATAGCAATTAGGTGTTGTGAGTGCATAGAGATTTTTACCCTCAAAAAATGGTTTTGCTTTGCTAATTGTACTGAACATTATATAGAGCAGAAAATAGAGATATCTGATAGATCTGCATGGAACTTTGAGCTATAAAAGTTCAGAACAATAAATGATTCATTGTAATCATATTTTCAAGAAATAACTATTAAAATTACCCACATTTATCTCAGTGGAACATAACTTATACTTTGAAAGAGCAGACAGATTATGAAGGGCTTTTGCCTGAAACATCAACTCTCCTGCTCCTTGGATGCTGCCTGACCTACTGTGCTTTTCCAGCACCACACTCTCGACTCTAATCTCCGGCATTTGCAGTCTTCATTTTAGTCTAGACTATAGAAAATGTATATCTAAATTTTTAGGATTAAAGAAGGGTCTCCATAGCTATACAACCCAGGATATCACCACTGTGGGAAAGTTATTAACTGAAAGTTATCTTAAATCTTTGTGAATATGTTAATAATTTTAACAATCATCAAGTGTGTCATGCTGTAGAGTGGAAACAAAAGTACATGAACATGGACCCCCAGCTGAAGCCCTTGTGCAATGAAGCTTGTGACAATGAAAAACATCATTGATTGCCAGCAAATATCATAGCTATAACTTGACCTTCAAAATACAAACTTTCAACTTAATACCTTGTGTACATATGCGTGGAGCATTCTGACACAACTTTGGATGAACTTTGGTCTTTTAAAATATTTATACTTTCTGCAAACTGGTGCACTAAAGAAACTGTGAGCACATGGCACTTATGGTCATAAGTTGCTGTTGTTTTAATTACTGACTATTTTGTGGCACAGGCAATGATACATCAGTTCTGATTGAAGATAACAGAAAGAAAAGAAAATTAGGCACAGATTTATGTTGTCTGTATTGCGCCACTGACAGTAGTTAAAACGATCCAACTTGTGATCTATTTTCAACAAATAGATGCTTAAGATTCTTTCTTGGACACAATTTTGTGGAAGTGTTGAAGTTGCCATTGTTTGGTAGTCTCTAGCGATCTCAGTAATGACACAAATTGAGGACATTAAGCATCTGTGTAGTGTATTAAAATTACTCTTGAGAAGTGATAACCCACATATCAATTGTTCAAAATACACTTTGACTAGTGGCTTGGTGTTCAAAATTAAAGGTCAAAGCAGTTAAAGAACACTTTAATAGATTATTCCACTTAAACTGTTGTTGTAAGCTTAGAATGCTTGAGCACAAAAATGTTAAACTTGAAGGAATATTAGAAATTATTAAACACATTTATGGAAAATGCATTAAATTGGTTCCCATCAGTTCTAATTATTGTGGCAATTAGTTTCTCCATTCCAGAACAGGTTTATAATAGGTAATTGCAGAATTTTAGGATTGAGGAAAGTTATGCTATAGATTACTAAATATCCATGCAACTATGTAGGGTTGATTTTCTTGACATTTCCCTGCTTGAATGTGCACCATCTTATAATATGCTTACTTTGCCTCACTAATTTCCAGCAATCTCATAGCTATTGTGGCATGGTGGCTCAGTGGTTAGCACTACTGCCTCATAGCACCAGGGACCTGAGTTTGATTCCACCATTGGGAGACTGTATGGAGTTTGCACATTCTCCCTGCATCTGTGTGGTTTTCCTTCCACAGTACAAAGATGTGCAGGTGAGGTGAATTAGCTATGCTAAGTTGCCCATTGTGTTCAGGGAAGTGTAGGTTATGTGCATTAGTCAGAATAAATGTAGAGTAATCAGGTAGGGGAATGGATTTGGGTGGGTCACTGTTTGGAGGGGTGATGTGGGCTGAAGGGCCTGTTTCCACACTCTAGGGATTCTATGATAATCAACATATCCTTCTATTCAACCTCCTGCAGTTATCAAACTTTTTTTTATATAAGTACACACATTGTGTAAATGAGGGGATAGGTGGTATCTGTGAGCTTTCTTCATAACACCAGTTTGGAGAGCCCAGAAAACAGAACATGGTGGAGTACCCACACTAATTTAAGGGACTGCAAGGTTCTGTGAGCTAGGGAACTTTTTGAAGAGGTTTACATTTCAAGATGCTACACTCTCCTCCCTACTCCAGATGTTGATCATGTGGATACTGAAACAGAAACCTTGAAATATGAGCCTTTGATTTGAGGATCACTCACCTAACCTATCCATTGGCATTAATCTCTTCTAAAAGCTAGGCTGCAAGGTACACATCCCTGGGCTATGGAGGACAGGATGTCATAACAATGAATTTATATTTTAGATATAAAATGCCTGTTTAGCTTTGAGGGTGCTAGGCACCTCTGAGCCAGCTAACTGCCTGGAACTGTATCATGTGATTCTGCTTCAGTGTTGCTTTAGAAAGAAGAGCCTTCATGGCCACCCCAAGAAAAAATACATTTCATTATGGGGTACAAGGGTAACTGTCTGTAGGAGTTTGCACATTCTCCCCGTAACTGCGTGGGTTTACTCCGGGGGCTCCGGTTTCCTCCCACAGTCCAAAGATGTACAGGTTAGGTGAATTGGCCATGCTAAATTGCCCATAGTGTTAGGTGCATTAGTCAGGGGTGAATGTAGGGGGTGGGTCTGAGTGGGTTGCTCTTCAGAGGGTTGGTGTGGACTTGTTGGGCCGAAAGGGCCTGTTTCCACACCGTAGGGAATCTAATCTAATCTAAAGTCATACTTCTTGGCTTGGATTCCCAAGGCTACATATTCTCAATGGCTGTACAGGCTGATGATCTTGTCCACTCCTCCTGCCAGGCCAAACCATCTGAGTGAATAGTCTATGTTTTTCATTTGTTCCCTTTATGTGTATTATGTTAAAGTTGGTAAGTTTATCAGGCAGTCGGTAAATTGTCAGCAAATTGATGAAACTATGGATTCCAGTTTCCTACTTAAATTGAAAACCGCTGGTAAAACATCTGGATCAGAATTCTCAAGTTATGAAACAAAGACTGGGAAAAAAATGAAAAATATTACTTCTGCTGACCACAAAAAACTTTTTAAAATAACATTCCTTTGAGAATTTTTCAGCTTTTCATGCACAAGAATGTTTTCTTTAGTGAAATAATAAATGAGATGACTTGCAAAATGTATATATAACTATGAATAGTTTAATAAAATATTGTTATAGTTACCAAACAAGAGCCAATGTCAGCACCATTGTACTAACTTAGATATAAACAGCTGCAATGGTTGTAACTTCATGTCATTTCAAAGCATATTATTAAGACCGATACATTTAATTTGAGAAGGGCATTTGAGAAGCCCTCAACTTACTGTGCCAGGACCCCCTGAGTGAAGACTATTTCACTGCACTGGATTGAATCACCAACGTGGCAAGTATCCTTACTTTGTCTCTATGCTATGTACAACGTAGCAGTAATGTGGGCCTGGTATTACTGGCTGAGGGGACAATCAGTAAAAAGGCAAGGCAAGGCAGGGATGCTGTGACCGTGCAGGTATGCTTAGAGTGAGTAAGCAGTTAGCAAGTGAAGAGCCCAGAGATGCAGTCTGGTCCACTTCACGAGTTGAGTGCGTGTCCCTGAGTGCAAAATGTCCTTGCTGCAACGTGAAAATCCAAGTTGCCAATGCAGCCAGAGGTACATTACTGAAGTCCAGAAACATCCTGAAAGTGGACCAGACATGGCTCATGAGGGGACTTAGAGGCTAGCACATTTTGGGTGCCAATATCCATGGATATGGGCGTATGTAGCTGGTTTCTATGGAGTGTGCCTGAAATGCTTGTGTCTGGTGTCCAACACAGAGGTTTTCTGGCACAGACAGCGAGTTAAACCTGCCCAAAGCCTGCTCTGGCTTCCATGTGGAGTTTTTGCAATGGTGAGTTTGCTTAGCAAGATTTCCAAAATCAGCACTGGAATTTTAATGAGGTGAGTTGGACTGTTATCAACAATAATGAGGGTCAATTGGAAACCTGCCTCTATCGAGTGAAAATCTTGTCATGCTATTTGAGGTAAGTGTACAAGATGCAATGAGCTTGTCTCAACATTGACAGATCGCCCTGCCAAACATCTCACGGATTCTGCCACATGTCTCGCCATAGCCAACATCATCCAGACCCCTATAAGATTCCACCCACAGTCTTTATGCTGCCAAAAACAATTGTTTTGTTAGAAACAAAATATTCAAGATAATGTCTAACATAAACACAGCAAAATGAACTAAAGAAAATAACTAGAATCACTTTTGGATCCTGAGATAAGATTATAAATCTACTTTGTGTTGTGCATCATTCACGTTTGTCAACTTCAAACGCTAATAAAAGCAAGCTAAAAAAAGCATAACAAACTTAGAAGTGGACCTAAAATATGCAAGACGTGCAGATACTGAAGTGCACTGCAAACGTAGGCTGATATGAATGTTCATAACTTATATTGTAGAACTAGCCAAATTTCATCAATTTTGTTACAGACAGCAAACGAAGGGTGTATGGGGTTAGGTTTATGCATTAAGTGCTACCATGTAGTTAGCACTGACTTCTTAGGAACAAATGTTTTGCCAGCTATGACGTGTATGCTTTTGCATTATTATCAATACAACACGACCTATCCCTCTCCTAAGGAATCAATGTGTACAATATAGTACCACACTGATACAATGCAATGCCCTGGCAATTTTACTCAATAAATGTTGCAGCAATAGTACAATTAGAAATCATTGACGGTGATGTGAGCTCTGAGATCTTGCAATTTCTGTATTTTTGGAGGAATCTGCAGGCACATAACTGACAGGAAGATCCAATTCTTTTTACACATCAATCTTGCAAATTTTCTGACATTTTGAATGCAAGTGCAGTAGGACAAGTTGACTGGCTGCATTCGCTTAGCTAAAGCTTGAGGTCTGTTGTGTTTGCACTGCATGCAAGGGTACATGGAAAATTGTCCAAGAAGATACTTCAGCTTATGAATAAATTCATGTTCAAGCCTCTGAATTTGATGGATTTAAAATACATCAAAATGTTCTTTTATCTCTCATCCAGCAACCATTGGATTGGGAATTCCATGGGATCTTAATCTGGTAAAACATTTAATTTTCTCCTCTCTTCAGTGCCTCTGAAAATCATTTCTCCTGTATTTTCCCTTCACAATTTGTACTCCTGTTAATAAGCTCTCACTGTGCCAAAAGTCAGTGAAATCTACCTGTCTAGCATAGATCATCCTGAGAGTACAATAGTAACACAGAATAGATTTTTCAATCTTCAGTGAGGCTCCATCTAATATGCAAGGTCTGTAATCTTCAGGGTCACAGAAGGGACAAAAAATGGGAGGTAGTTCCACCTCATTGCACTACTAACAGCAGATAACACCGCGAGAATTTATTTAAGCTTATTTATATTAACTATATTTATGGCTAACACATTTTAGAATTCCTACCCAGTGTTGTTGTATCCAAGGTCTTTCACCTCAAAAATGACGTCAGGAAAGAAATAAAACAAAATATAATTCTTATTTGATTTACGATGAACCTTAGATATGAATTGTACAAAATGACTGTCAAAAATGTCATTATGGCTATGTTATTAGCATTGTGAGTTAAAAGGTTATAGATGGGTTCAGATCCTTCTGCAGAACCTGAGCACATAATCCCAACTAATAATTCTCTGGAGTACAGAGGGAGTACTGCCTTGTCTGTTGTGTGACTTACACATGAAACGATTTATTGAAGGCCTATCAGGCTTGTCAGGCATAGATGATTTGATGACATTATTTGATGAAGAATAGTTTTCTTGCAGTCCTAGTCAGCAGTTACTCCTCATCCTTCATGAACAAACTAGATTAACTATTACATACTGTTGTTTGTGGACCATTTTTTATGTTCATTGACTGTCATATTTATACATAGAACAAGAGTGAATACCGTGACAATCTTTGACATGGAAGAAGTACAGTAAGGTGTCTTATATAATAGCTAGGGAATCAGTAATAGACTAATAAGAATGTATGGAAATTATTATTAAAAGCATATAGTGATCAGAAAGTGATTAGTTATAATTTTTTTGGATAATAATAGATATATTAAGTGATCTGGCAACACTGGAGATAACCACACAAAAATGAAAGAAGTTAATATCTGGGTTCTGTTAGGCTGGGACAAAGAAGCTACAGCAGAGGAAGAGCAGAGAGAGTGAATTTGCAAGGAATTGTGAATGTGATTCAGTTAAAGGGCAGAGAAAGCTGAGAACAGAATGATTTGAATTAACCCTTCATTAAGACAGAGAGTGATATAATCGATTCTGAGATTGGAGTCCTGAATCAAAATAAAGGAAATGATGATGAATGAAATGCGAGTTGGCAATGATACATTATGAAACATCACTCAAAGGGATGATAGTGGGTAAGCAATGGGAAAGATTTTGAAGAGCGCATGGAGTACAACAATTTTCATTCCTGCCTGGCACAAAAATAAAACACAAAAGTTGGCCCAGCTGCAGCTAACATGGGAAATTAGGGATAGTGTTAAACCCAAATAAGGGATACACAAATTGGTGGGATAAAAGAGTAGACCTGAGGATTGGGAGTAGTTTGGATTTCAGTAAAGGAGGACATAAGAAGGCTAATGTACTCAGCAAAAGGAAATATAGAAAAAAATAAGGAATCACAGACTAGTTAGCCTGACATCAGTAGAGGAGAAAATGCCAGAGTCCATTTTAAACAATTTAATAGTAGAGCATTTGGAAACAGTGACAAGGTCAGAGTCAGCATGAACTTACAAAAGATAAATCATGTTTAACAAATCAACTGGACTTTTTGGAAGATATAGTGAGTAGGCGTGATAAGGATGAGCTAAGGAATATGGTTTATTTGGCTTTTCAAAGGGCTTTCAACAAAATCCAATGCAAGAAATTTGCATGGACAATTAAAGCTTTTGGGATTGGGTTTGGTGTACTGACATGGATAGAGAACTGGTTGGCGGATAGGAATCAAAGAGCAGGAATAAACTAGTCTTTTACTGAGTGGCAGGCTGTAGCATATTGCAGGGAACAGGGCTTGGACCCCAGCTACACAGATTGTATATTAATAATGAGGAAACTACTTGCAATGTGTGGAATGGGCTGCCAGAGGAAGTGGTGGAGGCTAGTACAATTGCAACATTTAAAAGCATTTAAAAACATCTGGGTAGGTATATGAATAGGCAGAGTTTGGAGGGATATGGGCCGGGTGCTGGCAGATGAGACTAGATAGGGTTGGGCTATCTGGTCAGCATGGATGGACTGAAGGGTCTGTTTCCGTGCTGTACATCTCTATGACTCTATATATCCCAAGATAATGCAAAAAAGAACTGTGGATGCTGGAAATTTGAAACAAGAACAGAAAGTGCTCGAGAAACACAACAGCTATGGCAATAGTTGTAGAGAGAAAGCAAAATTAACATTTCAAATCCAGTGACCATTCTTTGGAACTGATTTCACATGCTGCCAGACCTGTTTGTGTGTAAAACCTTCAAGTTTGTTGACAATGCAATGCTGCTGATGGGGTGAACTGTGAGGAATATGTAGAGATGCATCAATGTAATTTGGACAAGTTGAGCAGTGGACAATTGCATGACAAATGAGGTATAATATGGATAAATGTGAGATTATCCACTTTGGTGGAACAAGCAGGAAGCAGATTATTACCTGAATGGCAATACGTTGGGAAAGAGGGAGATGCAATGATATTCTGAGTGTCCTCATATGCCAGTTACTGAAAGTAAGCATGCAGGTGCAACAGGCAGTGAAGAAGGCTTATGGTATGTTGGCCTTGATTACAAAAGGATTCAAGTGGAAAAGCAGGGTTGTCTTGAGGCAATTGTACAAGGCCTTGGTGAGACCACACTTGGAGTATTTCATATTTCAGGCAGTTTTGGTCTCTTTATCTGAGGAAAGATGTTCTGGCTATAGAGGGAATGCAATGAAGGTTTATCAACTAATTTCTGGTGTAGCAGGACTGACATATGAAAAGAGACTGGATTGAGGAGAGATGAGGAAAAGTTTCTTCACTCAGGAAGTGCAGAGCATGTAGAATTCTCTATTTCAGAAATAATTTGAGGCCAAATTTTCAATACTTTCAATAGTTAGTATTGCTCTTTGAGCTAAACAGATCAAAGGAGGAAGCCCAAGGAAAATACTGAGTTGCATGATTAGGTGATATTGAATGAATCTGTAGGCTTGAAGGGCTGAGTAGTCTACACCAGCCTCTAGTTTCTAAGTTTATGTTTCTATGAATTAGATTAGGGATTGTGAATTGGATAATTCCACAGTTATGTTTCAATTTTGCCTGAGCCAACTAGTCTGTTGAAAATCACTTATTAAAGGAGTGAAATAAATGAGTTAATCTATACCATTAAGCCTGTTGTGAAGCATGCTTTGGCTTACTTGGCTAGATAGCTGGTTTGTAATACTAATAGCATGGGTTCAATCCCCACATTGGCTGAGGTTGCCATGATAGGTTCTCCTTCTCAATCTCTTCCCTCACCTTAGATGTGATGATTCTCAGATTGAACCACCACCATTCATCTCTTTGTACTATGTGAGTAGCTCCTATGGTCTGGCAACTACAATATAGTCTAGACTTCTAATATTAATCTTTGCTTCAGTTTTCTCTCAGGTCTTTGTATATTCTGTTCAGATGGGCTCTGGGTTCACTGAGCCAAAATAGTTCACACTCCTCCTGAGGTTTCCCTCTTTTGGGAGTTGAAATTTAATCTTCTGAAAACTCTTTTGTCTTGTGTCTCTTTGTTTTGTCCTGCCTACCTGAAAATTTGCACCGCACCTTCCCTGTAGCTGTAATACTACATACTGTATTCTGTTCTATGACCCTGATGTACTTACGTGTGGAATGATTTGTCTGAATAGCACACTAAACAATACTGAAATAACTCCACAAAGGCTGGTATCCCATCACCAAGTCACTCTTCATTTACACATGAAGTGTCCTTGACACTGATCCAGCTCCCTCAGAGCCAGCGCTCAGAGCGAACAGAACCTCTGACACGACTATTTGTATCTGTCAGCCAGGGCTCCCTGATTGGACCAGATTAACAGTCCCAATTGGGGAACTCCTATTCTATGAGGTCCACCTGGCTGACCTCATTACAATAACTACAAATACATTTCACTGTACTTCCGTACATGTGACAATTATAAATCAAATCAAAAACATTTCAATGATATTCACACATCATTGGTGTTCAACTCTCTGCAGTAAAACATAGGATTTGTACTCTAGGATTAACTTGGCAGTGCAAATCTGACATGAATTAGCTTGATTTAGTTATATTGTGTTTGCTTTTAACATGTAGGGGGTACTTGGACCCATTGCTCCTTATCAAATTACTTCAACATATTAATTTTCAAACTAAAAGTCATATTCACTGTTTTCTTGCACAGCAGATGGTTAGGAACTGTGCAAAACAAATGGAAGAGTACTGAAATTAAAATTATGACCAGTGAAACTTCCTTTAACTAAAGTGAAAAGCTTAAGAGCAGGTCTGAGAAAGGTGTTCAATGCTCTGAGCTGCCTGGGGAAGAGGAACAGGCCAAAATTACTTCCACATGTTAGTGAGTTAAGTACAGGGCATGAATTTAAGATAAATCATAAAAGAATGAAAGGAAAAGTAAAGAGATTTTTAAAAAAATTCCATCAGAAATGGAATGCCATATCAGAAACAGGCATAAGCTGAATCCATACAGTGAACAGAAAATATTAACAGTTGCAGAAGAAGGAAATGGCAATGGAATAAAGTGTATGGCTATTTCAAATAATGATAAGGAAGTGACAGGTTGACTGTTCTGTGCTGAAAAAAGAAATTGATAAATTTGTAAAGTAATTCATTGTCTCCATTTGGGACCCTGTGCAGCATGTGATTCATCCTTATCCATGACCCTGTCACTTATTATTTAAAAAGCACCAATTGTCTTTATAATATTAAATCCTCTGCATTGTCACATATTGTTTAGCTTGTCTGAAGGTTAAATAAATAAATTTGCTCAACTGCAACTGGAATTTATTGCCATAGGTTCATTCCTTATTGTAATACAAGATAGAATAGAAGCTCCATTTTATCTTACATTGTAATATTCAACAATAAGTCTACATCAAAGTAATGAATCGAAGGAAGAATACAAGTTAAGGTAAATGCATATGATTTAATTGACATAATTGAGATGCGGCTATAAAGAAACAAAATCTGGGACCAGAATATCAAAGAATGTTTGGCATTTAAGAGAAATAGGAATAAAAAAAGAGAAGGGTGGTGCTTTTAATAATGCGAGAGAGTAATGCATCAGTAAGAGAGGATTTGGGTCCAAGGATCAAGATATGTTATTAATTTGGGTGGAGCTAAGAAAATGACAAAGAGTAGCAAATATTTGTGGCAGTTGTTTACAGATATCAAACTGTCGTGATAATTTTGGACCCAAGATAAATCAGAACATTTCAGACATGTGTAACATAGACAACAGAAAAGTAATGAGCAACTTCAACTTATTCATAGATTGGCTTAACCAAATTAGTGAGGAGAAAGTGAGGACTGCAGATAGGAAGAAGGGCTCATGCCCGAAACGTCAATTCTCCTGCTCCTTGGATGCTGCCTGACCTGCTGCGCTTTTCCAGCAACACATTTTCAGCTTAACCAAATTAGTACCAATTCTGTAGAGGATGTATTCCTGGAATGGTACATTGAGGAACCAATGTATGATCAGGCTATTTTGAACTTGTTATATTGTAATAAGAAAGGAGTGAGTAATAATTTTGCTGTAAAGGAGCTTTTGGAAAATAATGACCACAATATAATAAAATTTCATATTAAGTTTCAATGTATATTAGTTAATTTTGAAACTGTGATGTTAAATTTGTCAAAAGCAAGTTACAAAGTAATGAGGAATATGTTGGAGATGGTGGATTGGGAAAATACATGACAATATTGGTTGTGAACAGACAATGACCATTGCATGGATCAGGAGAATATTTAGAGAGAATAGAGAAATGACAAAGGAATTATACAATTACTTTGCATCTGTCTTCACAGAAAAATTATGCAGAAAATCTCCCAGAAATTCTAGACAAACAAGGGGCTTGTGTAACTCAGGCATGAAAAAATAATTGTATTAGTAAAGAGACAGTACTTCAGAAGAAAGGTGATAAAACGTTTTGAGCTGGCTAGAGAGGTAACAGATGCATTTGTGTTTATCTTTCAAAATTTTGAAGATTTTGGAAATGCTTCTGTGGACTGGAAAGGAGAAAATATAACCTCATTATTTAAGAAGGGAGGAAAAATGAGAATGGAGAACTGTAGATCTGTTCATTTAATATCTGTAGTAGTAAACAAGTTAGAAAATGTTAGAATCTATTATGAAGGATGATAACTGGATATTTAGAATAAAGTGGTAAAATTGAGTAGAATCAATATGGATGTCATAGAATCAAAGAATAGCACCATCAAATCCCTACCTTGAAGAAAGAGGCCATTATACCCAATGAGTCTGCACTGACACTCCAATAAAAAGCCCTGTACTTTGCTGGAAACTACTGGACAATTTAACATGGCCAGTTCACCTAATCTGCACACCTTTGGACTGTGGGAGGCAACCAGAGCACCCAGGGGAAACTCATGCAGACATGGGGAGAATGTGTAAACTGCACACAGGCAGTCACCCAAGGCTGGAATCGAACTCAGGTTCCTGATGTAGTGAAGCAGCAGTGCTAAACACTATAGAAAGGGAAATCATAATTGACTAAGTTATCATGTATTTTGAGGATATTAATAGCAGCATTAATAAAGGAGAACATGTGGATGTTGTGTATTTGGATTTTTAAAATGGTTTTGATAAAGGCCCACACAGGAGTTTAATAAATAAATTAGAAGATAAGGGGAAAAAATATATTAGCATGGATGGAGAATTGGTGAACAGACAGAAAAGGGGAGTGTGAGTAAATGTATCATTTTCAGGATGGCAAGCTGTTACGATTGGGATACAACAAGGGTTAGTGCACAACAGTTGAATATCTGTATGAGTGGTTTGGAGGCAGTGACCAATTGTCATATTTCCACATTTGTTAATGGCGTGAAACTGGATGGCAGATGTAATTGTGATCAGGAGGCTTGAAGAGGCCTTGGACAGGTAAAGTGAATGGATTAGAACATGGCAGATTGAACAAAATGTGAATAGAAGTGAAATTGTTCATTTTGATAGAAAAATAACAGAAAGCCAGGATTTGCTTAAGTGATGAGAGATTTAAAAGTAAATGCGTCTAAAGGGACCTAGGTGTCCTTGTTCTTGAATGGCTGAAAGTTAGCATTCAGGTGCAGCAAACAAGTAGAAAGGCTTTCATCACATGGGGATTTGAGTTCAGGAATAAAGATGTCTTCCTGCAATTATAGAGTCATGGAGTCATAGAGATGTGCAACACAGAAACAGACCTTTCAGTCCAACTCGTCCATGCCAACCAGACATCCCAACTGAATTTAGTCCCACCTGCCAGCACCCGGCCCATGTCCTTCCAAACCCTTCCTATTCATATACCCATCCAGATGCCTTTTAAATGTTGCAATTGTATTAGCCTCAACCACTTCCTCTGGCAGTTCATTCCACACACACACCATCCCCTGCATGAAAATGTTTCCCCTTAGGTCTCTTTTATATCTTTCCCCTCTAACCCTAAACCTGTGTCCTCTAGATCTTGCCTCCCCAACCCAGGGAAAAGACCTTGCCTATTTACCCTATCTATGCCCCTCATGATTTTATAAACCTCTATAAGGTCACTCCTCAGCCTCTGATGCTCCAGAGAAAACAGCCCTAGTCTATTCAACCTCTCCCTATAGCTCAAATCCTTCAGCCCTGGCAACATCCTTGTAAATCTTTTCTGAGCCCTTTCAAGTTTCACAATATCCTTCCGATAGGAAGGAGACAGAATTGCACGCAATATTCCAACAGTAGTCTAACCAATGTCCTGTACAGCCGCAACATGACCTCCCAACTCCTGTACTCAATACTCTGACCAATAAAGGAATGCATACCAAACGCCTTCTTCACTATCCTATCTACCTGCGATTCCACTTTCAAGGAGCTATGAACCTGCATTCCAAGGTCTCTTTGTTCAGCAACATTGTCTAGGACCTGACAATTAGGTTTATAAGTCCTGCTAAGATTTGTTTTCCCAAAATACAACACCTCACACTTATCTAAATTAAACTCCATCTGCCATTCCTCAGCCCATTGGCCTA
This sequence comes from Chiloscyllium plagiosum, assembly GCF_037043375.1. Lineage (NCBI taxonomy): Eukaryota > Metazoa > Chordata > Chondrichthyes > Orectolobiformes > Hemiscylliidae > Chiloscyllium > Chiloscyllium plagiosum. The sequence continues at coordinate 90,232,949 of NW_028270141.1, read as the reverse complement.
TCTGATCAAGATCCCATTGTAATCAGAGGTAACCTTCTTTGCTGTCCACTACACCTCCAATTTTGTTGTCATCTCAAAACCTACTAACTATACCAAATCCAAATCATTTATATAAATGGCAAAAAGTACTGAACCCAGCACCAATCCTTGTGGCACTCCATTAGTCCCAGGCCTCCAGTCTGAAAACAACCCTCCACCACCACCTTCTACCTTTGAGGCAGTTCTGTATCCAAATGGCGAGTTCTCCCTGTATTCCGTGAGATTTAACCTTGCTAACCAGTCTCCCATGAGGAACCTTGTCAAACACCTTACTGAAATCCATATAGATTACATTGTGTAGAGACTTGATGAAACCTCACTGGGAACCTTGTGTATACTTTTGGTTCCCTTATCTAAAGAAGGCATTATTACTATAGTGTAAATGCATAAGAGCTTCAAGGCATTAATTGTCACTGACTGAGTTAGCATTTATTGCCCATCCCTAGTTGCCCCTAGAGAAGATGGTGATGATGAGCTGCCTTATTGAACTGCTGCAGTCCTTGTACTCTAGGTAGACCCACAATGGCATTAGGGAGGGAACTCCAACATTTAGACCCAGAGACAGTGAAGAAGCAGTGATATATTTCCAAATCAGGGTCCAGAGTGAATTGCAGAGGAACATTCAGGTGATGGTGTTCCCGTGCATCTACTACCTTTGTCCTTTTAGATACAAGTGGTCATGGGTGTGAAAGGTGCTGTCTAAGGAGGCTCATGAATTTCTTTAGAATGAGGATACAAGATCAGTATTCTCTGGAGTTTCAAAGAATGAGCGGTGTGAGAGAAGAAATATTGTTACTCAAAAGGGAATGGATCCTTGAGCTTTCATAGTCCTGTGTGGCCGAGAATTCCAATCATTAACCATTTCAAGACAGAACATGATGGATCTCTGAAAACTAATAACATCAAGGGATATGAAGACAGTTCAGGATGTGGCATTGAGGTATTTGAGTCAGCCAAGCTCTAATTGAATGGTGGAGGAGGCCATTTAGGTCCTATGCCTATTCCTTTGACCCTAAATGGAGTAGTATCATTATCCTGAGCAGGGCGTCCCCACTGTTCCAAACAAGTATAGATTTTTAAAGAAAAAAAACAGTTCAAAAATGTATTATCTAACTCTGGAGGGAGTGAGGCTTGAACCTAAGCCTCAGTAAGACTATCAATGTGCTACCAGCATCCATCCAAATAGATTAGATTACTGACAGTGTGGAAACAGGCCCTTTGGCCCAACAAGTCCACACCGACCCACCAAAGTGCAACCCACCCATACTCCTAACCTAACACTACGGGCAATTTAGCATGGCCAATTCCCCTGACCCACACATCTTTGGACTGTGGGAGGAAACCGGAGCACCCGTAGCAAACCCACGCAGACACGGGGAGAACGTGCAAACTCCACACATTCAGTCACCTGAGGCGGGAATTGAACCCAGGTCTCTGGCGCTGTGAGGCAGCAGTGCTAACCACTGTGCCACCGTGCCGCCCTGGGCAGTTGCTTGCTTTATACAGACACAGTAAATAATCAGAGAATTAATGTGGACTTCATGGAGACTTACCAACCAAACAAGAAATGTATTTTCATCTAATTCATCTTCTTGCGAGTATTTAACCCTAACATTCAAATATACACAATAGTATATAATGGGTTTTACACTACCTATATGAAAATGATGGACAGTGTTTCCACTTTAAAGGACCAAATATGAATGCCCTGCATTGACAAAATGAAATCTGGTGGTCACATGGCACCTTGTGTGGTTTGTATAAAGACAGGAACTAAATACATGTTAGTGATGTGGACATGTCTCTCGAAAGTTATTAAAATGTAAATGGCCTTGCCTTGTATTGATAACTGTACCTTTCCAGTTCAATTAAAGAGTAATGACAATGACTGTTAGACTTGCCAACTACCTGGAGATGAAATTATGGAAAAAGATATTTCGGAGACAATTTATGATATTCAGAAATTAAATGTTCTCCATAGCGTGACAGAATGCTTCATCAACTCAATGTGTGGACACTGAAAATGGTAAGATTGCTGTCATATGACACAAACTGACATGGTATAAAATGCCATCCTCAACTACAAGGGCACCCCACTGTGTGATTTAGGGATACAAAGATTAGAAGGAAGCCAACTTGTCCAGCCAAAGAAAGAACACTTCCGAGAATATCCACCACTGGAAGAGAATCTGTATTATCTGCAAGATTGTTCTTACTGCAGGGACAATTATTTGCACACATTCAACATTATTATACAAAGGCAAAATTCTAATGATAGGGATCGATGTTTATATGGTCCAGTCCCAAAAGTTTTGTTAGGGAGAACGCACAATCTAACAAGAGCTCCCAGAAGCCAGTAGATTTCCTCGATTTCATTGGAATTTAGCAAAGATGCAGAGTGAAAGATGAGCTCTTTTGAACTCTCAAATGTATATTCTCCAGTTAGTGCAGTAGTAGCAAAGACTGACCTTGAAACAGACAAGTCAATGTACAAGGCAGGCTAGGCAAGAAGCACAATGTTTAGGGCATTTTGCTGCAAGGCCAAGACTTAGTTTGGGACTGTGCTGAGTTTGGCCCAAAGATGGCTTCCAAGCCAAGCACAAAACTTGATAAAACTGAGGAAAAGGCAAGCACTGCCATTTTGATTGGTGTTGTGCTTCATGGATGTGCTACAGGCAAAAACGATTGTCCAGCAGAGGGCATTCAATGTTTTCATTATAGCAGAGTTAGACAACATTATCATTTTTGCAATGTTACATCATCCTTCCATGTAAATCACATGGATCAGGGCAAAGGAGAATTTAGAAAGATGGAACAAGAAGAAGGAAATGACATGGATAAGTCGATATTAAAGTCTTACAACACAAGATGGTCAGATCAGCCAGATGGTCAGTCATATTGACGGTAAAAAATGTTGACTTTTTTTTGATTGGGTGCGGATCTTAATGTGATCCCTAATTCTTTGAATGGCTTCACTCTGTTTGTCTTTGCCCACCAAAGGTCAAGATTCCGGGTTTGGGAGACCACCCACTTCTAGTCAAATGTCATTTTGAAACAACACTTAACCAACACTGGCAACATCATTAAAAAGCCTGCAAATTCCTATTAAATTTAACTAAGTCTTTGACAATGGCTGCCAAATGTTCCAGTGAGGGTTGAAGCCATTCCAAGTTGACTATGTTCCAGTTTGTGAGGAAGCGCCATGCCCAGATGATCATTGCATTCCATTTTGTGGGGATTTGCCTCAGCCTTTCCAGGAATATGGGCTTACCCTGAAAGAAGATTGAACAAAATTTTGTTAAGATTTTGTACAGCTTTCAGTACCTCTTGGAGTAAGCTGTGATATTAAAGTGGCCTCAGTACTCATGTGATATTCTGCAAGTAAGAAGTATGAACCTATGTGGCTCAGAACATCCTGCTCCATAACCTTACCATCATGTACAGTATGGCAATCAATTTGGATTAACAGCTGCTGCAAAATATGGCCTGAACTTGTACCAACGCAGAAGAAACCATCAAAACTTACAGCGTTCCTTGTTTAGAGCAGTTATTCCAAATCTCTTTTGCAAGGTCATGAAAAAGTCTCTTCATCAGATGTGTGCCTTCAAATTACAATATTTGTTTGAATAAAATGATAGTGATCTTCCAAACATTACTTGACATCATACATAGGAATCCTTTGTTGATGTATTGAGATCGAGGAAAGTGATGGTCATGTGGCATTTAAACTGGGCAATAAATCCAGAGACTTGAGTAATATATTGGGATGCTGGGTTCAAATTCTACAATGGCAGCTGGTGGGATTTGAATCCAATAAAGATTTGCAATTAGGAATTTAATGATGACTGTCATGTCAGGCAAAACCCATCTGGTTCACTAATGTCATTTAGCGATCTGTTGTTCTTACACAGCCTGGTCTAATTGTGACTCTAGGAATCTGATTTACTTTGGCTTGCTTCCTGGACAACCAGATGATAGGCAATAATTGCTGACCTAGTCGGTGACACCCTCATTCTAAGAATGATTTTAAAATTTTTAAAATTTATTCTGGTGCAACAAATATGCCAGTCTAGGACGACTGTTAAAATGTTTGCCATGTGGAATTCCACATTGTAGAGTTGCGCAGTATGTGAACAGGCAAACTCAATGATTGGAGGGAAAGTAACTCTTAAACAAAGTGCCAAGAGGAAAATCAGGCAGGAGTTTTAATAATAAATTGCTCATAGAACTTGCCTACCTACTTCAAAGCAGCAAAACATGGAATGAGCCAAACAGATATCATTACTGATTGTAAATATAGGCAATAGATATACTGTACATTGTAGTACTTATTGCTATAGCCGAAAGAAAACTAGCCCAATTGCATAATAATTGGTTCAGCCATCCTGCCTTTTGAAAATTAGCTTTATGCGTTAACGTTTAAGTATTCATCCATTGCATGTTCAAAGTTAAGTTACAAATTTCAGCTCATTGAATTCCTACAATGTGGAAGTACTCCATTTGGCCCATTTGTTCACATCAACCCTCTTAAAAGCACCCAACCCACCCACCCTCCTACCCTGAACCCTGCACTTCCCATGGACAATTCACCTGACCTGCACATCCCTGGACTGTGGGAGGAAATCCTCGCAGTCATGGGGAGAATGTGCAAACTCCACAGAGACAGTCATCCAAGGTTAGAATCAAACCTGGTTCCTTGGCTCACCATTGAACCACCAAGCCCCCCCAGATTTGACACTTTGTAGATCTCCATTCTACAAAATGTCTGTCTCGACATTGAAAAATAACTGGCAAATTACAAAATTTATTTTATAGATATTTTGCAAATATTTTATAAGATTGCATTATGCGAAAAGAACTTGGAGCGTTATATCAAGGCATAATGGGAAACGGAAAGAGATATTTTTCTTTTTATCCAGTTTTTCTCTCACTCACTTCTATTGAAATTGTATGAATTACAAAGTAATTGGTTGATTTGATTGTTCACCGTTCACAGTTCAAATTCTCTATAGTTTCCGAATATGCAGGACAATTCAGATTTTGAAACAGATCCTCCATTTCATACTGTGTAAGTTCCCTTAATAAAAACAAAACTTTTTTTTTGCAGAATTGGAAGCATTCTGCTATAAATAATGTCCTTGATATCAATCATGTTTAGATCTGTCAGGTTGTACATGTTCCCCAAACCAGTTACCTAACAACACTATCTGGACTTCCTGAGATTTTTCCACACTGAGTCAATCTTTGGTGTTGCTTGTAGTTACAGTGCAAGCTCAGCTGGCTCCAGTGAGCTTGTATTCATCAATAAAGTGATGTGCAGAATCCTTTCAAACCAGAGGTCGTCACCATGTTTTAATTCTTTCATTACACACTAAAATCCCATCCATATCGACTTTCAGCAGGTAATAGAGAGAATGCTAATGGCTCTGCAGTAGATTATCACAGATTTACGACAGATTTAGAAACTAATCAATTAAAATCAAGCAGCCTTTAGCACTTGAGAATTTTGACAGCTTCATTACCGTTTCCTTATAAATATATTGTGTACATTCTTCTTAATCCATTTTAACCTTTCATTTAAAAAGTAATCAGAGATACTCACTTGAAAATACTTTAGGGAGCTTAATTATTCTCAACACCTTTTATTTTAAGTGCTTAATGCAATTTCTACCTTCTGTGTGTGATGTTCCCCTCCCTGGAGGTAGTGAGCCAAAAAGAGAAGTCAATGGGTAGAGTAGGCTTGAAGAGAAACTTATCTCCTGCTCGCTAATTCAATATTGGGCAAGGAAGCCCATGAGTCTTGAGTCACCAGCAATAAGGCCCTGAAATGAACGGCTATTAAAGAGCACCAGATTACACCTCTCCAGTCATCTGCCTCCAAGAAAGATGGCTAGCTTCTCAAAGATGGCCATCTCCGGTCGAGTTGAGTACCCAATCCAAGGCATTTGGGGGTAAAGGGTGGCCTTTGAAAGTCACCTGTCTTCCTTTGTCATTGACTCCTCTGAATCCTGTCCCTGTGAAATCCAGGCCACAAAGAGGTTTGCCTTCTCGCTGCTGGATATCCCAACAATAAAACTCGACTGGTGCCCTTTAAGATCCATGAACTGCTGACTTTGAATTAGCAGGCCAGGTCATCAGTGTCGAGGCCTGTGATGTGGTGAACTGGTAGTCAATACTCAAGTGTTAGTGTTTCACGAACTGGTGAGTTATCTTATCAGAGGGAGCCAGGTACCACCTAACAAGCTCACCCCCCATGCTTTGAAAATATATGGGAAAATTCCATCCTGTACAAACTCAGTAAAAGGGGCACAATCAAATATGTATTTGGCATCAAATGAAGAAAGTACTGACTGGGACACAATAATGTTTAGGGACAGGAAAAGGCCAATATTTCCAGAGACATGGGCTGTTTGTCACAAATCAACATGACCTGCTTGACTTCTCAGTGGTAATTCACAGACCCTTGTTTGGGCATGAGATTAGTGATGCATACCATACAGTCAACAGTCAGATTTGAAGTTTTTATCTAAGTTATTACCCATATCTCATTGGGGTTCTTGTGGTGCAGTGGAAGTCCCTACCTCTGGTCTGGAAAGCCTGAAGACCTGGCTCAGGACCAGAAAATGGTCCCACTGGCTGAGAGGTTTCTAAATGCAGATAATCTTATCCATTTGTTTACCCAGTGGCCCTAATATTAATTCCTTCATGTTGCAAATATTCTAATTGTTCCAAAATAATCCTCAGGCTCACTGAGGATATAAAACTGCAGACAGTCCTGTACAAAAATAGCTTGCATTGAGTCTTCGTTTGTCACACTTCAGATCACAGGCAGCTCACCGGAGACCTCAATTCAACCTTCAGGCAGGTTCAGGGAGGTCAGGAGAGATGATTAGGGAAGAAGGGAACCTTTGTGTGCAAGGCAGTAATCTGAATTGGAGGAGGAGATTGGGAGGGAGGTGACAGAAAGGGGGACAGAATATTGATCTTGCCTTTAGTTTAAAAGTTACCTTTAAATGATGGTAACTGAAGGTAACATGTTGCACCTTTCTAAATCATTGGTTAGGCAGGATCTCAATATTGTTATTCTGAATACTGACCACATTCAGTGCAGTCCAAATGCATAAAGGTGCTCTGATACAGGCATTAGCCACTCATTCTGAAATTCCCATTGATTTCAGAATAGATTTAACCAATAGGAATCCTCATTAACATTACTCCCACAATTGTCAATGATTTTCCAGCCAGAATTCCAGGTCTGGCCTGTCCGGATGTGCCTGTAGAGGAGATTGGTGTGTACGCCACTCAACACTGGATCAGCATGATAGGTGAAGACATTTTCCTCTTTATAACACTTGCTGCTGTGCTTCAGGGTTTGCCCTTTGACAGAGAGTGAGTTTGTAAAGCAAGTGAGAGAGTAGGAAAGAAGGTAGTGTGCTAGTTAGGTAAGAGAGTAACACTAAACTAAAGAACCAAGGAATTGCAAATGCTGGGAAATCAGAAACACAGACAGAAATTGCTGGAAAATCTTCGCAGTTCTGTCAGCATCTGTGGAGAGAAAGTAGAGTGGGTAGGGCAAGGGATTGGGTGAGAGAGATGGGATTGGGTGTGAGCTTGTTTGGGGCTGAATCTGGTGATCTAGCTAGCTAGATAGGTGTGGTGATCAGCAGAGTCGGTTCACATCATATCCTGCGGATGTGTTGGGAATTAAGACCAGGTCACATCCAGGATTGTGGGCTGATGGTTTAACTGATGCATGTCAGAGCTTGGAATGGGGGAATGGGTTTGGGGGGTGCCAATAGTTGGAGCTTTAGTGTCGGAGGGTAAAGGTGTGGCCTGTTGAATTATGGCACGGTGCCAAGGTTGTTAAGCAGGGTTGGAGTGGCAGGGGAGGGGAGGGCTGGGCAGGGGAGGAGAGATCAGGTCAGGTTGGGTCAAGAGGCAAGTGGGCTCAGGAGAGTATGACCCTATTGTTTTCAGATTTGGGTGTGGAACTTTGGGGAGGTGGGTGTCAGGCATATCAGGAACAGATCACATCCAGGAGAGTGTGACTGGTTGTTAATGTTGGATTGAGATGTGCTTCCATCTAACAGATGGATGGTTTGGTCTGGAGGAGCTGACAGGGGCTGGGAGGATGGTGTGGGCAATGGTAAGCCAGACATTCAGTATAATAGAGTCAAAGAGTCATAGAAATGTACAGCATGGAAACAGACTGTTCGGTCCAACCTGTCCATGCTGACCAGATATCCCAACCCAATCTAGTCCCACCTGTCAGCACCTGGCCCATATCCCTCCAAACCCTTCCTATTCATATACCCATCCAAATGCCTCTTAAATGTTGCAATTGTACCAGCCTCCACCACTTCCTCTGGCAGCTCATTCCATACATGCACCACCCTCTGTGGCCTCTTAGGTCTCTTTTATATCTTTCCCCTCTCACCCTAAACCTATGCCCTCTAGTTCTGGACTCCCCGACCACAGGGAAAATACTTTGTCTATTTATCCTATCCATTCCCTTCATGATTTTGTAAACCTCTATAAGGTCACCCCTCAGCCTCCGACGGTCCAGGGAAAACAGCCCCAGCCTGTTCGGCCTCTCTTTATAGTTCAAATCCTCCAACCCTGGCAACATCCTTGTAAATCTTTTCTGAACCCTTTCAAGTTTCATAGCAACTTTCCAATAGGAAGGAGACCAGAACTGTACGCAATATTCCAACAGTGGCCTAACCAATGTCCTGTACAGCCGCAACTTGACCTCCCAACTCCTGTACTCAATACTCTGACCAATAAACAAAAGCAGACCAGATGTCTTCTTCACTATCCTATCTACCTGCGACTCCACTTTCAAGGAGCTATGAACCTGCACTCCCAGGTCACTTTGTTCAGCAACACTCCCTAGGACCTTACCATTAAGTGTATAAGTCCTGCCCTGATTTGCTTTCCCAAAATGCAGTACCTCGCATTTATCTGAATTAAACTCCATCTGCCACTTCTCAGCCCATTGGCTCATCAGATCAAGATCCTGTTGTAATCTAAGGTAACCTTCTTTGCTGTCCAGTACACCTCCAAGTTTGGTGTTATCTGCGAACTTACTAACTGTACCTCTAATGCTCACATCCAAATCATTTATGTAAATGACAAAAAGTAGAGGGCCCAGCAGCAATCCTTGTGGCACTCCATTGGTCACAGGCCTCCAGTCTGAAAAACAACCCTCCACCACCACCCTCTGTCTTCTACCTTTGAGCCAGTTCTGTATCCAAGTGGCTAGTTCTCCCTGTATTCCATGAGATCTAACCTTGCTAATCAGTCTCCCTTGGGCTACCTTGTCGAACGCCTTACTGAAGTCCATGTAGATCACATCTACTGCTCTGCCCTCATCAATCCTCTTTGTTACTTCTCCAAAAAACTCAATCAAGTTTGTGAGACATGACTTCCCATGCACAAAGCCATATTGACTATCCCTAATCAGTCCTTGCCTTTCCAAATACATGTACATCCTGTCCCTCAGGATTCTATCCAACAACGTACCCACCACCGAGGTCAGGCTCACTGGTCTCTAGTTCCCTGGCTTGTCCTTACCACCCTTCTTAAACAGTGGCACCACATTAGCCAACCTCCAGACTTCCGGCACCTCACCTGTGACTATCAATGAAACATTATCTCAGCAAGAGGCCCAGCAATCACTTTTCTAGCTTCCCACAGAGTTCTTGGGTACACCTGATCAGGTCCTGGGGATTTATCCACCTTTATGCGTTTCAAGACATCCAGCAATTCCTCCTCTGTAATACGGACATTTTACAAGGTGTCACCATCTTTTTCCCTACATTCTATATCTTCCATGTCCTTTTCCACAGTAAATACTGATGCAAAATACTCATTTAGTGTCTCCCCCATCTACTGCAGCTCCAAACAAAGGCTGCCTTTGTGATCTTTGAGGGGCCCTATTCTCTCCCTAGTTGCCCTTTTGTCCTTAATGTATTTGGAAAAAACCCTTTGGATTCTCCTTAATTCTATTTTCCAAAGCTATCTCATGACCCCTTTTTGCCCTTCTGATTTCCCTCTTAAGTATACTCCTACTGCCTTTATACTCTTCTAAGGATTCACTCGATCTATCCTGTCTATACCTGATATATGCTTCCTTCTTTTTCTTAACCAAACCCTCAATTTCCTCAGCCTTAGCTGCATTGTGAATTTCCCATGGTCATGATTCATATTGCTGCATTCTCTATCTGACAATCAGAATATCATCTATTAGAAATGTGAGCCCTGAATACCTCTATTCCAGTCTTCATCAAAATAGCATGTTGACTTTCAGTGGCATGCTATCACTGTATCCCCCACTATCAACATCCTGGAGGTTACCATTGATTGAACTTGACCAACCACATAAATACTTTGGCTACAAGAGCAGTTCCGAGGCTCAGAATTATGCAGTAAATAACTCAACTCCTGGCTCCCCAAAGCTTGTCCACCATCTACAAAGCACAAGCCATGAGTTAGATGGAATATTTTCCAATTGCCTGGATGAGTGCAGCTCCAATGACACTCAAGAAGCTTGACACAATCTCAGACAAAGCAGCCTGCTTGATTGGCACCACATCCACAAACATTGACACCCGGAAGATCAGCCCACATAGCCTGAATGATTAAATGGTATAGAAAGCGTACATTCATATTAAACAATTAAGATCCAGCGAGGTCCTTACAGGATGCTTGTGGAAGGGATATTTACTCTTCTGAGGGAATCTAGAATTAATGGTAATTGTTTTAAAAAGTGCTTGCCTACTTAAAACAGAGATGAACTGATTCTGGATGCAAGTTTGCTTGCTGGACTGGAAGGCTTGTTTTCAGATGTTTCATCATCATACTAGGTAACATCATCAGTGAGCCTCCGGAAGAAGCATTGGTGGTGTGGCCCACTCTCTATTTATGTGTTTTGGTTTCCTTGGGTTGGTGATGTCATTTCCTGTGGTGACATCATTTCCTGTGGTGGTGTCATTTCCTGTTCTTTTTCTCAGGGGGTGGTAAAAAGTCAATGTGTTTGCTGAGATGAAGAGAATGATTTTTCACAAAAGGGTAGTGAGTCATTGGAATTCTCTTCCTCAAAAGCATGAGATGGTGGCAGCAGACAAAGACTTTTAAGGTAAAGGATGGTTGTTTCTTGGTAAGCAAGAATGTGAGAAATCATCAGGGAGTAAGTGGGAATGTGGAGTAATGAGATCAGCTGTGATTTTATTGAATGACAGAATAGACTAGAGGGACTGAGTTATCAACTTTCCTTGTAGTGTCATCAGTGTGCACTATCTACAAGCATCGCATCAAAGCCTCTTCAACAGTACCTTCTAAACCTTCAAACTGTGCCACCTAGCAGGGCATGGGCAACATATGCATGTGACAGTTCAAGAAGATGGTACACTGGCATCTTCCCACTGGAAAATAAAAATGGGTAATAAATTCCAGCCCAGCCAATGAGGTCCACAGCTAGTGAAGGAATAATAAAAGAAAAAATGTTCAGCACTGAGGTGAGGTTAACTACTTTTGAGAGAAAGATGGCATGGTGTACTGGCTGGAGGATAGAAGTCAGTACCTTAGATCAAAAAGTGATATCTAGTATGAGACAGGAGAGATTAGAACAGGCATCTAGTAGGTCAATTAAGCCCTCAGCTAGGGTCCAGTATCAATGTGCCCATCAGGGTGGCCCTTTACTATGTACAGAGGGTGCAAATTTGGTCCTCAATACCTCCCAGCAGCAGGTCAGGAAGGAATTGGAATCAAAGTCTCCATGCCTCAAAGACAAGATGACAGGATAAAATAAATGACAAATGTATCCAAAACGATGCTGCAGACTGGCATCCTCACTACCCAAATGGCCCTACTGTTTTCAAGCCTCTTTATTTAAAGACTTAAATGTAGAGAACTAATGATAGATCAGAAATTGGCTAGCTGAAAGAAGACAGAAGGTCATGGTTGATGGGAAATAATCATCCTGGAGTTCAGTTACTAGTGGGGTACTGCAAGGATCTGTTTTGGGTCCACTGTTATTTGTCATTTTTATAAATGGCCTGGATGAGGGCATCGAAGGATGGGTTAGTAAATTTGCAGATGACAGTAAGGTCGGTATAATTGTGGATAGTGACGAAGAATGTTGTAGGTTACAGAGAGACATAGATAAGCTGCAGAGCTGGGGCTGAGAGGTGACAAATGGAGTTTAATAAGAAAAAGTGTGAGGTGATTCACTTTGGAAGGAGTAACAGAATGCAGAGTACTAGGCTAATGGTAAGATTCTTGCTAGTGTAGATGAGCAGAGAGATCTTAGTGTCCAGGTACATAGATCATTGAAAACTTCCACCCAGGTTGATAGGGTTGTTAAGAAAGCATTTGGTATGTTAGCTTTTATTGGTAGAGGGATTGAGTTTCAGAACCATGAAATCATGCTGCAGCTGTAAAAAACTCTGTTGCGGCCACATTTGGAGTATTGCGTACAATTCTGGTCACCGCATTATAGGAAGGATGTGGAAACTTTGGAAAGGATTCAGAGGAGATTTACTAAGATGCTGCCTGGTATGGAGGGCCCAAATATGGTAAAAAGTATGCAAGTGCAATGCAAAGTCCCATAGAGTCATAAGCACATAAACACACCCTTTTGTCTAACTCATCCATGCTGGTCATTCAACCCAATCTGACATCGACCCATTTGCGAGAATTTGGCACATATCCCTTTAAACCCTTCCTATATTCATACCCATCCAGATCCCTGATAAATGTTGAAATTATACCCACTTATATGACTTCCCCTGGCAACTCATTCCATACACACACCACCATCTGCATGAAATATTAGCTCTCATGTCCTTTTTATTTCCTTCCTCTCACACCTTAAACCTATGCCCTCTACTTTAGGACAACCCCCACCCAAGGAAAAAGACTTTGGCTCTTCATGATGTGGAGGTGCTGGTGTTGGACTGAGGTGGACAAGATCAGAAGTCAGATGACACCAGGTTATAGTCCAACAGTTTTATTTGAAATCACAAGGTTTCTGAGCATTACCCCTTCGACATATGCTCCAGAAGCTTGTGATTTCAAATAGAACTGTTGGACTATAACCTGGTGTTGTCTGAATTCTGACATTATCCATCCTAATCATGCCCCTCACGATCTTATAAACCTTTATACGATCACCCTTCAGGCTCCAGAGCTCCAGGGAAAACAGCCCCAGCCTATTCAGGCTCTCCCTATCATTCAAACCCTCCAGTCCAGGCCACATCCTCTGAAGTTTTTTCAGCACCTTTTTAAGTTTAACAACATCCTTCCTATAGAAGGGCCTCCAGAATTGCACACAGTCTTCTAAACGTGGCCCCACCAAATTCCTGCACAGCCACCACATGATATCCCAACTCTTAAAGTCAGTGTTCTGTCCAATGAAGGCAAGTGTGCTAGATACCTTCTTCACTGCCCTGTCTACCTGTGACTTCACTTTCAAGGAAATACGCACCTGCACCCTTAACTGTCTTTGTTTGGCAACACTCTCCAGGGTCCTACCATTAATTGTAGAAGTCCTGCCCTGTTTTGTCTTACCAAATGCAACACCTCACATTTATCTAATTTAAATTCCATCTCCCATAAGTCCTGTTGTACTCTGAGATAATCTTCTTCACTCTCCATTATCCCACCTATTTTGGTGTCATCTGCAAATTTACTAATTATACCTTCTGTATTCACATCCAAATCATTTATATAAATGATGAAAAGCAATGGACCCAGCACCAATCCTTATGGCACACTTCCGGTCACAGGCTTTCAATAGAAAAAGCAATCCTCCACTACCACCCTCTGTCTCCTACCTTCAAACCAATTTTATGCCAATTGGCTAGCTCCCCCTGGATCCCATGTGATCTGACCTTACTATCAGGTCTACCATGCAAACCTCGTCAGACACCTTACTGAAATCCATACAGACAATGTCTACCACTCTGTCTTCAGTCTTCTTTGTCACCTCTTCAAAAAACTCAAGCAAGTTCGTGACACACTACTTTCCATGCGCAAAGCTATGTTGACTGTCCCTAATTAGTGTGGTGCTGGAAAAACAAAGCTGGTCAGGTAGCATTCGAGGAGCAGGAAAATTGATATTTCAGGCATAAGCCCTTCATCAGGAATGAGGAAGCCTGAAACGTCGATTCTCCTGTTCCTTGGATGCTGCCTGACCAGCTGTGCTTTTCTAGCACTACACTCTTTGACTCTGATTTCCAGCACCTGTATTCCTGACTTTCTCCTATTCCTAAAAAGTCCTTGCCTTTCCAAATGAAGTTTTCAAATAGGAAAAGTAAAGAAACAAAAGAAAAGAAACAAAGGAAAAGTAAAGAAGATAATTGGGAAAATGGTATCATCATCATCATCATCAAGTCCTTTTCAAAACGGAAGAAATTGCAAAAATACAATTGGGAGTAGTGGTAACGATCTGAAATTATTGAATGCAGTGTTGAGTTCAGAAGGCTGTAATGCTTAATCGAATGATATGATACTGTTCTTCAAGCTTATTTTGAGCTTCCTAGACTGTAGGGGTTGACTTCTCAAGAACAACTGAACAGACAAGGCCTATATTCATTGGACTTCACAAGAATGAGGGGTAATCTTATTGAAATGTATAAGATTCTGAAGGGTTTTTGCAGGGTAGATGTTGAGAAGATGTTTCCACTCATGGGAGAACTTCAGACCAGGGAATAGTTATGGAATAAGAGGATAGTCACTGAGATGAGATGAGATTAGATTGCCTACAGTGTGGAAACAGGCCCTTTGGCCCAACAAGTCCACACCGACCCTCCAAAGAGTAACCCACCCAGACCTATTTCCCTCTGACTAATGGACCTAACACTATGGGCAATTTAGCATGGCCAATTCGCCTAACCTGCACATCTTTGGACTGTGGGAGGAAACCAGAGCACCCGGAGGAAACCTACACAGACACAATAAATGTATTCTCCCAGAGGGTAGTGAATCTCTGAAATTCTTTACCCCAGAGAATTATGAAGTCTAGATCACTGAAAGAAGGGGTTGATGGACTTTTACTATATAAGGGTAAATGGCTCTGCTGAGCTGGCCTGAAAGGGGAGTTGAAGCCTGAGGCAGATCAACCACGACCTTGTTTAACAGTGGGGTAGGTTTGATGGGCCAAATACCCATTAGACCATTAAAATAAGAACAAAAGTAGGCCATTCAGCCCCTCAAGTCTGCTCCACTATTCAATAGGATCATGGCTGATCCAAAATTCTTAAAATTAACTTTCCCTCATATTCCCCGTAACTGTTGATTTCCCTACTGACCAAACATCTACCTGACTCAGCCTTAAATGTACACAAGGACAATGCCCCTAATGTAAGCAAGGAGGTCTGAAAACTCTCACCCCTCTGAGAGAAGAAATTCCTCCTCATCTCCAACTTAAATTGATGCCTCTTTATTATGAGACAATGCCCTCTGGTCCGAGACTCTCCCATGGGGATAAACATCCTCTCACCATGTATCCTGTCAAGCCTCTTAAGAAACCTATCCATTTCAATGAAATCACCCCTCATTCTTCTAAATTCTAATAAGTCCCAACCTGTTTAACCTTTGCTCTTAACATAATCCCTCTGTACCAGGGATCAGCTATGTGAACCTTCTGTGAATCGCCTCCAATTAAATGATATGCTTCCTTAAATAAAGATACCAAAACTGCTGACAGTACTCCAGATGTGGTCTCACCAGTACTTTGTAGAGTTGCAGTAAGACTTCCCTACTCTTACCTTCCAACCCTTTAGTTTAGCAATGGAAAGGGATAGGTACATGCCACAGGGCAAGAGTTATAGATGGGGGAAGGACAATTATAATGCAATTAAGCAAGACTTAGGAGGCATAGAATGAGGTAGCAAAATGCAGGGGATGGGGACAATCGAAATGTGAAGCTGGTTTAAGAAACAGATATTGCATGTCGTTGATAGGTATGTCCGTGTCAGGCAGGGAGGACATGATTAGGTGATGGAGTAGCAAAATACAGGGGATGGGGACAATCGAAATTAGATTAGATTACTTACAGTGTGGAAACAGGCCCTTCGGCCCAACAAGTCCACACCGACCCGCCGAAGCGCAACCCACCCATACATTTACCCCTTACCTAACACTACGGGCAATTTAGCACGGCCAATTCACCTAACCTGCACATCTTTGGACTGTGGGAGGAAACCGGAGCACCCGGAGGAAACCCACGCAGACACGGGGAGAACATGCAAACTCCGCACAGTCAGTCACGTGAGACGGGAATTGAACCCGGGCCTCTGGTGCTGTGAGGCAGCAGTGCTAACCACTGTTCCACCGTGCCGCCCATGTGGAGCTGATTTAAGGAACAGATATTGCATGTCCTTGATAAGTATGTCTTTGTCAAGCAGAAAGGAGGCGATAAGGTAAGGGAACTGTGGTTTACTTAATAAATTGCTAAGTGGAAGAGGGAGGCTTATATGACATTGGAACAAGATGGTTCAGATGAGGTGATGGAGAGTTACAGATTAGCTAGGAAGGATTTAAAGAGAGAGTTAAGAATAGCAAGGAGGGGACATGAGCAGTCTTTAGCAAGTAGAATAAAGGAATACTCTAAAGCTTTCTATAGGTATGTGAGGAATAAAAGGATGAGTAGGGCAGGAATAGGGTGAGTCAAAGACAGAAGTGAGAAGTTGTGTGGACCCTGTGGAGATTGGAGTGGTGCTAAATAAATATTTCTCATCTGTTTTCACTCAAGAGAAGGAGAATAATGTAGTGGAGAAGACTGAGATATGGGCTATTAGACTTGAAAGGATTGAGGTTAGTAAGGAGGAGGTGTTACCAACTCTAGAATGTGTGAAAGTAGATAAGTCCCTTGGGCCAGATGGGATATATCCAAGGATTCTCTGGGAAGCTAGGGAGGAGATGGCGGAGCCTTTGGCCTTGATCTTTGAGTCATTATTGTCTACAGGTTTATTACTAGAGAATTGGTAGATTGTAAATTTTGTGCCTTTGTTCAAGAAGGGCAGCAGGGATGACCCAGGTAATTATAGACCAGTGAGCCTTATGTCTGTTGTAGGAAAAGTTTTAGAAAGGATTATAAGAGATAGGATTTATAATCATCTAGTAAGTAACAATTTGACTGGAGACAGTCAACATGATTTTGTCAAGGGCAGGTCATGTCTCACAAACCTCATTGAGTTTTTTGAGAAGGTGACCAAACATGTGGATGAGGGTAGGGCAGTTGACGTGGTGTACATGGACTTCAGTAAGGCCTTTGATAAGGCTTCACATGGAGAAAATGCGGAGCATGGGATTGAGGTGATTTAACAGTTTGGATTAGAAACTGGCTTTTTGTAAGTAAGTTGCGAGCGGTGGTTGAGGGAAAATATTCAACCTGGAGTCCGGTTACTAGTGGTGTGCCACAAGGATCTGTTTTGGGACCATTGCTGTTTATCATTTTTATAAATGACTTAGACACAGGCGTAAGTGGATGGGTTAGTAAGTTTGCAGATGACAGTAAAGTCGGTGGAATAGTGGACAGTGTGGAAGAATGTTGCAGGTTGCAGGGGGACTTGGATAAACTGTAGAATTGGGCTGAGAGGTGGCAAATGGAGTTCAATGCAGATAAACGTGAGGTGATTCACATAGATCCCTGAAAGTTGCCACCCAAGTTGATAGTGCTGCTAAGAAGGTATGTTAAGTTTTATTGGTAGAGGGATTGCGTTCCGGAGCCGTGATGTCATGCTGCAACTGTACAAAACGCTAGTGTGGCCTCACTAGGAAAATTGTGTACAGTTCTGGTCGCCCCATTACAGGAAGGATGTGGAAGCATTGGAAAAGGTGCAGAGGAGATTTGCCAGGATGATGCCTGGTCTGGAGTGAAGGCGTTATAAGGAAAGGCTGAGGGACTTGGGCCTGTTCTCATTGGAGAGAAGAAGGCTAAGAGGGGATTTAATAGTGATATACAAGATGATCAGAGGATTAGATAGGGGGGACAGTGAGAGTCTTTTTCCTCAGCTGATTACGTCAGCTTGTACGAGGGGACATAGCTGCAAATTGAGGGGTGATAGATTTAAGATAGATATCAGACGCAAGTTCTTTACTCAGAGAGTGGTAAGGGCGTGGAATGCCCTGCCTGCCAATGTAATGAATGCAGCCATATTAGGGGCATTCAAACAGACCTTGGATAAGCATATGGATGACAATGGGATCGCGTAGGGGGGGTGGGCTTAGATTAGTTCACAGCTCAGAGCAACATTGAGGGCCGAAGGACCTGTTCTGCGTTGTATTGTTCTATGTTCTATGTTCTTGAAATAAGGCCAACATTCCATTCGCCTTCCTGATTACCTATTAGCCTTTGTGCTAGCTTTCTGTGTTCCATGTACAAGTACTCAAAAGTCCTTTCTGTTGCAGCTTTATGCTGTTTTTTTTCCATTTAAATAATATTATCTTCTTTCGTTCTCTCTTCCAAAATGAACAACTTCACATTTTCTCACATTATACTCCATTTGCCAACTTTTCACTCATTTACTTAACCTGTCAATATCTCTCTGTAAATTGTTTGTATCCCTCTTGCAACCTTTTTTTTTAATCAGCTGTAAATTTAGCTACACTATATTTGCTTCCTTCCTCCAAATCTTTAGTATATGTTATAAAATGTTGCAATCTCAGCACCAGTCTCTGTTGAATCCCATAGGTCATGGGTCATCAACCTAGAAAAATCCCCTTATCCCCACTTGTTGTTTCCTGCCCATCAGTCAATTCTCTACCCATGCCAGTATACTACCTCTAACACGTCTGATTTAGTCTTTTGTGAAGTATCTCGTTGAATGTCTTCTGGAAGTTCAAATATAACACATCGCAATAGCCTACTCCTGCTCATATTTTTACGTTTTCTTTTGGTGTGGAAAAGCCTAAAACCAGGGAATACTGATTAACACCAAAGAGTTTTCATTTGTAACTAAGGTGAGGGGTATATTCTTTTCTTTCAGTGGATCATAAGTCTTTTGAACTCTTGACTCCAGAAAGTAGTGGTGGCAGGGTCACTGAACAAAAAAAAGGCAAATGTTATTAGATTTTTGACCATGAAGTGAGTCAAATATTATCGCAGATAGGAGGGAAAGTGGAGTTGAGGCCGTACTGATATTCACCATGATTCAATTGAATGGTGGAGCAGATTGGAAGGGCAGAATGGCCTGTTCCTACTCTTAATTCATATGTTCCTTGAGCGATAAATGGTCTGAATGCAGCCCAGCTATGTTAGAAGCATGGAAGTGGATGGTCTTTGTAATCGAGAAGATAAGAGCATAGAAACTCAATTTACGATGAAGTAAAATGTCACATTTGCAAATAGACAAGCTCAGCATGGGACTGATGCCAGAGAGAAGGATGGAACTCATTCTGAAGAAATCAAGTTTGGATCTGGCTACGAAAATAACAGCTTCAGCCTCATGCATGTTTAATTGAAATTATTATCAGGCGAGCAGACTAACATGTAGAGCTTAGTATCTTGGCTTCAAATAATGTCACCAAATGTTAACATCTGAATAAAACATAGAAGAGGGCCAAGAAATGGATGCTGGGATTGGTGGAGGACGTTGGGACGGCAGGAGATTTGGGCGTCTGGGCTGTGCTTCAGAGGAATTCCTTGTCAATGACTGGATTGTTGAGAGTAAATCAAAGCAATCGCAGTCCCACACAATTGGCAGCATTGGAAAAAGGATGATGTGGTTGACTGTGTCAAAGCCTGCTGATTGAGTGAGAGGAATGAGTGATGCAAATTGATCCCATCATAGAGGATGTCATATCTGATTCTGATTTTGGTCATTTGGACTGAGCCCTGCTGACAGTCATAGCAATTTTCTTGGCTTTGTGCCTCTACAAAATGACATGGCTGGGCTATAGTAATATGAGCCTAATATCTCCGACTGACAGCACATAATTCAAAAAGGCTAGGCCAGGGAATACAAGGCATAAATGTTGTGAGCATCCAGGTAGGCTCAGAATGAATGATCACAATAGGGTAAGCGAAGATCCCAGTGATGCAGCCTGGTCCACTACATGAGCTGGATGCATGTCTCTGAGTGCACAGTGTCCTTGCTGCAACATTACCATGATAGCTGCCAGTGCAGCCTGAGGTGCATCATTGAAGTGTAGAAGCATCCAGTAAATGGAGTAGGGATATGCAACAAGCATTCTTTGAGGTTGGCACGTATCAGATGCAATGTTTATGGATTTGGGGTGCATGTGGCCAGTGTCCGTGGAGTGTGCCTGAAATGTTGGTGCCTGGCGTCCAACATGGGCATCTTTCGGAGTAAGTGGAGAGTGGAATCGAAGAATCGTTCTCACCAGCCTGCGGTGAGTTCAGCTGTTAACAAGAAGAACTGAGCATCAGTTAGGAACTCACTGCTGCCTAACAAGAATCTCTCCATCAGCTGGAGGAAAGCCTTCAACTTGCAACAAAATGTTCTCAACCTCAAGATTGATCTTGCTGAACACTGTGGGTGATTCTACAACTCATCTTGACATAACCCTTGTGGCTCAGAGCCTGGTAGGATTCTGCCCTAAGCCTTTGATTTCAAATAAGTTTTGGAAAGTTAAGTAAACAAAAGTTCATCTAACTTTTCTTCCCCGTACACTTGCTCACTCATCTTCTTATGATAACCATTAAGCATAATTAATAAAGATAATTTTGTTTCTTGTTTATTTTGGATGCTCTTGTGTTTAGCACTCATTAAGTGCATCATTTAATTTCTTTGGAAGTTCCTTTCTTTAGTTTATCTTTCTTTTTGAACTAATTTTTTATCAAAAGATATGTTTTAACATTTTGCCTTATGTGTGATTGTGAACACTGTAATCCTCCTAATCCTCAACAGTATCCAGGATGGGTATACTTGATAATATCTGCATTTGCTAACTGCCACTAAAATCGCAGGGAGACTAGAACTTCAAATTATAGCCTTGGAGGGAAGCAACCTGAAGTCTTCACATAAAAATAATTTTTTATCATTAGCTAATGTTGACAGGTAGAGTTTACAGTTGCAAAGATGCACAATAAACGTTGTTACTGACTTTACTTCAAAATCAACTTATAACATTCAAAGTACCTGAATTAGCATACACAAAATGAGAATCGAAAGAGGTACCTTCTTGAAGATAATTTTCAAACAAAACATCAATGTAGAAAATACAACAAGCATAACAGTTAAACAAAACAATCTACTTTTGGAAGGACTGCTGTGAAATAAGGGAGCCATTCAGTCATAATGCAGTTTAGAGGAGAGCATGACTGCTGACTTTTGCTGTACATAATGATAATCTATGAAGAAAAAGAATATATAAGCTTGGGTTTCTAAGTGTGTGTGTGAATGAGAGAGAGGGAGAGTGAGAGAGACAGAAAGAAAGAGAGAAAATGTGTATGTCTTTGTGTGGGAGAGAGGACTGTTCATTATGGAGTAAACACGGGACTGCATAACAGTTTTAAAGAGAGTGGATAAACCAGTCAGTCTTCACCAGTTCATCATTTTCATACAGTGATAGGTGGGTAATAGAACAGAGACTGTAAAACCCAGAATTATACTTCGATCTGCCAAAGTGACAGGCCAAGAGAGAAAATGTTGGCAGATGTTTTGATTTATACAGTATTGGTTTACACAGACTGTGATTAGCAGCTAACGTTGGGTGCCAGTAACGATGATTGATACCAGGATATTGGACTCAATTCAGAAATAGTGTGAAGTGTATAAAGGGAAAATAGGAGGTTAGCATTCTGGAACAATTCTGGACAAATAATTCACCAGTGCCTTCTTTATTCAAACCTTGTTATAATCAATGAGACCGCTAAAGTTTTTTTTTAAAAAAAGAGGTTAATTCTCCAGGAACTGAATAGAAATCAGGGACAAGATTTCAATTTTTAAGACATGTATTTGAACAAACTAAGATTAATAATCTTAAAACAGTCAGCTAATGTATAAACTAAAGTTACTTTTGTATTAACTAATTACCTGAATTGAAATGTCCTGCATAAAATACTTTTCCTTCATTCCACCCTCATGGCAGATGGTTAGCAACACAATTGAAGTCCGAAGTTAATTTCAGCTTTCAGGATACTCGCCTCTACCTGCCACACCAGGTTGAATCTTGCCATGACCTTCAAAAATTGTTCCATTCAGTCCAAGTATTCCAGACAGTTTTCCATTTACAAGGCCCACCCCAACAACTCTTTAAAAATCAACAACCCTGTGTGCATTAAAAAGGTAAGTATACTTTTGAAAGTGAAAGTTACCATAATCGCAGAGGAGGCTGCTCTCTCATGAGAGAGAGAGAGAGAGAGAGAGATGACTGGCGGTAACCTGAACATACTTCATGATTTGTTTCATGACTTGCTTCAAGTGAGGTGTGAGATTGAGAAAACAGTAATTTACCTCAGGCAGTAGAGGAATTGAATCACGCTATTGATGTCACTGTGAATCACAACTGGCCATCTCACCAACTGAGTTAAGCAACTCCCACATTTACTCTGAGGTGTTCTGAGAAGGGTCATTCAACCCAAAACGTTAACATTGATTTCTCCCCACAGATGCTGCCAGATCTGAGGAGCAAGATAGGGGATGCTCCAGCTGGAGCTCCTCTGCTCAGAAAATCTCTTTTCCTTTTTCTTTCATGTTTCCCCTCTTTGCTGAAGTTTTTTTCTGGTCCCCACCCAAATTCTAACTTCTTAAACTACCCTACCTCGAGGGAATGGTGAAAGAAGTCTGGAGCCAAGTATCAGAGTAAGTCATGGCCAGAGCCCAAGCGTGGAGCAGTGCGATCGCGGACTGAGTCCCGGAATGGGGAGCAGAGCAATCGCGGAATGAGTCCTGGAGCGGGGAGCAGTGCGATCGTGGACTGAATCCCGGAGTGTGGAGCAGTGCGATCGTGGACTGAGTCCCAGAGTGTGGAGCAGAGTGATCGTGGACTGAGTCCCAGAGTGGGGAGCAGCGTGATCGCGGACTGAGTCTTGGAGTGGGAAGCTGTACAATCATGGACTGAATCTCGGAAGTGAGTCGAGGCCAGAGCCTGGAGTAGGAACAGAATGAGTGCGGGCTGGCCAGGTTGGGAGTGGGTCTAGTCCAGGATAGAGGCCAACAAAAAGGGGCTGCAATGCCTCATGTTCTGAAGCCTGGGGGGCTCAGATCCAATGGAAAAGAGCTGTAACATGCGTATTTTAAAGATAATTTTTATTATCCTTCTGGACTTTTAAAATCCTGTATTCCCATGCTAGTCTATTTTTCTACTATTTCAATTTTGAAACAACACTTCAATTTTCTGTACCTAGGTACCCTATACCTAAGATGATGCCGAGAGGTGACTTTACAAACGTTTCATTGCACTCATTCAGTGCATGTTACAATAAAGACTATTCTATTCTATTCTATTCTTCCTTTTTCAGTAATTTGTGTTTTTATCTCACATTTACTCTCCTAGTAGCTACTGACCACATACCTATAGAGCTCTGTCATGACAATATCAGAACAAGATGGAATCAAGATCAAAGTATGTAGACAGGCACGCTCTCCCCTGTACACTGTGTACTGTATTGTGTTCAATAAAACCGGATGAGGTTCACTCACATGAATATAGAGCTGATAATCCGATTAGTCCCATTCCTTTCCATTTTCAAAATAAAACTATTCAAGGATTCGGCAGCATCTGCTGCTTCCCCACATAACAGTAAGTTCTTTCTTTCTCTCTCTCTCTCACTCTCTCTCTCTCACACACACACACACACACTCACTCTCTCTCTCTTTTCCTTTCTGTGTCTGTGCATTTCTGTTTTCCCAAACAGCTACCACCGGCAAGAAGTGTGTCACTTGATTTCAATAGGTTTTGGTTACAGATCACCTGGGCTTGTTTCCAGGTGGAATTAGTATGATCATTCTGTTCACAATGCAGCACGTTCTTTACCCTTAAATTGAAAGGGACACTTTTAAACATAACCATCTTGTAAAGTTCCATTTGAAATTATTTGTCTTATGGCTGTGTGAATGAGAGGCCAATATATGTTCACTTTAATTAAATTAATTGAAAATTAGATATTTTAAAAGGGATTTCAACAAATTGAATTCATTTAGACATATAATTGGATTTTTGACAATAGTATTGCCAGGATAAAAAATCACTCCAAAGAGGATATGCCAACTAAATATCTATTTCTCAGTATTAACATCTGTGGCAAAATTAAAGCACATAATTTAACCACTTCAGTATTATTTTGTTTTCAAGTTAACAAATTTCAGTAAAAACATCTAATTGAAGATGAGCTGAGAACAAGTATGGCCCAGGTAAATTGCAATTGAATAAAATAAATGATAAGTTATTATGGAAATCACTGACTGTTTCTGTCAAAGATGTGCTGTAATTTTCCAAGCATTCCCAGCATTTTCTGGTTTTAGTTCAGATTTTCAGCAGCTGCATGTATTTTATTTATTTTTGTTAAGCTTGAATGAAATTTTGGGGTCTAGACTCCTGATTCCTGATTCATTTCTGATGAAGGGCTTTTGACCATAATGTCAATTTTCCTGCTCCTCGGATGCTGCCTGACCTGCTATGCTTTTCCAGCACCACTCTAATCTAAAAATCACACAACATCTGACAAAAGTGAGGACTGCAGATGCTAGAGATCAGAGTCGAGATGAGAGTGATATGGAGATTTTGGTGTTGGACTCGGGTGTACAAAGTTAAAAATCACACAACACCAGGTTATAGTCCAACAGGTTTGATTGGAAGCACTAGCTTTCGGAGCACTGCTCCTTCATCAGGTGGTTGTGGACGACACAATTGTAAGGCACAGAATTGTTTTGCTTTACTTTTGCTCTAAATTCTGTGCCTTACAATTGTGTCGTCCACAACCACCTGATAAAGGAGCAGATTTGGCATTTCGTATCAGATCTGACATAATGATTCTCAAATATATAATTTACTGGAAACCTGAAATAAAAACAGAAAAGCTGGAAGTATTCTGCAAGATGAAGAGTCACCAACCTGAAATGCTCATTCAGTTCCTGCCTTGGTATATTGTCGACCACAGTTAACATTTGCTGACATAATGGACTATGTGGGGTACCGTTTAATCAATATCAGAGTTTTGAGATAGATAGCTTGCAAGACATGAGAGAGAGGAGTTGTCCAAGACTTCACTATGAATCTCAGTTGAAGGTCTTCGATGTGGTGGATTTGGTGTGGGTTGGTAGAGCACGTTGGTGGTCTCATCAGTTATCTGCTTTATTTCTTCTTCAGAGTGTGTACTGCCTTGTGCATCATTAGAATACTATGATTCTCTGACAGATGCGGTTGCTGTCTTGACTTCGTACTTTTGCTGGTGAAAGTTGAAGAGTTCACCATCATTGTAAGTAGGGGCAGCCTATCAAGATTTATTTGCAGTGCTGTAGCAGGGTACAGTGTTGGTGCAAAGCCATACCCCTGTTCACCTCCACAAGTAAACTTGATGAGGAAGGGGTTAGAGATAAAGCGAGTGCATATTACTCTTATTACTGTCAAGTGTGATATAGGACATGGATATTAGTGCACTTGCTGGGCATCTGTACTGCTTCAGTCAAATGGAGAGAAAAGAATGCACACGTGAAAGAGCGAATGGAAAACTGAAAAGGTATCAGGGTGCTTCAACAGAGCATTGGCAGGATGCGAGTGAGATAGGATGGCTATGGTTGTAACAAGTTCCTTTCATTTCTCAGGAGAAAGCGGGGACTGCAGATTCTGGAGATCAGAGTCAAGAGTGTGGTGCTGGAAAAGCACAGTAGGTCAGGCAGCATCCGAGGAGCAGGAAAATCTCGACCCTTTCATTTCTCAGCCCAGAATAAAGGTGCAAGTGTACCTTAGAAGGGAGGTGCAGTTTGCCAGATGCTTCCTCAAAGCACCTTCTTAATACAGCCAATCCCCATTCTGCCAACTCGCTACTGACTTGGAAACAGTCAGATGACACAATGGAGGCTCTATTCTAGACCTTTGGCGTGATACCTAGCTTTCCTTGACACAAATCATTCCAGCTATCCTCCAACAGCCTTCCTGTCAGCTCCTCACCCAGCACCACAAAGCTACTGAATACAGCACTGGAATTAGCCACTGATCTGTTACAATCCTAAAATACCACCTCAGTCTTTGACACTATGTAGCTCCCGTGCACTCTCCATAAAATTCAAAAGCACCTATAAAACAGCAGTTACATCTTTAGTAAACATAAATACCTCTTGATAGTTGTTTTTATACAAAAGCACAGACTGAACATACTAATCTTGCTCTGTTGTCAGTAAAATACAGACCTAAAGCAATGATGCTAGAAACCATGCCAGCTCCATGCTACCCTTTTTTCCTTGCCTCACTGCATTTCCAAACCATTCCCAAAAGAAAGCTGGAATATCTCCACCTATCGTTCTATTAATGATAAGCAAACTGACAACAGATGCCTTTGCTTTTGCAATTTATATGGATGAATCTGAATGCCATTTGTTACTATATAAGGACTTTACATTCTGAGAAGCACATTTGCTTTAGCAAACTGTTGTTAATTCCTCTTCAGCCTTCAGTCCACTGAGAGATAGCACTGGTGTACAGTATTTGTGAACCTGACAATCAGAAAGGAGCCTGTTGTCATCTTTTTATTCTCAAAGTGAGACACATCGGTACAAATGAAAAGAGGAAACCTAAAAATTTCAAGTTAAGATAACAAACAGTTGACGTGTCGGATTCCATCAAGGTTGCATAACATCTTGAATTGTAAGCTTTTGCGAACAATGCAGATTAAAGAGTAAAACATCATTCAAGCCATGTGACAAGCCATGGTTCTTCGAGATGCCAAGTAAAGCTCCTCTCATTCCATTTTAACAATGGGGGATTTTTTTTATAAAGAGATCATAATTTTCTACTTTATAAAATATTATGCAATAGGTATAATCACTTGAAAATATGAAACCAGATATTATGCAAAGCACCCTTACTAGATAATTATGGAAACATCTTTCCATTAGTAGTCACACTGCAGGCTGAAGATCGATCCTCAGAACTCAAACTTCTTTAAGGTAAAAGCAACTTTGAAAAGAATTAGTTGAAGGGATCTAGATTAGATTAGATTAGATTCCCTACAGGCCCTTCGGCCCAACAAGTCCACACCGACCTCTAAAGAGTAACCCACCCAGACCCAATCTCCTACTCCCTATTAATGCACCTATCACTATGGGCAATTTAGTATGGCCAATTCACCTGACCTGCACATCTTTGGACTGTGGGAGGAAACCGGAACATCCGGAGGAAACCGATGCAGACATGGGGAGAATGTGCAAACTACACACAGACAGTCGCCCGAGGCTGGATTCAAACTTGGGTCCCTGGCGCTGTGAGGCAGCAGTGCTAACCACTGAGCCACCATGCCACCCCACTAACCACTGAGCCACCGTACCACCCTTGCTAACCACTGAGCCACTGTGCCACCCCTGCTAACCATTGAGCCACCGTGCCACTCCTGCTAACCATTGAGCCACCGTACCACCCCTGCTAACCACTGAGCCACCGTGCCACTCCTGCTAACCACTGAGCCACCGTGCCACCCTTGCTAACCACTGAGCCACCGTGCCACTCCTGCTAACCACTGAGCCATCATGCCACCCCTGCTAACCACTGAGCCACCGTGCCACTCCTGCTAACCACTGAGCCACCGTGCCACTCCTGCTAACCACTGAGCCACCGTGCCACCCCTGCTAACCACTGAGCCACCGTGCCACCCCTGCTAACCACTGAGCCACCGTGCCACCCTTGCTAACCACTGAGCCACCGTGCCACCCTTGCTAACCACTGAGCCACCGTGCCGGCCCTATAGTATGTTGTGACATGCCATGGAAAATTTGGAAAATGTTGATTTCAGTTGCATGTAGCACAATTTGTTGCTTGAGTCTCTCAATGTGACATGAAATAATAAAAGTGAAAATGCAGATTTCTCTGCAGATTTGAGGAGAAACAAATGACTTGCCACAAGAACAATCAATACCCAGGATTCAGTCACGAGTCTCCAGTCTAATCAACGGACTTTATACATTGTTATGAGCCATAAGATTTAATTCAAGCAATTTCTAACTATTATCTAAAGCTGAGGGTTGTGTCCTACATTTGCCTTACATCCTGGTATGTATCCATAACCTCTTCTTTCTTCACTATTGACAGTTGATGTACTATCTTCATCATAAAGGGCATTGATGCATTGTGGCACTGACAAGCTATTGCTTATGATTTATAACAAATTATCACATTGTTTTGTAGTGATCAACTGCAAATTATTTCTCAATAAAAATATGAAATGGAATTCTAACTGTAACCTTTTTTGCATAATCGTATTTCTGAGAAGTAGAATGCACTCTCTTCTGAAAGGTGCTTGTGCTTGAAAAATACCCGATAACTTACCAATGTTACAAAATATTAAAGGAAACAGTCATAATTTCTAAACAGAACATTAAAGGCTGGGCTGAGGGGCACTTAAAAATGCTTGAGTTTCACTGTTAAAGTTGGTGACGTAATCCCACATGTTTAATTAGAATTGTAATTGTTATAATCATTTCTCCACGTGTAAGCCAACTCTGTTACTCATACTGCAATCAGTTAGTTTAAAGTTAATTATCTTAATGATTCAATCTTAGAAAGTTATTCAAAAGTCCAAATAGTCATTGCTAATTCAAAAACTAAACAGTGTTGATTGAGTTGATGAAATGGCAGTCCACTTAGTAAATTTATGTATCATCCCCCCAGCCAAAAGCTCAAGAAAAGAATTAATCTTACAGCCTTGTAACTGTCATTAATTTAAAATAATTTTTGTTTTGTCTTGCGGCCACACACAGGGCTTGTCTATTTCAGAACACTTGATTATTATTCCTTCAGAGAAGTTGTACCAGAGATCAATGGAAGTCTGTCAGTTTGTGCCCTGCTGCTCCCTGGGCAAAGGCAAATGAGATTATGAACAGTTACAATCCCTTGTGTACACCGTACCTCATAGCAGTAGTGCTTGTGGAAGGCTTGGCACATGTTTCTGATTATGTCAGTCAGCTGGATGTAACCTCATCTCAACAGCACTGAGAATGAAATCACTATGTACTTGTAGTGAATACCATGTACCAGGTAAAGTTAGACATAGCAAAGGTATTTGACAGGGCACACCAAGCAGCTGGTGTGACTTAACTCTTAATCTGTAGCTTGGTATCACCAACTACCTAAACGTCTTTACCATGGTGATACAGAAATGGTGATAGTTCATAGAATCAGAGAAAACTTAATGCAAAAGGAGGCCATTTAGCCCATCATGTCTGTACTGCATATTAAAATTACGCTCCACTACCTCCATCTAATTCCTCATAGAATTGCACATTTTTAAAATTCAAATAATCACCCAACATTGTCTTGAATGCCTCAATTGAACCTGCCTCCACCATGCTTCCAAGAAGTTCATTCCATACCCTAACTAATTGCTGTGGGAAAACGTTTTTTCTCAATGACATTTGTTCCTTTTGCAAAATACTTTAAATCCATACCCTTTCAATCTTACTTCTTTTACAAGTGGGAACACTTTATCCATCCCTCTCATAATTTTGAAAAACTCTATCAGATCTCCAGGAGGAAACAGCCCCAACTGCTTCAATTTATTTTCTCATCCCAAGAACCATTATTGTTTATCACTTCTATTCTCTCTCCAATGCATTCATATTCTTTTTTGCCCAGCCAACAGTTAAGAGACAACCACATTGTTATGGGCTTCAATATTTAAATCCATGACCCTAGAGCATAGCTTGGAGTTCTGGATTACTGATCCAGTGATATACAATCACCTCACTTAATGGTACAACAGCCTTCAATGCAAGGGAAAGCATAGCAGGTCAGGCAGCATATGAAGAGCAGGAAAATCAACGTTTTGGGCAAAAGCCCTTCATCAGCCCTTCACCATTCATTCCTGATGAAGGGCTTTTGCTTGAAACGTCGAGTTTCCTGCTCCTCGGATGCTGACTGACCTACTGTGCTTTTCCAGCACCACTCTAATCTAGACTCTGATTTCCAGCATCTGCAGTCCTCACTTTTGCCTCGCTTTCAAAGCAAGATGACTTGAATACAGGAACACGAATGTCACACTGCAGCTGTACACTTGAAGGATTGTTTGTAGTTTTGCACTCCTTACATGAGAAAACATATATTTACCACATAGGGAGTTCAGCAAAGGTTTACCAGATTGATTCCTGGGATGGGATGATTATCACATGAGGAAGGTTTGAGTGGTCTGGGCTTGCATTCACTTGAGTTTGGCAGAAGGCGATGCATTTCACTGAAACATAGGAAGTTTTGTCAGGACTGGATGGACCAGATGTATGGATGATATTTCCTCTGGCTGGCAGAGGGGAGAAGGGATAGTATCTTGAACATAATGTCACAATTTCATTTTGTGGGAACAATCCATTTAGTCTGAGATTAGAAGAAAATATCTTCACTGGTGGTGAACTTTTGGAATTCTCTACTATATAGATTCTGAGAACATTTAAAAAGGAAATGCATAGATTTCTAGATTATCAAGGCATATAGGGGTATTGGGAGAGAACAGAAATATGGTGTTGAGATAGAGGACCAACCATCATCATATTGAATGACAGAGCAAACCTGAAAGGCCAAATGACCTACTCCTGCTCCAATTTTCTGTTTCTATAATTTTTACATACCACTGCCCATTCTGAAGCTTGATGTCTTTGACACCATTGCTTTGGTCACTTTGTTATGATCTCTCTACCTTAATTACTTTGTACAGTTTTGAGTTACTTGTTACTTTGGTTAGACCCTTGGCATGCAATTGTGATACCAATCATTTTATTCCAGCCATTTGGTTTGTTTCCAGCACCATCTTATTTTTAACTTTTTTGTAATTATCTCTCTGCCTCAAATAATCAAAGTACAGGTCATCCTTTCACTTGCTATTTCGCTGTTGACATTTTACTCACAATGTCTGACACTTTTGGTCACCTGCAGAGACTTATTATTCAGCCTGTCAACTCTCCACTCACACCATTTATACGATTTTTTGATCTCTTTGCTGATAAATTATGTGCCTGTCTGCTTCCTTCCACTTCATGTGGCAAAGGGGCAGTGCTCTGAAAGCTTGTGATTTCAAATAAACTTGTTGGACTAAAACCATTTTGAAATTGTCTTCGCTATCCAAAAAGTCAGAAGAAATTGGATCAAAGGGCATAGGGCCCTACAATTGCTTCCCTAGTTTCCACAATGTCCTTAGATACACTTGATCAGATCCCCAGGACTTATCTACTTTTATGCATTTTCAGAGATCCAGCATCCTCTCTTTGTTAATGAGTGGCTCTTGTCAAAACATCACTATTTGCTTCCCTGAGTTCCCTATCTTCCATGTCTTTCTCAAGGGTAAATACTGATGACAAGTTGGGCCGAAGGGCTTTTTTACATGTTGTATACCTCAATGATTCTATGACTCTATATATCATCAAAAGACAGGATGAAGCAAAAGTGTATATTGGCAAGTAGTGCTCAAGGGAAAATAAGGCAAAAGTGAGGATTGCAGATGCTGGAGATGAGAGTCGAGAGTGTTATGCTGGAAAAGCACAGGAAGTCAGGCAGCATCCTGAATTTTATCTGATGAAGGGCTTTTGCCCGAAACATCGACTCTCCTGTTCCTTGGATGCTGCCTTAAGAGAAAATAACCCCAGCCTATTCAGCCTCTCCCTATAGCTGAAACACTCCAACCCTGGCAACATCCTTGTAAATCTTTTCTGAACCCTTTCAAGTTTCATAACGTCCTTTCTATAGCAGGAGAATCAGAATTGCATGCAGTATTCAAAAAGTAGCTGAACCAATGTCCTGTACAGCTGCAATATGACCTCCCATTCCCAGTACTCAATGCACTGACCAATAAAGACAAACAAACCACATGACTTCTTCACTGTCCTGTCTACATGTGACTCCACTTTCAAAGAACTATGAACCTGCACTCCAAGGTCTGTTTGTTCAGCATCACTTCCCAGGATCCTACCATTAAGTGTATAAGTCCTGCCCTGATTTGCCTTTCCAAAATGCAGCACCTTACACTTATGTAAATTAATCTTCATCTGCCACTCCCATCTCCCCCATCTCCTAGCATTCCACACACATAGGCAGGCTTGCTGATCTTTAAGAGACCCTATTTCCTCCATAGTTACTCTTTTGTCCTAATGTATTTGTGGAATCCCTCTGGATTGTTCTTAGCCTTATTTGCCAAAACTATCTCATGTTCCCTTTCCACCCTCCTGATTTCCCTCTTAAGTATATTCCTACTGATTCTGTTGAGGTTGTTACTTAGTCTGAGATTTTGAGATTTGTCTCAAGAAGCTTTATTTTCATGAATTCATAGAGACGCTGCCAGTCTTTACTGTCTCACAGTGGTCTCCCGAGCCAAACAGTCAGCCTATATGTAAACAATGATACCAACAACTTGCTTGTTTTACTTAGATTACATGCAGCACTCACGTCATGTTGAATGCAATAAATCAAAATAGAGAAAGTTAAAAATCACACAACGCCAGGTTATCGTCCAACAGGTTTATTTCAAAGTACTAACTTTCAGAGCGCTGCTCCTTCATCAGCTAAATGATGGAGCAGGAAGGCACAGAATTTGTTGCAAAAGATCACAGTGTAATGCAATTAAAATGATATATTGAACAAACCTAGATTGCTATTCAATATATTGTTTTATTTGCATGGCACTGTGATTTTTTTGGTATAAATTCTGTGTCTAATGATCCTGCTAGACCACTTAGCTGATGAAGGAGCAGTGCTCTGAAAGCTAGTGCTTCCAAATAAACCTGTTGGACTATAACCTGGTGTTGTGCGATTTTTAACTTTGTCCACCCCAGTCCAATACCGGCTTCTCCATATCAAAAATAGAGAAAAGCATAGTGCAGCTATTCCCTTTGTTCCCAATGTTGCTCAAAGACAGACAGACTAATGAGCTTAAGATACACTCTCTATATTTCATCAAACTATAATTACTAAACCTCAGTCTTTCTTTCCAGTAGTATTTTTCCATTTCAGCTGCAAGCCTGAGAGCCAGGTCACCTTTTACCTTGGTCAAGTATCTCATCATTCAGCAGTAGTCAAGTTCTTGCTACTTCCACAGCCTTTATAGTCTGCTAGGAATTCACTCAATCTCTGCTGTCTATACTTGACATCGGCTTCCTTCTTATTCTTGGTGAAATCCACATTTTCTCAACTCATCCAGCAGTCCCTACACCTAATAGCCTTGCCCTTCACTCTGACAGCAACATATTTTCTCTGGACTCTCCTTATCTCATCTTTGAAGGCTTCCCATTTTCCACCTGTCCCTTTACCTGTGAACATCCACCCCCCATCAACTTTTGAAAGTTTATTTACCTAATTCCGTCAAAATTGGTCTTTCTCCAATTTAGAACTTTAACTTTTAGATCTAGATTATCCTTTTCCATCACATTTTTAAAACTGGCTCCAAAGTGCTCCCCCACTGGTACCTCAGTCACCTGCCCTGCCTTATTTCCCAAGAGTAGGTCAGGTTTTGCACCTTCTCTAGTAGGTACATCCACATACTGAATCAGAAAATTGTCTTGTACACAATTAACAAATTCCTCTCCATTCAAGCCCTTAAAACTATGGCAGTCCCAATCTGTGTTTGGAAAGTTAAAATCTCCTACCATAACCACCTTATTATTCTGACAGATAATTAAGACCATCTTACAAACTTGTTTCTCAATTTCCTGCTCACCCATGTGGGTCTATAGTACAATCCCAATAAGGTGATCATCCCTTTCTTATTTCTCAGTTCAACCCAAATAACTTCCCTGGACATGTTGCCAGGAATATCTTCCCTCAGTGCAGCTGTAATATTATCCCTAATCAAGATGCCACTGCCCCTCTTCTCTTGCTCCCCACCCCCCCTTTCTATCCTTCCTATAGCATTTATACCCTGAAGCATTACGTTGCCAGTCCTGTCCATCCCTGAGCCAAGTCTCTGTAATTGCTATGATATCCCAGTCCCATGTTCCTAACCATGCCCTGAGTTCATCCGCCTTCTCTGTTAGGCCTCTTGGATGGAAATAAATGCAGTTTAATTTATTAGTCCTACCTCGTACTCTGTTTTGTTCCTACCTGCCCTGAATGATTGACTTGCTCTTTTTCCCAACTGTACCAGTCTCAGACTGACATCTTTCCTCACTGTCTCTGTGGGTTTCTGCCCTCACCCCCCCCAGTTTAAAATCTTTCTGAGCAGCTCCAGTAAATCTCCCTATCAGTACATTATGCCGGGCTATGACCATATCCAATAAAAGACAATCTAACCACCATCCCTTGATATTCAACAGTGTCACCATCACTGAGTCCCCATTATCAACACCATGGGGGTTACCATTGATCAATATCTCAATTGGACTTTCCACACAAATGCAATAAGTACAAGGTCATGGGCTAGAAATACTGCAGCAAGTAACCCAGCTCCTGACTCCCTAAAACCTGTCCACCATCTACAAGGCACATCGGGAGTGAAATGGAGTACTCCCAACTTGTGAAAACAATACTTAAGAAGTTTGACACCATCCAGGACAAAGCAACCCGCTTGATGCATCACATCCATAAACATCTACTCCCTCCACCACCAACACTTAGTAGTAGCAGTGTATATTATCTACAAGATGCGCTGAAGAAATTCACTAAAGATCCTCAAACAGCATCTTCCAAACCCATGAATACTTCCATCACAAAGGACATGGCAGCAGATAAATGACAATACCACCACCTGCAAGGTTTCCTTCAAATCACTCACCATCCTGACATGGAAATACACCACCATTCCTTCACAGTCGCTAGGACAAAATCCTGGAATTCCCTCCCTAAGGGCATTATAGGTCTATCCACAGCACAGGAACTACAGCGATTTAAGAAGGCAGCTCACCACTATTTTCTCAAGGGCAACTAGCGACGAGCAATAACTTTTGGCCAGCCATGGATGTCCATGTCTCACAAAGGAAGGAAAGAAAATACTACAGATGCTGACAGTCAGAAATAAGAACAAAGACTGGAAAATCTCAACAGCTTTCAGATCTTAGATTATTTCTGTACTTTGAGAAAGCAGACACATTTTAAGAACTAAGTCAATGTGTTTTCTAATAGTTTTGGTACCTTAAAGGGTTAACTAACACACGAAATAAGCTCCTGCTATAAGAATATAAAAGACTGTTCATGTGAGGAATTAGCAAGTGTGCTGCAGCAGTAGTTCTGAGTGTAAATGATTATGTAGTTAAACTGTAAAACATACCTACTGTTAAGTCCAGCCTGAGGTCTCACAAACAACTATGATGTGGCTCAGGTGTAATATAACTACCTGGGTAATTAACTATTGGATAATAAACCTTTCTATTTAACAAGACCAGGCTTCAGTTCTATCTGAGACATTGAGTGAGTATTCTTCCTCAATTGGTATCAGTAACTTAGATTAATGGCAAGTAAAGGATTATGATCATGAATCTCAGTCACCTCAGATGATTTCATTTGGTGACACCACTGTAGCAATTTTCTGAAGTAATCTTCAACTTTACAAAAGCCAGAGCCTCAAAATATGAGTGTATCTCTAAATATTCAGCATCTTAACAACACACACAGCTGGACAGTTTCTGTGAATGTAGCAGTCAATGGTTAAAAAGGCTGCAAACATAATAGCAGGATTAACATGCCCACAGAAGTTCAAAGGAGCTAAATCAAGTGGAAAATACTGAAAAAGGTTTGTGCATGCCAAACAGAGTCTCACCAAGCTCTAAGGGGAAAATTCAAGCTAAACTTAGGATAAAGCACTCAAAACATTCTTAAGCAGGCAGCCCAGACCATAACTTTGTAATTTGTTTTCGTAGCTGTAGAGTGAAAATTACCTGGAATAAGTTAGTGAGGTCGACAACCAGGTTTTAAAATAGACAAACATTTATGAAAAAAATTACACATTGAAACACCAAGAACAGAATGAAGAACCTCTACAGAACTCAGTCTATCCAAACTAGACTTAATCATGCTGGTCCGAATACACATAACAGTCCCAATAAGAAAATCCCCTTAGAAACAGTAAAAATGGAACAAATGCTTACAGGTCGAAGTTAGAAGGGCAGAAAGAGAGAGAGAGAGCCTGTTTCCACACAGATGAAGTCCTAACTAGTTCTGGACTGAACTGCTCAGCTAGAGAGCTGACTACTCACCTTTCATTATACAGGTCACTTCTAAAACATGACCACTTTGGCCTGAAGTCTCATCAGTTTACATATAAACAAAAGGCCTTTCAAAATCCTGTTTCATTTCTGTACCAAACTAATCACCTCAGAGCCGGGAGGGTTTTATGACCCCTCTGAAAAAAAACAAGGATGCTGTATCCTTGAGAAAAGGAGCAGCTTTTCGAGAAAAGGGACCAGCTTTGTTACACCTCCCCCCTTAAAAAAGAAGAACCATCAATATCAAAAGTTGGCTTCATTTTTAAAATCCTTCAAAAACCTTGTTAGTAGTCTAAACATACATATACACTAAACAAACATGCAAACATGCATAACCACTTGCAAATTCAGGCTGTAGCACACCCGTCACCGAATATCTCCGTATCGCCTTCGAGTCGCAATAAGGCATCGGCAATCCCGTTTTGGTGACCTGCCCCATGTACAGTTGTCAAATTGAATGGCTGCAACATGCTCCATCTAACCAGTTTGGCATTTTTGTCCTTAAATTCTCCCACAAATGTCAATGGGTTATGATCAGTGTATAGGATTGTCTCAGATGCGTTGCTGGTAATATAAACACTGAAATGTTGTAAGGCCAACACCAAACTTAAAGTCTCTTTCTCCACCGTTGAATATTTCAGTTGATGAATGTTCAACTTAAACGGAGTCCCCAGACTTGCTCTCTTACGATACTGACATTCTCCAACTCTGGATTAAATATGAAATGTCAACCAGACTGGCCAGTTGAGGCCTGTCATCACCCTGGAAAGTTAATGCATAGAGAAAGCTTGTGCATTACTTTTTCTGTAATAGCATGCGTGACATCTCCACCATATTCCTTCCTATGATAGAAATGTCAGGTCCATTGAACAAGATTTATATGGTGGTGATAGGGTAGACAGTCAAGTAAGTGGTTCCTTTACTGCTGCATTACTGGGAGCAGAATATCTCCAGGACAATCTTCTGAAAAACTTTAGAAACATAGGAACATAAAAATAATGCCAGAGTAGGCCATTCAGCCTCTTGAGCCTGCACCACCATTCAATATGATTACGGCTGATCGTGCAATCTCAGTATTCTATTCCCGCTTTCTCTCCATACACTTGATCCCTTAGCTGCAAGGGCCATGTCCAGCTCCCTCTTGATTATATCTAAAGAACTGGCCCCAACAGCTTCCTGTGGGAGAGAATTCCATAGGTTCACAACTTTCTGAGTGAAGAAATTCTTCTTCATCTCAGTCCTGAACAGCTTACCCACCCTATTTTTAGACTGTGACACTTTTAATTTTCCTATCACACTTCTCTCAGCCTTCTCAGTAGAAATTTGCCTGTGTGTTTTCTTGAGATAGGCTTCTGGCAACATGGAATGTAATATTATTATTTGTGATGTAGTTCTCATTTTATTTAATTGTTAGTTATTTGTGGGAATATGATTTTTAATGAATGAAAAGTGAATTGAAAAAGATTGAATTGAATGTCACCGTGATATTCCATTTTATTTCATATCTTATTACTAAGATATTACATCTTTTGTAAATACATTGTATAAATGAACAGGGACATTAATATGAATACTGAGTATTCAGTGCATCTGCTTGTCATGCCTGAGATATGTGTATACTGGTCTACAAATAAACACAATAGTGCCATGAGCTTCAGAAATAAGCTATTAGCAGATGCAATTCTCTGCCAACTGTGTAGACTCGTGAAATGATCACTCACTATTCATTACAATGTCTTTCCCCAGTCATGATCTTCCAACTCACATACTACATTGTCCAAATGTAAATGAGTGGTCAGGAAATCATGTAACATTCACTACTGAAATTTTGTGAATTGCCCCCATGAAGCACAGATTTAGGAATCATTTTATTGCCTCAAATTATACTCTATGTAATTTGTATAACCTTAGAGAGAGAAGCTAGGACTGAACAATCATATTAGCTCATCTTCAGGGTGGCTCAGTGGTTAGTACATTGAAGCACCAGGGATCTGGGTTCAATTCCCTCCGAAGGTGACTGTCTGTGTGGAGTTTGCACATTCTCCCTGTGACTCCATGGGTTTCCTCCTACAATCCAAAGGCGTGCTTGCCAAGTGAATTGGCTATGCTAAATTGCCCGTAGTGTAAAGTAGTTGGGGGGAATGGGTCTGATTAGG
The DNA here is from genome assembly GCF_037043375.1 of Chiloscyllium plagiosum. Taxonomy (NCBI): domain Eukaryota; kingdom Metazoa; phylum Chordata; class Chondrichthyes; order Orectolobiformes; family Hemiscylliidae; genus Chiloscyllium; species Chiloscyllium plagiosum. Next base: position 90,194,464 of record NW_028270141.1, on the reverse strand, counting down.
TTACTCTTTGGAGGGTCGGTGTGGACTTATTGGGCTGAAGGGCCTGTTTCCACACTGTAGGGATTCTAATTTTCTCTCATCAGGAATTATGTTAGCTTGCACCACCTGACATTATGCTGATTTTTAAAGACCAGGTTTCCCATTAACCAAGAATTGGGAAGTCTGAAGCCATGGTTTTTGGTTGCTGCTCCAATCTTCGCATCCCAGCTATTGGTTTCATCACTCTCCATCGTAACAATTTGGGATTAATCCAACCTCTTTACAACTTTACTATCACATTTGATCACACACTGAGCTTCTGACCTCATTTACATTATTATTAATATTGCCTATTTTCACTTGCACAGTTTCAACTATCTGCTGCTCAAAATTTATTCAAGCTTTAATTTCCTCTAGGTTCAACTATTCCAACCTTCATAAACTTGAAGTCATCCAAAATTCAGCTGCTCACGTCTTAACTCATCAAACATTTCATTGCTCAATAATCTCTACATTCACTGTCTTCGACTGGCATCCAGTTAAGCAACTTCTTAATTTTAAAATTCTCATCTGTGTTTTCAAATCCGTCCATTTCCTTGCACAACCCATCACTACATCTCCTCCAACCTCAGAATCTCAAAGATAACAGCGCTCTTCTAATTCTGTCCTCCTGCACATTCCCGATTTTAATGGCTCTATCATTGTTGGCCACATCTTCAGTTGACTAGGTCTCAAGCTCTGGATTACAGTCCCTACACCTCTTTACCTTGCCTTGCTCCTGTAAGATGCTCCGTAATCTCTTTGACCAAGAAAAATCTGACATAATATTTTTATCTGACTCATTCTCATCCTTTGCTTTATAATGCCATTGTGAAAGGCTGTGGGGCATTTCGTCACATGACAGGCAGTGTATAAGTAAATGTGCTGTTGTTACAATGACGACATGGCAACATTTTAATATACATGCATCAATATAATAAAGCTAGTCAATAGCAGATATTCACAAAGGGCTAAATTTCCTATCATTTGCTAATGTCAATGAAAAAAAGACATAGATATTAAAATATGCAAACTGGCACCTACTTTTCTTTTGCTAGGATAAATGAACTAACAATGTACTCAAAAGTATCATCTACACGTGTGAGAGAACTGATAGCTGACTACTAAAGAACACTTCTCTGGCTAGAATGAACTTCATCATCTTATCACTGTCACAAAGATCAGAAGAGGGATAAGGTAGCATTGAGGAGATGGGGAGGCTGCGAAGTATTTAGACAGATTAGGAGAGTGGGCAAAGAAGTGGCAGATGGAGTGCAAAATGAGAAAATGTGAGGTCATGCACTTTGGTTGGAAGAATAGAGGCATGGATTATTTTCTAAATGGGAAGAAAATTCAGAAGTTTGAAGTACAAAGATACCTGGGAGTTCTAATCCAAGATTCTCTCAAGGTAAACTTACAGGATGAGTCAGTAGTTGGGAAGACAAATGCAAGAATGACATTTATTTTGAGAGGACTTGACCATAGATACTTTTGAGTATCTATAAGGCTTTGGTCAGACCACATTTGGAGTATCATGCACAGTTTTGGACCCCATATCTAAGGAAGGATGTACAACCCCTAGAGCGTGTTCAGAGGAGATTCGTGAGAATGGTCCAAGAATGAAAAGCCTAACATATAAGGAACTTTTGAGGATTCTGGGTTTATACTCAGTGGAGTTTAGAAGGATGAGGGGGATCTATTGAAACATACAGAATATTGAATGGCCTGGACAGAGTAGATGTTGGCAAGATGTACCATTGGTAGGAGAGACTAGGACCAAGGGCACTATCAAAGAGTAAAGGGAAGACCTTTTAGAACGGACATAAAGAGCAACTTCTTCAGCCAGAAAGTGGTGAATCTATGGAATTTATTGCCAAAAAAGACTGTGCAGACCAGGTCATTGAGTATATTTAAGACTGGGATTGATAGGTTCGTGAGTATCAAAGAGATCAATGGTTATGGGGAGAAGGCGGGAGAATGGGTTGAAAAACCTATCAGCCATGATTGAATGGCAGAGCAGACTGAATGGGCTGAATTTCTGCTCCTATGATTCTTGATTTTTTTTAAGTTTGTAGGGTTTTAATTGGTCCTATTTGAAAAAAAACAGAGCTCACATAATTTGGGACGATACACTCATATCTGATGTAATGGCCTGTATTGTTATGGCAAACAGAGCACACTCTTTGTGGAACAGAGTGCAACAGAACAAGACACTGTAAAGAGCAAAATCAATAAGTACATTGTAAAACGAAACATAAAATAAAAATGTCCTTCATTTCTTTTTATGATATCGGCCCAGAAAATTAGATATATGGTGAACCAGTCTGACAGTTTGGTCATTATGTATTCATGATACCCTTTTTTGTGGAACTGCTCCTTTGTAGTCTTTATCTGTTCCATTTACTGAAATCCAGAGCTGCATTTTCTTTATTTATTAACTGAGCTGGCTCAGTGTCCATGAAATTACAATTTTCTACCTAAAATCTGACTACTTTCTGCCACAGAATAGTTCCTTTTCTGGGAAAGAAACCAAGTATCAAGAGATTATCACAAGTTGTACATGATTAGTTTCAGCTCATTGCCTCACAGTCCACATCATTTCCCCAGGTAAGAAGGTAGCATGCCGCTTTTTCAGTCATCTGTTAATGGGGAGATTTTTTTCATTGACTGGAAATACTAAGTTGAAATGCTAAGATATAACTACCTAATAGATGGTAAACAAATAATTTGATTTTTCTCTTTGCTTTGATCTGTGTTGATAATGACACTTGTAATTTATTTTTATTCTGGATTGCATATGGACAATTTGACACACAGATTAGAGATTCTTTTGATGGTCTACATCAGCTGAATTTATGCAGATGTCATACCTACAAGAGGCAGAGTTTAAAGAGAAATCACCTCAATTATTCAGGTTGAATTAGAAACTGCAGATCCGTGAAAATACTTGCCAAAATATTTTTGATGCACTTCACTTTTTAGGATTCCTTTTGTGATGTAAGTAGTGTAAACATGAATAGCTACTTCTAACAAAATATGAAATTGATTCTTGCGCTTCAAAGCAAATTTTTTATTCTGGAGAGAGGTTATGTGAGGGCTATGTTTTATTTTTAAAAAGTGCACTTTATCCTGAAGACGTATTATTCTAACAGTGGACTTAATACTGGATGCCCTGAGAAAGGACTGGACTTCTTAGTCCAGAGTTTCACCTCCAAGGCAAATAGGTGGAATTGGGCATTTTATGTTACACAGTCTAACCTTGATTTAAAGGGCCCCATATCACCCAGTTTTCACTCTGTTGGTAGGCAGAGACTATAGAAAGCAAAATGTAAGTGGTTATCAGAGCAGTTGATTGTTAATCTGAGCTGGTTTGTAGGACTGCATTGAATTCTCTGGCAGTCTATCCCAGTTGTTTTAGAAACTGTTAAATACTTTATAACTCATCCAGCCATCCCCTTGCTTTTCCCTCTCATGATAACTCACCCACCCCAATGCCCCTGTACACCAGTGCCTTACAGGACAACATATGCCTCCCCCATGCCATCTTGTACCCTTGTGTCATCTCATCAGCCACTCACTCTATATTCACCATAGGCAGACCTCAGGAACCAGATAGAAATGAAAGGAGATCCATTTTTAACAATCTCATTATGATCTTGTTTTGCACTCTTGATTCTGACTAAAATCTCATTCATGAAATATATTCAGAGATTTTAAATCCACTCTAGTAATCAGTCTGCCATAAAAAACAAATACATTACAATTCAACAGCTAATTATGCAACAGACTCTTTACACTGCTACTCAAAATGTGTACTCAGTCCTCCTCTGCTGGGATGAATGGTTTTGTAACAATTGAAACTCAGCCAAGTATTCATAATGACCTCATCTGTAATAGCAGCTTTTGGGGCATTTTAATAAAGAAATCAACTGAGCAAAAACAAACAGCATCTTTTTTCCCCTAGACTCTCCCAAATAGGAGAAAGTGAGGACTGCAGATGCTGGAGATCAGAGTTGAAAAGTGTGGTGCTGGAAAAGCACAGCAAGTCAAGCGGCATCCGAGGAGCAGGAGAGTCGATGTTTCAGGCATAAGCCCTTGATGGAGGCTTTTCGAGTCTATACCAAACGATCCGTCAAGCAAAGCAGTTGAGCAGATGTGTTGTTTTTAACTTTAACTTACAACTTAAGTTGTTTTAAATATTTTGAGGAATAAGGGTTTGAAAACAAAAGCATCAGCCCATGACATGGAGGCCTTATCTGCCCCTGAAATGCATTTACTTCTATTCTATAAATCTGTGACTTCCAAACCTTAAGGCCCTAGGACCAGTGAAAATGTTGTCTGTTTGCACTCAGCAATAATTTCAAAAGTTCCTGCTGGAAACAGTCATCCTATATTGATGACCCAACCCTTTCCTTTTGTCACAAAAATAGAATCTGGTGTAATTGAAGGCCTAATACTGTGAGAAATTTGGACTTACAAGTTATTTTCTTTTATATCCCACCATAATTTTATGTTACTAGAATTTATCTGAAGAAATATCTGTTAAAAGTTTATTTATTCTTTCACATTTTTCCACGTAAAGGTATTTGCAATAAAAATACATTCATAGAGCAAATGAAGCCACCCGTGTAAGTTAGCCACCCGTTGTCATGATAGGTCTGAAATATACATCACTACTTTCAAAAGGAACTTGAAATGTATGAATTTTAAACAATATAAATTCACCAAACAATCTCGAGAGAAAGGATGAAAAGGAAGAACAATTTCCTTGTATCTGGGTTTGAGTGCCAGGAAGCATATCAAAGCTTTGGAGAGAATGCAGAAGAAATTCACTGACATGACATTTAAAGCTAGTCATGAGATATGGGAAAGCTTTGCAAAGGTTTTCAGAGTTTTAAAAGGAAAAATTGGAACCAGTTATTTCTCAAAGTTAGTAAGTCAGGAACTAGAGGCATGAATTTATGTTTGTTGGCAAAATTATGAGGAAAAGGCTATATTTGACATATTCTTCAGTGTCGTTCCACAATGGTTATGTTGAATTCAGTTTTAAAAAATTTGGAATTAAAAAGTCGATTAAAATAGAAGTAACCATGAAGCCGTTAGACTATTGTGCAACCCCAACTTAATCACTGATGATCTTTAGGGACAGAAAAGTTGCACCCTGATTTTATTTCCTCGGATAGATACATAGCTCCAGTCCAGGACCAGTAATGATCACATTATCTCTGAGATTGTATGTGTTAGCTTCATTTTTGTTCAAGGGATATGAAAATAAAGATCAGCATTCATTGCCCTTTTGTAATTGCCCTCTAAAATATTTCATTTTCTGCAAAGCTTCTGGGGTTAGTTTGGGAATTCTGGGATATTGGCCAAGCAACAGTGAAGGAGCAATGAAATGTCTGTGATACATTTTCAGTTCAAGAAGTTGTATGGTTTAGAAGGAAACTTATGGATCATGCTGTTCCTATTTCCGCAATCCCTGTGCCTTTGTACCCTAGTTCTCCAAGGTGTTCCAATTTTTAGACCTGGGAGGTATTGTTAAGGAGAATTGCTCAGTCCACCTTGCAGACAGTACACAATGCTGCCACTATATGTCTGTGCGGCAGGAGAGAACGTTTAAGAGAGTTGATCTGGTGCTGCTCAAATGGGCTGCTTTTTCCTTGATGGGGTCAGTCATTTTCTGTGTTACTGGGGCTACAATCACTCAAACAGATAGAATGTATTCCATCTCATGTCTGACTTGTGCCAAGTAGGGAGTGGAAATACTTTGCAAATCAAGAGGTTTATTAACTTACTTACTGAATATCTAACTTCTGACTAGGACTTGTAGTTACAACATTTTTGCAAATAGTTTAATAATATTTCTTGTCAATGATAAACCCCAGGATTTTAATGGTGGAGGATTAATGGTAGAGAATGGATGGTACAATTCATGAATGTCAAGAGAAAATGGTTTAGATTCTTTCTTGCTGAGGATGACCAATGTCTAAAATTTGAATGTAAGACAGTTGATCAATAAGTTCGCAGACAAAATGAAAATTGGCAGGGTAGTGAGGGAGGAGGATAGCCTTCGATTACAGAAGGATAGAGATGGGCTTCTGATAGGCTGATCAATGGCAAATGGAATTCAATCCAGATAAATGTGAGCACTGCACTTAGGTAGAATAAACAAGGCAAGGAAATAGAAAGCATTAAAAATCAGAAGAACTTTGGTGTGCATGACCACTATGGCTTATGGTGGTTGTTCGGGTGGATAAAGTCATTAAAAAGCACACCAGATGCTTGCCTTTACTAGTTAATGCATAATGTTTATGAGCAGGCGGGTATGCTGGAACTGCATAAAATGTTGGTTTGTGCAACTAAAGATTTGCATGTAGTCATGGAATCAACATTAAATCCACAGTTTGAATTCACTGGAGAGGGTGCAGAGGATATTTACCAGAATATTGCCTGAAATGGAGAGTTTTGGTTATGAACAGAGACTGTACAGAACAGAAGAGACTGAGGGCGTGGCGGTCATAATTGAGATGGCTAAGATTATGAGGGGCATAAATAAGGTAATTAGGAAAGAACATTTCCCCTCTGTGAAGGAATCAAGGACCAGGGAGCAAAATTTAAGGTAAGAGGTAAGAGGTTTAGAGGGATATGGGTAAATCTTCCTTCACCAAGAAAGTGGTGCAAATCTGGAACTCACTGCCTGTAAGTGAGGTAGAAGCAGAAATCTTTACAACATTTAATAAAGTATTTGGACTTGCACTTGCAAAAAGGAATTAGAAGAGATAGGTGGCTGTTTTGTACCGACATATACCTAATGAACAGAAGAACCTTTTTTTGTGAAATAAACTTAAATAATTCTATGACCTGTGTAAAGTGAATATTACTTATCAGCCAATGCCTGAATGTTGTTCAGCTCTTGCTACGTATAGACAAGGACTGTTTCAGTATCTGAGCTGTCATTAATGGAGCTGATCATTGTACGATTATCAGCAAACCTCCCACTTCTGACCTTAACACGTGGCCATTACAGTCAATGGTTCAATAGCTGGTTTACTGAGCCAAACTTGCTGATGGACATTGATGTTCTCCACTCAGAATACATTTTGTGCTCACTGCTTCAGTATTCTTTCCAAATGGCACTCAATACAGAAGGAATATTTGAAACAAAAACAGAAGTTGCTAGAAAAGCTCAGCAAGTCTGGTGGTATTTGTGGAGAGAAATCAGAGTTCACATTTCATGCCTGCTAACTCTTCCTCAGATCTCTCGAAATTCCTTGGGTGGAGATGCAGAGGGATAAAACTGAAACTTTTCCTGAGAACAGATCATTCAGCATCAGAGAGCATAGGGTCAGGAGGAATAATGAATACACAGCAAGAGGTAGGGTTCAGAAGGAAGGGGATGGAGTCAGAGGGAAAGGGACGGGAGAAAGGTTCCAGAGGGCTATGGATATGCCTGAGTTGTTGTATCTTGTGTGCCTTGATGCCTGAAAGCAATAGAAAACAGTTTCTTGTTAGCGCGGTGAGTGAGCTGGTGGATAAATTGGAACTGGGAAGTGGTGCAGCCCTGAGGCAACTTGAGGTGGTGCTGTTGGACAGAGAGGTCGAGAATATGCATATGATGACTGCATGGCACTGAGTGTGGATCTCAGGACGCAGCAAGAGCAGCTGTCTGTGGAACGTTGAACATCATGGCGATACTGTGGTCCTGGGTGGATTCAAAACACAAGAGAGGAAACTTGAGTTGGAATCCATGCAGGGTGAGGCTGAGCCAGAGGCAATCAATGAGGAATGTGATGTGGTTATGGAAACATGTTTTGGTCAAACACCAGGAGTGACAGTGAAATTAATGATGGTGGACAACTAAAAGATTGGAATGGAAATCCTGTCAGAGAGAAGAGCAAGAACTTCTTCAAGATGGACACGCCGAGAAGCGATGTGGTAATGGGTTAAAGACTAAATAAACACTGAAAGAACTGTGGGTATTGTAAATCAGAAACAAAAACAGAAATTGCTGGTAAAGCTAAGCAGATCTAGTATGCTTGCCTTTATTGGTTACTGTGCATTGAGTACTGGAGTTAGGAGGTCATGATATAGCTGTACAGGACATTAGTTATGCCCTTTCTGGAATACTGCATGCAATTCCGATTTCCCTACTAAAGGAAGGATGTTGTGAAACTTGAAAGAGTTCAGAAAAGATTTATAAGGATATTAATAGGGTAGGAGAGTTTGAGCTACAGTCAGAGGCTGAATAGGCTGGGGCTATTTTCTCTGGAGCATTAGAAGCTGAGAAGTAGAGGTTTATAAATACAAGTTTATAACATCATGAGGGAAAGGATAGGGTGAATAGCCAAGATACTTTCCTCAGGGTGGGTCAGTCTGAAATTAGAGGGTATAGGTTTAAGGTGAGAAGGGGAAGATTTAAAAGGGAGCTAAGGAGCAACTTTTTCACGCAGAGGGCGATGTGTGTATGAAATGTATTACCAGAGGAAGTGATGAGGCCGGTACAATTACGGCATTTAACAGACATCTGGATGGGTTTATGAATATGAAGGGTTTAGCGGGATATGGGCCAAGTGCTGGCAAATGGGACTAGATTAATTTAGGATATCTGGTTGGCATGGATGATTTGGACCGAAGGATCTATTTCCATGATATATAGCTCTGTAACTGTATCTGTGGACAGAAATCAGAGTTAATCTTTTGGATCCGGTGACCCTTCCTCAGAACTGGCATCTTGTTTAATTAGCAGTTAGGATGGAAGATGGGAATTAGCAGGAGATTTCCTTGTCAATGCTTGACTTGATATTGTGAGACTACAAGGCTCCAAATGGCTGAGGATTCCTGGTGCTATTCCAGCTGACTAAATACTGAAGTGTTACCAAATGTGGGGTTGTGTCCTGCAAGTGGGATAGGGATTTCAAATGAATGGTGATGGAGCAGCTTTCAATGCTATAAAGTATCATTCTTCCAGTACAGCCATCGCAGACTTTACTCAAGTAATCTGTGGGAGAACTGCCCAATTTTGGCTCAACTTCCCAATTGTTAGTGAGGGTGACTATCAGTTTTTAAAATAGATTGAGATGATTATTTGTAGAGGATTGTAATAACATATGGAGAAAGGACAGAGGAATTAACTCAGTCAATTTATTGCTCTTTCAGAATAGCAGTACTGGCATCAAAAGATTCTCTTCTATACAATAGAATCATAAAGGATTAATCAATCAAAAGTAAATCAATTCTGCAACTGTTTTGACTTTTTTTTGTCTTTTGAATTTCTTTGGCAATGTTCTTCTGGGCTTCGCAAGAATTCAGAGCAGCCACTTAGTTCCTAGAGTTTGCTACACTATTCAATAAAATCATGGTTAATCTAATTGTAGCTTCAACTCCACTCATTGTCCATTCCCTCATTGAGAATCAAAAATCTGCGTAACTCAGCACTGAATCTGAGGCTGAGTTTCTTTCAGGGGAAGAGAATTCACCAGCATCCAAGAGAAACAAGAATCTCATTTCGTGTCATGAATGGGAGACCCCTGACTTTTAAATTGTGTTGAAAACTAGTTTTAAGTTTGTTCTACTCACCACCACATTCAATTTAAGGATTCATTCAATCTGTCTTCCCAACTCAAAAGGAAAGGATTTAAGGAATATGTGGAAATGTCCTAAAGAACAATGAATAGCATTTACTCAGCCTCTGAATGATATTTGGGAATAGGAAGACTACTGGGAAAATACTTCAAGATGCAAAAATTATGGTCTCAACATCAAGAAAATATAATTCAATTTTCTACCTAAGATGTCAATGGCTAGATGTAATTCATGTTTGAGAGCAGCGAGGGGCCTATTTGCATGCATTTCCATCTCATTATTACTTAATTGCACATCATTTATATTCTATTTTTCCAGGTAACTGAGAGAAGCTCAATTCTCGACTTGAAAGTCTGAGTGGTTATCTGGTGGCTGCAGCTCACTAATGTTATCGCTGGACCTTCACCTTGGCCAGCATTCTCCAGCACCTCAGGGCTTGCTCCATCAGTAGTGACCATTGGCACCCTCCAGAAATGGAGGTTGGTATCAGCAAAGCACCATGATACGCTCTGATTAGTGTGTAATACATTGCAGCACTGCACTGTTGCACTTCAGAGCTCATTGACATCTTGCATTGTAATGCTGCTGCCAGGATGCTTTTCATGCATGGACAGGCACTCACAAGCAAAAGCCTACATTTTACAGTGATTAGCTTGTTTTCTTAGCTCTCACTCACATTACGCCTACTTGGATGCTCAAAGCATGTACCCTTGCTTTCCAACTGATTGCATGGCTGCTTCATTCAGAATTTACAGGCTTTCTGTAATTCTGTTCTACCATGCCTTTTCGAGCAGACAGACAGCCAGCAGTAATGAGACATACTGTTGTACAACGCCATGATATATTGACATCACATTAACTGTAGGTGCCAGACGCTTACAAGGCAAATGCACTGCACTTGCTTCAGCCGAATGGCCATGTCTGAAAGTCTGAGAACAGTCATTAGTCCAGTCAAGGGAGCCCATGGTTTGACAAGGGCAGCATCTAATCATAGCCCAAGGGCTTGGACATTGACAGTACAAATTCACCCCACAAGTGTGTGTGTGTGTGTGTGTGTGTAGACCAAGTGAGTGCGTGCATGCATGTGTGGGGATCTGAGTATCTGTGAGAGAGCGTGTGTATCTGTGTGAGTGTGACACTCACACCTTCACACACACCCACATGCACACATACACATATAAGTTTGTGGCGTGAATTTGTACTTGCAGAATTACATTTTCTTTTGTTCAAAAACTGCATAAATCCAACTCTAACTCCCACTTTAGAAATAGAATCAGCTTGACCTAACAGTGGGACACAGACAGACTTTAACTTTACACCTTTAATGCATTATCTGAGCTGAGATGACACCTTTTGTTAAAAGTTCTGGGATTTACATATGAAGGATCACTCTAAAAGATGAAAAACTCAAACTAAATTTATTTAATATTGCATTGCAATGACACTGCAATCCTCTTGCTATAATTTTTGTGTTGTATGATTCTGCTCCACAACCACCTGATGAAGAAGCAGTGTTTTGAAGGCCAGTGCCTCCACGTAAACCTGTTGGATAATAGTGTAGTTATGGAAGGGGATTTTAAATTTCCAAACATAGACTGGGAATGCCATAGTGTTAAGGGTTTAGCTGGAGAGGAATTTGTTAAGTGTGTACAAGACAATTTTCTGATTCCGTATGTGGAGGTACCTACGAGAGAAGGTGCAAAACTTGACCTACTCTTGGGAAATAAGGCAGGGCAGGTGACTGAGGTGTCAGTGGGGAAGCACTTTGGAGCCAGCGACCATAGTTCAATTAGATTTAAAATGATGATGGAAAAGGATAGACCAGATCTAAAAGTTCAAGTTCTAAATTGGAGAAAGGCCAATTTTGACGGTATGAGGCAAGAACTTTCGAAAGTTGATTGGGGGCAGATGTTCGAAGGTAAAGGGACGGCTGGAAAATGGGAAGCCTTCAGAAATGAGATAACAAGAATCCAAATAAAGTATATTTTTGTCAGGGTGAAAGGGAAGGCTGGTAGGTATAGGGAATGCCGGATGACAAAAGACATTGAGGGTTTGGTTAAGAAAAAGAAGGAAGCATATGTCAGGTACAGACAGGATAGATCGAGTGAAACCTTAGAAGAGTATAAAGGAAGTAAAAATATACTTACGAGGGAAATCAGGAGGGCAAAAAGGGAACATGAGATAACTTTGGCAATTAGAATTAAGGAGAATCGAAACAGTTTTCCCAAATATATTAAGGACAAAAGGGTCAAGAGGGAGAGAATAGGGCCCCACAAAGATCAGCAAGGCGGCCTTTGTGTGGAGCAACAGAAAATGGGGGAGATACTAAATGAATATTTTGCATCAGTATTTACTGTGGAAAAGGATATGGAAGATATAGACTGTAGGGAAATAGATGGTGACATCTTGCAAAATGTCCAGATTACAGAAGAGGAAATGCTGGATGTTTTGAAACGGGTAAAGGTGGATAAATCCCCAGGACCTGATCGGGTGTATCCTAGAACTCTGTGGGAAGCTAGAGAAGTGATAGCTGGGCCTCTTGCTGAGATATTTGTAACAGCGATAGTCTCAGGTGAGGTGCCAGAAGACTTGAGGTTGGCTAACGTGGTGCCACTGTTTAACAAGGGTGGTAAGGACAAGCCAGGGAACTATAGACCAGTGAGCCTGATGTCAGTGGTGGTCAAGTTGTTGGAGGGAATCCTGAGGGACAGGATGTACATGTATTTGGAAAGGCAAGGACTGATTAGGGATAGTCAACGTGATTCTGTTTACCACTACTTAAAGCTATATTTCTTCTTACCTGAGATTATTCTGTTATTTTCTGGATCAACTCACCCTATCTGATTTACAAGTGGCATCAGAGAAGTTTTCTCACACCCAGAGTCCCCGGTAAGATTTAAATGTCAAAAGTAAGAGTAAACAATGTGTTCCCTCATTTCTATTTTCTATGGGCTTTAGCATAATTCTCAGGTAATCACAATTGTTTGGCAAGAATGTTCCAATTTACTATCTCTATAAAGGTAAAAATATGGTAATTTAATAGTGTTGTGTCAAAACCCTCTCAGCAATTTCTAGTTTACTGACCTCCACTAGTGACGATAAATTCTCAAAATAATATGTGTTCTGCAGGGATTTGAAGTAATCACAATCTGCTTGAAACCTTAAATTCTCGACAGCATGAATATAAAAAAAATCAATTATTTTGAAATTGACATTGGGATTTATACTCGTAATGAATCTGCTTCTTAAGTAGGTGCACATTTGCTGAGTATTGATTTTTATCGACACTGGTTATATTTAATTTCTTTTATTGATTTGAAAAAAATGTATTTAAGTGAAACAGGTTGTAAAAATGCAAACTTGTGGTATAAAACAATAAAAAAAAGCTGATGAATTAATTATTCATGAAATATGGACCTGCACAATACAGGATACCATCGAAAACAAATAAAACACTGGCCTCCTTAATATTTATAAATACGAAGGAACACATCTGCCATAGGAAATAAGGAGAGATCTGAAAAATGTATTGCTCTGTCATACACTAATACAAACTCAGCCTATTACAGTAAATCTCCTCTACCTAAAGCACCATCAGCAAACCTTCAAATATTCCGAGTAGCAATGGAGCAGTTATGAAAATGAGTATACCAAACAATTTAAAATGCTTTTGTCAGGTAAATGCCAATCATTTTTGTTGCACTTGGCTTAGGTCATAGTCTCACCCCTCACTTTGCTCATTTGGTGTTATTACCTTCAATTAGCGTTATAGCTCCTGTCTTCGGAGAATAGTGATTAAACAACCTGATTTCTGTTCGTACTCTTACTATATGCAACTTGCAGTGCAGCATTGTTTAAACCCAAATTGCAAGTGTGAGGTGTTGGCTCCAGGTGTTGGAATAATTTATTTTTAATCTGATAGCAGAATCAAAGCCCACAATTTACCGGGTTTGCAACACTGCTAGCTCCTATATGCTGCATTGATTATACTGAGGAATTCAGTATAATAGGAAAAAATGTCCATAATGTGAACGTTAATATAGCTTAAAAAGGCAGCCATGTGTAAGCAAGGTAACATGTATGATGCCTTCCTCAGCCCACCAGAGACACACCCTATTTTGTTACATGATTGCCACTCCATGCCGCTTGAGGCAAAGCACCATTGGTGGCAAGAAGAACCTATCCTCATTGCTCGCACAGCAGATCATGCTGTGCATCTTCCGAGTTTCCTCTTACCTTGCATTAACCTCAATATTTTCCATTTTATTTAGTGGAAGGTTGAAGCTTTGTAAATTTTGATGATCGCCTTTTTCATGTAATTTCAGGATTTCGCTCAATTTGTCGATTGTCAAAGAAAGCCACAATCAATTATAACATAAGAAGAAAAAGCTTGCTATAAACTTTTGTTATGAGCATAATGGATTTTCACAATATTTCACACATAATTGGATCTGAACTGTTTTCTGCTTGGTTGTGTAATTTCCATAATTTTCTCTGTCTATTAGTAACATCCAATAGATGTCAATTCAGCTGGGGATTCAAATAGTGGTTAAGACTGCAAAAAAACCCACTTTTTTTTCTGAGTTGTAAAGAAAGAAGAACAACATATTATACTTTGGAAAAACTTATGTAAGGAAACTTGCATATTATTGTCTTGTGCATATCATTATTGACTGTATTAGTTATAGCATACTCAACATCTTTCGGTATTCAGGTATTTGCTATACTGCTTATTTCTTCCAATATAAAGTTAAAAAAAATCTTGGTTCTGGTCTAGGTATTAGTTATCATTCAGTTCTAAATTGCATTATAATGTTAGCATTTCAAAAGTGTTGCCATTTCTCTGTCAGTTCCACTTACAACACTGCAGAACTAGAAGCCGTCAGCATACATACTGGTCACCAACTATTCTACCAGGTTTAGCTAGTGCAAAAATGGCTGTTATTATTTGTCATTATTTCAATAATAAACATTGTTCAAAGAGCCATTCACATCAGGATTGGTTGGCGATATTAGAAATTCCAGACAAGAGGCCAGGACAACTGTGTTGGGTCTGTCTCTGATTCACAGCTTCAACCATATTGTTCTGCAAGTAAGCACATCAGATGCTTAGGTCCATAGCTATTAACTTTACTCCAGTAAATCTTATACAGCAGCCAGCTGCCTTTCACCATCAAAACATAGATCTGGCAGTTTTTCATTATTGCAAATGGGAACACCTGTCAATAGCTGTTTTATCTTTATCTGCGTCGTACAATAAAATATAGCAGCTGTATAATGGTAGCAGCCTATCTTTAACAATCAGCAGGTAATCATATCTGGCCCAAATCTTGTGTCTGAAAGGGACAGATTTTGAACCATTGACAATTTGCCTTTCAAACGATCAGAGAACATTTCTATATCAACCACCTGTTTACAATAACCACTTTTTAAAATGGTTTTGAAGAGGTCATTATGGTTATCTGTTGTGTATTTGTGTATGAAATCTGTAGTATTTATAGAGATTACATTTTGAAGCTACATTCTGAGCATGTTTGTTTCCTTTGCCTTCAATTTATTATGTTTTAAAAATACCTGTAATATTTTTCTAATTATGATGAAATATCTGCACTTCCATAAACTCATCTGTTTTCTTTGAACTCGGGTGTTGACTGCCCTGCTAAGAAATTGAGCTTTATTTTAGTTTTATCCTGGATATGCCAGCAATCACGTATTTTTTACATTGACCTTTCAGTGGTGCCTGCTAACTGGTTTTTGGGCAATAAAAGCTAAATGAAGTAAAGCTAACAGAGTCTTGCACTATCAAAATGGAAGGAACTTTGGGTCATTATCATGCAGCAATCTTAATGTTAGTCTCTGGGTTGAGGTCCCTTCCATCATTATCTATTTTGCAGTTTAGATAACCAATTATTCCTCCTTTGCACAAATTCTGGGAGTTTATCCATTAGTAATTCACATAATTCCCCTTGTGTTTTACAAGTTTCTCTGAATGTAGCTTTTATTATTGTCTCTAGCATGTAATTGGCTAAAGTTATCATGAGCACTTTGATTAGAGACTGTAATCTTTTTCTCTTTGATTCGATTCTACCCCAATTTACAATATTCTAAGAGAGAATTATTCATACCTGCTTTGTATTTTGATGGATGTTGGTTGTTTCCCCTTTATAAATTTTGTGTTTGAAAACCTAATTACGGCTGTTGAGCGATCTCGAGGGATAATCTAATTAAGTTTTCAACTGCAGATCTGTGAAGGCTTGTACAAGTAGATCAAAGAAAATCAGGCTACAGACAAAGTGTCAGGATCTCTTTGGTAACTGGAGCTATAAGTAGGAATGATCAAATAAAATAATGTTTTCATAGTATTTGAAGGGAGATTGATAGGATATGAAACATTCAATATTTGTGTACCAATGATTGAACTACATTGGCATAGTTTTACTCTGGAGTCAAATTCATACAAATTGGAATACTTCTACAAATGTCCTCTAAATTTAAAATAAAACTGAGTGATAATAGTAAGTGAAAATTATGTTGCATTGGTATCCATAGCTCAGGTGTTGGCTGAACTGCTAAGTTTATTTAATATTTTTTTCTTTTTACGTCAGATTTCTAGCAGCCACAGTATTTTGCTTTCATGCTTACAAGAAGATGATCCTTGAATATTGCTGTAAAAGTGTCAATGTTTTTAGTCTTGCACGCATCAGGAAATTAAAAGAAATATAACAGTAAAAGGAAAACAAAATGTTTAGCTTATGAGAGATGAATGCTGATTGTTTGGTAAGTGAATACTGATTGGCGGAGGTGTTCCCATGAAAAATGCACCTGCTAGTAATAAGAGACAATTAACTGCCAAGATTGTTTAAATGAAGGGCAAATTGTTGTTCTGAGAAATTAAACAAAGTTTAGATATCAATGATTTTGTTTTGTACTTTAACTGGTGCAGTATGTGTATAAGAGGATCCTGTGTATTAATATATGAAGTTTCCAGTAAATGCAAGTGTGTCATATTATGTAACTGAAAACCAAAACTGATCGTGGACATCATTCTTTTCACACTCCAAATTATTTAGTAAATGTATTCAAATGCAAAATTGATTTTAATGTTGGACATTGTATTGTGAGTTTTCAAATGTGGGCTATATATGTTTGGTCAGTACATTGCTTGCTACGAACAATCAAAGGGATATGCTATTTAAAGTAATCCACCAGTTTAGTACTGACCATACAAAGCAAAGCACTGACTGTATGCAACCATCCCAATCAGGTCAATCTACCTTGGTTAAACAAACAAACAGATTAGATTCCCTACAGTGTGGAAACAGACTCTTCAGCCCAACAAACCCACACTGACCCTCCACAGACTAACCCACCCAGACTCATTTCCCTCTGACTAATACACCTAACACTATGGGCAATTTAGCATGGCCAATTAACCTGACCTGCACATCTTTGGACTGTGGGAAGAAACTGGAGCACCTGGAGGAAACCCACACAGATGCATGGAGAACGTGCAAACTCCACACAGACAGTCGGCTGAGATTGGAATCGAACCTGGGTGCCTGGTGCTGTGAGGCAGCAGTGTTAACCACTGAGTCACCATGTCACCTTGCTTGGCAGTTAACTACCAGTCGCCATTAATAAGTGCATTGCCCATGGCAAATCTTTTATCAATACTAGGTTCTTTTTAGATTTTCTAATCAACCCATTCAAAGATATTATTACATACCTCAGGAGTAGATAGGACTTGAATCTGGCTCAGAGTTCATTTGCCAAACAATCAGCTGTCTCCTCTCATACAGTATAAATGTTTTTTTCTTTTTTCACATTGGTACTTTTTGTGAATTGTTCTGACAAATGCAATATGCTAAGGTTTGACTAAATGTTACTTGGGCAGCATGATGGCACAGGGGTTAGCACTGCTGCCTCACAGCACCAGGGTCCCAGGTTTGATTCCAGCCTCGGGAGACTGTCTGTGTGGAGTTTGCACATTCTCCTTGTGTCTGTGTGGGTTTGCTCCGGTTTCCTGCCACAGTCCAAAGATGTGCAGATTAGGTGAATTGGCCATGTTAAAATGCCCATAGTGTGAGGCATGTTAGTCAGAGGGCAATGGGTCTGGGTGGGTTAGTCTTCGGAGGGTCGGTGTGGACTGTTTCCATACTGTAGGTAATCTAATCTTATTCAGCACGTTCTGTATGATCAAACAAGTATTAATATTTCTTTCTTAGTTCAGGCTCTCAACTTAGTTTGATATGATTTCAACCAAACAGAAATCCTCAATTATAGTCACCTCTTATTTTGACCAGAAGACATTGAACTTTTGTGCTTCGTATAAAGGGAATGGTTCAAGACTTGAAAATTCTAAGATGACTTTATGCACCATTGTCATGAAGATGTGCCAACCACTAGACAGGCTGTGTGATAACCAGAGTCAGGAATGAAAATCCTATGGTATTTACAGTAGGCCCAATGTCCACTCAAGTTTGTATCTAGCAGTAGTATGCGTGACAATGTCAGCTTTAGATGTACAGAGGCAATGGGGGAGACAGTCAGTGTTACTGAGGTGGTCTTTGTGATGGTTGGTATGTGGGTTTGCAAGTTCAGCTTATAATCAAATAGGATTCTGAGGTCTGTTTCAATCAAGGCAGTGGCCACGAAGAGAGATTAAATTGATGGAAAGGTTTTAGTGTGTGTTGGATGTAAAGAAGTTTTTCTATTGTTTAATAAAAGCATCCAAACAGCACAGAAATGAATACGTTGACTGTACTTTACCAAGTTAAAAATCACACAACACCAGGTTATAGTCCAACAGGTTTACTTGGAAGCACACTAGCTTTCGGAGCGACGGTCCTTCATCAGGTGATTGTGGAGGGCTCGATCGTAACACAGAATTTATAGCAAAAATTTGCAGTGTGATGTAACTGAAATTATACATTGAAGAATTGATTGGTAAGCCTTTCAATTGTTAGAATACAGTGATAGTTTCACTTCTTTCATGTGTAAATCACAAAACCCTTTTTTTTAAAGTTGCATTCTTGGGTTAGCTGTTAACAATGGTGATAGCTAGACAATATGTTGAAGGTGTTAGACCCCTGTGTTCTCTGTCTATGACCTGATGTTTAGATTGATTCCAATCTAAAAAGTGAGATAACAGAATTTACATAAATTCATGCAATTTTTGAGCTCAGAGTTCTATATGAAGGTATGTGGTTTTTGAGCAAAGTGCAATGTAACTCTGAAAGTACCAAAAAAATTCACCACACAAAATATATGTGTGCATGTGGGTCTTTGTCTGTCTGTGTGTGTGTCTGTCTGGGGTGGGGGTTGTGAGTGTGAGAAAGTGTGTGTCTGTGTAGTGAGTGCAGAGTGTCTTAAGTCTGTGAGGGGGTGCATGTGTGGGAGTCTGTGTGTGCATCTGTGTGTATCTGTGTCCGTGTGTATGTGAGAGTGTGTGTGTGTAGGAATATCTGTCTGTGTGTGTGTAGTGCAATGGTGATCACCTGTAATGTGACATGAACCCAAGGTCCCGGTTGAGGCCCTCCCTATGGGTACCGAACTTAGCTATCAGCCTCTGCTCGGCCACTTTCCTCTGCTGCCTGTCATCTCCGAATCATGTACTTTACCAACTATAGTTTTCAAATCATGAGTAGGAGACTTCATTAAAATCTAGGAGTACGCAGTTCACTGTTGTAACTTTAAACTAACAGTTAATATCTTTGACATGCATTAGCAAACATCAAAAACGTTTATTACAGGTATTGCAGCTGATAAGACAAGTCTAATTTCACTATCCATGTCTACATTTGACATTCCTTGAGAACAAAGTTACAGTTATTGTGCTTTGATATCTTATTTGTGGATATTATCATTTTTATTACCCACAAAATGTATTACATTTTCTTTTTTACTGAGGATAATATGTGACTACCAATAGAAATTGTATATGTTAATGCTTATTTTCTAAGATCTCCTCAAAGCCGAAGAAGCTAGGTGTGCATGTAGAAAGCTAATAAGCAAAGTTAGCTCTTGGGAACAATGCATTCCCCATTTGAGCATGAATAATTATACTTTTGCATAAAACCTAAATCTGAAGAAAGGGAATAAAGTAGTAACATGAACAATGCAAGAATATAATATAGGAGGACTTGGGCTTTGTATAATGTTGCTAAGCTACAACTCACTGTTGCAGCGCGTCATAATACAAAAGACAGTAGAGAGTAGAACAACACTATTATGTGTCACGTCATACAATATTGGCATTGAAAGGGGGACCTGAAAAGAGAGCAGAATAAGTCAGAACTTGAAACAGGATATTAGGGGAAAAAATATTTGTGGAAGGAATATTCAGCTTTACTTTGTAGCATGATGTATGGCCTGGAAGTTGCCTTGTTATGTGACATTATCACTGTGCTAGAATCAATATCTTATCCCTCCTTTTCCATCTGGAAGATATGATGATGATGTGTTATGATGATGTGAGAAAGGATGTTTTGACTCCTCTCCTTCAACCCACTCAGTTCAGTTGCAACAAATACTTGTATTTCTTTTTTTAAACATGAGTGCCCACCAATCCCCAGAAACAGTACAAAGGCATTCATGAGATATTGAAGGCAGGGTCCCACTGTATGAAAGACCTGACTCATGCCTTCCATTACTAAGAAACTAAAAAAAAGCCTTTTAGTCCTTACCACTCACACACTTTTGTCTGACCACACACTTATGATGCCCATCCATACCTGCCTGTGCCATCACATGTGCCGCTATTCATCTCCATGTTTTCTCACCCACCCTCACAACCCCTTGTAGGCTCTATGCCCACAAAATTCCAATCCATGTCCCCATTACTGTCCTTTACCTTTACAACATGTATACCAATTCACTCAATATCACCCATGTCCAAATCTTAAGAACCATGGTAAACTAAACAAAATAAAGTTTAATAAAAACTGCAGATGCTGGAAATCAGAAACAAAAACAGAAAATGCTGGAAAAACTCAGCAGATCTGGCATTGTTTGTGGCAAGAAAGCAGAGGTAATGATTTGGGTCCAGTTACTATTCTTCAGAACTGAAGGACAAAATAAAGTTGTCAGTGTATATTGATGATTTCACTATTTTAAAAAGAATACTCTCATTAATTAAAAAAAAACTAAATTTAAATCCCTTCAAATACTTAATCCTTCTTAAAAGCAAGCAATTATATAAAAAAAGAGGACAAATAAAATACCGGCAGGTAAGATCAGAGAGAATTTCAAATATTCCATAAGTATATCAAGGGGAAGAGAATACCAGGCAAAGAGTGAGGGGCTGATTAGGGCTTCATATCTGTCCTCACTTGGGAGAGGCAGGATAGAGGTACAGAATTAAAGAAGAGGAACTATGAGGTCCTTAAGCAGTTTGATACAGAGAGTGCAGAGTTATTGAAGGTTTTGGAAAGCTTAAAAGTAGAACAAATCCCCAGGTCCAGATGAGGTCTATCCTAAACTGCTGTGGAAATAAGGAAGGAAATTACAGGAGCTCTGACCCATTTAAAAAATTTCTTTCTAGACGTAGGGAAGATGCCGGAAGACTCAAGACCAGTTCATATGTTTCCATTTTTTAAGACGGTTGGTTGAGATAACCTAGTGAATTACAGATTATTCTCACATCAATGGTACGGAGACGATTGGAGAAAATGCTGAAAGAGATAATAAATCTCCTTTTGGAGAGGCAAGGTTTAATCAGGAATATTCAACATGGCTTTGTCAGAGGGAGGCCACGTCGAACAAATTTAATTACATTGCTTGAGGAGGTGACAGGGTGTGCAGATCAGGATGGTGCAGTTGATGTAGTTTACAGTATAGAGATTTCAGAAAAGCCTTTGACATATTCCAAATGGAGGCTGTAAAGAAGCTAAACATACATGGGATTAAGGATAACTTAGCAAATTGGATCCAAAACTGGCTTAGTGATAGGAGACAGGGCATTATGGTAGAACGATGTTTGTGTGATTGGAGGCCAGTACACATTGGCAAAGCACAGGGATCAGTGCTGGGTCCGTTATTGTTCATGATGTACATAAATGATGTAGATGAGAATGTGGGAAGGATGATAAATAATTTTGGATGACATGGAGATTGACTGGTGGTTGAAAGTGAGGAAAAGGTTTTAGGTCGCAGGAGGATATGGATGGAATGGTCAGAAAGGCAGATCAATGGCAGGTGGAATTAAATCCTAATAAGTGTGATGTGATGGACTTTGGAAGAAGTAACAGGACATGGGCATACTCAATGAATGGCAGGGCACTGGGAAGCTGGGAGGAACAGAGAGATCTTGGGGTCCTTGTCCACAGATCTCTGAAAGTAGCATGACAGATTAACAGGGTGTTAAAGAATGCATATGTGACACTTGCTTTTATCAGTCATGCAATAGACTATACGAACAGGAAGATAATGCTGGAGCTGTACAGAACTTTGGTTAGACTACAGCAGGAGTACTGTATGCAGTTCTGGTCACCACACTATAGGAAGGGTGTGTTGTACAGGAAGGCGTGTAGAGAAGATTCACCAGGACGTTGCCTGGGATGGAGCAGTTTAGCTCTGAAGAGAAACTGGATAAGCTTACTTAGTTTTCTTTGGGACGGAGAAAGCTGAGAGTGGACCTCATTGAGATGGTTAAGATTATGAAAGTCATGGATACCACAGATAGAAAGTCAAAGACCCTTTAATCAAAGGGTCAAAAACAAGGTGAAAGATGGAAGGTTTAGAGGGGATTTGAGGAAAAATATTTTCACGCAAAGGATGGTAGGTATCTGAAAGTCCTCCTGGCCTGGAGTTGGGTATGGGAGTGGTGAGTGGGTATTTGAGGCAGGAAACCCCACAACCTTTTTAAAAAAATACTGGGAGGACTCTTTAAAATATCATAACATTCAAGTTATGGTTCAAGTGCTGGAAAGTGGCTGTAGTGCAGAATCAGAGCAGTTTTTGGTAATGTAGACTTGAAGGAACAAAGAGCCTCTTCAGTGCAGTCTCGTTCTATAATTCTATGATTTGTATTTCTCTCTCCACATCAAAGACGTTATAATCACTTGGCACTGTCAAACAAATTGTAAAGTTACAGACTTCCCATTGGGATAATGATTGGTTTTAGAACCTATCAGAGAAAACAAATTTTATAATGGTAGAGCTAACGCTAATGATGATAATAGAAACAGCTTTTTAAAATTTAAATAGACAGACTTTTTTTTAAATTTAGAGACCAGTAGATTAAAATGCCTTGACAATGTGACAGTTCAATGGATTTAAATGGTTGATAGCTGACTCACTGGGGCTCTTGTTTAGGGTGAAGTGAAGAATCCGGAATTCCTTCCTGTCATAGCCTCAATTGATCCAATGGAATGTAATGCTGCTCCTTTAACGCAGTTATATTGTCCTTGGTTTTTCCATGAGGGGTTGTAAAAGACAGCGGTTCCAATTTGTCTGAGTTTAAGGCCACTTTGATTATAGCTAACAGATACTGTCTAAGGTGACAATCAGGGAAAAGGTTTTTAGGGATTTTTTCTAAAAGCACTTGTATAATGACATGGGAGTGGCCACTTCTCCCAAGTCAGGGATTATTCTGGTTTGGTTTAGTTTTAGTTGGGGTCTCTGAGAAGCTGCTGGTCAAAGAAAGCTGCTAGAGATAAAGGTTCCCTCATCCAACAGATGTCTCAC
Source organism: Chiloscyllium plagiosum (assembly GCF_037043375.1). Lineage (NCBI taxonomy): Eukaryota > Metazoa > Chordata > Chondrichthyes > Orectolobiformes > Hemiscylliidae > Chiloscyllium > Chiloscyllium plagiosum. The sequence continues at coordinate 90,171,178 of NW_028270141.1, read as the reverse complement.
TCTGTCACCACTCCTGTAAGAACCTGTGTTTGAATTTACCTTTTTGCCAAGGGGAGCATTTATGGGATGTTGCAGGAAATTGGAACAGCTCTTTGTTACGTTGCAGGGGATATTGTGTTGGTCTTTCCAAATATATGTTATTCTGAATACTGTTTTCTTTTGCTTACATTTCATTTGGTATTATGGAAATAAATTGCTTTATTTAAAATGAGTTTGAACAGCTGCATTAATTCTAGAATATGCACCCGACACCTACTTAAAACAATGAGAAAAGTTAGGGTCTGGGGTACTTTCTTGCCATGTTTTGAGCATGTCTGGCCTGGTTCATAACAGATTTTGTGCTCTTTGCAGGATTTATTCTAAAGTCCTAATTTGGGATTAGGGTTATTGGTCTCAAAGGTAGCGAGTGGTGGTATTAGTGTCTTTTGTTTTGGGTGTTGAATTTGGTTGGTTTAAACAGTGCTGGGTATAGCAATGGCTCTTTCAGTCACCAAGAGTTTTCTGGGGGAGGAAAAAGTGTCTTTGGCAGTTTTACAAAAGGTGAACAAGGAAAAGCTGAAACTGCCTGTGTCTCCAAAAACAATGTGGCTATTGCAGCAATAGCTCAGCATTTAAATTTGCTGGTAACACCATCAGAATCTTTGGAGATGGTTAAAATTCAATTGAAAATGAAACAGATTGAGTTAGAGGCAAAAGAAAAAGAAAGAGAAAAAGAAATGAAACTGTTCAAGTTATGATTAAAAGCAGAGAAAATACAAAAAGAAAGAGTGAGAGTATAAAGGGAAAAAGAGAGAGAAAGAGAAAAAGAACAAAAAGACAAAGAGAGAGAACAGGAGAGAGAAGAAAGGGAAAGAGAGAAGAAAGGAGAAAAGATGGAGAGTTTGAACTTCATAAACTGGTACTTAGGAAAGTCGACTTAAAAGGGTGGAGATGAAGGTAGAAGGCAAGCTTAGTGAGGGTGAGCAAACCCATCATCGCCAAAAAGTATACATGGAAGGAGAATGTGAATGCATCCCTGAGTGATGTTGTCTCAAAAATTATGTCTTAAGACGGAAATGGAGACCATCACATATTCAGGCAGATGAGAAATGGGCGGAGCTTCAACATCCAAGAACATTTTCACTGGCCTGGACTGCACAAAGACGTAACTGAATTTTGCCAGACATGTTATGCCAGACATGAAACTGGGAAAGCCATTGGCAGTAATAGAACCTGTACCTTTAATATGTATTCCTGCATTTGAGGAACCTTTTACAAGAGTCTTAATTGATTGTGTAGGACCTCTACCTAAAATAAAAAGAGGGAATCAGTATTTGTTAATAATAATGGCTGTGTCAATTAGATTTCTAGAGGCCATTCCATTATGCAATATCATAGCTAAAAGGATTGTCGAGAAGTTTCTCAAATTTTTAACTGCATACGGATTATCCACAGGGATACAATCAAGTCAAGGGTCAAATTTTTCATTAAAATTATTCAAGGAAATTATGGACAGCTTAGGGATAAAACAATTCAAATCTACTGCATAACATCCGGATTTGCAGGGAGCGCTAGGAAGGTGGCATCAGGCATTAAAGACCATGTTAAGGGCTTATACTCAAGACTATCCGGATGTTTGAGATAAAGGAATTCCGTTTGTACCTGTTGCGATCAGAGATGCACCAGATGAATCGACCAAATTCAGTCCATTTGAATTAGTTTTTGGACATGAAGTGAGAGGAGCACTATAATTGATTAAGGAGAAATTGGTAACTCAGAATTCAGGGACCACATATTTGGACTGTGTGTCAGATTTCTGGGAATGATTAAATAGAGTGGGGGAGTTGGCTGGACAGCATTTAAAAATACCACAGCATAGAATGAAACAGGAAGGAGATAAAAAACCAAAAACTAGCAACTTTGCTTTGGAAATAAAGTGTTAATGTTACTTCCAGAAATAGGTAAACCTTTAAAAGCAAGGTTTAGTGGTCCTTATCAAGTTGAAGGGGAATTGAGTGAGGTGAGCTATTTGATATGAACTCCAGACAGAAAGAAATCTCACAGGGTGTGTCAAGTGTTTCTGCTCAAAAGGTATTTTGATAGGGAAGGAATACAAAAGGAGATTGTGTTATTGGTTACAACACAGACTGTAGAATCAAGTTCAGAGTATTCTGAATTGGACATTCCTCAAATTAAATTGGACAATGAGGAAGTTGCCAAAAATTGGGATAAATTATTGAGTTACCTTCCAGAAGAAAATCAAAATGACCTGAAAGAGTTATTACCATCACATGGGGAAATCTGCAGAAATAAACTGGGGAATACTAAGCTAATTATGAATGATGTAGACATGGGAAATGCTTTTCCGATTAAGCAACACTCTTAGAGGCTTAACCCTCTAAAGTTGGCACATGTTCAAAAGGAGAAAGTGAGGACTGCAGATGCTGGAGATCAGAGCTGAAAATATGCTGCTGGAAAAGCGCAGCAGGTCAGGCTGCCTGACCTGTTGCTCTTTTCCAGCAACACATTTTCAGACATGTTCAAAAGGAGATTGAACACATGCTCCAAGAAAACATAATCGAAGTGAGTTGCACTGACTGGAGCTCACCCATAGGAATGGTGCCAAAACCAGACGGTACCCAACGGTTATGTGTGGACTATCGCAAAGTAAATGCAAAGTCAATGCAATTACAGAGTCTTATTCAGATCCAATTCCACGTTTGGAAGACTGTGTTGAAAAGGTGGGACAAGCAACTTATGTTTCAAACTTGGACTTGTTCAGAGAGTACTGGCTGAAAGAGCAAAGTCAATTTGGCTTTCATAATTCTGAATGGACTGTACCAGTTTAAAGTCATGTCATTTGGTATGAAAAATGTGCTAGCCACATTTCAAAGACTAACTAACAAGGTCATTTTTGGATTACCTGATTGTGTAGTTTATATTGATGACCTGATGATTTTTAGTCACACATGGAAGGAACATTTGCAACATTTATCAGAATTGTTTGATCAACTTTGGGAGGCGGAGTTGATGATAAACCTGGCGAAAAGTGAATTTGCCCAAAGCCATGTTATTGGACATGGACAAGTGGTCCCACGGAATGCAAAAACAAAAGTAATGGGGGAGTTTCCCATAACATCAACAAAAGAACAGTGCTATGATTCCTGGGATCAAATGGGTTTTATAGGAAATTCATACCAAATTTTAGCAGTGTGGCTGCCCCAAGCACTGAGTTACTAAAGAAAGGCAAGACATTTCACTGGATAGTGGACTGTAAGAAGGCACTTGACAGCCAGAAAGCTGTGTTAACCACTGCCCCAGCATTAGCCACACCCAATTACGCAAAGCCATTCAAGATGTCTATCAATGCGAGTGATGTGGGTGTCAGTAATGTGCACTTACAGGAAGATGACAAGAAGATAAAAACACTATCAGGTATTTTTCTAGGAAATTAAAAATTCATCAATAGAAATATTTGACTGTTGAGAAGGGGATTTTGTGCTTGGTGTTGGTGTTACAACATTTCAATGTTTATATTACCAGTAACATCTCTGAGACAATCATACATACTGATCATATAACATTAAAGGTTTTGGAGAAATTTAAGGACAAAAATTCCAGACTGTTTAGATGGAGCTTGTTATTACAGCCATTCAATTTGAAAATTGTGCATGTGGCACGACAAGAAAATGTGATTGCTGACTCATTGTCAAGCGTTGGATAGGAAACGGAGGAATTTGGCTGCAGGAGTAAATGAATTGCTGTAGAATATATTAGTGCATGTTGGCATGGTTATAGTCAATGTAATGTATATGTGTTGTAGTATACTAACAATATAAGATTAAGGGGTTTTAAAATGAAGCCATCTTTGGATATTGATGGTTCATTTTCTTTAAGGGGGGGAGGTATGATGATGCTCCTCTTTTAACAACGTTGTATTGTCCTTTATTTTTTTCAAGAGGGGTTGTAAAAGGCAAAGGTTCTGATTTGTCTGGAATAAAACCATTTTAATTATGGCTACCTGATACTGCCTTAGGTGATAAGGCTGTTAGGGTTTTTTTTACAAAAAACACTTGTACAATGAAAGGGGAGTGGTCAGTTCTCCCAGGCCAGGGATTATTCTGGTTTGGTTTAGTTTTAGTTGGGGGCCCTGAGAAGCTGCTAGTCAAAGAAAGCTGCTGGGGATAAAGGTTCCCTCATCCAACAGATGTCTCACTCTGTCACCTCTCCTGTAAGAACCTGCATTTGAAATTACCTTTTTACCAAGGGGTATATTTATGGGATGGGTACGGGAAATCAGAACAGCTCTTTGTTAAGTTGCAGGGGATATCGTGATGGTTAGGTTTTCAAATATTTAGAGTCATAGAGTCATAGAGATATACAGCACAGAAACAGACCCTTGGGTCCAACTCGTCCATGCTGACCAGATATCCCAACCCAATCTAGTCCCACCTGCCAGCACCTGGCCCATATCCCTCCAAACCCTTACTATTCATATAATCATCCAGATGCCTTTTAGATGTTGCAATTGTACCAGTCTCCACCACTTCCTCTGGCAGCGCATTCCAAACACGTACCACCCTCTGCGTGAAAAAGATGCCCCTCTTTTATATCTTTCCTCTCTCACTCTAAAGATATGCCCTCTAGTTCTGGACTCCCCCACCCCAGGGAAAAGACTTTGTCCATTTATCCTATCCATTGTTTTTCTAAATTCTGTTTTCTTTTGCTTATGTTTCATTCGGTAGTTTGTGAAAAAAAATTGTTTTGTTTAAAACAGAGTGGCTTGAACAGTTGCATCAATTCTAGAATATCCACCCTACACTTGCTTAAAACAATGTAAAAAGTTAGGATCTGGGCTACCTTCCTGAAATGTTTTAAGGGTCTGGCCTGGTTCATAACAGGAGGGGTAAGAAAAACGTGGGTCTACCAGGGATCTGAGTTTTCACTCATAGGATGAGGGCATCAGTGACTAGGCCAGCATTTATTGCCCACCCCTAATTGTCCAAAGGTCAGTTAAGATTCAATTATATTGTTGAGAATCTGGAGTCACACATCAGCCATACCAGGAAGAATGACAGACTACCTTCGTAAAGGAAATTCGCAATCCAGATGGGTTTTTATGTGAACTGACAGTGGTTGTGTCGTCATCATTAGACTTGCTTTTGTTCTGGGTTTTTAAAAGTGATCTTTTGTTATAGTCGTATTCAAGGCTATGTCTTCAGACGTTAGCTTGCCTGTATTTGCCCATCTCAGTTTAGCTGACATGGTGTCTCTCTTTCACTATTTTTTGTAGACAGCCTGTGAAGTCCTCCAAGGTATCTTCATCCCATATGACATGTGCCACATAGTTTTAGCTGAATGAAGTGTTGTAGAAAGGTGTCAATGCTTGGTGCATGCTTTGAAAGTTACTTCTCACATTATAACAGATGAATGTTCATCATTTCCACATGTTGAATGAAGGAAGAGAGCACAGGCGTACAATAGTGCCGAGACTTGACACTTTTCCTAATGCTACTGAATTCTTTTGAAGTGTGTTCTTGGATGTTCTCAGAACTCACAATATTCAGCAGCCTCCATCCATGCAGCATATATGACTGAGATTTGAAAAGCGGGTGTTGTACGTTGCACACTCATAGATTTACAGCATGTTTTGAATGTTGTGATTGTTGTGTTTCCTTTCTTATATTCCCTGAAAGGACATCTTCAGAAGATGCTACTGAAAACAGGAACCTTCAGTGACATTCTCATGCCATTTGTTGTTTTCAACTGCAGGCAGTGTCCTCTTTAACTATTTGTAGACTTGCAGCTTACCACTTTTCAAGCATTAATCTTCCAATAATTTCTTATACCAATCGATAACTGACATTCAAAAAATGATGACCTTCAAGTTTCTTTGTTGAATAGTTTGCTGTTGGGTACACTGTGGGAGTGAGATCCACACATTATACCCAGCAAGCACCCAGTTGCATTCTACTGAGATTCTTGACCCTGGGAATTCAATGGGTCTCATCGGCTACTCTAACAACAGGAAAATAAACTTTCAGATTTCAGGTATGGGAGAGCTGGCAATGGGCTCAACTACTTACGGCAGAGTTAAGGAAAGGCAAAGTGCTCAGTAGACTGAATCTCATGCTCAGAAACAGAAGTTGCAGGAAAGGTTTAGCAGGTCTGGCAGCATCTGTGAAGAGAACTCAAAGTTAATGTTTTGGGTCCGGTGACCCTTCCTTCCAATTGAGAAATCTCATGCTCGTTGTCAGCTATTTCCTGAATTATTCTCATATGGGTAATGATTACACTTGTTGCTAATGAACACTTTCAACTTTTTTGTTAGTTATTGATTTTAGACTATGGGGTTGTCAATTCATCCAGTTCTGCCACTTGTTTTTAAAATAAATACTAAGATTGCCTGTTTCGAAGCTGTTAATACTAATAGATTTTGTTCATTGCAATTAGTGTCTTTGAATTCAAATCACTTATTGTTGAGAATTTAACAGTTTTAAGCTCCATGAGCCTTCCTCTGCCATTGTTGCAGGTAATATCAAGTTGCAATGATAGAAGCTCGGATAATAGCTGGTACACTTTAAGGGGAAAGTTCACAAGTCTGGACTGACAATCAAAATCCCACTACCAATTATAGTATTAACCTTTTTGCAAATCAGGTGTACAAAAAATACATTTTCCAATAATGCTTGGATGTAAAACTTACCCTCCATTAGTGGACATGCAAGAAATATGGCACTCACCATTATTCTTCAGTTTAAATAAGGTCACTTTGCACTGACCTAGCAAGTTCAGCAGGGTCTGGAGCGGTCACTTGTGCTACAGTATAGGCAGAAGTGCACAGTTAATCGTTTTGCATTCCGGTCATAGTTCCTAATTTTTGTAGATAAACATTATCTTGCTATAATCATTCAATAGTTTTCTTGGTGAAATATTAGCATTCCTCTCAAAGCAGTATACTTCACATTCATAATGTATGAAATTGGTTTAATGAAGTAAAACAGTTGCTTCTTTTCAGGATTTCCTAGCAGCCCAAAGTTAGTGCATTGTTAATTGTCATCTGCTAAATGCGCTTGAAGTTTATAGTTTCAATTCTAACTTAATCCTGCCCATGGGAACAAGGCAGTTTCTCGGCTAATACTTGGTTTATACCCTTTTCAAGTTAATTCTCCACTGAATTCAAAGATTGGAGGTGTGTAAGTCAGGTGACCTGTTTTGTACAACTGTTCATGATGTACTTCTCCTTTCTCAAAGCAATTGTGATTGTCAGAATGTATGTGTTCCCTTTGTTACTCATCATCACAATGCCATGTATGCAAGTCATTACCCATGGAAAATGCCCTGAGATCACAGAATTGTTACAGTACAGAAGGAGGTTTCTCAGTCCATCATGTCTGCACTGACTCTTTAGAAGACCTTGATTACTTAGTGCCAATTTCCAGCTTTTCCCCATAGCCTTGCACATTATTTCTATCCAAATAATCACCCAATGGTCATCTTGAATGCCTCCACTACATTCCCAGCAGTGCACTCCATACCCTAACTACTCCATAAGTGAAAACTTCTTTCTCACATCATATTTGCTCTTTTTGAAAATCACTTTAAATCCATACCCTCTCATTCTTGTTCCTTTTATGAGGGGAAACACTTTCTCTCTATCTGCTCTATCTAGCCCACTCATCATTTTGATGACCTCTACCAGATCTCCTCAGTCTTCTATTCACTCCAAGGCAAACAGTCCAACTTCTTCAATCTGTCCTCATGACAGAAGTTCCTCATCCCTCAAATCAATCTTGTAAATCACTTCTTCACTCTCTCCAATGTGTTTACAGCTTTCTTATAATGTGGCACCCAAAACAATACTCCAGCTGAGGTCTAACAAGTATCGTAAACAAGTTCAACATCGCCTTCTTGCTCTTGTACTCCAAGCTCCTATTAATAAACCAAGGATACTGTATACTTTACTTACTGTTCTCCCTACATATCCTGCAACATCTAGTGATTCATGCACGTACACACCTGGGAGCCTCTGTTCCAGCAACCCTTTAGAGTTGTACTCCCTACTTTTTATTGTCTTTCGCCATTCTGCTTATCAAAATGGGTCAGCTCATACTCTGTATTGAAACACATCTGATGTTGAGGAACGTTGATCAAGATGGAGACTTAGAAGAGCAAATGGTGAGTTGGATCTACAATCAGTTCTGCTATAACCAGGTAGTTCCGTTCTCGTGTAATCCCGTGTTAAAAGAAAGTTGTGTAATAACAGTGCCACTTAATTTAATGGAGTCAGAACTGTATTATAACCAACACACATTTTAAAATTTCATGCTTTAGAAACATTGCCCCCAATTTGTCAATTGTGTTGTAGCAAATTTGTGTTAACGGAACACACTTTATAACAGACTGACTGGTAGCAGTTAGCCACTTACACTTTCATGTTGTGAATTGTGACTGTATTGTTTCTCTCCATAATCCAGGAAAATTGCAAACTGCATGTTAACAAGTTGAGACTATATAATTAAGAGATGTAAATGTTGTAAAATGTCCCTCTCTCTCTACTCACTAACAAGACGTGCCATTAAAATGTTGGGTGTAAATTGATCCATTTTCCCCCAAAGTTAAAAACCTTATTTTTTCCAAACCCACCATACATTCCCAGCTGACTCACCATTGCCCAAGTCATTTACAAACTGGAAAGATTCAGTCCACCCACGGTTACCAAATTTGCTAATGATTAAGAAGTTACTCGATAAATAAAACATATAGTATTTCTACATTACTGTTTAAATGCAGCAAAATGCCAGAAAAAAACTTTCTTTAAAATAAGAATAAGAGTCAATTTATGAGAATACATAAAAAGGTTAATCAAAAGTGGTATAGCAAACGGTATTTACATGTTGTTTAAAACTTCAGCACAAGAATAACACCAAAGTCTTTTGAAACCTTTGAAGTTTTCTTTGCCAGAAAGGAAGTGAGGACTATGACAATGTCAATCACTTCTGATATGTTTATCAAATCTTTCTAAACAGCTTTTCAATGATAATTTATTCATTACTTATAAATTCATTGACTACTGTGGAAATAAATAGAATCGAATTGAATAATTTTATAGTCGCATGTATTTTACAGTGAAAAATACTGTACAACACAGTGAAAAATACTGAACAATACAGGGAAAAGCTTCCACTGTCGCTTTGATCCAGCACCATTCTGAATAGTTTAAGAAGAATTTTTAAAAAGATTTAGCTTAAATATAGTCCATAACTTGACCACCACTGCTTCGATACCACCAGCATGGAACTAACCAATGTCAAAGTCACTGCTCCTCAGGTGCCATCTTTTACCATAAGGCCCACCTCACCAATGTCACCTCTACCAATGTGGCAGCCGATACCAGATCCTGTGCTTGCCCTCTGCCAGCTGCCCCCTCGCCATCGTGCCCCAGGGTCCCGCCCTGGGCTCACCAGAATAATTGAAGAGCAACTGTAGCATATTGATATGGTTTCTTCCAGAACATAACATGTTTACTAAATTAAGGGTGATTCAGCACAAACAGCTTCTGTAATTAAGTGTCAAAACATATGGTGCTGAAAAAGCACAACTGGTCAGGCAGCATCTGAGGAGCAGGAGAGTCGACGTTTTGAGCATATGCTCTTCATCAGGAATGCATTCGTCAATCCTCCTGCTCCCCGGATGCCGCCTGACTGGCTGTGCTTTTCCAGCACCACACTTTTTGACTCTGATCTCCAGCATCTGCATTCCTCACTGTCTCCCTCTGTAATTAAGTGAACTAAAATAGCATGTAGTTATTATACTCCCAATTTTGTGATTATTTATTGATATATTCATTCTCTTTTAAGTTGTTTATGATTGAACATTTGTGCATGACCACTGCTTTCATACCTCTGCAGCTGAAATTATAAAATACAGCTCATGCAGGAAACTTGGGGATGTTTGACAATATTCTTGCAGGGATTCAGTTGTCTTCTCTTCTAAGCTTCTCATTGACGTCACAACCAACATTGGAAAATCACCACAAACCTTCAAACTTTTGCATTTTCCATACAGATAACAGAAGGACCTTTAATATTGATCTTTACTATTAGATACCAGGTGTTGACTCCTGGTGTTTTATCCCTGGGTCTGTTTGTTGTTACATTTTATTAAAACACTTGCTGTAAACCAGAGATCATGTATTTATATCTCACTATGGAAAATTACAAAATTGAATTTCATCTCTCTGCTTATTTGTCCAGTGATACTAGATCAGACCATCAGACACTCACAGAGGTCTATAGCCTGTGGAAAAGTCCATCAGTCCATTGAGTCTGTACTGGTTGAAAATAACCACCTAACTTGACTGCTGCTGGATATAAAGCTGTGCAAAGATTGTACCTTCCAGCTTACCTGGTCTGACCAACATATGTGTTCTGCATCATGCCATATGACTAACATGAAATGCCTTTAAGGGAAGCCAGAAATGTCAATAGTTACACCTTTGCCCATCTGAATGCTTATATTAATGTTTCCAATGAATTTAGCAAACTAGCATTCTGTTTTCACATCCCAGCATCCATGTTAAAAAATACAATAGGGTTAAAAATTCACTTCCAACAACGGTGTTAAGCAGCAGATAGAATCATAGAGTCAAACAACATGGAAACAGACCCTTAGCCCAACTCGTCCATTCTAACCAGGTTTCCTACAGTGATCTAGCCCCATTTGACTGTGTGTGGCACATATCCCTCTCAACGTTTCCTATCTATGTACCTGTCCAAATGATTTTTAAATGTTGTAATTGTGCCTGCCTCTACCGGTTCCTCTAACAAATCATTCTATATGCACACCGCCTTCAATGAAAACGTTGTCCCTCAGGTCCTTTTAAATCTTTCCCCTCTCACCTTAAACCTATGCCCTCTTGTTTTAGACACCTGTACCCTGGAGAAAAGACTTTGCTATTCACATTATCCATGCACTTCATGATTTTATAAACCTCGATAAGGTCACACCTCAGCCTCTTGCACTCCAGGGGAAAAAAAGCTCAGCCGATCCAGCCTCTCCTTATAACCCAAGCCTTCCAGTCTCAGTAATATCCCTGTAAATCTTTAATGCACCCGTTCCACTTTAATAACATCCTTCCTATAGCAGAGTGACCAGAACTGTATGCAGTATTCCAAACGTGACCTCACCAATGCCTTGTAAACTGCAACATGACGTCCTAACTCTTGAACTCAGTGCTCTGACCAATGAAGGCAAGTGTGCCAAATGCCTTCTTCGCCATCCTGTCTACCTGTGACTTTACTTTCAAGGAATAGTACATCTGCATACCAGATCTGTCTGTTCAACAACACTCCCCAGGGCCCTACTATTAACTGTGGAAGTCTTGCCCTGGTTTGTCTTTTCAAATTGCAACACCCTGCATTTATCTGAATTAAACTCCACCTGACACTCTTCAGCCTATCGGCTCAGTTGATCACGATGTTGTTGCCCTCTTAGATGACTTTGACTACTGCCCATTACACCAACAATGTTGGTGTCATCTGCAAACTTACTGACCATGCCTCCTTTAATCTCATCCAAATCATTTATATAAATGACGAACAACAGTGGATCCAGCACTGAGCCTTGTGGACACCACTGGTCACAGGCCTCCAGTCTGGACAGCAAACCTATACTCCTACCCTCTGTCTCCTACCATCAAGTCAATTTTTTTAATCTGATTGGATAACTCCCCCTGGATTCCATGTGATCTAACCTCACTAAGCAGTCTATCATATGGAATCTTGTCAAAAGCCTTGCTAAAGCTCAGGTAGACAATGTTCACCACTTTGCCTTCATCTATCTTCTTGGCCACCTCTTCAAAAAACTCAGTCAAATTTGTGAGACACAATTTCCCATGCACATGAGCTATATGCAAAGTATGATATTCTAGTCCATTGACTGCAATGCACCTGAATACCATAACTTGCAAATATTGGCTGATTTGATGTCACTGCTCTGTATTATCCAAGACAAATTTCTACGCCAAAGATCCAAATATCTACATACATTAATCCACTTTTGCACCATTCTGTGATAGTTTCTGTCTCTGTGTTTCTTGATGAGTTCTCATACCAATCAATTCATTTCCTTTTGAATTCCATAGCTTTCAGAACAGGGAAGAATAAGAACAGATAATATCTTGGAAATACAAACTACAAAACAGTCCTCAATCATTAAATGAAATCGATTGAATCTTGATCTTAATCAAGCAAAAATAAATACAGGAAAATAAGATTTTCATTTAGATTTAACTATAACAGTTATCTTTTGTGGCTGTTAAATCTCTGTATGGATAAGTACAAATTAATTTGTCCTAATTGTCCTGAATTGAATTGTTTTTTAATTATTCCTGCTCTGTAGCAGTATGTAGCACAGCGATTGCTTTATTGCTTGTAAACCTACTGTTGTGTTTTATGGTACAGCAAGAAAAGCTAGGATGGCATCTTAATTGTATGACCTCGCACAGAGAAAGGATCAGTTTATCTGTCATTGAGCTGGGAAATCATGAAAACTACGTTATCCAGGTGGGTTGCAGGTTGACATTTTGAACTCTTCCCCATACTTTGAGACAGCAGGGCAGGGGAAATGGCTTCCAGTTTAAGATGCTGGATATGTTCTGGTTATTGTGTAACTGGCTTCCACCAGCCGCAGTGTGACATTGCAGCTCGATTTTCTACTGATGTACTGGCCCGCCTGCCATTTTCTTGCCCTTTTGCCGCAATAGGTGGAAAGTCATGGACTGGTGAAAGAATGGAAAATGTCAGCCTGCATCTTTATGTTGTACTATACAGATCGTCTGGATATAGATGGTTGAGCTGATTACCTCTCGCTAATCTGCTGAGAACATTTCCTCTTAACAGTTCAATAATTTTGCCAGCAAGTCTTCCAAGTACATCCTTGCTCCAATCTCATTCTCCCTTTTGCAAGGGCAGTACTGTAATTAACCATCACATTTCTTAGCTACTTGTAAAAACAACACGTTTAACTGTTTCATTGCAGACATCTAAATTAAGGCATATTTTGCTGTGTAGCAGATTAGCAGATTTCCAGACTGAAAATAATTATGTACTCTGTTTTGAGGTGGCACTCTCTTCCATCCCTTCCATTTAATAACCTTTTGATTTCAAATATATTGAGCCATTCAGTCAGTTTTTTTTAAAAAACTTTAAGTAATTAAACAAAATAGCTGGAGAAAGTGAAACATTTTCTCATGTCATATTTGGGAATGTTTCTTTAAATATTCGAAATGTTGCAGTTTGTGAAAAAATCCTAAAACACCTCTGTGATTGCATTATAATGAACTCCAAATGATCCATAAATCACATCACTTTCATATGAACCAGAACATATGTAACAGCTTAGTGAGTAACCACTTCTTTGCAGCAGGGAGGCATTAAACCAACTTCAAACATGGCTTATTGCACAAAACATGGCCCAAAATTGCTAGTTGGCTCATTTTAGATAAGTTGGAACTTAATAATTAATGATTTACTATCTGTACACTAATGAATTACACCTGCCTTTTCGATTTGGATTTGGCAGGCTAACAGCAGCTTGTAGCTGGAGATAAGTGCTAGGAGATGCTGGTAACCCTGACAATAAAGCTTTCAGAATTTCCAATCACGGTAAATCGTATTTATTCCCCTAGTTATACTGTTCCCTATCACTGTCATACTTCTTTCCACTTTCAGCACTTGAGCGGTCTCACACCATGGTGATATTGTCAGATTTTCCTTTTTTGTTTTCATTCACTAAGTAGCTCAGACCTATTGGTGAAAGTCAAGGACCATGATTCTTCCATTGTTACATCCTGGATCTCTGAAATAGCCTGATGCAGTCACACCATCCAGTTCCAGATCATTGATCATTGTGAAATTCTACTTAACACATGGGATATGGCTTCCTCTTGGAATACAGTGTCTTGGTAACTGTACAGCTCACCAATAACAGCTCCAAATACAGGTCAACAACTCTGAGCTAAAGTTGCTCTAGCTGCAGACATTTCCTGCAAATATAGTTGCCTGTGACTGCAACACTCTACCATCTCCAATATGTTGCAATGAAGCTTTACTACTTACTTCTGCCAAGTCTATAAACCATCAATTTGATTGCTTACGTTTATTAATTGAAATTATTTGAAATTTATTAATCAATTGGCTTATCAATTTCAGGTATATTTAAGTAAAACAAATAAATCTCATTTTAAGTTTCCTTATTTAGAACAAAGAAAAAATACTCATCAGCCACTGGAAATACAGAATTCTTTTTAAAAAGGATTCAATCTTCTCTTTCTGCAATAAAGTTCTACTCATACCTAATTTCTGACTTCAGTATTCTGTCACAATCATTCTGTTCCCCACCACTGGAATCACTTCATTGTTTTAATCTACCCAGCATAATTTTTGTCCAAAAGGAACAGATTGATTTAATTACACAAAGTACTGTGGTTGTGCCAAAGTAAACTTGGTGCTCAACAAACCATTGTCCTGTTAAGCAATAGCTTTAATATTTATATAGATCAGAAAATCATCATTTTCTTGAATGCAAAATAGAGGCAGACTCAGTTCAAAACTGTTCCATGCCCATTGGTCTATTAACAGATTCAGGATTGTTTGCACTTAGAAAATTGCATGCCTTGAATAGCTGGTGCATAGCTAGATGTTATTTCTCTCAACTGCTTTCAATATTGTTTCATATAAATGATGGATATGTTTATGACTTTACCAACATGAATAACACTACATTTATCAACTTAATTGCTGTTTGCTATTATGTGCTGCACACCTATCTTACATTTCACGATCTCTTTGCATTTGATTGCACTATGTTACAGTGTTGACTCTTGCATGGATTTTGGTTTCACCTTTAATACTAAATCCTGACCACAATCCCAGCACACCATTCAGTAATGAACAGTAATGGACTCATGACCACTCCCTTGAGGACACCGCTCACAACATGCCTTCAGGCTGCAATATATTAGTTCATACAACTTTTTAACTATGTGAGTGAAGCAAATTCCTGAATAAATAGGGTGAGAGAACCCTTCCTCCCTCAAATAACTATGTATCTATAAAAACATTTATGTTGTAGGTAGCATTTGTAAGCTATCTAACGATAATGTTGGTTGATCTTTAACCAGTTAACTAGCTATGCAGATTAAAAAAGCTATCAATCATCAATGAATAACACACACATATTGAACAATTGCTGTTTGATCTGTCATTCTTTAATCAAACACAAAACAAAACTAGTCAAAGTAGTAATAATTTATATTCCAAGTAGATAAACTAATTCCTAAGATTCTCAAACATGAAGCCAGACATAATCTAATATCACTTTAACACATTCTGCATATTATCATAAAGAAGCATTGAAAACTATCCAAAGTGGTATCATTTATTCAAATTCTAACCAATGGAGATTCTTAGTTCAAATATATCAATGTAATTCAGTATCAGATGGGTTCTACAGAACAATGTCCTGTGAGTTACCACTGATCAGAAACTGAACATGATCCACTGTATAAATATTATAGCCACAAGTATAGGTGAGAAGCTAGAAATCCTACAGGAAGTAACTCATCTTCTGACTCCCCAAAACCTGTCCACCATCTACAAAGCACAAGTCAGGAGGGTGATCGAATACTTCCCACGTGCCTGGATGGTGGAGCTCCAACAATGTCTAAGAAGTTTGACACCATCCTAGACAACGCAGACCACATTCACAAACATCCACACTCTCTACCACCAATGCTCAGCAGCTGCAGTGTGTACCATTTACAAGATGCATTGCAGAAATTAGTCAAGGCTCTTTCGTCAACACCTTCCAAACTCAAATCCACACCAGCTAAGAAGACAAGGGCAACATGAGAACACCACCACCTGCAAGTTTCTTTCCAACTATTCACCATCCTAACAGAATCACAGAATTATTATGGTGTAGAAGTAAGCCATTCAACCCATCATATCTGCTCTATTAAAGCAGGACTGTGTTAGAATGGTCAATAGTTTCCAGCAGCAGCTGAGCTGAGGAGTAAAGCTAAGCAATGTTATGCAGGAAATGGATGGTCTTAGTGATTCAAAGAATATATAATTGGAAGCTCATCTCAAGATCAATTGTGCACCAAAGATGTGAATAAACTAGTTTACCTCAGACAGTTAACATAGAGAGGACATTAGTTGGCAGCTAGAGCAAAGACCAAAACCAATGGATTCAATTTAATTGAAGGAAGTTTCTGTTCATCCTTTATTGAATATCGGTCCAATAATTTAACAATGTTGGAGAGACTGGGGGAGCTGGAGTTGAAATAGAACTGAGTGTTGTCAATAGACATCTAAAAATTAATGCTGTGTTTTTGGATAATGTTGCTGTTGGGCAGCATTTAGATGACAAATAGAATAGGGTCCATGGGAAAATCCAAGTATATTGGTACAGTTGTGTGAAGAGAAATTATTGTGAAAAACTCTCCGGCTACAATTAAATAGATAGAAGAGAACTGGGTGAAAGCAGTTGCACACAGTTTAATAATAGTGGAGACACATTGGAGAAGGAGGATGTGATCAGCTGTATCACAAGCTGAAGAGAAGTCGTGAATGACAAGGGAGATAGTTATCTTTTTCACAGTCACCAAAGATGCAATTTAAGGCTTTTATAAGATCAATATTAGGAACAGAAATAAGATCGGAAGAATTCAAGCATAGCATTATGGGAATGACGGGAAAAGATTTGGAATGTATCAGCATGTTTAAAGGTTGAAGAGGAAAGAAAGGTTAAAGGCTGAAAGGGCAGTTTGTGAGGATAGTGGGATTAAAGGTTGACAATTTGAGGAAACAAATGATGTCATCAGATTTTTAAGAAGTTGAAGCATTGGAGAAACTAAGGGAAAACTTACAAGGATACCATCAGAACTAGAAGGATACCGCTATCAGAAACAATAAAGCAGGATTTTCTTCTCTGTGAGGAAATTATTGCAATTATAAAATTGCTTCCACAATCTGTGTGCTTTCTCTGTACATTTCTGACAAAGCACAGGCAAGAAAATGCAATAGAGGGGAAGTGAAATTAGGAAAGCCGTTACAGAATGAGAGAGAAGTTTTCTGATTACTTTTTGATCAGCAACATTACAGAAAGTGAGTTTATGACAATACACAGTGCATTTTCCGGACTGCATATTCCTGTCTTCCAGGGGTTTGATTAGCTCAGTTGGCTGGTTCGCTGGCTTGCAATATGGAGTAACAGTCAAAGCCGTGGGTTCGGGATATACTGGCTGAGGTTACAATGAACTTCACTTCAACTTCTCCTCTCGTCTGAGGTTTAGTGACGTCAGATTAAACCATTACTAGGCATCTCTCTCTAAGGGGAGAGCGGTCGTATGGTCTGGTAAGACTATGGCAACTTTATTCTTGTCATCTGCTGAAGAATTTCTGTGGATCTTACTGAGGGGCAGATGTGTAACTGGATAAAGCTTCATGCTGGATTTTTTTGTCTGATATTTTGGTGTATGATTTATTACAAAGTCCAGGTTTAATTGAGAGACTGGAATTGGTGAGGGATTGAAATGAGATTTATTTCTGCTCAGAACCAGCTAGGTAGAATAGTCTAGGAAAAATGCATTGTGTTTTGTGCCTTGGAGATATGCACAGATCACACAGACACCAGTGACTATGAATGAACAGAAGTCTATCACAGGTGTTTTTTTCTTTAAAAATGTATGCAGCCACAAGTTGCCTTTAAGTTTCCCTATCTCTGTAGCCATACCAACAGCTTCACTGGCAGTTCAGAGAATAGTCAGTGGACATACACGATCAAATTCTGTACAACTGAGCACAACACAACCCATAAACCAGGAGTTGTTCCTTGGTGCAGCAAAACAGAAAGAAACCAGTGTCTCTGCAGAGCTCATTTTGGCACAGCAAACTATAGGGGATGGACACCCAGTTTCTGCTTCAAATTGTTTCTGCCTCCACTTTAATTGTGCTGCAGTTCAGTATTGAAGCTCGCCAGCATTTCCAGCTCATAGTTTAGATTACTTACAGTGTGGAAACAGACCCTTCGGCCCAACAAGTACACACCGCCCCGCCGAAGCGCAACCCACCCATACCCCTACATTTACCCCTTACCTAACACTACGGGCAATTTAGCATGGCCAATTCACCTGACCTGCACATCTTTGGACTGTGGGAGGAAACCGGAGCACCTGGAGGAAACCCACGCAGACACGGGGAAAATGTGCAAACTCCACACAGTCAGTCACCTGAGGTGGGAATTGAACCCGGGTCTCTGGCGCTGTGAGGCAGCAGTGCTAACCACTGTGCCACTGTGCCGCCCACAAATTAAAGCATACTACTTTATTTGAAGTCTAATAGAAGTGTGGGACTCTGACACAATAATGAGTAGATGTCAGCTCAATTAAAAACATTATCTCAAACTGATAAGACCTTGAGTATTCAGCATTTTAATGGGATGTAGAGCACTGGTTGATAAATTGACATAAGATACGGGTCCGCTCCGATGTTATTGAAAGGTGGAGCAGTTTTAACTCCACAGGAGATCTGTTAGTTTATTAATTAAAGAATAAGCTTGAAATCCCACCTCAGTGCAATGTTTAACAGATGTTGTTTACTTTGAGCATTTACAGATATAATGTGTAGTATTGAAAATAAAAAATGGTCAAGAATATATAATTGGAAGCTCATCTCAAGATCAATACTATCTTTTCTAATTTAGGTAATGATGAAGAACTGCTACTTTATACCCTGATCTTTGTTTTCTTTTAAAAATAGACATTAGTTTCATATCTATAATAGTTTTACAAATGTAATTTCAGGAGAGCTAGAATCAACAATGTTATTAGCTATGAAAGGGAAAAGTTGAAGTATGGGAGGGAACGCAGAATAACAGGGGAAGGAATTGTAGATTACAAAAGGAATGTCATTGGCAGTGACCACCACCACAGTCTCTTCAACGGGAGTATAGAGGATCACAGTGGACACCATAACAGTGTAATGGCAGGTCTTGGGAGAGCAAGGAGGAAAGTTCAATGTAGTAGGTTTCAATGAGGGAGAATGGGTGGAATTTGGGTGTTGTGTGATGCAAGATAAAAGTGGACATGGAAGCTCTGGGGTGTCCACTTTGAGACTGTATTCCCTGCCATCACTTGCTGCTCACTAGATGCGACCTGCAACTGGAGAATAGTTGGGATAGGACCCAGAGCAGGTAGAGTCAGTGTCGAGAGTGTGTTGCTGGGAAAGCTCAGGAGGTCAGGTAGCATCTGAGGAGAAGGAGAATCGACATTTCGGGCATAAGCCTTTCATCAGGAATGAGGCTTGTGGGCCGGGCTGCGAGATAAATGGGAGGGGTGTGGTTTGGGGGGAAGGTAGCTGGGAAAGCGATAGGGGAATGAAGGTGAGGGAGAAGGTGATAGGTCAGAGGGGGGAGTGATGGACAAGTCCTGAGGGTGATGCCGATTTGGAGGCTTGGGATTGGGATAATGTGGGGGAAAGGAGAAAGGAAGAAGCTGTTGAAATCCACATTTATCCCGTGTGTTTGCAGGGTCCCAAGGCGGAATATGAGGAGTTCCTCCTCCAGGCATCGGGTGGTAACGGTTTGGCGATGGAGGAGGTCCAGGACCTGTATGTCCTTGATGAAGTGGGAGGGAAAGTTGAAGTGAGGTTGGTGGGTGCGGGTGCGGGTGTCCCAGAGATCTTCCCTAAAATGATCCGCAAGAAAGCGTCCTGTCTCTCCAATGTAGAGGAGACTACATCAGGTGCAACGGATGCAGTAGATGACATTGGTAGTGGTACCGGTAAATTTCTGATGAATGTGGAAGGATCTCTTGCGACCTTGGTGCCAGGTGTGGGGGTGTGGGTTGGTGGGGGTGTGAAACTGACGAGGGAGTCGCAGAGGGAATGATCTCTCCGGAACGCGGATAGGGGTGGGGAGAGAAATATATCTTTGGTGGTGGGGTCCGTTTGGAGGTGGCGGAAGTGGCTGTCCCCCTTAGTCCAGGAAACTGAACTCATCGCTTCCTACCTCAACACCATCCTGTTCCCTTAGTCCAGGAACTCCCCACCTACATTCGGGACACCACCCATGCCCTTCGCCTCCTCCAAGATTTTCGTTTCCCTGGCTCCAAAACCTCATCTTCACCATGGACATCCAGTCCCTGTACACATCAATCCGTCACAATGAAGATCTCCAAGCCCTCCATTTCTTTCTCTCACGATGCTCCAACTAATACCCTTCCACAGACACCGTCATCCGCCTGACTGAACTGGTCCCCACCCTTAACAACGTCTCCTTCCAGTCCTCCCATTACCTCCAAACCAAAGGGGTAGCCATGGGCACCCACATGGGACCCAGCTATGTCTGACTCTGTCAGGTACATAGAACAGTCCATCTTCTGCAGTTACACTAGCACCACCCTTACCTGTTCCTCCACTACATCGATGATTGTATCAGTGCCGCCTCATGCTCCCACAAGGCGGTTGAACAGTTCATTAACTTTACCAACACCTTCCACCCTGATCTCAAATGCACCTGAACCATCTCTGACACCTCCCTCCCCTTTATGGATCTCTCCATCACAGTCTCCAGTGGCCAACTAACCACAGACATCTAACACAGGCCCACTGACTCCCACAGCTACTTAGACGACACCTCCTCCCACCCTACTCCCTGTAAAAATGCCATTTCTTATTCCTAACTCCTCCGCTTCCACTGCATCTGTTCCCAGGATGACCAATACCTCCTCAGAAATTCCCAGATGGCCTCCTTCTTTCAAGATCACAGCTTCCCTTCCTACATGGTTGATGACGCCCTCCAGCGCATCTCCTCCACTTCACACACCACCGCCCTTGAACCAATGCAATAAGGACAGAACCTCCCCTGGTCCTCATCTTCTACGCACCAACCTCTGCATACATTGCATCATCCTCCCCCACTTCCACCACTTCTAAATGGACCCCAAAACCAAAGATATATTTCCCTCCCCACCCCTATCCACGTTCCGGAGAGACCATTCCCTCTGCGACTCCCTCGTCAGGCCCACACCCCCACCAGCCAACAGCCCACTCCTGGCACCTTTCCCTACCACAGCAGGAAGTGCAAAATCTGTGCCCATATCACTCCCCTCACCTCTGTCCAAGGTCACAAGGGATCCTTCCACATCCATCAGAAATGTACCTGTACCTCTACCAATGTCATCTCTGCATCTGTTGCACTCGATGTGATCTCCTCTACATCAGGCAGACAGGACACCTTTTTGCGGATCGTTTCAGAGAAGATCTCTGGGATACCCACATCCACCACCCCGCAGCTCCGTGGCTGAACACTTCAATTGCCCCTCCCACTCGGTCAAGGATATGTAGGTTCTGGGCCTCCTCCACCTCCAAACTGTTACCGCCCAATGCCTGAAAGAAGAACACCTCATATTCTGCCTTGGGACCCTGCAACCACATGGGAAAATGTGGATTTCAACAGCCTCCTCATTCCCCCCACCCCCCACCATTATCCCAGTCCCAAGCCTCCAACTAGGCTCCTCTGGACCTGTCCATCACTCCCCACCCGACCTAGCAACTTCTCCCTCATCTTCATCTACATATCACTTTCATAGCTACCTTCCCCCCCCCGCAACCTTACCCTCTTCCCATTTATCTCTAAGCCCTGACCCACAAGCCTCATTCTTGATGAAGGGCTTTTGCCTGAAATGTCAATTCTCCTGTTCCTCGATGCTGCCTGACCTGCTGTGCTTTCCCAGCAACACACTCTTGACAGTGATCTCCAGAATCTGCAGCCCTCATTTTCTCCTGGGTAAAGTCAGTGTCAGCTTGATGGGCAAGAGCACATCTGCTAGACACTAGGACACTGAAAAAACAAATAAGAACACGAGAATGTAGGAACAGAGCAGGAGTTGGAAATTCAGCTGTTCAGCCTGTTATGCATTTTAATACGAACATGGCTGATCTCATCTCAGCCTCAACTCCAATTTTCTGCCTGTTCATCATGACCTTTCAACCCATTACTAATTAAGAATCGATCTCCCACTTGAATTTACTCAGCATTCCAACATCCACTGCACTTTTGGGTAGTGAATCCGACAGGTTTATGACCCTTTGAGAGAAATAATTTCTCCTCCTCGCTGTTTAAATCTGCTCCCCGTGATCCTAAAACGAAGACCTCTTTTTCTAGGTTGTCCCACATGGGGAAACATCCTTTCCATATCGACTCTTTCATTCCCCTTTATCATTTTATATACCTCAATTAGATCTCCATTCATTCGTCTAAACTCCAGAGAGTATAGACCTAAACTGTTCAACATCTCTTCATAATGCATGGAATCAATCTAGTGAATATCTTCTCAACTGATTCAGACGTAAGCACATTCTTCCTCAAGTAAAGGGTCCAAAATTATATGCAATACTCCAAGCCTTCTACAATTGTAGCAACACTTCCTTACTTATATGCTCTATTGCTTTATGCCCAAAATCCATTTGCCTTCCTCGTTACCTGCTCTATCTACAAATAAGCTTTCTGTGACTCATAAACAAGATCC
Source organism: Chiloscyllium plagiosum (assembly GCF_037043375.1). Classification (NCBI taxonomy): domain Eukaryota; kingdom Metazoa; phylum Chordata; class Chondrichthyes; order Orectolobiformes; family Hemiscylliidae; genus Chiloscyllium; species Chiloscyllium plagiosum. Next base: position 90,148,602 of record NW_028270141.1, on the reverse strand, counting down.
TTCTGCACCAACACACTCTGACGTTTATCTCCATTTCGATAATAAGTTGCTTTCCTATTTTTCCAACCAAAATGGAAAAGCTCGTACTTATCCACATTAAACTTCATTCACCTACTCTGTCCAAATTCATTTCTTATTTCTTTATTGCAACTTACTTTCCCTCCTATTTTAGTTTCATCTGCAAATTAGGCCACAGTGGTTTCTATCCCCACATCCACATCATTAATATAGATGGGTCATAAGTGAAGCCTGAAGACTGAATCCTATTGCACCACTCTAGTCACATCTTGCCAACCAGAAAAATACCCATTTATCCTGACTCTCTGCTTTCTCTTGCTCAGCCAATTCTTCATTCAAGCTAATAAATTATTTCTCACCCCGTGTGATCTTACCTCTTGTGTGGCCACTTGTCAAATATGGAAGTCCAGACAATGACTTAAAATACATCTACAGGATCCCCATTATCCATATTGTTTTTTACATCTTCAAATATCTCAAGCAAATTAGTCAAACCTGATTTACTCTTCATAAAACCATGCTGATTCTGGTGGATTGTATTTTGACATTTCCAATGTCCTGTTATTGCTTCTTTAATAATGGATTCAAACAATTCCCCAATAGCGCATGTTAAACTAACTACTCTCAGTTTCCTACTTCTACATACCACCTTCTCCTTTTGCATAAGCATAGTATTTTAGCACACTTCCAATCCACTGGAACCTTTCCCCTATCCAGGGAATTTTGGAATATTGTAGCTAATGGATCACTTATTTCTGTTACCACTTCCTTTAAGTCACTAGAATGTAGGCCATTAGGCCCTGGGACATGCCTGCTTTCAATCCCATTAGTTTGCTTAGTACTTTTTTAACAAGTGATGACAATTGTTCTAAGGTCCTCCCTTTCTGTAACCTTTGCATTACCTGTTACAATTGGGAATACACCAGTGACTTCCACCATGAAAACTAAAGCAAAATATTGATTTCGTGACTCTGCCATTTCTATGTTCCCCACTTTTAACTCCCCACTCTCATTCTCCAAGGGACCAACATTCAGCTTTTGCTATCCATTTTTATATTTTGTGTGAGTTTTCTTTCATAATTCACCTTTAGTCTTTTCTATGCAATGCATGAAACATGTGCTTGCAGACTGCATCTACATTTAATCTGTAGTTGTGTCCTGGTTCACTTGAAATGCATGCAGAGATAATGTCTTTAGGCTTCAAAGGCTGATCAAAGGTGATTTATCCTTGCAAATTGATCATTGCAATGTTGGGGAAGTTAGTGGGCAGTGATTTAAAAGAGGTGAGTGCTGACCGAAGGTGATTCCAGCCTCAGACAACTGTCTGTGTGGAGTTTGCACATTCTCCCCATGTCTGCGTGGGTTTCCTCCGGGTGCTCCAGTTTCCTCCCACAGTCCAAAGATGTGCAGGTTAGGTGAATTGGCCATGCTAAATTGCCCAGAGTGTTAGGTGCATTAGTCAGAGGGAAATGGGTCTAGGTGGGTTACTCTTCGGAGAGTTGGTGTGGACTGGTTGGGCCGAAGGGCCTGTTTCCACACTGTAGGGAATCTAAAATAAAATGTATAAAACTTCTGAGGTGCTATGGGAGGTGGACACTATCGCTTCATCATCTGTCATACAAATTTTACAATGGACTGTATCAAATTCAATTATAACTCCATTGTGAATGTGGATTTGGATGGGTAGAACTTTGAAGGCAGCAGGCACTCCCTTTTTAATGTAATGTGTCAGTCATTCAGCCAATGTCACACATTAACTAAGTTCAGCTGAGACTGAAGCTGAATGAATGATAGAAATGTAGAGTTCGTAATTGGGACATTGCACACCTCACTATTCAGATGAGAGTGTGCAGCATTCACCTGCAGGATATGCTCACCCCCAGTTCTCAGAGCTCAGTCATTTTCAACAAGACTCATGCACCCGATCATTTTTGGGATGTTGGTCACTAAGACTACCTTCCTAACAAGGTGCAGGCAGATGCAGGAGAAGCAGGGCTAACGCAAGCAGGACCTGAAGGCTGCCAGAGTAACTACTATCATCACCCATTTACTGTGCATGTGACAACTGCTATGCAACTGGCTCCTTCTGTTGAGCAGTCATGCACCAACAAATGCAAGAGGACTCGAAGCTACAGAGGACATTGAACAGGTGGAAGCTTTCCTTGTGAATGGCAGAGCTCAGCTGCATCTGGTGCTAGAAACCAGACAGGACCTGCCTGATATCAGTAGGTGCACCAGACAAACATGTTAAGTAGCCCTTGGTCATGATATTAGCAATTGATTTGCCTTGTGGAGGTGAACGTCACTCTCGCTTCATTTTGTTTGTGCTTGCTTTACCTGGCTATACATAAAAGCACATCTTTAGAATCATCTAATTGCTTGCCTAATGTGATGTCCCAATGAGGCAATGACTAGCTGTGGGTCTATAGTGGGATTTGGAGACAAAATAGTGGTGAATTAGAGAGAGTGTTTAGACAGTGTCGGTAAGGACAGGGAAACTCTGTGGCCTAGCAATTGAACAAGAATGAGGCTGAGAGGATCATATTGTGTGAGGGACTGTTAGCTATACCGGTTATTGTCATGTGTAAAATAGTTTGTGGCTGCTGTGCCACGCCATTGCTGGTGAGGTGCAATGTTGGGTTTGAGCCTTGGACAGACCATATCCAGAGTATTTTGTGTGGTTTCAACCTCCATATCTGAGAAAGGATGTTTCGGTTATAGAACGAGTGCAAAGAAGTTTTCCCAGATTGATTCCAGGGATGGCAGGGCTGGCATTTGGGAAGAGACTGGAACTCTATAGGTAGAACCATATTCACTGGATTTTAGAAAAATGAGGGGAGAGTGTCAGTCTATCATGGAATCATAGAATCCCTACAGTGTGGAAACAGGTTATTAGGCCCAAATAGTCCACACCGATCCTCTGAAGAGTATCCCTCCCAGATCTATTCCCCTACTGGGGCAGCACGGTGGCTCAGTAGTTAGCACCGCTGTCTCACAGTGATGGGGATCCAAGTTCGATTCCAGCCTCGGGCGACTGTCTGTGTGGAGCTTGCACGTTCTACCTGTGTCTGTGTGGCTTTCCTCCGGGTGCTCCGGTTTCCTCCCACAGTCCAAAGATGTGCTGGTTAGGTGAATTGGTCATGCTAAATTGCCCATAGTGTTCAAGAACGTGTAGGTTGGGGTATTAGGCAAATATAGGGTAGGGAAATGGGTCTGAGTGAGTTACATTTCAGATGGTTGGTGTGCATTTGTTGGGTTGAAGGGCCTGTTTCCACACCGTAGGGATACTAATTACTACTCCACATTTACCTCTGACTATTGCACCTAACCTACACATCCCTGAACAGTTTGGGCAATTTAGCATGGCTAATACATCTAATCTGAACACCTTTGGACTGTGGGAGGAAACCAGAGCACCCAGAGGAAACCCACACAGATCCACACAGGCAGTTGCCTGAGGCTGGAATTGAACTTGCGTCCCTGGAGCTGTGAGGCAGCAGTGCTAACCATTGAGGCACCATACTCCCCAAATGGATACAGGTTAGACCATTGAGGAGAATTATTTCTCCCAGACAGTGGGGAGCCTGTAAAATTCTCTGCTTCAGTAAGCAGTTGAGGCCAAAAACTTGATTGTTTTCAAGAAGGTGTTAAATGTATTTGTCAGAGCTAAAGCAATGAAAGGGTATGGGGAAAAAGCAGGAATTTATTGGGTACTAATTTGAATAAACAACCATGACGATAGACAGGTGATGGCCTAGTGGCACTATTGCTAAATCTATTAATCTAGAAACTCAGCTCAAGTTCTGAGGACCTGGGTTCAAACCTGAATTAAATAATAAAAATAAATCCATAAGTGAAGAAACGTGTAATCATAAACTGTTGTTGATTGTCAGGGAAAAAAAACTTTTGGTTCATTGATATCCTTTAGGGAAAGAAATTGCCATCCTTATTTGGTCTCACATACATGTGACTCCAGACCCATATCAATGTGGTTGATTTTCAACTGCCCTCTGGACAACTAGGATGGGTTGCTGGCACAGCCAGTGATGCCCACATCCACGTCAATGAACAAAAAAAAGTCATATTGAATGGCAGATCACATTTGAAGTATCGAATGGCCGGCTCCTATTTTTCTATGTTCCTATTGGCAATGTTTGCCTGGGTACACACCAGTCTTTTTAAGGTGGTGTAAATGTCAGTGATGCCAGTCTTTCAACAGATATCCTGTGAGTGGAGAGTTGTTCTGGAACCACATGTGGAAGAATTGGGAGACAAGCCACCATAGGGACAGGGTAAGTATTTAATACAGAGAATGCAGTACGACATGGTGAGAGACCTTGTTAGGCTTCACATGGAGAAACCGTCTCTGAAACTTGATGAAACTGACAGTCAAAAGCCATACGAATTTGGAACAGTTTTGGAACAAACTTTATGAAGAGATTTTTCATCATGTAACAAACTTAATCACTCATCTTGGCAGTGTTAGTCATTACTTCAAACATGTGACAAGTAGGCAATATGATAAATCATATTATACATACATCTGTTAGAAATTGTAGTTTTTATAAACTGCATTCTGAGTATTTGCTGCCTAGCATGAGATCTCATTTAACTTGCTACTGCTCTAATCCCCTTCCCTCAAAAATAAATAATGTCTAAACAAAATGACCAAAACAAAGATAACAATAAAGTCAACTGAAGCCATAATATACCATTGGCTGATGTGAAAGTATAATTATTCACAATATGTAGCCTAAAATCAAAGTGGTGTTTAATAAAATAAAAGTTTTCTCAAAATGTATCAAAACTATCTTTGATAGTTTAAATTAACCCTATTGGCAGGCCAAAGCAGGCTTATGTCACATGTCATTATTTTACATGCCATCATTATATGTTTTCAGAAGGGGTGCTTTTGTGCTGCAGTGGTTGTGCTGCCCTGGACCAGGAGTCCTGGGTTCAAGTCCCACCTGCTCTAGGTGTATGTCATAACATCATTGAGCAGATTTGTTTAAAAAGATAGGGTAATGTTTTGAGTGCTTTCAGAATGTAGGAAGCGTGCTAAAGACCATGGGGTCCAACAGAAGAAAATGGTGTTGCCTGACCTTTTTAGTAAGGTCACTGAATTATTGCTCTGTATTAGTCTATAATCCTAAGAGGGGGTTGCACACAATGCTAGCCCTGTCACCTTTCAGGTGGCATGGCTGACATTTCTGGCAGAATTCCTGCTCCAGTCACCCTGCAGTTTGTCCTTCCTGATATTAATGTTCTTAATGAAAACTTGCTGTTGAGCCAACATAGGATTGAAGAGCCATCTTCTTTGTCTATGTGATCAGACCCATCCACTATTTTAAATTGCATGAAAATTAACAGAAAAAGACTCACGAGACATGCAGTGAACCAAACTCACTGTCAAATTGGATGGACGCAGTTTCTTAATAACGAACAATTCACCAGTCTGCAGCTACAAAGTTAGAATCATAGAATCATAAATCCCTTCAGTGCAGGAACAAGTCGTATGACCCAAAGAGTCCACACTGACCCTCCAAAGTGTAACCCACCCAAACACATTCCCCTACTGCTCTACATTTACCCCTGACCAATGCACCTAACCGACACATCCCCAAACGCTATGGGCAATTTAGTGTGGCCAATTCACCTAACCTGCACATCTTTGAACTGTGAGAGGAAATTGGAGCACCTGGAGGAAACTCACGCAGACACGAGGAGAATTTGCAAACTCCACACAGACAGTCGCCCGAGTCTGGAATCGAGCCCAGGTCCGTGGCGCTGTGAGACAGCAGTGCTAACCTCTGCATTCCAAGGTTAATGCAATCTACAGTCTGCATTCATCTTACACACGATTTGCATTAAATGCTACTCTCATGCACATGGGTTGGCAACAACATTATTGTGGTAAAATGTCCCAAAGTGTTCTGTTGGTTTCTATGAAATACAATTAAGCACATTGCCACAGGGGGCAATATTAGGCAGGTAACCAAAGGTTTGATTTTACAGAGAGTGTTAAAAAGTAGGAAAGAGTGGCAGAGAATTTTGGAGCTTCGGGCCTTCTGGAACTTACCACTCAGTAAATAGTAAAGTATTTAAAAATCAGGAATAGCCAAGAGGCGAGAACTAGAGTAAAAACAAAAAACTGTCAATGGTGGAAATCTGAAACAAACTGAAAACTATGGAGAAACTCAACAGATCAGGTTGCATCCGAAGAGAGCAAAACTGAGTCCAGTAACCTTTGATCTAGAGGATTACTGAGGTCTGGGATGGCTTTGGAGCTGGAAAAGGATAGGGATACAGATGGACAAAGCCATGGAGGCATCTGAAAACATGGATGAGTGCAATGGGAAAACCTCGTGCAAATACTTCTTCAAACCATTAGTCATCTTAGTTGTCATAAAAAATACTGTTCTCCATCTTTCATAGTTTGGTGAAACTGGTCAAAGTTAGAACTCATCATCTTCCAAGATCTAAAGAATTAAAAGTTTAGATAATGTTTTGGGTAAATGTTTGGATTCAATTCAGCAAGGGCCCCAACTGAGATGCCAGAGCTTATGTCTTGATGTTCATTAGCATGCTATATATTTCCATGGGTGCCAGTTGTATCACCGTGGCTGGCCTGTGTATATATCAGGTCACTTCGTGTCTCACCAAAAGCTCGAGGTACATTTTGTGGAGTTTGGAAGAGCAGGTACTGGATCGGAGCATTCAAGACAGAACATTCTTACTTATTTTCATACAATTTGCTCTTTAAAGTTTTGTGGATCAAAGGAGCCATTTAAGAATTCTTAGCAGGCTCCTCTCCTTGCAATCAAATTTCTATCAAGGTTCCAAAATCTAGGCATGCTGCTGTCATCCATGTAGTAAAGGAAACAATACATGTGTTACAGGTAGTCTTCTGAAAAATAGGTCAACATGACTTTTCAGGTCACCGCAAGATATTGTTCCCTGGAAATCCAGTTTCTGTGCCAACATTTTCTTTCACCGCATTAAAAGAATTTGTTTTCCATTGAGCGAGGTGCAAAGCATAAGAGGAAGAGGTAATGATAGCAGCACATGAGGGCAGGGAGCAACACCAGCTACTGCAGGTGACAGGTACAGAATGGCTATGAAGGCAAAATGGGCTCCCATACCCCCTTACCATCTTAACATTCGCCTCCCATTTCCTTTAGAGTAAAGTGGATCCTTTGCAAGGTCCCCATCTATCCTGGTAATTGCAATAAAAGAACCGTAACACAGCTCTGTTTCTCATATAAAGCTGATACATTTTGTGATTTTCTACAAGTTAGCTCATGTACCATATACCATGAAATTTGGGTTCTTCTTAAGTCCAATATCATACATTTGTTTACAATACTGACTATTTACATGGCTATGATATCACACGCAGTCTGGGTTCTGTGCTTACTGATGTTACAGTGTATTTCACCTATACAACTGACTGACTGTACTGGCTCTATTTCACAGACAGAATGACTGAAGGAGAAATGATTATCCACATATTGATTGATGTTATGTAACTGTTTGAAAGGTACTTGCCTATCTGGTTTGGAAAATGCATCTTCTTTTCCTTCTAAATATCAAGAAATCTTCCCAACAAACATGTGCAAGAAGCATACAGACATAAGTCTCTAAGCACTCAGATAGCACCTTGGTTGATGAATGACACTATCTGTCCTTAGACAGTTATCACAACTTGGCGGCACATTGCAGTAAAGTTTTGTCATCACAGGTGAATGTGTATCATTTGTCATGAATGTGTGATTGTTACCTGGTATGGTATCTCCAGTATCGGGGTTGTTATCCTGTGTGACAGGTAGTTGATGACATACAGTTTGGATATGTCATGTTATTTATTTTCAGGATTTGAACATTACTCATTATAATGTCATGTGACTGAGACTGGACACAACAAAATGGTATTTTTCCATGAGCTCACGCATTCATATAGTTGGTTTGAGCTTTTATGCTTTGTCCTGGCTCATGTTGGAATTGTTGGCATGTTCATTGATCGTGCATCATTTCCTCACTTCTGTCTCACAATGTGACATGTACCTGTGGTTGGTGGTGAAATTATAGAAAGGAAGATCTGTGTGGATCTGTCTCCAAACTTGAGAGCTGTGAGTGAGTGTGTAAACTACTATTCTGAGGTTTAGCATGTAAATGTAACATAGCTACCTGAAAATCCCGGCAAGTTGCTTTACATTTAATGATCAGAGATGTAACAGTATGAACCGTGCATCCTGTGAGATGAAGAGTTTACTGCACAAGGATTGGGAGGGTGTACTAGTGTACTGCAGAAAATTGTTCGACACAATTTGTTGAGGTACACCAAATTTACTGGGTATGGTGGTCAATACATCAACAACCATTGAACTATTAGTATCCTAGTTTTATCATACAAAAGGGGCTTAGATAAAATAAAAAGTTAAAAATCACACAACACCAGGTTATAGTCCAACAGGTTTAATTGGAAGCACAGTATGAACTAGCTTTCGGAGCGACGCTCCTTCATCAGGTGATTGTGGAGGGCTCGATCGTAACACAGAATTTATAGCAAACATTTGCAGTGTGATGTAACTGAAATTATACATTGAAGAATTGATTGTCTGTTAAGCCTTTCATCTGTTAGAATACAGTGATAGTTTCACTTCTTTCATGTGTAAATCACAAAACCCTTTTGTGTAAATCACAAAACGTATAAGATAGACAATGTTGATCTGCAACACATTATCAATGAAGATGAGCACCTCATCAAGACCTTCCCCACACCTCCACTACTTGCCTTTAAACAACCACCAAACCTCAAACAGATCATTGTGCGTAGCAAACTGCCCGGCTCTCAGGACTCCATACAACCCTGTCACGGTGGATGCTACAAAACGTGTCAGATTGTAGACATAGATACCACTATTACGCGTGGGAACACCTCCCACCGTGTACATGGCAGGTACTCATGTGACTCAGCCAACATTGTCTATCTTATACGTTGCAGGCAGGGATGCCCAGAGGCATGGTACATTGGGGAAACTGAACAAAGGTTACGACAACGGATGAATGGGCACCGCACAACAATCAACAGACAGGAGGGTTCCCTCCCAGTTGGGGAACACTTCAGTGGTCCAGGACATTCAGTGGCCTCAGACCTTCGGGTGACCATCCTCCAAGGTGGACTTCGGGATAGGCAGCAGAGGAAAGTGGCTGAGCAGAGGCTGATAACTAAGTTCGGTACCCATAGGGAGGGCCTCAACCAGGACCTTGGGTTCATGTCACATTACAGGTGACCACCATTGCACTACACACACACACACACAGATATTCCTACACACACAAACTCTCACATGCACACGGACACAGATACACACAGACGCACACATAGACACCCACACACCCTTATAGACATACAGACTCCCACACATGCACCCCCTCACAGACTTAAGACACTCTGCACTCACTACACACACACACACACTTTCTCACACTCACAACCCCCACCCCAGACAGACACACACACAGACAGACAAAGACCCACATGCACACATATATATTGTTTGTGGTGAATTTTTTTTGGTACAAAGTTACATTGCACTTTGCTCAAAAACCACATAGATTCATGTCAAACTCTGAGCTCATAAACTGCATGAATTTATGTAAAACTCTGTTATTTCACTTTTTAGATTGGAATCAATCTAAACATCAGGTCATAGACAGAGAACACAGGGGGCTAACACCTTCAACATATTGTCTAGCTATCACCATTGTTAACAGCTAACCCGAGAATGCAACTTTAAAAAAAAGGGTTTTGTGATTTACACATGAAAGAAGTGAAACTATCACTGTATTCTAACAGATGAAAGGCTTAACAGACAATCAATTCTTCAATGTATAATTTCAGTTACATCACACTGCAAATTTTTGCTATAAATTCTGTGTTACGATCGAGCCCTCCACAATCACCCGATGAAGGAGCATCGCTCTGAAAGCTAGTGTGCTTCCAATTAAACCTGTTGGACTATAACCTGGTGTTGTATGATTTTAACTTTGTACACCCCAGTCCAACACCGGCATCTCTGAATCATGACTACTTTCGATAAAATAGTCAGTAATCAGAATATAATTGTCTTTTTGGACCTTGAAAGTATCAGTTGCAGTCTTGTACCATGGTTCAGGAAGAATCTTATATGGAAGAGAGGGTTCTCTTGATTGTTGAGGTTAATGGAACAGTCACAGAATGTTAAGGTTGTTCAGACATGTTCTACATGATCTGACGAATTGCAGCATGTCCTTGTTTATGTTCAGTCAAAATATGGATTTGTATGTTTGATATTTTTTGCTCCCATATGACTGATATGTAAATTGTCTCAACTGCTTTGCAGAATTCTAATTTATTTTCCTTTGAAGATTGCATTCATAGGGAGTCCTAGTTTGTCCTTGAATGACAAAAATGAATATACTCGACCAGGGACCTACTAGATGTGTTCAAGCCACACATTGATGATAATGTTTTTGAGATGTTGCTGCTGGTTATCTTGTGATTTATTTTGCCAAATCTGCTCTGGTTAGGTGTGACCAAAATGTATAAGATATGTGTGAAGTATATTTTCCAAGTCAGATTCAATAAGATCCATTTGGAGGTCTAAAAGAATATCTTTGTTCTTCATAAGGTTTGGAAGTTAGCTAAGAGTATTGTAGATGGTAACTTGGCTTATACTGTATTTCTAGATCGTAACCTTGGATCTTCACAAATAGACCTTGTGGTTGTCAAGGTGCAGTTGTGAGAGGTTTTCAACAGAAAATTTCTAGCAATTTGTGGTCAGTATAAACAATTAAGTGCTTGCTGAAAAGCTATGCATGACACTGATTTATCCAAAAGTAGTGCAAGAGTCTCTCTCTTAATTTTGGAAAAATTATCCAAAGCTGTCATGAGAAGCTTCAAAGTCATTGCAGTAGGGTTGGTCATCTGTAATAAACATGCTCTGAGGTCTTTCTGGATTTAATTTACTTTCAACATAATAATCTTGGCACAATCATCGCATTATCACAAAAATGTAGTTTGCGAGCAGAGAAGGTAATTAAGAAAGCAAATAGAATGTTATCCTTTATTTCAAACATTAAAGTAAGGAGAATTTGTTTAAATTAGACAGGATGTTGGTAAATCAAAATCTCAAATACTGTGTCCCCTTATTTGGTCCCCTTATTTGAGGACCAAATTCAATGGAGGCAGTACAAAGGAGGTTTACTGGGTTGATACCTGGAATAAGTGAGTTGTCTAATGGAGATAAGTTGGACAGACTGGATTCGTTTCCATTGGCGTTTAGAAAAGAGGGGGGTTACTGGATTCCAGATAAGATCCAGAACAAGGTTGTTAAGGAAACCTTGGAGTCCAGGTTCATAGCTCCTTGAAAGTGGAAACACAGATAGATAGGATAGTGAAGTGAAGTGCTTTCTCTTACTGGTCAGAGTATTGAGTACAGGAGTTGGGAGGTCATGTTGTGGCTGTACAGGACAATGGTTAGGCCACTGTTGGAATATTGCATGCAATTCTGGTCTCCTTCCTATCGGAAAGATGTTGTGAAACTTGAAAGGATTCAGAAACGATTTACAAGGATTTGAGCTATAGAGAGAGGTTGAATAGGCAGGGCTGTTTTCCCTGGAGCATTGGAGGCTGAGGGGTGACCTTATAGAGGTTTAAAACATCATGAGGGACAAGAACCTATCTATATTTGTCTTAAAGATACTGAAAGACTTGGCCCCCATAGTTATCTGTGGCAATGAGTTCCACAGATCTATCCACTGGCTGAAGAGCTTCCTCCTCATCTCAATTCTGAATGGTTGTCCCTTCACTTTGAGGCTATGCCATTGGGTCCTATCCTCTCCTACTCATGGAAACATATTCTCAATGTCCGCTCTGTCCAGGCCTCTCAGTATTCTATCCATGTCAATCAGATCCACCATCATCCTTTGAAACTCCATCAAGTATAGATACAGAGTCATCAATCGCTCCTCATATGACAAGCCCTTCATCCCCAGGATCATCCTTGGAAAACTCCTCTGGATTTTCACCAAGGCCAGCACATCCTTCCTTAGGTATGGGGCCCAAACCTGCTCACAACATTCTAAATGTGGTCTGACCAGAGCATTATACAGCATCAGCAATGCATCTCTGTTCCTGTACTCTAGCCCTCTCAAAATGAGTTGTAACATTGCATTTCCCTTCTTAACTCCAAACTGAACTCACGTGGTAACTTTAAGGCAATCCTGAAATAGGACTCCTAAGACATTGTAAGCTTTAGTCTATGCCTGTATTTTTCTGACTGAAATGCATAACGCGACAATTTCCTATATTGTATTCCATCTGCCACTTCTTTTTCCACTCAGCTAACATGTCCAAGTCCTTCTGAAACCTGTTGGCTTCCTTAACACCAATTGTCCTTCCACCTATCTTTGTATCATCTTCCTTAGCAGCAATGCCCTCAGTTCCTTCGCCCAGATCGTTAATGTATAACGTAAATAGTTGTAGTCCTAACACTGACCACTGTGGAACACCACTAGTCACTCACTGCCATCTTGTAAAAGACCATTTATCCCCATTCTCTGCCTTCCAACAGTTAGCCAATCATCTATCCATGCCAGTACTTTGACCTAACGCCATGGGGTCTTATCTTATTTAGCATCCTCCTGTGCAGCACCTTGTCAAAGGCCCTTTGGAAATCCAAATTGATCACATCCACTGGCACTCCTTTGTCTAACTTACTCATTACCTCCTCAAAGAATTCTAACAGATTTGTCGGGTGTGAATTCTCTTTGTTAAAGCCCTATTGACTCTACACTATTTTACCATCCACTTCCAATGACTCCGCAGTCTCATTCTTAATAATGGACCTAAATTCTAACCAATCACCTGTAGATTCCTGTCTTCTGCCTCCTTCCTTTCTTAAAGAGAGGAGTTACATTAGGCATTGTCCAGTCCTCTGCGACTCTCCCTGCCTCCAGTGGTTCCTGAAAGATCACCACCAACGCCTTTACAATCTCCTTAGCTAACTCCTGCAGAAATCTGAGATTCAGTCCAACTGGCCTGGGTAATTTATCCACCTTCACAGCTTTCAGCTTCCCTAACACCTGATCCTTAATGATAGCCATTGACTGTCTTGAAGTTCTGTATGTTGCTGGTGTCTTCCAATTGAAAACTGATGCATAGTGCCTATTTAATTCCTCAGCCATTTCTTTAATCCCTGTTACTACTTTTCCAGCCTCATTTTCTCGTAGTCCAATGTCCACTCTTGCCTCTCCTTTGAGGTATCTAAAAAAAACTCCTGCACTTTTCTTTTATATTATTGGCTACTTTATTCTCATATTTTATCTTCTTCCCCTTATTGTTTGTTTAGTTAACAATTGCTGGTTGTAAAAGACTTCCCAATCCTCAGGCCTCCCACTAATCTTCACCACATTATATGCTTTTTCTTTTGTTTTATGCTGCCCCTGAATTCCCTCATCAGCCACATTTGCCTCATCTTCCCCTCAGCATGTTTCTTTTTCTTTGGGATGAATTTCTGCTCTGCCTCCTGAATTACCCCCTGAACCTCCTGCCGTTGCTTCTCCACTATCTTCCCTGCTAGGGTGCCCTTACAATCACCTCTGCACAATCCCTCCCACATGTCTTTGTGGTTATCTTTACTCAAATGCTGTTACATTTGATCCAAGCTACTCCCTCTCAAACTGCAGGGTGAATTCTATGGCAGTATAGTCACTTCACCTTAAGCTCCTAAATCAAGTCTGCCTCATTACACATCACCAAATCCGGAATTGACGGTTCACTAGTGGGCTCTACAACAAGCTGCTCCAAAGAAACGATTTCATCCTTTACCAAAATAACCTGGCCTGCTCCATGGACAGCTTCCTCCTCCATCCTTCATGCATCCAACTTAACTTCAGCAACTTACCCGCCTCAGCACATCATTATGCGTGCTCCTGGGCCTACTCACTTACCATCTCAGGCCTCAAGCTTTTACTTTAGGGCTCATAGATACCCCACAACTAGCATGCTTCTGCTAGGTCACTTTGCGCACAGGGACACATACACATCTCATGAATCTACAAAGGATACATTTTGTAAATGATGCTCTTGGCTTCATTTCTGAGTGCTCTTTCACTTGGTGTTTACTTAGAGGTGTCCAGCCTCTGTGATTTGCATTGCTTTTTGGTCCATAGGGTGATGCAGGTAGCTTGCCATGGTTTGTAGAACAGAACAGTCCACAGGGTTAGGCATGTCATGGTATGACACTGCGTTGGACCAAAGTTGCATCGAAAGGACCTGTCAGCAAATTGTATAGCAAGCACACTGCATGTGTGTCAACCAAATTACCATGTGTGAAAGTCAAAGGGGACCAGTCCTTTATGATGTCCAAGGGGACCAGGTCAGTCAGTCAATTGGTTTGTCCTATTCCAGCCCAGGGGTTTTGCCATGGTTATTCAGGTTCTCGGTCCTACCAGGGTCTGGGGATCTTTGAGTCTGGAGATTGGGCTATGGTCAGTTCAGCAGGAAAGGTGCAACAAGTCAGTGAATTACAGGTGTATCAGCAGTGGAACTGTGGAAACTTCGGTCCTGCAGATCAGACACTTTTTCTTGCAATGCGATGGAGTGTGATGACTGTGGGTAGAACAGCAGTTAGTGGTGGTGCAGGAGAGGTGGTGAGGTGTATCCAGTGAGTCAATGGGAAGCAGAAAGGACAGGCGGGTTTAATGGTTTTTGGTAGATGAGGTGGTGAGAACTCTTAACTGTAAAGAATGCTTGTAATAATGACAGTGTAGCTAGTTAATGTTTGGTGAGAGGAATGTGCAGTGGCAGAGTTAGAACGATATGTGGCTTTGTGAATGTGAATGAGAAAATGATGGTACTTACCTTTGTAGATTATGGAAGATCATTAATGTACTTCCTGCATTGTTGTGTGTTGCGTTTTCCCAAGGACACTGGACTGACTCAGATCAGCCTCTCTCATCTGGTAGGTGGACGGTTTTGCCAGTTGTCAAGATACAGTACTGTCGTTCTTTCCACCACCCTGCCCCCCACCATCTCCAGGTCTCTGAGGAGCTAACTTGTCTTTCTTTTCCATTTCATTGGTGATAATAGTGCTGGATCACAGTTTGATGAGCAGTTCCTGCTTGGCAACATCTGAAGTGCTATGGAATCTGGGATTAAATATGGTACCACTGACACAAATGTCACAAAGACCCAGCAGTGAGGAACATTCTGTCTCTTTTGCTGCACAATTCCAAAAAAAGGCACCATTCAGACTGATTGCCTAAATTATTGAGATAAAGTGTGGAAGATGATTGTGTGCAAAAAGCCTTCATGGGCTACTTGGACCACATGCCATGAATCTCACTCAAAAATATGTTTTTCCAAAATTTAGGACATTTCAGCCTTATGTTTCCTTGCGGTTGTCATGCACTGATGGAAACTTATGTCATGCTCTTACTTATTTCTTCTGAATACTGTGATACAGAGGGAATTGGTAGGTTCTTGTGATATGTTTTATATGTTCTTCAATACGTACTTTTGATTTGTTTACTTTGCTATGAATAATACATGCATTCAGACACAAAACTTTAGAGAATAATAGGAAGGGACAGGGAAAAAAAACTTTAATAATCAAAGGCTTTGTATCTGAATTCACTTTCATTCCCCACTTTCTACAGTACTGGTGGCTGGTGTCCCATGAACTGGAACCCAATCCTCTTGCACCAGTTTTGAATCACATATTTATTTCTATGTGTACCTTATTTCAATTTGCACAGATAACAATCCACAAGATGCAACTTCTCAGGCTCTTTGTTTTACTTTAGTTACCAATTCCTCATCCGAACTATGCAGAACCTTTTTCCAGTCTTAGCCAAATTGTACCCTGGCACTTACATAGACCATGACAATGGAACAGTGCCGCAAGTTCCTCTACAGCCTGGAGCTGATGTCCCAAACTCTGGCACTGGGCAGGTACAACAGGTCTGTAGATCTTTACCAGCACTCTCATGTGGGCAGAAAGGTCAAAGGAATGTAGTTATGCTTTACTCAGCTAATAGTTATGTTCTGACTGAGGAGATGAAGAGGAGAAAGGAAAGGCAACCTAAGGTGGGGAAGCTATGAGCATCGAGGTAGGCTCAGAATGAGTAAACACTGCGGCAGGAAGTGAAGAGCCCAGAGCTCTAGCTTGGTCCAGTCCATGAGCTGGGTGTCTATCCATGATTGAAACTTTATTGCTGGAACAGCACAGCAGGTCAGGCAGCATCCAGGGAACAGGAGATTCGACGTTTCGGGCACAGGCCCTTCTTCAGGAAGAAGGGCCTGTGCCCGAAACGTCGAATCTCCTGTTCCCTGGATGCTGCCTGACCTGCTGTGCTGTTCCAGCAATAAAGTTTCAACTTTGATCTCCAGCATCTGCAGACCTCACTTTCTCCTCGTCTATCCATGATTGCACAGTATCCTTGGTACCATTACAATGATAATTGTAGCCCGAGATGCATCATTAAGGTGTAAAAATGACACAGATCAGATATGTGCCATGAGGGTTGGATGCCCATGCCCATGCCCATATCTGTGGGTTTCACATGGCCAGTAACTATAGAGTGTGCCTGAGATGTTGATGCCCGGTGTCCAACCCAGAGGTCCTTCAGGCATCTGCTCTGACTTCCATGGTATGTGTTTTCGATGGTTAGCTTGTCGGTGCATGTTGTAAGCTGTTAATGAGGTGAGTCTTGGCATTAGTAAAGCGTTTAACTGGTGAGAATTCCCTTTAACTGGCAACACCCAGACACCTAGTGAGAAACTTGGCTTGCTGTTTGACAAACGCATAAAAGATAACGCACGATGCTTCCACATAACATAGGCCTTATAGACCTTTTCATGTGATTCTACCACAAAATCCTCCATAGACCACGTCACTCAGGCCACACATTCCCTCTAATTTCTTTAGCTGTTGCTCAGACCTCCACATTCTCTGCACAGCCGTGGCTAGTGAAATTGCCAATCTGCATGCATGGAAACTCAGAGTGGCTATGCAGCAAATTACACATCAGGATGAAAGATCCTGCAGCTCATACAGTTGGAAAAATGACAATGGGTTGAGTCGTATGACATTTTGACATTTATGTCAAGTTTCATGGAGGATTTCCCTTCATAATTCTGAGACGGATCTCTTGCACTGTCGTCCTAAACTCACCTCATCCTTTAATACCACATCCCTGGTGCCCCTCTTGTCTAACGTTAGCCTGATTTGCTCTAGGTGGGAACTCTGGTACTGGTGCCATCTTTCAAAGGCCATTGCACTCTCAGCTGAGCCCAATCAGTCAAGGCCTGAATGGTTTATGAAATTTACTCCAAATGAGGCAGACAAGGACAATGCTTCACTTCATGTATAGGAACCTGGAAGTCCTGGCAAACAGGATAGACAAACGGATGTTCAGTTTCAGTTCCAAAGATGAGACATGCCAGACTCAAAGCGTTAACTCTGTCTCTCATTACAGGAGCCAGAAGACCTATTGACTTGCTGTCATTCTCTGCATTTGTTTCAGACTTTTAGCATACACAGTATTTTGTCTTTGCATACTATGAGTAAATTGGAGCTGTGTCTTAATGGTGTAGAGAGACTGGCAGTTGTCAGACGCCAGCACCAATGAATGTAGGGTGCAGGCAGCTGGTGACCTAGAAACATCACTGCTGGGTGTTCAAGGTGTAGTTCACAGGACAAGTGGCCAACTGGATTTGGCAGGTACTTGCTCTGATTGTGATGTTGGGAAGTCTTGTATCTGGTTTCCATCTGTTCCATGGTACAGTAGGAAACTGTATATTAATGGCATACCGTTAATAGGCTGATAACAAGCTATAATGCCCATTAATAGGCCTCTCAGTATTGTCTAATAAGATTCTCATTTCAATACCCAAAGTACAACAAACTGCTCCCGAAACCAAGAAAGTTCTCACAGGATATCTCATGCACTTGTCCAGATTTTTCTCCATAGCCCACTTGGGTCAGAACTCTATAAAATTCTACCTAACGGAATTATACTCCAGAATACATGCTGAATGATATTTCAACAGCTATTGGTTATGCAGCAGGGGAGACACAATGAGAAATGCATTTGTAAGCAAAAAACTAGAAGATACTCATTCACTACCTCTCTCACAATCAAAGTCAGCGCCTGCTAAAAGAGCAAACATTTACTGAGAATGCAAGAGTATCTGCGAACCTTTCCACAGTTGAAGAATTGAGGCAACAACTAAATAGTTAGAACTCAGGTCATTCTCACAACGCAAGGACTACACGGACTTTAAACTGCAGTTGTATTTACCTTCTTGTCTGTACCTAACATCCTCCCTTCCTTTTTAAGCTTATTACTCATTTTTATTAATGTGTATGACAGCGTGTTTTTACTATCTTCACAGAAGAGCAGGTAATAAAATTCCTCTGTATTACATTTAATACAAATGTAATTTGGTTCCTTTATTTTGCAAGAATTAATCATGCTTTAATTTAAGTGTGATAACTGAGTGGTAAACATTTTAAAGAATTTCCTACAACTGACCGAAGGGATTAAATTGTGGGGAAATGATCACGTTTCCTTACCAGTTATACAATAGATAATTATTCCCAATTCCTTTGCATCCTCCGTTGCATCTGTTCCCAGGATGACCAATTCCAACTTAAAAAATCCCAAATGGCACTCTTCTTCCAAGATCGCACTTTCCCTTCCCATGTGATCAACAATGTCCTCCAACATATCTCCTCCACTTTCTGCACCACCGCCCTTGAAACCCCATCCCTCCCAACACAACAAAGAGAGAACCCCCACCGGTCCACACCTTCCTCCCCACCAACCTTCGCATACATCTCATCATCCTCCACCACTTCCGCCACCTCCAAACAGACCCACCAGAGATATATTTCCCTTCCCACCCCAACAGCATTCTGAAGAGACCATTCCCTCCACGAATCGCTCATCAGTTCCACACCCCGCACCAGCTCACACCCCACTCCCTGCACATTCCCCTGCCACCGCAGGAAGTGAAAAACCTGCACCCACACCACTCCCCTCACCTCTATCCAAGGCCCCAAAGGATTCTTCCACATCTGACAGAAATTTACACATACCTCCACATGTCATCTACTGTATCCTGTCTCCCCGATGCAGTCTCCCGTACATCGGGGAGACAGGATACCTACTTGCGGATCATTTCAGAGAACATCTCTGGGACACCTGCACCAACCAACCTCATCACTCCATGGCTGAACACTTCAACTCCCCCTCCCACTCCGTTCTGGGCCTCCTGCATCACCAAACTGTTACCACCTACACCGGGAGGAAGTACACCTCATATTCCGCCTTGGGACCCTGCAACCACATGGGATCAATGTGGATTTCAACAGTTTCTTCACTTCCCCTCTCCACACATTAACACAGACCCAAACCTCCAACTTGGCACTTCCCTCCTGACCTTTCCCATCTATCTGCTCCACCCCCCTCTCTGAACTATCACCTTCTCCCTCACCTATGGCTACATCCCCGCAAGCCTCAACCCCCCTCCTATTTATCTCTCAGAGCCACCCAAGCCCAGAAGCCACATTCCTGATGAAGGGCTTATGCCCAAAACATTGATTCTCCTGCTCCTTGGATGGTGCTTGACCTGTTGTGCTTTTCCAGCACCACACTCTTGACAGTATATAATTAATGTCCAACTAAGGGCTTCATTGTACCACCAGTCTGATGTAATCAGCATTTAGCTAGTTGATTATGTATTTTTTAAGCTCAGAGCCATGGGTTCAACTGCCATGTTGGATGTTATTGTTTTAGGGCTTTTGTGGCTCAATGGTAGAATCATAGAATTGTATAGTACAGCATAGGTCCTTTGACCCATTTACTCTATAGTACCAAGAATCCACTACATCTACACTCGCCCCACTTTCAGCACTGGGTCCATAGCCTTGAATATTATGACATTGCTCATCTAAGTACTTTTTAAAGATTGTGATCTTTCCTGTCTTAACTTCCTCTTCTCTCTATCAGAATCTCAGTGAGTCTCTCTCTCACTGCAATCCCCAGGTCATCTCTTCTGCCCTGAAGCTCTTCCTCTCTAACCTATCACCTCTGTCCTCACCCCATTCACCTCTAGTACTCTATGCTACTTTCTCCCCACCTCCTCCCCCCTCTCATTTATCTCTCCACTCTGCAGGCACCCTGCCTCTATTCCTGATGAAGGGCTTTTGCCCAAAACGTCGATTTTCCTGCTCCTCGGATGCTGCCTGACCTGCTGTGCCTTTCCAGCACCATTTTAACCTAGACTCTACCTTCCCTGCACTCCTGACCCCAAACACCCTCTGGGTGAAAAAGCTTTTCCTCAAGTCACTTCTAAACTTCCTTCTTTCACATTAAAATTTTGTCCCTTGTTATTTCCATCATTGTTGTCCATGCTTCTCATAATCTTACACACCTCTATCAGGTCCCCCTCAACTTTCTCTTCTCTAAAGAGAATAACCAGAACTTATCCAGTCTGTCTTTGTCACTGAAATGTTCCATCCCAGACAACATCCTGGTGAATCTCTGTACACCCTCTCTATTGCAATAACATCCTCCCTGTAGTGTGGTACCAGAACTACACAGAACAGTACTCCAACTGTGGCCTAACTAAAGTCCCAAACAGCTCAGATGCAACCTCCCTGCTCTTAAAATCTTTGCCTTGACCAATGAAAGCAAGTGTCCCATTTGGTAGTGATTCAAGCCTCAGCCAGAAGACACAGTTTCAAGTCCCACCTGCTCCAGAGATGTATCATAACAGCTAAAACATAGAACAGTACAGCACAGGAACGGGTCCTTCGGCCCACGATGTTGTGCCAAACGTGACTCCAAATTAAACTAATCCCTTTTGCCAGCCCTTGGTCCATATCCCTCCATTTCTTGCATATTCATATGTTTATCTAAAAGTCTCTTAAATGCCCCTATTGTATCTGCCTCCACCACCAATCCTGGCAGCATGTTTCAGATTCCTACCATCCTCTGTGTAAAAACATTTGCCCCTCACGTCTCCTTCTCACTGTCCCCTTCACCTTAAATGCATGCCCTCTAGTTTTACATATTTCAACTCTGCAAAAAAGATTCTGACCATCAACCCTTTCTAAACATCACATAAGTTTATAGACTGCTCTAACAAATGTCCCCTTAGCCTCTGCCATTCCAGAGAAAACAACCTGAGTTTTCCTGGTAAGCCTCTCTAAAACCTCCACATCCTACCTGTAATGTGGCGAACAGAATTTAATGCAATCACTGAATGGGTTGACTCAAAAATATCTATAATGAGCAGCAGGAGAGGCCTGCACCCAATCATGTTTATAACGTACATGTTGTTTGGTATTCCTTCTTTTACTTTGCTGCATAAGTGGCTCAGTGGTTAGCATTGCTACCTCACAGCATCAGGGACCAAGGTTCAATTCCAGCCTCAGGCAACTCTATGTGTGGGTTTCCTTTGGGTGCTTTGGTTTCCTCCCATAGTCCAAAGATGTGTAGGTTAGGTGAATTGACCATAGTGTTCAGGGTTGTGTAGATTAGGTGCATTAGTCAGGGGAAATGCAGAGTAGTAGGCGAATGGGTTACTCTTCGGAGGATCGGTGTAGGCTTGTTGGGCTGAAGGGCCTGTTTCCACACTGTCATGATTCTATTCTAATGCGTGAAAGATAGTAAATGTTGCCTTAGTTTCAGAGGACTATACACTGCTATCTCATTAGAGAGAGGCAACTGTCAGACGTGATGGGCCGAAAGACCTTTCTCTGCACAGTGGAAAAATGCCTAATTAGGTTTGCTGTTCATGCGAATGAGTTATTTTACCCCAAACAATACAAGGAGGAGGCCAAACCTCTGTCTTGTAACCATGAACATGGGGCTATTGTCCACTTTGAAACTGACTTCGTTATGGCTTTGAGTAACTCCAATCATTCAGAATGTGACTACCCTTCTCTAATTATAGAAACCTCATTAATAAACCTTTAAAAAAACCCTTGAGGGTTCTTGCTGGCATGATGACATTCCAACTACAAACAAACCGATATCTGCTGTGTGAGATTGCTGCAGCACAAAGCAAGCTTTGTTGAAATAATTTAAATTATGGACTGTCTGCCAGCTATACGTTGCACATGTCCACGTGTGATAGATTATTTCAAAGCCGGGGGTCATCAGAAATTGGTATGATCTCTGTGCATAGTTATTAAAAACGTCATTTCCCTTATCAAAAAAACAAATTATCTGCGGCATTGAAAATTCTTGACTCTTTAATTACTTTTTCTTTATCTGCTTTAAATTAACTATATTATCTTCTCAAAAAAAGGATTTGCAATAATTGTAATGAGTCACAGTGAACAATTATTTGACCGGAATAACTCATCTAAAATCGACCAATAAATGACGCAGGTGGTAGTTGCTCTGGTTGTTCAGGGTTGCACCCTTTGAACTTTCTGCAAATTGTAGCATTCCATTTAATTAACCTTTGAAAGCTAATCCTGGCAATTATGGATTGACAAATACGTCTAATTGCTGAGAACTCTAACCTCACTGACTGAATGAATAATACAATAATCATTGTACTTCTCTATCTAATATATACTTTCTCAATGCCTTAAGTGAGTTCTTCACCGTGTGTTTGTTATTAGTGAGAAATTCAGCAATCTAAGTCATCATCAGATGGGTAAATAATGAAAATCACTTTCAAATTCCTAAATCACAGTTGGGGGGACAGCCTTCACAGGTTGGTACAGTCGGCTAGTGGGGGATTAACTTGGATAGCCTGCAAAAATTAGCAGAGGAATCATGTGCACAATTAACCTGGGTTCATTCCATGTAGTACCAGTTGTGTCCTAAACTCCTCTGCACCTCCTTGGCAACACAATCCATACTCTCTGCTTGATTCCATGGGCTAACTTAAAAAGTAAGTATAACCCGAAATATGCTTTTCTGAGTAGAAAAATTGAGGCCAAATCCAATTATAGGTACAGTTCTTAATATGCATACATTCTGAAAAATTCAGGGTCAACTTGTGCAGCAATTACAGTTTAAGTGTGCATTTTGAGGTTAAAATAAATGGAGTTGGCTTAAAAGCTGTGTTCACTTATATACCATGATCTATGCTAGCTGTGGATGTCAATGCCAGGAATTTACCCCAAGGATACAGTGCCACCAGAAAGTCAACAGCATCATGTGTAGATCATGCACTTTCAAATAACATGTTACCAATTGCACCATGACAGAATTGATATGAAGAGCATAGAAAGCCATGTGCCTGCAGTCAGTGACACTCTGCATCGTATGGAAGCCTCTCAGCAAAGCTGTGTGATGACTCCAACTACTCCTTTCTGGTAAAAGAGAATGAAATCAAATTCTCTTTCTGGACAGGGAGCAGCAGAAGTTTCCTTGGTGCAACTATGAACCATGGTCTATGCCATCTAGCTATTGCCTCCAGCATAAATCTGTGATGTGCCAGATATAAGCAAATTAATCTTCAAGCTTCAGGGTGTTGGATGTGTACTTTAACTTTAAAAGAGTTCACCTTTCAGGAATTCATGTACTCTATTTAGACATTGTTATGATTCTGCCTGCCAGTGATTCTGCTATGGATTTGCAAGTTGCACAGACAGCAATCAGTTAGCTGCTGTGAAATTTGATTTATAACTTAGAATGCATTTGACGATTTTAGATGAAACAATCCACAGAATTACTAAACTCCTGGAAAACAATTTCTTATTATCCATAATAATTAATTTTTATTCTTGCCTGACATTGTAGTTGAAGCTCCAGCTAATAGCAGATATTGATCTTAGAAGAGCACAAATGCCTCAGGCATTTATCATCTCGAAGTAGTTAGGAGAATTGCCCCCTGAGTACCATATGGGCAAATATGGACTACTTCTGCCTTATCTTCCTCCAACATCTCTGGCACTGTTTTGCTTTACGTGGTGCCTGGTGATTCTAACTACCATTAGAATCATGTGAATCATGTGGATGACACATGATTCTAACAGAAGACCCATCAATGTACCCATGTCTGGGAGTAATTACCTGGTAAGCAGTGGACAGTAATTCAGTACCTGCCATACCACATTCAATAGACTTTTCAAATTCGAAGCATTTCTTGAAACAGCACAACCACAACAGTGACCACCTGTGAAAAAATAAAGTGGCAACTAAAAATAAAAACTTTTATTTGTATTATGGCTTTCATGACCTCACATTTTAAATAACTTTAATACTAAGAAAGTGCTTTCATCATATAAATATACTTTTCTGATGGCAAAAATTTGTGCACAGCAAGATCCCACAAACTTCAGTCAGTTTGCTCTTTTATGTTAATGAAAGTGGAGCAGGGTCTCCAAGTGCAAGCAGTAATGATGAAGGAAGAAACCGAGCAGGGGGGCTTGAGCAGTTGGTGCACCATCTTAAGAGGAAGAAGGCTCTATATAAGAAAGTTGTCTCATGGAGAGAGGAGGAGGAACTAGACAAAGGATTTTTCAAACGCATGTAAACAAATTGTGGGTCCATAGTTTTCCTAGTTTAATCTTAAGTTCCCTTTGTATTTGTGAAGAATTGATCCTAGTATATTTATCATAAATAAATACTTATCATAAATAAATAACACCTTTTGCTACAAGTATAAAATTTCATAAGGGTATTACATTTCAGGGCTGTGTCATCAATTTAGAATAAATGAGGAGGTTCATATGACCTATTCTGAAATCTGCCTAAAATCAACCTTAGCTGAAAATGCATTGCTGGAAAAGCGCAGCAGGTCAGGCAACATCCAGGGAACAGGAGAATCGACGTTTCGGGCATAAGCCCTTCTTCAGGAATTCCTGAAGAAGGGCTTATGCCCGAAACGTCGATTCTCCTGTTCCCTGGATGGTGCCTGACCTGCTGTGCTTTTCCAGCAACACATTTTCAGCTCAGATCTCCAGCATCTGCAGACCTCACTTTCTCCCTAAAATCAACCTTACATCAGCAGGTTGTTAAAAACTAAAGAGAAGCCCGGGTCGGTGTCCTAGAATGAAAGTGGAAGCTTTTCAAACTAGCAGACAATATCAGCAGTATCTATGTTTAGGGCCCTTAGATTGGTAGACTCCAATGTCACAAGAGTTTACAAAATTATGAGGGGCATGGATAGGGTAAATAGGCAAAGTCTTTTCCCTGGGATCAGGGAGTCCAGAACTAGAAGGCATAGGTTTAGGCTGAGAGGGGAAAGATATAAAAGAGATCTAAGGGGCAACTTTTTCACACAGAGGGTGGTACATGTATGGAATGAGCTGCCAGAGGATGTGGTGGAGGCTGGTACAATTGCAACATTTAAGAGGCATTTGGATGGGTATATGAATAAGAAGGGTTTGGAGGGATATGGGCCGGGTGCTGGCAGGTGGGACTAGATTGGGTTGGGATATCTGGTCGGCATGGACGGGTTGGACCAAAGGATCTGTTTCCATGCTGTACATCTCTATGACTCTAAGATGTACTGAGAATGTCAGGTTATAAATTATTATCCTTTAAACTGTCTATTTACTCCCAAAATAGAAGAGAGTTTGAGTTTCAAAGATTGCTGATTAGCACTTCTACCCGGTTACAAGGTCCATATGATTCCAGTTGCTGAGAAAATGGACTTTTAAAGTGATAGGTTTTTGAGGTATAACCTAACACTCACAGACACAGTCTGGAGACAAATGTGGCTGGGGGCTAGCGTGGCATTACAGAGAGAGAGAGAGCAATTACAGACCGAATGTTTCTATGGTTCATTGTGCAAGAATGCAGACGTAAGATTGAAAAGATTAAATTTGGGAGGATTTAACCAAAGCTGGAAGATTCACTTAGCTTTCACTACAATGAGATTTGTGAGAAAACATCCTCCCGGTGAAAAATAATTCTGAGGTTAGAAGTTACTGAACAGAAAAGGAAATGAACAGAAGTAAAATCCTGGCAGCTAAGATTCAGTTTGGATTGGTACAGGCAGAATACACAGTCCTTTAAGCAGATATTGATAAGTATAGTTGTGAAGTAAGATTTTTGACTAAAAATAGAAAGGAAAAGTTCAGGTTTGGCAGATTAAAGCATATGTTGCCTATACAAATCAAGTTAAATCAGTTTTGATTTGAATCTGCTTGTTACAGTTTTGAAATGTGATTTTTTTTTGTTGAATCACCTATTCAGGTGTTAACTAAAATACAATATATTGTAGTTAATACAAAACATTACTACTTATATAGGGATCACCCCGCTTATCTTTAATACATTATTGAAGACACTTATTGCAAACAGGCTATAACGAGCTGCTGATTATGTTGGTTGAAATCATGATCTACCCATTTGATATACTCTGGTGGACATTAAGTGTGAAATGTGAACACTTGCTGTTATGGACTAGGCCAGACCACTTAAAATGTTCTTATGCAGGCAACCCAGACCATAACGTAGCAATTTATTTTGGCAAGTATACAGTGAAAACTACCCGGATTAAGTTAGCGATGTTGACTACCAGTTTTAAAACAGACAAAAAAAATTTATTCACAAAATTACACAATGCAACACAAAAAACAGAATAAAGAACCTCTACAGAACTCAATCTATTCAAACTAGATTTAAGTATGCTGTTCTGAATATACACAACAGCCACAATAAGCAAATCCCCCTTAAAATACAGAACTAAAAAGGGTCAGATGCTTACAGGTTGAAGTTAGAAGGGCAGAAGAGAGAGTTTCCACACAGCTCACTTTTGAACTCCTAACCAGTTCTGGACTGAACTAAACAGCTCAGCTCAGCTAGAGAGCTGACCACACCCCTTTCATTCTCCAGGTCACTTCTAATATATGACCACTTTGGCTTGAAGTCTCATCTATTCACATATAACAAAAGGCCTCTCAAAATCCTTTTCATCTCTGTACCAAAGCAGTCTGATCAGAGCCTGGCCTGGTTTATTACTCCTTTGAAAAAAATCAAGGAGAGTGTATCCTTGAGCCAAGGAACAGCTTTTAGAAAAGAAAGGGACTAGCTTTATGACACCTCCACCTTATAAAAAATAGAACCATCTCTACCAAAAGATGGCTTCATTTTTAACCCTTCCTTTTTAACAGCCAGTTTTTGAAGTTCAAAAGCTCTCTCTTTTTCTTTCGTTGCTCTCTCTTTCTCCCTCTCTTCTGTTTTTACTCGTAATTCAAACTGTTTCATTTCTGCTACCTTTTCCTTATCTCTCGCCTCTAACCCAAGCTGCTTCATTCGCAGAGTATCCTCGAGCGAAGGAACTGCCTTTAGAGAAAAAGGACTGGCTTTGTGACATTGCATATAATTTGCATCTGAAGCAGGTTTGGGAGTTGTATTGATGCCATTGTAACATCTACAAGAAAGATACCCGATCCCCATCCATTCTCTGTCCTCTTTTCTTCCCCAACATACTGCCCGCACACCCCACCCCCAACCTTGTCATCTCCTCAAGCTCTGGATCCTACCTTGCTGATTCCTGATCAGTATGCTGTTTACAAAAGAAATACTTGCACAAGAGATCACTACATATTGGAGATAATACATGTATTCAATGACATTTTATTCAGGCTTTTGCAAGTTCTGATTTAGGCTTTAATGTTTCAAATCCTATGAGACAACTGAAATTTCAAAGTGTTGTTGTTTAAAGATTGTTTATTTTCTTCTATCAAGTCCATATTGAATACTGAACCACTGCAACCTTTCCTCCCAGATTATGTACATGCACTGCAAAGCTGCAATAGGATTTTTTTTCTAGTGTTTTCCCATCAGTACCTCTCACAACATTCTGATTTTTTTTCCTGTCATTAATAAAGAATTATCAATAAAATTGTCAATGTTGATATTGCTTACTCTTCTCTATTGGCAAGTCTTAATCGATAAATTAAGGTTCCCAAGTTTTAGGAACATTGCAGTCTCACCCAGTTTTCATTGATTGTATTTAATTCTAAGCACCAAATGTTGACAGCATATTTGTTTGGAGGTAATCTTGTGATCCTGTGCCCCAAATGCTGTGAGTGAATGTCCAGTTTATTCTAGTACTGAATAATTCACATTCCTAACAAGAACCTATCCGGATAGATCAGTTATTTTTTACTATGATACAAGCAATACAGTTATAGTCTCTGTTCAAAAGTCAAAACAAAATAAAAGCTTATTAACAACAGAAATGAAGTTCAGCAAGGGAAAAAAACATTTTATTTCCTTAAAATACAGATTAAAGATTTTTTAAATATAGTAGAAATGATCCACCTACTCTTTATAATTTGAACTAAAACAATAGATGCCTATCTGAAACAGTACACTCTTGTGTAGCTTATAAACGTAGTTGTAATTCTAAGAACACCTATTATTGAGCAAGACCCATTCCAAATTATATTCACAAAAGAGAGGGAAAGACTCTTCTTCTTAAAATTTTGCTGGTTTTGAAATGATTAAAATTTAATCTCATATTCTGCAATTGTAAATAATTCTTCTTTAATGTCCTAACTTAATTTTCTTCCAATGCTACACTATTCCTGATGCAGCTTCTTTATTTTTAAACATCAAAATCTTCACTTCCTTTCCACTGACAATACAACTTATCACAAGTGACTCTATCGAAAGATTTCTTTGCACTTGGAAGCTTCATGCATGCTGCTCTCTCGAATGATGCCCAGCACAAACAGAATGAATCTGGAAAGGCCTCCCATTATGACCTCTGGATAATTCTCAGAAATTCTGGGAAATCTCACTTGGTACTATGTTTGTGGTAGGGTTTTTCTCAAGGTAATTGTTGATGCCAAACACACCGACTATCCATTTGTTTTACTTAGAATTTTGAGAAGCCTAACTCACAGTAAACAACATTAAAACACAAATGCATATATTTACATATTATATCACAGTTTCAACTCAATATCTTTAATTGAACATAATTTCATCCTTATTCAACCTGAATGAGCACATTCCTCTTTCTTAGCTGAATAGTTTGAAATCTATTGCAACACTGAATACAGATCTGATACAAAAGTTATTGCCTGGCAACAATAGTTGACTTAGAGTAATTAAACTATGATAGAATTTAATCTCTTTTCTGTTTAATTATTTGTGCATTGGTTAACGCAGTCCATATTATTTCAATGCAGTCTTTCACCCTTTACATTGATAAATGAGTTTAAAATTTATCTTAAACTAGCTTAAGAAGTTAATGCAAACATGCTGACCAGTCTGGAAATATTCTTGGATAGGATTCTAATGTCCAAGCATAGCTTAAAAAATGTATGCAATAATGCTTGCCATTTAATTGCACCAATTTGCTAAACACAATGAAATTTAATTAATTAATGCCAATCAAATACCAAGCCACAGATAAAGTTAATGATCATTTGCCGTCTTCCATAAAAGCATTTTTTTTTCCAGAAATAGGCCATTTTCTTTTAGGTAGGCAGGAACTATCCACAAAATATATTGCAAGCAGCAAGTCTAAGAGATAAGAGCAAAGAATAAAGCATCAAGGGTTAAGGAAGGAATTTTTAAAATGCTGAATCATCACAGATGTTTTTCTAGGTTGCCAATATTAATTAGTCAACATTATGTGCCACTACTGAGAACTATGTATGACAGAATTTTTTACGTTAGATGCTCTTGTACAATAGATGTAGAAAAATTAAGGGAAAAGAAGAAATCAAACATTAACTAGAGAATTGTGAAAAACAGACATAAGACAAGAGTACTGATGTATTTAAAAAAAAGTTGACACAGGTAAATAACCAATCACCAGTAGTAAGGATAATGATCAGTACACTTATACTGGTATATACAAAATAAGAGCCAGATGTTTGAGCATTTTTTGTGTGACATGAAAATTGATATAATTAACCTAACACCTAATCAAAACTGTGAAATGAATAGATAGGTCATGGAGCTGAAGACATTTAAAGAAATAAATAATTTGTTTAAAGGAAAGGACAAAAATTGGAAGACTTCCTTTTCAAATAAAACGTGTATAACTTTTGCTAAGTGGAGTAATTTGCAAATTTGAATAGAAATCTGTGACATCAAGGGAGGGAAATGACTAATTTGAAATCACTACAGATCACCAGGGCAAACAGAAGAAATTAAGCTGGAATTATTTGAACCAAATGATTATGGCACAAGGGAGGAGGAATAAATCAAATTGCAGAAGAGCATATTTTAAAAACATTAGGAATCAAATGTTAAAGGTTTAGATGGTGAAGAATTTGTTAAACATGTCCATGAAAATTTTCTTTATCAATGTGTAAATATTCATACTGGAGAAGGAATAAAACTTGACCTTCTCTTGGGTAATAAGACAGGGCAAATGACTGAAGCAATAGTAAGAGAGCACTTCGGGACTAGTGATCATGATTCTATTTGTTTTAAAGCAGTTATAGAAAAGGATAAGCTTTCCATAAAATTAAAGTTTTTAATTGGACGAAAGCAAATTTTAATGATATGAGACAAGATTTTTCAAAATTGATTAGAGCAGACTGCGCGCGGGTAAAGGGACATCTGATAAGTGGGATGGTTTCAAAACGAGAGTTCAGAGTCATTATCTTCATGCTAGAGTGTATGGTAAAGCAGGTAGGATTGGGGAACAATGGATGAAAAAAGATACTGAGGTTTTGGTCAAGAATAAAGGAAAGGAATTGTATATTAGATATAGACAACTGGGTTCAAATGAATCTCTTGAACAATATGAACAGTGTAGGGAAATTCTTAAGAGAATGGTTAAGAAGGCAAAGGGAGGATATGAGATAATGTTGGCAAATAATGTTAAGGATAATTAAAAGTGAGAGAGCAACTAGAAAGTGACAAAACCAGGAATTGCTGGAGAGGCTCAACAGATCTGGCAGCATCTGGGGAGAGAAATCAGAGTTAATGTTTTGGGTTCATTGACCCTTCCTCAGAACTTGTTTTTGTTTCTGATTTCTAGCAGCCACCGTTCTTTCAATCTTTAACTAGAAAGTGAGTAGGGCCCCTTGAAAATCAAAGAGGTCATCTTTGTGTTGAACCTCAAGAGATGGGATAGGTATTAAATGAATATTTCATGTCAGTTTTTACTGTCGACAAAGAAATGGAGGCTAGAAAACTCAGGGAAATAAATATTGATTTTTTTTAAAAAACAGTTCTAATTACAGAAAAGAAAGTGCTGGAGGTCTTAGAAAATATAAAAGTAGATAAATCTCCGGGACCTGATCTGGTATATCCCAGGATGTTGTGGTAAGTTAGGGAGGAAATTGAGGGACCTCTTGCAGAAATATTTTTGTCATCTATAACCACAGATGACTGGAGAGTGGCTAATGTGTCTTTGTTTAAGAAGGAATGTACAGAGAGGCCTGAGAACTATAGCCCTGTGAGCCTGACTTCAGTGATGGGTAAATTGTTGGAAGTGATTCTGGAAGATTAGATTTATATGCATTTGGAGAGGCAAGAAATCATTAGGGATAGTCAGCATGGTTTGAAGTGAGGAAAATCATTTCTACAAGCTTTTTTGAGAGAGTAACCAAGAAGATTGATGAGGGCAGAGCAGTGGACATTGTTTACTCGGACTTTAGTCAAGCCTTGTTCAATTGTGTCAAAGGGCTGAGGAATGACAGATGGAGTTTAATTTGGAGAAATGCAAGGTATAGCATTTTGCAAATAAACAATGTCAGGACTTACCATCACCATTAAACCGGCAGACAAGAGAGGTGCAGTGGTAGTTTGGCGCACCAATCTTTAAACCGCTGAAGCTAGGCGCCAACTCGCGGACACCTCCTCCTACTGCCCTCTTGATCATGACCCTACCTTCCACCACCAAACCATCATCTCCCAGACCATCCATAACCTCATCACCTCAGGGGATCTCCCATGCACTGCCTCCAACCTCATAGTCCCACAACCCCGCACCGCCCGTTTCTACCTCCTGCCCAAAATCCACAAACCTGACTGCCAGGCCGACCCATTGTCTCAGCCTGCCCCTGCCACACTGAACTCATCTCTGCATACCTCGACATGGTCCTGTCCCCCTTAGTCCAAGAACTCCCCACCTACGTTCGGGACACCACCCACGCCCTCCTCCATGATTTTCGCTTCCCCAGCCCCCAACACCTTATCTTCACGATGGACATCCAGTCCCTATACACTTCCATCCACCATCACGAAGGCCTCCAAGCCCTCTCCTGCTGACCCAACCAGTGCCCTTCCACTGACACCCTCCTTCAACTGAGTGAACTGGTCTCACTCTTAACAACTTCTCCTTCCATTCCTCCCACTTCCTCCAAGCCAAAGGAGTAGCCATGGGCACCCGCATGGGCCCCAGCTATGCCTGCCTCATCGTCGGATATGTGGAACAGTCCATCTTCCACAGCTACACTGGCACCATCCCTCACCTTTTCCTCCGCTACATCAATGATTGTATTGGTGCTACCTCGTGCTCCCACGAGGAGGTTGAACAGTTCATCCATTTTACTAACACCTTCCACCCCGACCTCAAATTTACCTGGTTGGTCTCAGACTCCTGCCTCCCCTTCCTAGACCTCTCCATTTCTATCTCGGGTGACCGAATCAACACAGACATTTACTACAAACTGACCGACTCCCACAGCTACCTAGATTACACCTCCTCCCACCCTGCCCCCTGTAAAAACGCCATCCCATATTCCCAATTCCTTCGCCTCCGCCACATCTGCTCCCAGGAGGACCAGTTCCAATACCGTACAACCCAGAGGGCCTCCTTCTTCAAAGACTGCAATTTCCCCCCAGACGTGATCAACGATGCTTTCAACTGCATCTCCTCCACTTCCTGCACCTCCGCCCTTGAACCCTGTCCCTCCAATCGCCACCAGGACAGAACCCCACTGGTCCTCACCTGCCATCCCACCAACTTCCAGATACATCGTATCATCCTCCGTCATTTCCGTCACCTCCAAACAGACCCCACCACCAGGGATATATTTCCCTCCCCACCCCATCAGCATTCTAGAGAGATCACTCCTTCCGCAACTCCCTCGTCAGGTCCACACCCCCCACCAATCCAACCTCCACTCCCGGCAACCGCAAGAAGTGCAACACTTGCACCACACCTCCCCCCTCACCTCCCTCCAAAGCCCCAATGGATCCTTCCATATCCATTGCAAATTCACCTGCACCTCCACACACATCATTTATTTATCCGCTGCACCCAATGTGACCTCCTATGCATTGGGGAGACAGGCCGCCTACTTGCGGAACATTTCAGGGAACACCTCTGGGACACCCACACCAACCAACCCAACCACCCCATGGCTGAACACGTCAACTCCCCCTCCCACTCCACCAAGGACATGCAGGTCCTTGGCCTCCTCCATCGCCAGACCCTGGCCACACGACGCCTGGAGGAAGAGCGCCTCATCTTCCGCCTAGGAACCTTCCAACAACACGGGATGAATGTAGATTTCTCCAGCTTCCTCATTTCCTCTCCCCCCACCTTATCTCAGTCCCAATCCCCAGATTCACCACCGCCCTCTTGATCTGCAATCTTCTTCCCGACCTCTCCGCCCCCACCCCCTCTCTGGCCTATCACCCTCACCTCCTTCCACCTATCATATTCCCAGCACCCCTCCCCCAAATTCCACACCCCCACATCCCCCCCCACCTTTTATCTCAGCCCGCTTGGCAGACCAGCCTCATTCCTGAAGAAGGGCTTATGCCCAAAACGTCGATTCTCCTGCTCCTCGGATGCTGCCTGGCCTACTGTGCTTTTCTAGCACCACACTTTTCAACTCTGGTCTCCAGCATCTGCAGTTCTCCTAATGTCAGGACTTACACAATTAAAAGTAGGGCCTTGGATAGTGTTGTAGAATGGTGAGATGTAGAGGTTGGGACATTATGTTAAAGTTGTACAAGTCATTGGTGAGGCCTCTTCTGGAGTACTATGTCCAATTCTGGTCGCCCTGTTATAGGAAGGATATTATTAAGCTGGTGAGGGTTCAGAAGAGATTTACCAGGGTTTTGCTGGGAATAGAGGGTTTGAGTTATGAAGAGAGGCTGGATAGGGTTGGGACTTATTTCACTGGAGCATAGGAGGTTAAGGGGTGACCTTATAGAGGTTTATAAACTCACAAGGTGAATGCTTGTGTCTTTTCCCTAGGGGGGGAAATGTCAAGACTAGGGGTATATTTTTAAGGTGAGAGGAGAAATATTTTAAAAATTACAATAGGGACAATTTTGTTTTACTAAGGTAGTACTCAGTGTGTGGAATGAACTTCCAGAAGAAGTGATGGATGTGATTACACTTACAATGTTTAAAATAAATTTTTAATGAGTACGTGAATTAAAAAATATTTGGAGGGATATGGGCCAGGCCCAGGGAAGGTGGGACTAGGTAAGTTTGGATGGTTGAATTGATGAGTCTGCTTCCATGCTGTATGAATGTACGACTCTAAATAGGCAAAGATTTTATGGAATTGAATGCTTTTATGAACAGATTGCTGAATTTCCATTGGTGTGTGGTAGGTTATGCATCCTCAATGTGCTGACCCTGCTCAATTTCATAGAGATAGATAATTTACAGAATGTAGATGAGTGCTTGGCTGATATTGGAACCTGGGAAGGGAAAGTGGCAAATTGCCTGTAAGTAGCCTTTCTGTAGTCCCCGCATGCAAAGCACTAACTCTAAGTTACAATCAGGTTGACATTTCCTTGACTTGCTATTATACCTACAAGCTCTCTTCTTTTTTTCATTGGGAACACTCCAGTACTTCAAAGCTTTCCGTGGGAATAACTAGACCTAAGGCCAGTCCTAATGAGCTATTGATATCTGTTACGTGTTCCCAGGAAGTTTGTTGTATCTCTTGGTCAGTGCACCATTAAGAGACATGCTCGTGATATTATCACTAAGTCATAGCAAGTGATCCCAGGATATAAAGGACGCAGACTCTTTCTTACTCCGGGATCACTTGAAGCATGACTTGCTGTTGAAAGGATGCTGCTCAGTTGTAATTATTAGATTATAATGAGCCCAGATACTTAGGTAGCTGCTAAATGCAATGCTTATATGCAATAGGCAGTCTCATAGACTCTGTAATCCCACAAAATCCACATTCATTTTCATATGTTAATGATGTACTTGTTTTATCTAGCATATAAGTATTGTGCCCCAGGTGAAATACCTTGCTGGAGGTAAAATCACAAATTTGTACAGTTGCATATCCAGTAGTGGCTCAGTGGTTAGCACTGCTGCCTCACAGCGCCAGGGATCCGGGTTCAAATCCAGCCTCGGGCAACTGTCTGTGTGGAGTTTGCACATTCTCCCATTGTCTGCATGGGTTTCCTCTGGGTGCTCTGGTTCCTCCCACAGTCCAAAGATGTGCAGGTTAGGTGAATTGGACATGCTAAATTGCTTGTAGTGTTCAGGGATGTGTAGGTTAGGTACATTAGTCAGGGGTAAATGTAGGCGAATGGGTCTGGGTGGGTTACTCTTCAGAGAGTCGGTGTGGACTTGTTGGGCTGAAGAGCCTGTTTCCATACTGTAGGAATTCTATTGAAAAAGCCCTTAGGATATTCCTTGAAGGTGAAGAAAGGGAGCAGGAAAATCAATTGGGGAACAAGCAAGGATTCAATAGTAGATTATGGCAGCTACAATAGAGCCAAGAGGTGAACACCTGCTCCTGCTGGTTCCATATTGAGAATGTGTTTTTTTTTGTAAACAATCAGTCAAGAGTCTTAAATTTTCTTCAACAATGCTCTGTAACCGTGAGATTGCCACTAATTGGATAGCACATTGGCTTTCGGCACTTTTTGTTTGATCAGAACTTTTTAATATTAACACTAATTTTAAAGTTTCTGGAGTGGGACTTAAATCCAAACCTCAGATGTGAGAATGCTGCAAACTAGCATGAATGATACCATACAGTCACACTTACCCTTATCTGGTCAGGTCCTGGTGGTTCAAGGTATATGCTGCTATGGCTCAGAAGAAAAAGAGTGGTGATTGTGGATGAGTATATTGACAGGTGTGCTCATGTGTGTTTGTGAAGTCTCACTCAGTTGAAAAGCCATGAGATGGGTTTTAGTTACAAATATTGTGCATGAAGTGTGCAGTATGAAGTTGTGTGAATGTCTCTGCTTAGTAAGATGGTTGTTGCAGGTAGCAGTGCCCTCATTGAAACCATATTTGAGTGATAAAATGTTACCTTGACCACTCATGCTGAATTGTTAAATTTTTTGTGGTACTGGAGCAATGTTCTATATGTTGTGATCTCCTCCTCCATTTTTCATCCCAAAAGGGGTCTCCTATGTTTGCCCAGGTAGAGAAGTGCCATCATTCTGTGGCCTATAACACTACACCATCCAATGACTCATATTAGATTCTATTGACTCTCTCCATTGGCATGGTAATTCAATATTAACAAGGTAACATTAACAAGGTAACTCAATTTGTCACAAGAATGTTTACGATAAAGCATTTATGGAATAATAAGAAAAATAATTATAACAGATATGCTGGTAATCCACAATTTCTGGAATAATGCAACATACATATTTCTATACAATTAACTATTCATGTTTGGAATTTAATGGCAGCTTATATCCACAATTTTGACATTTGGATTTAAATAAAAAAGTTGAGATTTAATACTCATGTGTCAGTAGATTTCCATTATGTAATTAACCAATCAAATGAAATAATAAAAAATGGTGTTGTATGTCCAGCGAACACTAAATGAAAGAATACTTCTTCAGTTTGAAAGTGGTGCAGAAACAAACATAATGGCTATATTACAGTCTTCAATAAGAGCTGCTCTGAGGTAAAAGAAACATGAACTGCTCTCTTGTGTTTTAATCAGCTCTGACTTTTATTCTATTCTGAAAGCCCTTGTGGACTGTATGGGAATAATTAGGAAACATGTAATCAGGGAAAAGCTTGGCAGCCAGAAGATTTTGAAAAGCTAATTGAAAATCTAAATCTTTCTTTGTTTTGGAGTTGGGAACCTGTCATTTACATGCCAAGATAATTTATCTGTCCATTTGTATTCTGATTGTTGGTAGTTGATGAAAACTAAAGCAAAGTATTTTATCTTTTGCTGCAAAATGACCTAAGTGGCTGAAATTATTTCCCTCTTACATTGTATTGTTCAGTTAACTGACAACACTTCACCTGCAGTTTCCAAAGGACTGGTAATTTTTGAATACATTTTTTTGGGTTACTTTACTTAAAGGCTGCTGTGCAAAACAGGAGATTCCAGGTTTGGTTCCTGCTTGATGTTTTGCAAGCTGACTTCAGCAAGGGCGACAGATGAGCAATGTCAATTGATGTCACTATCCTGAGGATAAGGGGGGAGGGTAAATTCAATCTGGATTTCTGTTTTTTTTTTTTGGAGGACACTCCTGTTCTTTTTTTTTCTTTTTTTTTCTTTCCTCGACACTCCTGTTCTTTTTTTTTAATTTTCTGGATTTCTGTTATTCATTGTTATCCAATCAACATTATTATTGAGCACATTTATTTTAAACAACCTGTTCAGGAATGTTGTGACACACACCTGGGATACGTGTGACTTGAACCCAGGCCTCCTAGCTGAGAGGTAAGAACACTACCACTGCACTACAAGAGCCCTACAGCTGGTTTGACACTTCCACTGAGCTAATTCTCATCAATTGCTAATCGCCAAGCACTTACAGATGTTTGGAAACTGTGAGTAGGCTTCAATTATCCAAATTATCCTTTTTAAGGAAAGGGGTGGGGAAGTAGGGGAGGGGTCTCCAGAGTCCATTTCTTGCCCAGCCCTCAGGAAAGTGGTGACTGGCAGAGGTGAGATTTTCAGCTGCAGGCCTAATTTTGGTTTCCATCTGATCTTTGTTTTATCGTAATTGAAGACAAGAAGAGTCCAGTCAATTACTTTTCGCTGTTGACATTTCCTACAATAAAATGTGGTGATACTATGGCTTTAAGGGTGTATTTCGTCCTGATTTTTTTTTGAAGAGAGGTTTTAAGACCAAGCGGCTAAGCTATCCATTTAAATCTAATTAAGTAAACTGTTTATGAGGCTTTTTTAAAAGGTTGAAACAATAGAAGCAACCTGAATGGGTGGGGTCAAGTTGCCACAGAACCAAGATTTTCAGATTTAGTTTTTCAGGAGCAGCTGCACAGGTCTTGAAGCTAGATGTGGAAATTGCTTTGTCTTCTCTCTGTTACAGCTAAAAGTTGGGGTTCTCTTCCTGCTGCTTGAATTGCAAGTGAGACAATCTATTTTCCTGAATTTGCCTTTGTCAAGAATGTGTTTATGGAATGTTACTAGATTGGATCAGTCACAGTTTAGTAATAAATCAATCTATTATTCTTTTAAGTTTTTCTATATAATTAAGTGATTCCAATTTCTTCTTTCTTTGTTGCACTTTAACTACAGTATATGAATAAAGTGTTTTCCTTCAAGACTGATTTGGAGGAGCTAGTGTTGGACTGGGGTGAACAAAGTTAAAAATCACTCAACACCAGGTTATAGTCCAACAGGTTCTGTGTCGATTTGCGTGATCTTCTTGGAGAGCCTTTCCACTTCAAGTCAACAGTTACTGATGTTGATGGTAGTCATGATTTGGAGATGATGGTGTTCGACTGGGGTGGACAAAGTTAAAAATCATACAACACTAGGTTATAGTACAGAGGCAGTGCCTTGAAAGCTAGTGCTTCCAAATAAACCTATTGGACTATAACCTGGTGTTGTGTAATTTTTAGCTTTGCTTCAAGACTGATAGTTTGACCAATTGAATTACATCTGGAACACAACTCCTGGTACTTACCTTTAAAATAAGAAAAGGTTAGAGTCCAGACTATCATCTTAATATATTCTGAGGGGGTTTGGTCAGATCTATATAAAAAAACCAAAGACTTATATTTATATAGCATTTTCAATTAGCTCAGAACATCCAAAAACACTTTACAAACAAGCTTGAAGCGTCATTACTGATGTAATGTCAGGTAGGATGCACAGCAGCCAATGTGAGCACAGCAAGATATCAGAAACAATGAAGTGAAAGTGAGCAGCCAAGATTCTTAATTGTGCTTATTTATGAAAAATATTGTCCAGGAAAATAGGAGAAATGGGTCTACTTCTCTTCGAATTGGACTTCACAATCCTTTAATTTAACTTATTGGGCACTGGGACTTCTGTTTAATGCCTCACTTAAAAACCATGATCAGGACTCTTTCAGGCCATTAGGTTTCTTGCCCTGCAGTTACAGGATTAGCAAGGAACTCTCATTAGCTATGGCAGAGGGATGCAATGGAATTGAGTTTTCATCAGACACTTAAATGGCAACCAATGGCCATTACATTTTTCACTTCAGTGCTGGTGGAAGTCCATTCCAATTGAAAATTGGCAACTGGTTTAAACAGAAAGTTCCCAAACCGCTTTGCAAATTCTGTCACAATTGTTTCCTTCTTCTTCCTCTCTTAGAGAATTTGCACAAAGCAACTACTCATCTTTGGTATCTCCAATTGCTTTTTAATCCTATTTCACAGAACATATTGCCCTGCTGTCCTCACTGAAACCCATCTTTTATATCCAATCCAAAACAATCAACTAGCTCACAACCAAACATACTTAAAAGACTGGACCCAATGTTGTAGCTCAGCAATTAATAGATGAAACCAAATCTAGTCCAAAATCCTAATTCTGACCATTGCAGTTTGAATAATCATGAACGTGGACAATAAATGTATGAATAATTGCAGGTCTACTGTTATGGACCAGATCAGACGATGTCAAAATATTCTGAGAAGTTTGCCTAAACTTTTCTTATTCTAAAAGCAAAATGTAAAGTGCTGTGCTCCAGATGTGCTTCAATTGGTCAAAACACTATTTATTCAAACACTGTAGTTAAATACAACAAAAGAAAGAAGAACTTAGAAGAACTTAACTATTGGAAAATTTAACTGAATAATCAATATAGTAGCTATTACTAATTAACCATTCCAATATAATAACATCCCACAAGCATTACTTTGGCAAAAAGACAAATTCAGAAATAGATTAGTTCAGATCTAATTCAGCAGCAGAGAGACAAAGAGAAAACATCTCAAGCAAAAGCTCAGAGAGAGTAGCAGCTAGGAGATACTTACTGCAGCTTTCAACCATGTTGAGAATCCAACAGCAACTGCTTAAAGCCAAAAATACCACTAGAAAGGCTGGTTGGTGAGAGCTTGCCACATCCATTCAGGCTGCTTCTGTTCCAGCTTTGAAAATAAAACCCAAGGTCTCAGAAGCTGTTTATCTTCTCACAGACTGGTCAGTATCAGTTGGCTAGTCTCTCTTCAAGAGAAACCAGGACAAAACACACCTCTTAAAGCCACAGCATCACCTCAGTGCTACATATGTATTTGTTAAATATAAATTTGTTGTGATTTCTTATAAAGAAAGAGAGAAGGTGAAATAGATTTTAAAAAACCACCAAAACATAGTGTGGAGAAATCAAGTTTTCAGGAATCCTGAATAAAACTCACACCAAATAAGTTGAATAATATTCTAGGTATCTATTTAATTACACTCTTTCTTTATCTATCCATTCATCTGTCTAATTTTAGTGTTTATGTCGATTCTAAATGAGTTTAGATAATCTCAATCAAATTTCCAATAGACATAAAGATCCAAAACTGGTTCTAATAGAATTGAAATCCAGTCTAATCTGATGGTCCACTATCTAGCGCTTGACATTTTCTTTTTTTGTGTGAATTGCTAACTGTAATCGACTATTTCTTTAACAACTAACAAATAGTTGGATTAAAATCAGCAATGGGGATGCAAGGATTCCAGTCAAACATACCCCAGCCCTGGGAACCTGGTTAGTAGAAGAACATGATCTCTGGTTACCACATACAAAATGCAGAAATAATGATTGTCTGAAATGCAAGATTAATGCAC
Organism: Chiloscyllium plagiosum; assembly: GCF_037043375.1. Taxonomy (NCBI): domain Eukaryota; kingdom Metazoa; phylum Chordata; class Chondrichthyes; order Orectolobiformes; family Hemiscylliidae; genus Chiloscyllium; species Chiloscyllium plagiosum. Next base: position 90,107,653 of record NW_028270141.1, on the reverse strand, counting down.
CCTGTTTCAAACATTAGTGTGGTGATTAATGTAGTCTACTGATGGTGGCATAAAGAGCTAGCTTTCCCGGATTGTCCACTATTATTCAGTAGACTCAGAGTGATGTAAGCAGCATATTCAAGCACCTTCTTTTGATATCGTCAATTTTCCACCCAACATATGGAGGGAAGTAAAAAATGATCAAGGGAAACTCCAGCAGCATATTACTTGCATGCTAAATAACAGAAGAAACACATTTCAACAGAACCAAATAATTCTGGAGTGGATCAGGTCAGTCCTGTAACATCCAATTATGAGTGTTGGAGGACAATTAAATAACTAAAGGGAGGAGCCACTTGGGCATTCTCAGCATCAATGATGGTGGAAGCCAGGATGAGTACAAAAAGCAAGGCTTTTAGCATTTGCAACCATCATTTGCTAGAATAGTGATGATCCTTCTCAATTTTTTGCTGATCTTCAATTCCAGTCAATAATAAACAGGTCAAACAGAACTGCATTCCTCACTAGAGTTGTTATACAAGTTAAAAAAAGTTATGAAAATACATAAAATCCCCAATTTATTTATAGACTTAAAAGAATGGAAAATATTAAGTCTTTGTGAAACATAAATAGATTCTAACATGGCACACGTGCACACACACACACACACTTTATGTATTATACTGGAGAGAGAGAAAGAGAGAAAGATACATTTATATATAATCAGAAAGATTTTTACTGTGTTATTCAAATCGCAATTTGTTCAGCTAACCACAAAGCAGAAAGTTGTCATCAGGCTTATACCGCTTGATATCACAACTAATCACAAATGCCCAAACCAATCAGCTACTTTTTGCCAACCGAATCTCACTTTCTACACACACCCCTGTGCTGTGCCAAACACTTACACGAGTTTCAGCAACTTGCTCATTAGAAATACTGCAATTCCTACTTCAATTCTTTGTTCCCAATTCAGTCCACAATGAAAAATAAAGTAGTGTAAAATAATGCAGTTTTTACTTGCTACTTGCAATCATAGAAACCAGATTTCAGCCAATTTGCAACACCCCTGATGATGTAAAGAAACAGCTGGGTGCACTCAGCGCAGTAAACAAATGTTTGGCTCCTAATAACATCTTGGTTTGTATTGACTGGAACAAGCTGTGCTTGTAGCAAGTCATTATTTTACAACAACAACATCAAATATTTGAAAATTGCCCAGGTGCACTAACCTACAAATTCAGTTTAATCAATTACCGCTGCTATGGAGCAAAGCAAACCCCCTCAAAATATATGAAGAGGCTATTCTAGACCCTAACTTCTTTCTTATTTTCAAGGTAAGTGTACGGCCTTGCGGATGTAAGTTGATTGGTCAAATTCTGAGGCTGAAGCAAAACACCCTTTATTCATACATTGTAATTAACATATAGTTAAAATAAGAAAGAAAAGAATGGGTTAACTGTAACTATCAAAATGCTGAACAAACTAATGTATATTAACTACTACTACTAATTAACTGTTCCAATATAGTAACGTGCCATAAACATACTCTTGGTAAAGACAAATTCAGTAAAATAGATTATCTCATATGCAAATCTAGCAGCAGGAAGAGAACCCCAGCTTTTAGCTGTAGCAGAGAGAGGAATAAGAGCTTCCAAGTCCAGCTTTGAGACCCCAGCAACTGCAGAAAGCTAAAACTAAAAATCTTGGTTCTGTGGGAGCTTGACCCCACCCATTCAGGATGCTTCTATTTTTCCACTTCTTTAAAAAAAGCAAAGCCTTTTGAGCTGTTTTACTGGCTTTGGAGCACAATGCTTGACACCTCTATCTCAACCTTTCTTCATAAAATAAAGTACAAAATACATCTCTTAAAGCCATTGCATTGTCTTGCTGCTCCCTCAGGCAATTCTTGATCATCAGCAAACGCTGGTAAGCTGTTCTCAACAAGGATATCAAGCAGCACTTATCACCATTAATCTGTTCACCATAGCTCAGATTGGTTTGGCCAAGATCTAAACTCATTACAGTGCGGACTCAAACAACAGAATTCCGGAGCTTAGTAAGAAATGACAGCTTGATATTGCAACTGCATTCAACAAGTGCAGCTTTGATGAATTCCTGTCAAATCATACATGGAAATCAGGGAGAAAAGCTCCTAATTATATGAAGTGATACCGAGCACAAAGGATGGTGATCTGGCTTTTGGAAGTCAACCATTTCAGCACAAAGGCTGCAGGAGTTTCTTTTTTTTATTTAACTACTTTCTAACAAACCTATTCAGAGATGTTCATGCATACCTCTGGAGCAGATAGGACTTGATCTCCTGGCCTCCTGGTCCAGGGTTACAGATGCTACCACTGCACCACAAGAGGGCCCTTCCATCATGGTTAGTTTCAGCCAAACACTGTGAGCCTGATATGATTTGAAGAAGCAACATTAGGGTTCAAAGCCCAATATCATCAACTGCTTCATAAGTTATACCCCCTCCAGGTCAAAAGGCATCTTTAAAACCTGTAACACACTCCAGGATCAAGGGCATAAGTTCTATGGATGTCTTACCACCTGCAAGTTCCTGTATGAGTTACACACCATCCTGAATATAACCATGACTTCCTTGTCAGTGGATTAAAATCCTAGAACTCCCAACGACAGAATTGCTAGTGTTCCATCACCACACAGATAGCAGAAGTTTAAGAATCTGTCTCACCATCACCTTCTCAAAGGAAATTAGGATGGACAGTAAATACTGGGTTTACCAGCAATTCCCATTATCTGTGAATAAATAAAGTAACCACTTTTGGTGTTTCAAAGCATGTGAATGTACTGTCTGCAATACAGTCAGCTCAATTTTGAATTAGAAAATAGAATAAACAGATATGCCTGCATTTTCAGTACGCATCTTTCCAATGTTTTACCTATAATTTTGTGGACTCACAAAATGGCATAAATTAACTTTGTATATCATTCAATCTTCCACTGAAAAAGATTAGAAAAATAGCAGGAAGTCCAGGCAAAAATCTTCAAAGATTTTCAGAATTAGAAATCTAAGAGTTGGTTTTAACGTCACTAAAATGTTATTGCTTGACCATAATATTCTTTGCAATATGCAGTTCCTGTAAGTATTTGTTAACACTTCAAAATGATAAAAGAGAATCTTCATATCAAACTTGTATGACATATTAATGATAAGCTACAGCAGAAAACTATGGTTTGTGTAACGCAATAATATGTGGCAGTGGTAAACATTGCTGTTGTACCAGCACAGTTGTCATTAATGCTATTTTGGTTTGATTCAAAAGCGTTAATTGTTCCCAGGCCTTTTTAGAACCTTGTCACATTATGCACATTTAATTGACTGATTTCTACATAATAAAGATGTCAGTGGTGCAGAAGTCAGTGAATACTATCAACTTCAATGCTCCTAGCAACTCTGGAGCAATTGCAAATCACGTATGTAACTCACTCTCTGATTCTTGACCTAGGCTATTGAGAGCTCTTCTGTTGTACTGAAACATCCCCAGGCACGGAACTCCAGATTAAATTAGACGCCCTTTCCCTTAGCAGTTACTTTTACCAAATGGAATTTTGATGTGTCTTAATTCTTTTTGTTTGCTTTAAAATAGTGGCTGCTGACAAACCAATATTCCACTAACAACTATCCTTATAATTAGAACCAAAAAGCTGTTGGTGACAGCAGAATCTAGTTAACCTTATTTCAACTGGACCTTAACACAGTACATTAACAAAACAATAGATTGTGACACAAAGTAATTAGTGAGTTATAGCACAACCCTTTCCCCTCCTTCCTCTTCTCTCGGTAGCCTCTTTGAATACTTGAGCATTGTTGAACCATTGCTTATGCTGTGCTTTGCTATGGGACAGGGAGAGGAAGCAGGTATTGAATCTACCTCAGCTGGAACGAGTATTTAATTCTGCACTGTTGCAGTTATTTTGAAGCATATGCTAGCTGTCTGATTAACTGAGCTATCTACTGTTCTCCCTTCCCCCTCACACTCCTTTATTTTTACATAAATAGTTTCCAAACTATACGGGTGTAGTAATGATCATTTTTAACTGACTGATATCTCCCAGAACAACTACAGAGTTGCATTTCAAACACTTTAAATGCTCTCTGAGTGTCAGTTTCCTATAATCTGCTATGTGGTTCTGCTATCTTGATATTTTTAACAGCAACCCTGATTGTAAACGTGAGTCCTTGGTCTCAAGTTCTCTGCTTCATAGTTTGACAATCAGAATAAACAGTGAATAAGAAATTGACTGGAAAGGCTGAGACCATTTTAACTGCAGCATAGGAGGTTGAGGGATGATCTTATTGGGGTTTATAAAATCATCAGGGACATAGGTAAGGCAAATGACAAGGGCCTTTACCCGAGGGTAGGGGAGTTCAAAACTAGGGAGCATATGTTTAAGGTGAGAGGAGAATGATTTAAAAAGGGCATGAGGGGCAAATTTGTTTTACACAGCGTGGTTTGTGTCTGGAATGAGCTGGAGAGAAAGAGGTAGATAAAGAGGTTATAATGTTTATAGGTCATTTGGATAAGTTCATGAATAAGAAATGTTTGAAAGGATATAAGCCAAACATAGCCAAGTGGGACCAGTTTAGTTTGGGAACATGGTCAGCATGGATTAGTTGGGCTGAAGGGCCAGTTTCCATGCTGTACGACATGACAACTCTATGACTAGTCATTTTGTTAATTTTTCAATAATAATATTCAAGTCATAGAGATGTACAGTGCAGAAACATACCCATTGGTCCATCCCAACCAGATATCCTAAATTAATCCAACCCCATTCACCAGCACTTGGCCCATATCCCTCCAAATCCTTCCTGTTCATGTACCCATCCGGATTCCTTTTAAATGTTGTAATTGTACCAGCCTCCACCACTTCCTATGGAAGCTCAATCCATACACGCACCACCCTCTGCATGAAAGTGTTGCCCTTAGGTCCCTTTTATATCTTTCCACTCTCACCTGAAACATATGCCCCCTGGTTTGGATTCCACTATCCTGGAGAAAAGAACTTGATTTCGCCCTATCCATGCCCCTCATGATTTTATAAATCTCTTAGCCTCCAATACTCTAGGGAAAATAGCCCCAGCCTATTCAGCCTCTCCCTATAGCTCAAATCCTCCAATCCTGGCAGCATATTGTACATCTTTTCTGAACCCTGTCAAGTTTCACAACATCCTTATATAGACTGTAAGTGTTAGCATCTGAAGTAAGTAATGTCATTGATGGAATGGTGTTGGAGGGCTACTGGTCTATTGGCAAAATGCCAGAGACAATGCTGTAAAACTCCTTATGTTGATTTTTCAATCAATATCTATTTGGATGCTATCCCACCGCTGTAAAGCTAATTTTTTTTTGTGAGCTAACGAGAAGATAATAATCACAGCCATGCATGCAGCAAAAAAAAATTAACTAATCAATGGGGGCACTCTTGCCACAAAAGTATTGTATCTAATTTTATTAATGAGTTGCATTTTCCTGTAAGGAAGCACACAAATGGAATAATGAGTTGAAGTGAGAGGAAATCATTGGGAAGAATGAGAACATTAGCAAAGCACAGAGATATAATCATATAATCTTTGAGCATGAAAGCTAAAGAGTGAAGCCTTCTGACCACCTTTTGCATGGATTTGACAGAGCACGCTCAACAATATGTTTTTTGGGATCCTTAAGAGGGAGCAGCTCCAAGTCGTGGTCCACGTAGGCACCAACGACATAGGTAGGAAGAGAGATGGGGATTTAAGGCAGAAATTCAGGGAGCTAGGTTGGAAGCTTAGAGCTAGGACGAACAGAGTTGTTGTCTCTGGTTTGTTGCTTGTGCCACGTGCTAGTGAGGCAAGGAATAGGGGGAGAGAGGAGTTGAACACGTGGCACAGGGATGGTGCAGGAGGGAGGGTTTTGGATTCTTGGATAATTGGGGCTCTTTCTGGGGTAGGTGCGACCTCTACAAGCAGGATGGCCTTCATCTGAACCATAGGGGTACCAATATCCTGGGGGGGGGAAATTCGCTAAGGCTATTGGGGTGGGCATAAACTAATCCAGCAGGGGAATGGGAACCAAAATTGTAGTTCGAGTATAGAAAAGATTGAGAGTAGAGAGGTCCAAAATCAAGTTTCAGGGACGCAAGCTGGCACCGGCAAGCAAGAAGTTGGGTTGGTACCTGGGACTTCGATGCTGTGGCCATTTTGGAGACATGGATAGAGCAGGGACAGGAATGGTTGTTGCAGGTTCCAGGATTTAGATGTTTCAGTAAGAACAGAGAAGATGGTAAAAAGGGGAAAGGGGGTGGCATTGTTAGTCAAGGACAGTATTACAGTAGCAGAAAGGATGTTTGGGGACTCATCAATTGAGGTAGTATGGGCTGAGGTTAGAAACAGGAAAGGAGAGGTCACCTTGTTGGGAGTTTTCTATAGGCCTCCAAATAGTTCCAGAGATGTAGAGGAAAGGATAGCAAAGATGATTCTCGATAGGAGTGAGAGAGAGAGGGTAATTGTCATGGGGGACTTCAACTTTCCAAAAATTGACTGAGAACGCTATACTACGAGTACTATAGATGGGTCAGTTTTTGTCCAGTGTGTGCAGGAGGGCTTCCTGACACAATATGTAGACAGGCCAACAAGGGGCGAAGTCACATTAGATTTGGTACTGGGTAATGAGCCCAGCCAGGTGTTAGAGGTGTCATAACATTCAAGGCTGTGGCCCAAATGTGGTCAAGTGGATCTAGAGTAGGTAATAGTGTATTTTTGGTAGTACAGATGCAAAAGGACTTCCTCTGTACTGTACAATTCTATGACTTAATGATTCTATGGAAGATGTGTTTGTAGAATATATCAGGAATTGTTTCTTGGAGCAGGCTACCTTAGACCTAGTAATGCAAAATGAGGCAGAATTAATATGGGAATACATAATTTGGGATCCTCCAGGGGTTGGTGATCACAACATTAAAGCATTGAATTTCAAATTCAGTTTGAGGGACAGCATTTTAAGTCTCAATCTAGGGTCCTTAATTTAAGCAAGAATGTTTACAGAAGTTTGCAGCAAGAGTTGTTTAAAACACTCTGGGAAAAATAGACTACAAGAAAGGTCAATAGATGTACAGCAGCAGATATACAGGCAGTTACTTTGTGACTGCCTGTCATGAAGGAAAAATGGTTCCATTTAAAAAGAAGGACAAGACAGATGAAGGAGAACATTCAATCATTTGGAGAATTGTGTGCAGTTTTGGGCCCCGTATCTCAGAAAGGATGTACTGGCCCTGGGAATGTGTTCAATGGAAGCTTTTGGGAATGGTCCCAGGAATGAAATGCTTAACATATGAGGAGCATTTGAGGACTCTGGGTTTATACTTGATGGAGTTTAGAAGGATGAGGTGGATCTAATTGGAACATTCAGAATACTGAATGGCCTGGAGAGAGTAGGTGTTGGGAAGATTTGTAGGAGAGACTAGGACTCGAGGGTATAGCTTCAGAGTAAAGGGAAGATCTTTTAGAATGGAGATAAGGAGAAACAACTTTAGCCAGAAAGTGGGGAATCTATGGACTTCATTGCCATAGAAGGCCAGGTCATTGAGTATATTTAAGACTGAGATAGATAGCTTCTTGGGTATCAAGGGGATCAAGGTGATGGGGCGAAAGTGGGAAGAATAGGGTTAAGAAACTTATTAGCTATGATTGAATGGAAGAGCAGACTCGATGGGCTGAATGGCCTAATTTCTGCTCCTTTGTCTTATGGTCTTATGGTCTAAAAGCTAAGGTATTCAAAGTAATTAAACTTGTGGTAATCCAGAAGATCAGGAATTTCAGAAGATAACTGAAATGTTGATAAGAAAGATGAAAAATGAATAAGAAAGTAAATTAGCAACAAATATAACAAACAGCTTCTGTGAGTGTATAAGAAGAAAGACAGGAGCTCAAGTGAGTGTGGGACCCTTTGAGGATATGACTGGCGGATTGATAATGGTGTACAGTGAAATGGCATGTAATTTAAGCTAATATTTGGCATTGGTCTTCATGATGTAGAACACAATAAACAAGGTGCTAGTGAAGGGAAATAACTTTTCTCAGCCTCCATCATGAGGGACAAATTATTTAACAGACTAAGATACTGAAAACAGACATGTGCAGGACCTGCCAGTTTGCATCCAAGAGTTTTAAAGTAAGTAAAGACATTGGTCATGAAAATAAATTTAAATTCATTGAATTCCAGGTGGATTGGGAACGTAGACTCATGTTGAAGAAAAGTGGGAGACAGAAAAGACAAAAATATAGGCTAAATAGTTTAACATTTTCTGTGGGAAAATTATAGAATCATACAGTCATTCAAAATGCACAGCACAGAAACAGACTCTTTGGTCCAACTTGTTCATGCTGACCAAATATCTTAACTTAATCTAGTCCCATTTGCCAGCACTTGGCCAATATCCTTCTAAACCTTTCCTATTCATATACCCGTCCAGATGCCTTTTAAATGTTGTAATTGTTCCAGCTTCCATCACTTCCTCTGGCAGCTCATTCCAAATGTGCACCCCCGCTCCGTTAAAATGTTGCCCCTTAAGTCCATTTTAAATCATCCCCTTCCCACCTTAAACCTGTGCCCTCTAGCTTTGGAACCCCATACCTTGGGCAAAAGATGTGGGCTATTCACCCTATTCATGTCCCTCATGGTTTTATAAATATCTATATGGTCACTCCTCATTCTCCAACGTTCGAGGAAAAAAATAGCCCCAGCCTATTTAGCCGCCCCATAGAGCTCAAATCCTGCGACCTTGGCAACATCTTTGTAACTCTTTTCTGCACCCTTTCACATTTCACAACATCCTTCCTATAGCATGGAGACCAGAATTGAGAACAGTATTCCAAAAGTGGCCTAAAGCAATGTCCTACCCTGGAATGGGACTATCTGGTGCCGCCCTTTTGGCGCCAATCACCTGTCCCCGCTGTTTTGGCTCTAAACTGTTTTGGCGCTCATTACTTTGGCGCTGAGCTGTTTTGGCGCCAATTCAGAATAAAACAAAAGTCTTGTAGAGCTTGCAAGAAATTCATTTTTATTGCATTGTAAGAAATAAACCTAATTCTTAAAACAAATTTCTACATTTTGCTACATTTATCAAACATATAGATAACCATTGTGTGAAAATTTAGGTTTGTCTCTCTTGCTTAGGATGTTTTCAGCCATTTCTGGTATGGGCTCTACAAGAAAATAGAAAGAAAATTGTATACAGCTTTCCAATGTGAAGACAGAAGGGCTTAAGTATCATCAAGGCAGTAGATGACTATTAACAATTGTTAAATGAGAAAATGATTACAAAACGAGATTTGAATCTACAGCGGATCATTACTGCTTTGACTATCAACTCTTGCTAGTTGAGAAAATTACATTGGGTCATTAGTCATCCTCTCTTCTTTAACCAAACAAGACTTTTTTTTATTCTGAATTGGCGCCAAAACAGCTCAGCGCCAAAGTAATGAGCGGCAAAACAGTTTAGAGCCAAAACGGCGGGGCCAAATTATCAGCGCCAAAAGGATGGCCCCAACCCGTCCTACCCAGCCATAACATAACCTAACAACTCCTATACACAATACACTGACCAATAAAGGCAAGTGTACCAAATACCTTTCTTACTACCGTGTCTACCTGCCACTCCACTTTCCAATAATTATGAACCTTCACCCCAAGATCTCTTTGTTCGAAAATACTCTTCAGGACTGTACCATTGTGTGTATAAATCCTGTCTTGATTTACCCCATCAAAATACATTTATCAAAATTAAACTCCATCTGCCTCGGTCCATTTGCCCATTTGATCAAGGTCTCATTATACTCTGAGGTAACCTTCCACACTGTGCACTACACCACCAATTTTGGTGCCATCTGCAAATTTACTAGGCATACTTCCTATAATCACATCCAAATCATTTATATAAATGACAAAAAGCAGTGGACCCAGCTTGCGACACACAGCTGTTCACTAGCCTCCAATCCAAAAAGCAACCCTCCACTAGCACCCTCTGCCTTTTACTTTTGAGCCAATTTTGTATCCAAATGGCTAGCTTAGACTGGATTACTAAAGAAGAAATATATGTTTCGAAAAGCCGAATACAATCAGAGTCAACGTGGATTGTGAAAGAGTGATCATGTCTGATAAATTCATTAGAATTCTTTGAAGGTACAGCAAGTAGAGTTAATAAAGAGAAGCTGGTAGATGTAATATTTTTGGATTTCTAGAGGCATTCTATAACATAATATGCAAGTTGATTGCACAAGATGGGAGCACACCTCATTGGGGTTGCTTTATTGACATGGATCTAGGATTGGTTAATAGATAGAAGTCAACGAGCTCGAATTAATGGGTCTTTTTCAGGTTAGAAAGACATAGCTAGTGAAGTGCCATAAGTATCTCTCCAATGGTCTCAGTAATTTACTATCTATTTTAGTGACTTGCAGTAATGGGAATAAAGTATAATGTATCCAGATTTGCTGAGGATACAAACTTGCCTTTATTGGTCTGTGCATTGAGTATAAGAGTTGAGAGGTCATGTTGCAGCTGTACAGGACATTGGTTAGGCCACATTTTGAATACTGCTTTTAGTTCTGGTCTCCATACTATAGGAAGGATGTTGTGAAAGTTGAAAGGGTTCAGAAAAGATTTACAGGGAGTTGGAGGGTTTGAGCTATAGGGAGAGTCATAGAGTCATAGAGATGTACAGCACAGAAACAGACCCTTCAATCCAACTCGTCCAAATCCAATTGCGACCAAATCCAATCTAACCTAATCCTATCCCATTTGCCAGCATTTGGCCCATATCCCTTCCTATTCATATACCCATTCAGATGCCTTTAAAATGTTGTAATTGTACCAGCCTCCACCACTTCCTCTGGCAACTCATTCCATACATGCACCACCCTCTGTGTGAAAATGTTGCCCCTTAGGTCCCTTTTATATCTTTCCCATCTCACCCTAAACCAATGCCCTCTAGTTCTGGACTCCCCCATCACAGGAAAAAGACTTTGCCTGTTTATCATATTCATGCGCCTCATGATTTTATAAACCTCTATGAGGTCACCCTTCAGCCTTCGATGCTCCATGGCAAACAGGCCCAGCCTATTTAACCTCTCCCTATATAGCACAAATCCTCCAACCCTGGTTACATCCTTGTACATCTTTTCTGAAACCTTTCAACTTTCACAGCATCCTTCCGATAGGAAGGAGACCAGAACTGCATGCAATATTCCAACAGTGGCCTAACCAAATGTCCTGTACAGCTGCAACATGATGTCCCAACTCCTGTACTCAATACTCTGACCAATAAAGGAAAGCATACCAAATGCCTTGTTCACTATCCTATCTACCTGCGATTCTACTGGCAAGAAGCTATGAACCTGCATATGAATCGGCTGGGATTATTGTCCTTGGAACATCAGAGGATGACATGTGGCCTTATAGAAGTTCTAAAATCATAAGGGGCATAGATAGAGTGAATAGACAAAGTCTTTTCCCCAAGGTAAAGGAGAAAATTAGAGGGCTTAGGTTTATGGTGAGAAGGGAAAGATTTGAAAGGTACCCAAGATGCAATATTTTCCTGCACGGGGTGGTGCATTTATGGAATAAGGTGTCAGCGGAAGTGGTGGAGGTTGGTACAATTATAACATTTAAAAGGCATCTAGTTGGGAACATGAACATGAAGGGTTGAGAGGGATATGGGCCAAGTGCTAGTAAATGGGAGTTGATTAATTTAAGATATCTAGTCAGCATGGATGAGTTGGACCAAAGGGTCTGTTTCCATGCTGTACATCTCTATGACTCTATGACAAACACAGATGAGAGGGCATGTGAGGACATAGATAGGTTGAGTGGGCAGGCAAAGCTTCACAGATGGTGCTCAATATAAGGAGTTGGGAGGTCATGCAGTTTAGTGGAAATTATCAAAAAGCAGACTATTATAGAAGAGAGGAGAGAGAAAACAAAAAAATTGCAGTGCAGTGGGATCTGGGCATTCATGTGTATAAAACATAGAAGATGTCATGCGGGTGCAGCAAGTCATTAAGAAGACAAATAGAATTTTGTCTTTTATTGCTGACGGATTCGTGTTTAAAAATAGGGAGATATTGTACACGATGTTGGTGAGCTTACACCTAGAGTGCTGTGAACAGTTTAGGTTTCTGTATTTGAGAAAGGATATATTGGAATTGGAGACAGTTCAAAAGAGACTATCTCGGTTATTTCCTGGGATGACGATGTTGCCATATTGAAAATGGCTGTACAGGTCAAGCTTTTTAATCACTTGACCTTCAAAGAATAATCTTACTTATTTAAATTTAAAATTATCTAATTAAATCTACAAGGTTCTGAGAGGGCTTGATAGGATTAATGTTGAGAAAATTCCCCCATCAATGGGGAAATCTTGAACTTGAGAACATTGTACAGATTAAGGGCTTGCTCATTTAAAACTGAGATGCACAGTATTTTCTTCTTTTGGATGGGAGGGAATGGGTGGAATTCTTTATCTCAGAGATTGGTAGAGGCTAGATCACTGAAAGTGTTTAAAGAGGAGGTAGACAGATTTTTGAAGGATTTGAGGGTTATGAGAAGCTGCCATGGGAAAAAAAAAGTTGAAACCTGATCCTATAGAATAGAAGGGAATGTTTGAGATGCCAAATCCCCAACTCCTGCTTCTATGTTCTTAAAATTCCAGATAATTCAAAAGTTTGGATTTTTAATCAACATGGAGTTGGGGTAGTTGAGGAAATGAAAGGAGATTGAAGGGTCAGTTGTGAAAGGCAGATGGGGTTCAATGCAAGGAGGTACAAGGTTATGCACTTGTTTAAAAATGATCATAAGGCAGACTATTATAGAAGAGGGGAGAGAGAGAGAGCAAAATTTTGCATCGCAGTGGGATCTGGATGTTCATGTGCATGAAACACAGAAGTTGTCGTGCAGGTGCAGCAAGTCATTAAGAAGGCACATGGAAGGCAAAGTGCATGACCTTGCACCTCCTTGCATTGAACCCCATCTGCCTTTTACAACTAACCCCTCAATCTCCTTTCAGTTCCTCGACTGCCCAGATTCATGTTGATAAAAAGCTGAATTTTTGAATTTTCTGATTATGTACTAGAACGTATTTTTATTAAATATTCTTTCTGCTTTGCTTTATTCAATATTTGATACCAGAGATTAACATTACGTATAAATTCACAAGAAATTCTACTTTGCCTTCCATTTACCTTCTTAATGATTTGCTGCACCCACGTGACAACTTTTGTGTTTCATTATTGTTGCACCTTGCATAGATAATGTTGATGACTTAATATTTTTAAATTCCCAACACAACAATGATGACATTCTTTTCCGGGGTCATGTTTGTTTAATTGTTCCTGAACAAGGAATAGTTGTGATTGTTTGAAAGTGATAACAAGGATGCCTGTTATTAATAATGTTAGGACCCCTTTCAAATTGAGCAGTGCAATTATAACTTCTATTGCTCTGTCAACCTGTTATGCTTAACCATGAGTTCTAGGTGAACTGTCTTCATTTTTCACTGCAAAGCCATCAGATGTGTTTACCAAGACCCTTCCTCACATCTAGCATAGCTGATATTGGAGCAGATACCAAGAGATGCAATGTGAAGCTGTGATTATTTTTAAAATGATTTGTATAAAGAAGAAGTGAGTTAAAGCCAAAAAGAAGTGGCCCACTCTGAATGCATGTGAGTTGATTATATTATGAATGCTTCAGTTTTGCTGACTGTTTGAATTGTCCCTAAAACTCCAAGTCATTTATTATCAAGAGAGCTCTGAATTGGGTGATGTGATTTACTATAAGGAACCTGTAATTAGGTCCAATTATACACTGTCACTCTGTTGTCACACACTATTTCAACATCACAACTACATGCCAATTAAGTATTTATGTTGCTCAATTACAGAACTATCACACAGAAAATTTGAATGTCACATTTATTTAGTAATAATTTTTTCCAGCAGTTCCAGTCAATTCTCCACACATTATAATCTATTCACAACACAAAGTGAAACAGGTTGCTTACTTAGAAAGTATATCGACAGGTCAGACAGGCACAGAAACACATCTTATTCTGATGGTTAATTAAAGAATTCAGCCATGGATACAAATCTTACAGCTGTGTAACATTCCTACTGCAGCAAATAAATCACTTAGAACAGCTTGGGCAACAAGTCTCAGTTTTGTAGGTCACAAAATCTATAAGCCATCTCCCGCTAAATCTCTTGGACAACCCTCAACAGTGCCGTTAAAATACGTCAGCTAATGTTTTACCCAAGCAAGATTACTGATGGTTTCATTCAATGTGAAGTTTAGGTACAGCTGACTCCTGAACATTGGCAAGATAATTTACGTGATGAAAAAATTCTGAGATCCTTTGAAAGTCCCACTTGAAATTTGGGATGTTATTTTATTTCCTCGATCAATGGACGTCGTAGTGCCATGAAAGTTTCGCTCTGTGCTTTAACATTCCCGAACAAATGCAAAGCTGTTAAGGATGACCCTGAAGGAAATTAGGCATTCTGATATTCCAGTGTGAGAATGGTGGGGAACAATCAAGAAGTCTCAGCTGGCTGTGAAAATTTGAATTAGAATAGAGTTTGTTCTCATCTCAAACTGGCATAAGGAGACCTTTGTGTTCAATATGTTATGCAACAAAGCAATCTCACAAAATATTATCATCAGATGGAGTTTCTGATCTAATCCTGTTTGGCTACCCTGAATGTCTCCTGAATCTGGTCAAGTTTAGCTTAAACATGGTACATGAAGTACTATTGACAGTTTATCCCAACTGTATCCTTTGGCTGCACAATATTAAATTAGCTATTTATCTCCTCAAGTCTGTTCTCCTCTTCAATGCGGTCATAGGTGACCTGCGACCTAACTGCACAGACTTGCTTTTGCCATTTATCTCTTATTATCCTTTAATAAAATTAATTGATTTGAAATTAACAACTGATCTGGCATCAATTGCTATTTGGGGAAGAAAATTTCATAGAAACACAAGAACATAGAAAATAAGGAGCGAGAGTATGACATTTGACCTTCTCCAACCATTCAATCTGATCATGGCTGATCATTCAACTCAATGCCCTGTTCCCACTTTCTCCTCATATCCTTTCATCCCTTTTGCCCCAAGAACTATACCGAACCCCTCCTTGAAAGTAATCAGTGCTTTGGCCTCAACTGCTTTCTGTGACAGCGACTTTCACAGGCTCACCATTCCCCAGGTGAAGACATTTGTCCTCATCTCAGCCACAAAAGGCCTACTCCTTAATTATAAACTGTGACTCATGTGGCCTTCCATGAGGGTCAGCACATTCTGAATGGAGGAAGTCATGTGCTCACATAGCAGAAACATGGCATCACTGACAGCTCTCAGGAACTTCTTTTGTTAACAGGGGACATTGATAGGTGGCAATGCACTTCAAACTGTTGCTCCATTAGTAACCACCTCTACTATTGGCTCTATTGGAGATGCAAGAGTGTTGCCTACAGCTTCCACATTAGTCCATAGCCTGGATTTGATTTGTACCTTCATGTGGCCATTAAAAGGCACGGAAGAGCCAGTGTTTAAGGTTTTGTGCCTGTGAGCATTGCTTTTCTCATTCACTCTGGGCTCCAGATCTACCATTCACTCTGCACGGCTGATCAGCTGCAACCCATTCCCATCATCCTTTCACCTTTCTCTGTCCATACTTCACATTGACGGTTTCTGTCACAGTCTGATGAGCTGAGCTGGACCATGAGACATTGATGTTCATAAAGATGCCACTCTGAGGCCATCTGCAAGTGGCCATTCATCCTTGTAACTGCAGCAAGCACGTCTGACTGACTGTGCTCCTCCAATGTTTGGTAACCATTTATCTTAGGGTGCATGCTGGTCCTTCATCATTCCTTAAGCATAGCCTAGCCAGTTTGACCTGGGTGCCTATGTAAGATATGCAAGTCTGTTATCTCGCCACATTGCTTGCTAAACCTTATGCTGTAATTGAAATGCTTCTGCCACTTCAGGAATGTTCATATAACCAAGAGTCACTAATGAACTTTACATTTGGTTGTTGACTCTTTTAGTTAAATCCAGTTCTACAAATCTAAAATTCCTTTAGAATGCCCTTTCACATAACAGCATGGAGAGAATAGGCTAGTCCAGAGACAGCTGGGAGTATACATTCATTTAAACTGTGGGTATATCTATTTTCCCATATTAATTTTTATACTACCATTGGGATCAACATTTTTAATTCACAGTCATTTAACCTTTACATGGAAATGTGCAGAGCCAGGAAGGACTAGCCCCAGAGACTTACAAAATTGAATGAAACAAAGTCAGGAAAATACTTAACAATACTGACAATGAAGTAACCTTTATTAGAACATTTATTAAATAGTCAACTGGAAAATGAGTTTTAATCTTATATAGATAATGTTATGACAATACAAAGTCATGTTGCTTAATACTAGACCATTGGCATATCTGAATAATATATTTCACTAATTAGTTCATCTTCCATAATCTTTTCTTGCTGACTGAAATAATCAATTCATCTCTCAAATTAATTCCATCTTGCATAATACAATCATATTGCCTGTCAACAAATTATGCATGGAATATTTCCTTTGAAGGACAATAAAGGTGTTTTACTAATAACTAGACATCACTAGTATGGATAAAAGTTTGGAAACAGACAAAATAGATGAGCGGAGATAAGTCGGAACAGCTGCAGGTGAAGGGGAAAAGAAAAGTTGAAAATTAAATAAATCTGAAACACAGGTGAAATATTAGAGCAGATGGACAGGTTAAGTAGCGTAGCCCAAATAAGCACACATTGTCCACAAGGAATCATCAAATTAATTATCGGTGAAAATTTGAGTTGATGGCTTTGAAATAACTGCAAAGCAATCAGGACTAGGAACTAAATATTAAATCAGCACTTAAACAGAAGTAACAAAAGTAATTGAACAGTAATGAAGAAGATATTAATGAATTCTCAGGCCAGATGGTTTCACCCAAGGGTTTAAAAGAAGTATATCTGAGTATATACACATGATGCCCCATCTATAGTCCTCCAAAGTTCTCTGAATTTGGGAACCATTCCCTTAGTTTGGGCAATTGTGGAAGAAATTGTGCCGATTAAGAAAAATGAGGAAGGAAAACCAGGATATTATAGACTAGTTCACCTAGCACCTATTGTCAGAAATTTATCTAGAATCAAAAGACAGCTTCAAAATGTTCAGCTGATCAGAGAAAGTCAACATGGATCTCTGAAACGACGGTCATGTCTGATGAATTTTGATTGAATTATTTTTGAAGAAATGATGCAGCAAGCAGATAATGAAGTATTTATGGATGCTATTTACTTAGACTTGCAGAATCTATTTGATAAAAATCTCTCGTAAGAGACTGGAAGCTCATTGGATTGAAGGCAAATGATTGATTTGGTTTGGAAATTGGTTGAGGGGAAAGAGAGTGGGCAGGTGTCCCAATTGGTAAGATATAACTAGTGGAGTCCAGCAGAATTTGTGTTGGGACATCAAATACTCACTATATTTGTTAACAACTTAAATGTTGGGATAGAAATTCGGATATACAAATTTGACAATGACACAAACATAGGCAGTAATGTAAGCATTCTAGATGGGCTTGTAAAATGATAAAATATATAGATGAGTTAACTAAATAAGTAAATGAATTTTAGGTTATTAAATGAGAAGCAAGAATTCAAGGTCATTCTCTTGATCCTTAAAAAGATAGAGCAGGATACTTTCTAAATACTGAAAACCCAAAAATAACATTCTTCAGGATCAGATATGTGGATCATTAAAATGCCATTAATAGACACAGAAGACATATAAAAAGGCTCATGGAATGGTGACCTGCTAGAGGAATAGAATGCAATGCTTCAGCTCCGCAAAACCCTGAATAAGTTGTGTCTCGAGTGTTAGGGTTAAGGTTAAGGTTAGGGTTAAGGTTAGGGTTAGCATGGGAATGACTTCCAGACTTAGAGATTAAGCTTAAAGGGAACTTTAAGCAAATTAGTGTTGTATTACCTGGAATGTGGAATATCATTGGGCGGCATGGTGGCTGGGCGGCATGGTGGCTCAGTGGTTAGCACTGCTGCCTCATAGCATCAGGGACCTGGGTTTGATTCCAGCCTCAGGTGACTGTCTATGTGGAGCTTGCATGTTCTCCCCGTGTCTGCATGGGTTTCCACCGGTGCTCCGGTTTCCTCCCACAATCCAAAGATGTGCAGGTTAGGTGAATTGGTCATGCTAAAATTGCCCATTGTGTTCAGGAATGTGTGAGTTAGGTCAGGGGTAAATGCAGAGTAACAGGGTAGGGGAATGGGTCTGGGTGGGTTACTCTTCGGAGGGTCAGCGTGGACTTGTTGGGGCAAATGACCTGTTTCTGTCCTGTAGGGATTCTATGATCATGAGATAAATTGATCAATGCTTTAAAGATGTTATGGGATCACATAAGTTAAATTGGAAGAAACTATTTCTTTTGCTCAGTGGAGACTAGGTGCAGCATACATAATTTAAAATTTAGAACCAAAATTACAACAGTTCAGACTTCAAACAGTTGAAACTACTGATAATGATAGAGAAGGTTGGAAGACAGAGTATAGTATTGAACCCTGCATGAAATTCATAATGCTAACATAAGAACCAAGAGCAGGATTAGGCACTTCACCTCCTCTAGGTAAAAACAATGACTGCAGATGCTGGAAACCAGATTCTGGATCAGTGGTGCTGGAAGAGCACAGCAGTTCAAGCAGCATCCGACGAGCAGCAAAATCGACGTTTCGGGCTAAAGCCCTTCATCAGGAATAAAGGCAGAGAGCCTGAAGCATGAAGAGATAAGCTAGAGGAGGGTGGGGGTGGGGAGAAAGTAGCATAGAGTACAATAGGAGAGTGCGGGAGGAGATGAAGGTGATTGGTCAGGGAGGAAAGGGTGGAATGGATAGGTGGAAAAGGAGCTAGGCAGGTCGAACAAGTCCGGACAGGTCAAGGGGACAGTGCGGGCTGGAAGTTTGAAACTAGGATGAGGTGGGGGAAGGGGAAATGAGGAAGCTGTTGAAGTCCACATTGATGCCCTGGGGTTGAAGTGTTCCGAGGCAGAAGATGAGGCATTCTTCCTCCAGGCGTCTGGTGGTGAGGGAGCGGAGGTGAAGGAGGCCCAGGACCTCCATGTCCTCGGTAGAGTGGGAGGGGGAGTTGAAATGTTGGGCCACGGGGTGGTGTGGTTGATTGGTGCGGGTGTCTCGGAGATGTTCCCTAAAGCACTCTGCTAGGAGGCGCCCAGTCTCCCCAATGTGGAGGAGACCGCATCGGGAGCAACGGATACAATAAATGATATTAGTGGATGTGCAGGCAAAACTTTGATGGATGTGGAAGGCTCCTTTAGGTCTTGGATAGAGGTGAGGGAGGAGGTGTGGGCGCAGGTTTTACAGTTCCTGCGGTGGCAGGGGAAAGTGCCAGGATGGGAGGGTGGGTCGTAGGGGGGGGCGTGGACCTGACCAGGTAGTCACGGAGGGAACGATCTTTGCGGAAGGTGGAAAGGGTTGGGGAGGGAAATATATCCCTGGTAGTGGGGTCTTTTTGGAGGTGGCGGAAATGTTGGCGGATGATTTGGTTTATGCAGAGGTTTGTAGGGTGGAAGGTGAGCACCAGGGGCGTTCTGTCCTAGTTACGGTTGGAGGGGTGGGGTCTGAGAGCGGAGGTGCGGGATGTGGACGAGATGCATTGGAGGGCATCTTTAACCACGTGGGAAGGGAAATTGCAGACTCTAAAGAAAGAGGCCATTTGGTGTGTTCTATGGTGGAACTGGTCCTCCTGGGAGCAGATACGGTGGAGGCGGAGGAATTGGGAATACGGGATGGCATTTTTGCAAGAGATAGGGTGGGAAGAGGTGTAATCCAGGTAGCTGTGGGAGTCGGTGGGTTTGTAAAAAATGTCAGTGTCAAGTCGGTCGTCACTAATGGAGATGGAGAGGTCCAGGAAGGGGAGGGAGGTGTCAGAGATGGTCCAGGTAAATTTGAGGTCAGGGTGGAATGTGTTGGTGAAGTTGATGAATTGCTCAACCTCCTCGCGGGAGCACGAGGTGGCGCCAATGCAGTCATCAATGTAGCGGAGGAAGAGGTGGGGAGTGGTGCCGGTGTAATTACGGAAGATCAACTGTTCTACGTAGCCAACAAAGAGACAGGCATAGCTGGGGCCCATACGTGTGCCCATGGCTACCCCTTTGGTCTGGAGGAAGTGGGAGGATTCAAAGGAGAAATTGTTAAGGGTGAGGACCAGTTCGACCAAACGAATGAGAGTGTAAGTGGAAGGGTACTGTTGGGGACGTCTGGAGAGGAAAAAACGGAGGGCTTGGAGCCCCTTGTCATGGCGGATGGAGGTGTAGAGGGATTGGATATCCATGGTGAAGATGAGGCGTTGGGGACCGGGAAAATGGAAGTCTTGGAGGAGATGGAGGGCGTGGGTGGTGTCTCGAACGTATGTGGGGAGTTCCTGAACTAGGGGGGATAGGACAGTGTCGAGGTAGGTAGAGATGAGTTCAGTGGGGCAGGAGCATGCTGAGCCAATGGGTCAACCAGGGTAGTCAGGCTTGTGGATCTTGGGAAGGAGGTAGAACCGGGCAGTGTGGGGTTCCCGGACTATGAGGTTGGAAGCTGTGGGTGGGAGATCTCCTGAGGTTCTATATAGTCTGGGAGATGATGGTTTGGTGATGGGGGGTGGGGTCATGGTCGAGGGGGCAGTAGGAAGAGGTGTCCTCGAGTTGGCGTTTGGCTTCAGCAGTGTAGAGGTCAGTGCACCAGACTACCACTGCGCCCCTTTGTCCGCTGGCTTGATGGTGAGGTTGGGATTAGAGCAGAGGGATTGGATGGCTGCGCGTTGTGAGGGTGAGAGGTTGGAGTGGGGGAGGGGGGTCGACAGGTTGAGGCGGTTAATGTTCCGGCGGCAGTTGGAAATGAAGAGGTCGAGGGCAGGTAATAGGCCAGCGCGGGGTGTCCAGGTGGATGCAGTGTGTTGGAGGTGGGCGAAGGGGTCCTCGGAAGGTGGGCGGGAGTCCTGATTGTGAAAGTAAGCTCGGAGGCGGAGGCGATGGAAGAAGTGCTCGATGTCACGGCGTGTATTAAATTCATTGATGCGTGGACGGAGGGGGATGAAGGTGAGTCCTTTGCTGAGGACTGATCGTTCGTCCTCAGTGAGTGGGAGGTCAGGGGGGGATGGTGAAAACTTGGCAGGGCTGGGAGCTGGGATCTGGTGTGGGTGTGGAGCTGGGAGTGGGGTCGGAGCCAGTACCTGGAGTGGATGTGATAGTGGGGGGAATGGGGGTGGAGGCATGAGCAGAGGTAGTGTTCCCCTCGGGGTTCTGGGGGGTGGGGATAGTGACAATGGGGTCTGTGGGGGGGGGGCGTGTCAGCAGAATGCAGGTGAGTGGCGCTGGTGGGGGCGGAAGTGGTGGCAGACACGGCAGTAGGGGTGGCGGAAGTCACTGAGCGTGTGGCATCGGTGATGAGGTGAGGGCTGGAAGTGGCTGTGGGAGCGGCCATGATGGGGGCAAAAGTGACATCATCAATCAGCGTGGGGGTGGTAGCTGCATCAGCCGCATGGCTAATGGCATTTCCGAGGCCAGGGGAATCTTCTGGAATGTTTGAGGAGCGCTGGTTATGGAGGTGGGTGGATAAAAGTTTGTTCACCTCCTCTAGCCTGCTCCTACTTTCCAGTACATTTCAGGACTGCAATTAGGAAACATATTCTCAAACATGCATTAGTAGAAGTTTGGAACTTGTTTCTACAAATCACCATTGATGCTAGATCAGTTGTTAATGTTTAAACCAGAATGTTTATTATTTGTTTGCAAAAGCTGTTGGGCAAAGGTGAGTGTATAGAGTCAGGTTTCAGATTAGCTATGATCCTCATTGATTGGAGAAAGGGTTAAATGACCTACTCAGCTTGCTGAGTCCCTTTGCGTCTTTGTCCAAAACGCTTTTGGTTCCTGTCCAAAGTTTAAATCTGGTTCTTATGTTGTGACTGGACAGTGTTACTGCATCCCACTGATACTAACCAGAGACACATGCACATCTGGTTCATTGAAATTCAGTGTTTTCTTTGTAAATATTGAGCGGGGGCATTAATTAATAATTTAAGTTATGGCTGAATTGAAGGATCTTTCACAGTGAGTCACAAAAATTCATAAATTATGCAATATTTAATTACCCTAAGAAATTCAAAAGAAATCCTAAATTTTCTGTTCTTTTCAATTGTTTGGTACTTAACCCTGATGTCAGGAAACAAATCTTGAAACAAATTCTGAACTATAAGAAAATTATTTCAAGTAGTTAAATTTTTAATTGTAGAAGTATTTTAAAAAGGTTTTAGGCTTAACTTCACTTAGCCTCTAAGTCATGAGGTAATGGGTTCAAGTCTGACTTCAGGCATATATGTTATACTGAGGTGATATTTCACTGTTGGAGGTGTTGTCTTTCAAGTGAGATATTAAACTGGGGTTTTATCTGCCCTCTGATGTGGATATTTTAGTCCATGGCATTATTCAATGAACAGGGAAGATTTTCCAACTGAAGTTTATCATGCAAGCAATATCCCTGAAAGAGTTCACCTGCTAAAAAAGCAAATGATTGCAGATGCATTCTGATTAAAATGTTGGTCTGTGGAGAGAAAGCAGTTAATATTTCGACTCCATGATTTTTCTTCAGAACTGACATAATATCGAATGGTAGGGCGTGTTCAATGCTCAGTGGACTAATCCTATACTATGGGCTAACAAAGACTGTGGACTAATCCTATACTGTGGAGTGGAGGTTGGGTTGGTGGGGGGTGTGGATCTGACGAGGGAGTCACGGAGGGAGTGGTCTTCTGACCCACTACTGCTTCGGCTGAGACTGGAAATCTAAACTGGATATGTGTGAAAAGGGTGAGTCACAGAAATCTGTGCAGACTGTGTCAATACTGATAAAATATATAGGATTTAGAAGCAGGATAGGCATTTCAGCCCTTCATGCCTGACTGCAGTCTCAACTCCACTTTCCTGTCTGCTACCAAAGCCCTTGGATCCTTTATCTATCAAAAATCTCCAATGTTTGCAGTGGAAGAGAATTTCACAGACCAAGGAACTACTGACAGCAAAAACAAATGTCTCATCTCATTCTTAACAATATTTCCTCATCTGTCTTAAAGTATGTTCAGCAATTCTAGTCTCCCCAGCAAGAAAAATGTATGCCTGGTATCCACACTATCGAGTTCCTTCAAGATTTTACTTATTTCAGGAAGATCATCACTCAGTTTTACAAACTCTGGTGGGTATAGGCCCAAACGGTTCAAATTCTCTTCATCAGGCAAATCCTTCGTCCTAAAGATGAGTGAGTCTTGGATCTTCTCTGAACTGCTTTGTCACACTTTTGTCCTTTTTCTCTCAAATCAGGAGATGTTTGGAACAGCTTTAGTAAAGCTTTTTCTTCTTTTATATTCAACACCAACCAAAAGATATGAGCCATTAACTCTGTTTCTCTCATGGACGTTTCTGTCAGACCTCAGCGTGGCCGACGTTTCCCATTATCACTTTACAATTACCTGCTTATCAACCTTATCCTGGTTTGTAGAAATTTGCTGTGGACAAAGTGGTTGCTGTATTTGACAATGATACATCAGTAACTCCATTTTGAACATATTTCATTGTGACTAAGTGCTTTGGGATGCTCTAATATTGAGAAGGAAAACTGAAAAGTACAAGTATGCTCTCTCTATACAATTACCATAGCATTGTGTCTGCCTTTATTCAAAACTCAGTAGTATTAGACTAATTTTATCTTTTCATTAAAGTAACTTACTTAATTATATAATTAGATTAAATGTTTTTCTTTTTTAGTTAAAAACAAAATGCCGTGGATGCTGGAAATTGATTTTTTTTTCATTCATTTGTGGAACATGGGTGTCACTGGCTGACTAGCACTTAATGCCTGTCCCTAGTTGCCCTTGAGAAGGGGGTGGTGAGCTGCCTTCATGAATTGCTGCAGTTCATCTGCTATAGGTTGACCCATAATGCCCTTAGGGAGGGAATTCCAGAATTTTGACACAGAAATAAACATAGAAGTGTGATATCAGACACAAAATGTTAACTCTGTTTCTCTCTCCATCAATGCTGTCACATCTGCAGAGCTTTTTCAGTTTTCTCTGTGTCTGTTCCTCTTGTGAATGAACTCATAACAATTTAAAAACCTTTTCTGTAATTAAAGATCTAAATAACTTCAACACATTTTTTTTTTGCTCCTTTGTTTTCTCAGCCCTCATGCAGAGGGTTGTATCCATAGCTCCCACTCTTCACCCCAGTACTTAACTCAAGTAAAAGATGTTTAATTCATAAAACTGAAAACCCCACTTCATTTTTCTTCTTCTTAGATCCAGAACTGTTGAGTCCACTTGCCAGGGTTATAAGGTATGCTCAGAGAGAATGGATTGTAAGAGGAAATTTTAGGACAGCTGTCAGGAAGTAGTTCTTCATTGACAAAATGGTCAACATCTGGAATGAATTTCTAGGAAGGGTGATTGAAGCCAGGACACAAGACTCAGTTAAAAATTATAAATTGGAAGATCGTGAAATTTGTATTTTGGGATGATGAGATAAATTGGCTGAAGAGATTTTTTCATCTGAGTTTACTCTGTGATCTTCTCCACAGCAACTCTAGCTGAGATTACATAACCTTTAACATAGACCAAGACTTGAACTCCAGTCTTTCTGTTACAAAGGTTTGATTCCCCACCACCAAACCCCCAACAGATGTTGAATTTGCACAATATATCATCAGATGTATTCAGACACAGGACTGAGAGAACCCAGCTTAGATATCTTTTCACAATTCAATGCTACTTCACATACTGTGCAGTTGTACAATTTGCTTGTTAGAAAATATGCATTGATGTAGCGAGTCTGTTGCAGAATTCAATGGCATGTTAGGATCTGGATTTTTTTTTTGAATAATGCCAGCAGGGTTGAAGATCACCAGGAACATCATTATTTTACCCTATCATACATCTTTACTTCAATGATGCTTCAATTGGCTAGTGGTGTACTATTGTCTGCTCATCATCACTTTGGCGGGTCTTGGGCCAATAATTCCCAGATGTCTTTGGGAACGTCACACTTCACCAGGCGAGCCCTTAAGGGTATCGCTGTAGTGCTTTCACTGTCCACCAGGGTTTGCCTGCCATTTCGGAGCTGGGATTAGAGCACCTGCTAGGCGAGTCTTGTGTCGGTCATGTGGATGATGTGCCCACCTCATTGAAGTCGATCAAGGGTGGTCAGTGACTCGATGCTGGGGATGTTAGCCTGGTCGAGGCTGCTGCTGTTGGTGTGTCTTTCTTCCCAGTGGATTCTCAGGATCTTGGGCAGGCAGCGTTGGTGGTACTGTTCCAGTGCCTTAAGGTGTCTGCTGTAAACAATCCATGTCTCAGAGCCATATAGGAGGGCAGGAACCACCACATGAGCACGGTGTCAGATCTGATGTTGTTGCTCTTAAACACCCTTTACCTCAGATGGCCGAAGGCTGCACTGGCATACTGGAGGCGATGCTCGATCTGTTCATCAATGACTGCTTTGGCCGAAGGATACCCCCGAGGTTTTGGAAGTGGTCAACATTCTCTAAGGTCTCCCCAAGGGCTTTGATGATCAGGGGTTCACTCCACAGTGGCAGAGGACCATCGTCTTACGGATGTTCAAGGTGAGACCCATGCTCTCACATGTCTCCACAAAAATGCTGACAATGGCCTGGACTATGTCCTCTGTATCTGCAAGGATAATTTGTTTACTGCAGCTCAATGACACTGGTTGCAGTGACCTTGGCTTTGTTTTGAAGGCGCGAAGGTTGAATAATTTCCTGCTTGGTCTATAAGTTAGCTGCACTCCAGCAGAGAGCTTGTCAGCAGTGAGGTGAAGCACTGCAGTGAAGTAGATTGAGAACAGTGTTGGGATAATAATGCAGACATGCTTCACACAGGTCCAAACTTGGAATGGTTCAGGGGTGAAGCTACTTGTCCTTATCATGATTTCCATGTCGTTGTGGGACAAGCAAAGGATGATGACAAATGTCATGGTGCAATCAAAACAGAGAAAGACGCTGCATAATGTTTCCTGATTGTGGTGTCAAAGACCTTTGTAAGGTCGAAGGCAGCCATATATGGGGATAGGTTTGTTTCTCTGCATTTCTCCTGCAGCTGTCGCGTCATGAAAATCATTTCCATTGTGCCCCTCAGTGATCGAAAGCCACATTGCGAATCTGGGAGGAGTTCCTCAGCCACAGGAAGGAGACTGTTGAGGAGGACATTGGGAATGACTTTTCCAAAGGTTGACAACAAGGAGATTCTCTTTAATTGCCACAGCCAGACTTGTTCCCTTTTTTGAACATGCTTATGATTGTGGCATCTCGGAATCTCCCAGGATGCTCTCCTCCTTCCAGATAAGGCAATTGATGGCATGTAGCTGCAGGATGAGGTCATTGCTTCTGCACTTCAATGCCTCAGTAGGGATCCCGTCTGTTCCAGCAGCCTTGTTGTTCTTAAGCTGGCAGATGGCCTTCTTTACTTAGAGTCATATAAATGTACAGCATGGGAACATTGAAGTGTTGCTGAACTCGTGATGTGTAGTGTGCTGTGGGATGAGCACAGCATTGTTTGACAGCTTCTTTGACTTTGATAAGAGGCATTCCGTACTTGGCCAGCAGAGGGCTGGGGCCTTGGGTGTTTTCTCCATAAGTGGTCTTGACAGCACAGAAGAAACCGTGCATTTTATGTCAGCCATTCATTGGGCCTCCGGTGCTTACTCCACCCACCACCCATTCTTTATTTCATGGGCTTGTTGTTAGCCTTCAGTCGCCTGTAAGCCTGCCTTTTGTCTTCCGTGTGCGTTTGTTGCTTCACATGCAGAAATGTCATGCTTCTCTGTTGCTGATCATTCTCATCAAACCAGTCTTGATGCTTCCTGGTGGAGTGACCCAACGAGTTTTTGCAGGCATTGATAATGGCAGTCTTGGGGCAGACCAGGGGCTGTTGGAATCTTGCGACTTGGTGTCACTGAGGGTTGCTAGGTTTGTGGAAAGGAGTTGGTTGTGTGAGACTTTGAGTGCTTCAATTTTGAACTTGTTGCAGCACTGCTTCTGTTGTCGCCCCCATTGCAGGGCTTTATTTATGTTGATTCTGGCTCAGATCAGGCGATGGTCTATGCAGCAGTCGTCGGCTCCTGTCATGGTGTGGGTGATCTTAGAGTCTTTCTGATCTGACAATGATGTAGTCAAGGAGATGCCAGTGTTTGGAGCAAGGGTGCTGCCACATTGTCTTGTATTTGTCTCTTTGGCGGAACAGTGTATTGGTGATAAGGAGGTTGACTTTGCTGATTTAATCAGGGAAAGGATGCCATTGGAGTTTTGCTTCCCTATTCCCTCTTTTCCAATGACATCACCGCAAAGGTCTGCACTTCTACCACCTTTGGCATTTAACTTACCGAGTATGATTAGTTTGTTCACTGCAGGGAGCTGTGAGACCAATTGGTCAAGGTTGGAGTAGAATTTCTCCTTGCTCTCTCTGCTGTGATGTAATGGTTCCGTGTAAAAGTGAATCAGAATGTCATTAGGAGTTAATTTATTCCACAGGGAGAGTCTTTGAGTTGGTCCACAAGTTTGTTTTTGATGGAGAAGCTGACTCCATGAATGTGGTACTCTTCTTCGGCCTTGCCTTTCCTTCGGCCACCACTTTGCTCTTTGAATTACACTTCCCCTACCTGCCAGGTTTCACTCAATATCATAGATCCTGTCTTCCTGGGCAAGGAAGGTGGTGCGGTGTTCCAGCCTGTCACTGGTGTGACTGTCCATAAGGGTCTTGATGTTCCATGTCCTAAACTTCATCCTGTGTGTGGGGGAGATGCCTTTGTGAGAGTTCTTTTAATATGGGGAAATTGTTGTACACTGGCTACCATTCAGCCTTAGTAGCGCAAGCTCTTGGTCCAATGGCAAGGGGTGTTCAAGATAACTGGAGACCAGGTAATGCTGTTTGGCCTGAGTTTGCCTGTGTTGGAGTGCAGGCAAACAGTTTGGCACTGGACAGTGCCTCCTGCTGGGGTAGTGCGAGTTCCGAGGTGAGGATAGTGGGAGGAAGGGGAGAAATCAAGAAGGACAGCATGGTTGCTGCCTTTGTGCTGGTCACTCAGCCTGTGATTGTAAAGTCATTGGGCTGTGGGTGGGGGGTATTTCTAAAAAACAATAAACTGGGTTGGGGAGTTTATAAAATTACTGAACTGGCAGTGAGTAGTTTATAAAATTACTGGGCGAGGAGGACTTCATATAAGCACTGTGCTGAGAGGATCTTACAAGATTATTGGGCTGGGAATGTTTGTAAAAGCACTAAAACTGGATGGGAGGGTTTTATAAAACACTGGGCTCTCAAGGGTTGTTAATAAAATTACTGGGCTGGGGGGCATCATCTACTATTTCATGTCAAAATGCCCTATTCAGTGTTGAAGCATGGTGCGCTTTTTCTGTCTGAGCAGACGGAAGCCTCTGTTATATGAGTCTCTCGGAGATGATTCAAATTGCTGGCTACTTTTTCATACTTACACCAAAGAATATTTGACTAACTGGCATTCGTCCAAAAATAATTTTGTTATTCCTGTGAATTTATTCATACTTATTCCTGCTAAATGGCCAAAAATACTTCAGTGCACTTCTCTTTCACTTCATTGTCCTCATACAAACATACAGACAAAAACTCATTTCAGCTACATTGCATGTTCATGTAAAAAAAAACTTTTAAGTAAAAATGAGAGATAAAATGTTTCTGTTTGACAAAATTCTGACTACTTCGAATATGTATTAAAATTACTTCCTTGTAATTTGAATAATAGGTTAGTGAGTCTACCGTAATCACATGTCCATAGATCAGGGTCATAGGGGTTAATGTTACCAGAAGTTGGCTACAAATCAATTTTGCCAAGTTTCATGGTGGGCTTTTCTCCATGAGACCCGCCTGAATCCTCAGGCTATCCTCCCAAATCCATCTTATTATCTGTGCACCATGTCTATATAATGTTCCACTTGTCACCTCTTTCCTCTCATCACAGGCAGAACTACTTGCTACTTTGGGACCTCCAGGGATTCCTGGCAACAGTGCCACCCTTCAACCCCAGCCGTGTACCTGGCCAAACACGGTAAGTCTGGAGATGCTGTTCACCAAGAAGGTAATGGGAATTTAAAACAAGCGCTTTGCCAAGTACATTGGTGATACATTGCACATGCAAGTGCACATTCATATATCCATTGTTATTTTGTAAAAAAGCTATGGTGGGCGGCACGGTGGCACAGTGGTTAGCACTACTGTGTTAGCACCTGGGTTCAATTCCCGCCTCAGGCGACTGACTGTGTGGAGTTTGCCCGTTCTCCCTGTGTCCGCGTGGGTTTCCTCCGGGCGCTCCGGTTTCCTCCCACAGTCCAAAGATGTGCAGGTCAGGTGAATTGGCTATGCTAAATTGCCTGTAGCGTTAGGTAAGAGGTAAATGTAGGGGCATGGGTGGGTTGCGCTTCGGCGGGTCGATGTGGACTTGTTGGGCCGAAGGGCCTGTTTCCATGCTGTAATCTAATCTAATCTACACAATTTCCCTGTCCTTAGCCTCATCCCATTTTCGAACCCTGCCTAAGGGACTGCCCAGTATCATCCAACATCTTCTCATTGTTCAGTGTGGGGCCATCACGTACACAGAAGGGTTCAAAAAATTCATTTTATTCAGTAACAACAAAAGCAAACAAATTATATTTGCCTCTGGAGCAGGCAGGGGGGACTGCTTGTCTTTTGAGCATCAATAAATTTACAGTCAATGAGCGATCACTACACCCAGCTGCCATCTATTGGAATCAGGTGTCAATGCTTTTCTGAGTCATGTTGAGTGATATCATGAAGAAGGTGTTGTTCCATCTGGTCAACGTTCTCATCTTCCTCCTCAGAAGACTGCTGCTACTCTTCCAGTTCTTAAGAGTTTATCACATCCCCTCTTTGCCTGCTCCAGTTGCCCAGGGCGCAGCTGGTTGGATAATGCAGTGCATTCTGGATTGTATGGAAAGGTCCCACAGACTGACCTAAGCATCTTCAGCAGTCCGACAATCTGCTACACGTTGGCCCGGCTGGAAGAATGAGCTGCATTCTATCCACACTCGACTACTACAGCTCCGTCTTTAATATCACAATTCCAACCAAACTAATCTCCAAACTCTGCGACCTAGGTCTCTGTTACGCTGTCTGCAAATGGACCCTCGATGTTCTGACCCACAGACGGCAATCAAGGAGAATAGGCAACAAGACCCCCCTCCCACCACCACCACTATAATCCTCAACACCGTGCCCCACAAGGCTGCATATGTAGCCCATTACTACACTCCCTAAATACTCATGACCTTGTGGCCAAATTTTGTCATGACTCCATTTACAAGTTCACTGACTACACCACTGCTGTAGGCTGGATCTCAAACAATGACAAGACAGATTACAGGAAAGAGGTAGAGAGCTTGGTGACATGGTGTAAAGATAGCAATCTGTCCCCCAATGTCAGCAAAATGAAAGAACTGGTTATTGATTCCGGGAAGCAAGCTGGAGGGCACAGCCCCTTCTGTATCAATGATGCTGTGGTGGAGATGGTCGAGAGCGTCAAGTTCCTGGGAGTGATGATCACCAACACTCTGTCCTGGTCCACTCAAGTTGTTGTTACAGTCAAGAAAGCACAATAATACCTCTACTTCCTCAAGAGGCTGAGGAAATTTGGCATGTCCATAAAGACTCCAACCAATTTTTACAGATGCACCATAAAAACATCCTATCTGGATGCATCACAGCTTGGTATGGCAACTGTTCTGCCCAAGACCGTAAGAAACAACAGAGAGTTGTGAACACAGCCCAGTCCATCACGCAAGCCAACCTTCCATCCATTGACTCCATCTACACTTCTCACTGCCTCGGGAAGGCTGTCAACATCATCAAAGACCTCTCCTGCCCCGGCTATAATCTTTTCTAACCTCTTCCATTAGACAGAGGACACAAAAGCTGACACACACATACCAACAGATTCAAGAACAGCTTCCTCCCTGGTCTTGTTAGATTTCTGAGTGGACTTCTCAAATTTTAAATTTAATGTTGATCTCGCTCATTATACACCTTCTCTGCAGCCATAACATTGTATTCTTTGCTCTATACTATTACCCTTGTGCACTTTGTATGATATGATCTGCCTGTGTACATGTGAAAATAACAAATCAAGTCAAATCAAGAAAAAGATTGTGTAGCAGAGTTATTAGTTATGGTCACAGATGGTAGTCCTTGAATCCAAGTAGCCATCCTTGTAAGGCATCTGACTATTGAAGCAAAGAGTTCTCAGAGTCATAACGAATATGGCTGCTCCAAGAGTGTCTGCCTCAGACTTCTAAGGTATGGAACTATGATTACAAATGACTTGTACCATTGATGAAATGGAATTCTTTCTCTTGACAAAATCATCGACATGGCACTCTCAATGTGATCTTTGTCTATAGTGCCCTGTTCCTGGTGGATGCCATCTACGTTGGCAAAGCTTACTCACGAGGCTGCACAATTGACCTTGTATCAGCGAAACAAAATAAAGTAGAGTGGTTTGGCATTAACTGAAGCAGTGACAGCCTTGACACATTTGTGTGTTGAGGATTGTGAGATCCTATTGTGGTCTCAGTGGATCTTTGGAAGCAACCAATTGTGTAAACGCTTAAGGCACTACCACCTTGATAGCCACTAGGATAGGATGGCCACCCACTCCTTCCTGTTGTATGTCCTGCTCCATCAGTTGGTAGCATTATGTGACAGTATCCCAGGACATCCCCAATCTGTGATTTCTTCATACAGAAGCTGTTCAGAATTTGATGGAGATTGCTGCTTGTTGTGGGCTTGCTGGTGGTTTTGTTCCTGGGACAAGGGGACTTTTTTAAATGAAGTAAAGGTTGAGCAGTTTGGATGTCCGTCCAGTGAAGTTTAGAAGAACGAAAAGTGATCTTGAGAGTACTGATAGAGTGCAAACAGCAAAGATACATCATTGGCCTTGTGTGGAACATTCCTTCTCTCATCAGATTCATTAAGAATGAGTGGAGGCTCTGCTATTGAATTTATTCAATAGTGAGTTGGCAGATTTCAATAAACAAGTGAGTTGTGGGTAATAGGAGAGAGGAGATAATAACAGGCAGGAAAGTGGAGCTAAGACCACAACCAAATGAGCTATGATTTTATTGAACCGTGGAGCAAGTTTGAAGGGCCAAATGGCCTAATCCTGTTCTGAAGTCTTATCTTCCTATGTTTTTTTTTCCTTTTATCCAATTCTAAGCCATCTATTTGTTAGGGTTAAAAGGTGATATTTAATGTCAGTACAACTACTCTGTGTTAGTCGAAGAATAAGCAAGGAGGGAGTTCCACCTAGTTCCTTCATATCAGAAACCACACACTGAATTTTTGCACCTTAGTTTTTTAATTGGGATGCAGCTTGCTGCCCCAGAAAGTACCTCTTCAACCTTTCAAGAGTAATGAGGTCTCAGAGGAAACATCAGAAGTCTTCCTCGTGAACCCCCAGCAGCTCATATATTGATACCTTGGGAGGAAGGTTAGGAAGTGTGAGGGCAGCTGGTTCACAGTTGGCCAAGGAAGAAATGCCTGTGGCTGCTGCCACTCGGAGAACTACTGGAGGTCAGGTTCCTTCTCAGGGACTTGGTCCACATAGGCAGAGAGGAACAGAAACAACAGACAGATACGTGGGTCACAATAGCCCTCATTGTACCAAACCTGCAACATTTCAGCAGCTCATGGAGGATACAATGGGGATCCAGCAGCATCAGGCATTGTCTGGTGGCCACTAGGGACAGGTTGGCACTGCCAAGGAGAGCCAGGTCCAGCACCCTCAACATCTGCCAGAAAGCTACAGTTGAGTGCCCCAGCCATTAGCTTTTAGCGCCAATAGGGGATAGGGTACCTTGTGTGCAATTCAGGTGCTTCTTTCTCACAAAGAGACAAAGTGGTGCCTGGACACCCAGCCGGAGATGGAACCGCACATGGGAATTTCCAAAATCTCTTCTCAGGATACTCGAGAAGAGGCAGCATCTATCTGACCCCCTCCAAAACTCCACAAGTTGAAGCCAAGAAAGATCCATTTGCCTCTAGCAAGACCACTCTAAGCATGTGTGGGCCAGGGTCATCTGGCGAAACCCCCAGTGCCCCAAAGGTGCCCTTCACCCTAGCTGTAGAACCCAGATGTAAAGAAAGAAAAGCAAAATATTTTCAGGGCACTTTGGTTGCATGGTAGCACTGTTTATAATGTTATGGATGATACCAAACCCTCTGCAAATAGATCAAGGAGATAGCCTAGACCCTAACTTTAATCTTATTTAAAGACTAGTGTAAGGTGCAGTGTTCCAGATATAATTTAATTGGTCACACTACCCAAGTTGCCTTCTGAAGTCAATCAAACAATTCTGATAGATGCTCCAATGATTCCTTCCATATGTGACTAAACATTACCAGATCATCTATGAACACCACACAAATGCATAATGCAAAAATGATTTTACTGGTTAGTCTTTGAAACTTAGCTGGTGCATTTTTCATAGCAAATGGCTTAACTTTAACCTGGTAAACTTAACTTTAACCTATTCAGTATCAAGACTGTGTTGCTGGAAAAGCACAACAGATAGGCAGCATCCAAGGAGCAGGAGAATTTATATTTCGGGCATAAGCCTTTCATCAGGAAGGAGGCTTGTGGTCCGGGACTGAGAGATAAATGGGAGAGGCATGGGGTGGGTAGCTGAGAAAGAAATAGGTGGATAAAGGTAAGAGAGAAGGTGATAGATCAGAGAGGAGTGTTGAACAGGTTCGGAGGGTAGTGCCAAATTGGAGACTTGGGACTGGGATAATGTGGGAGGAGGGGAAATGAGGAAGCTGTTGAAATCCACATTTATCCCATATGGTTGCAGGGTCCCAAGATGGAATATGAGGCGTTCTTCCTCCAGGCATCGGGCGGTAATGGTTTGGCAGTAGAAGAGGTCCAAGACAGAGTGGGAGGGGAAGTTGAAGTGTTCAACCACGGGGCAGTAGTGTTGGTGGGTGCGGGTGTCCCAGAGATTTTCTCTGAAATAATCTATTCAGTGTCACAAAAACCAAAATTTCCTTTACTCTTGTGAATGAAAGTACCTGCCAGTATCCTTTGAACAAGTTCAGCTTCAGAATATAAGTTGCTTGTCCAATCTTCTTAATACAGTCTTCCAACCACGGAATAGGACATGAATGAGATTTCATAATCGCATTAACTGTGATAACACATAAATGTTGGGTAACATCTGGTTTTGGCGTAGTCACTATGAATGAACTCCATTTGCTGCAGCTCACTTCGATTATATTGTTTTTGAGAATACGTTCAATCTCTTTTTGTGCCAATTTCAAAGGGTTAAGTCTATAAGGGTGTTGCTTAATTGGAACAGAATTTCCTATATCTAAAAAATGCGTAACCATGTTAGTATTTCCCAGCTTATTCACACGTATCTTTCCAGATGGAAATACTAACCCTTTCAGGTTATTTCAAATTTCCTCTCAAAAGTAGCTCAATAATTTATCAAAAGTTTTGAAAAAGTCATCATGATCCAATTTAATGTGAGAAATATCAAATTCAAATTAATCTACTTGGTTCACCACTCTGAGTTATGACAAATACTACATTCTCCTTTTGTTTTCCTTCCCTATCAAAATATTGTTTGATCATATTCATATGAAATACTCTGTGTGTTTTTCTTTTATCTGACATTCTTATCACATAATTCACCCCACTCAACCTCCTTTCAATTTGATAAAGCTCACTAAAAAGAGATAATGAGAGACCAGAGAGAATATGTTCCTGTTAGGACGAAGGGCAAGGTTAGTAGATGTAGGGAATGTTGGATGACCGGAGAAATTGAGGTTTTGGTCAAGAAAAAGAAGGAAGCATATGTCAGGTATAGACAGCAGAGATCGAGTGAATCCCTAGAAAAATAAAAGGCAGTAGGAGTATACTTAAGAGGGAAATCAGGAGAGCAAAAAGGGGACATGTAATACCTTTGGCAAACAAGGTTATGGAAAATCTAAAGGGGTTCTACAAATACATTAAGGACAAAAGAACAACTGGGGAGAGAAAGGGACCATTAAAGGTCAGTGTGGGCTCCTACGTGTGGAACCACAGGAGATGGGTGAGATACTAAACAAGTATTTTGCAACAGTGTTTATTGTGGAGAAAGATATGGAAGAGCGAGAATGTGGGGAAATAAGTCTTAAAACACATAAAGGTGGATAAATCCCTGGGTCCTGATCAGGTGTACCCTAGTGCTCCGTGAAAGAAAAGGAAGAGATTGCTGGTCCCTTTGCTGAGATAACCGGATCATTGATAGCTACAGGTGAAGTACCAGATCTGGACGGTGGCTAATGTGGTACCACTGTTTAAGAAAGATGGTAAAGAAAAGCCAGAGAACTATAGACCGATAAGCCTCACATCAGTGGTAGGCAAGTTGTTGGAGGGAATCCTGAGGGACAGGACTTACATGTACTTGGAAAGTCAAGGACTAACTAGGAATAGTCAGCATGGCTTTATGCATAGGAAATTGTGTCTCACTAACTTGCTTGAGTTTTTTGAAAAAGTAACAAAGAGGATTAATGAGGGCAGAGCAGTATACGTGATCTATATGGACCTCAGCAAGGCGTTCAAGAAGATCCCACATGGTAGACTGGTTAGCAAGATTATATCACATAGAACACAGGGAGGACTAGCCATTTGGATACAGAACTGTCTCGAAGCAAGAAGACAGAGAGTGGTGATGGAGAGTTGCTTTTCAGGCTGGAGACCTGTGGCCAGTGGTGTGCTACAAGAATAAGTGCTGGGTCCACTGCTTTTTGTCATTTATATAAATAATTTGGATATGTACATAGGAGATATGCTTAGAAAGTTTGCAGATGACACTAAAAGTGGAGTGGACAGTAGAGGTTACCTCAGAGTCCAACAGGATCTTGATCAGATGGGCCAATGGGCTGAGGAGTAGCAAATGGAGTTTAATTTAGATAAATTTGGGATGCTGCATTTTGGAAAGGCAAATCAGGGCAGGACTTATACACTTATTAGTAAGGTCCTGTGGAGTGTTGCTGAACAAGGACACCTTAGAGTGCAGATTCATAATTCTTTCAAAGTGGAGTCTCAGGTATATAAGATAGTGAAGAAGGCATTTGGTATGCTTGCCTTTATTGATGAATGCATTGAATATAGGAGTTGGGAGGTGATGTTACGGCTGTGCAGGACATTGATTAGGCTATGTTTGGAATATTGTGTGCCTCATATAGGAAGAATGCTGTGAAACTTGAAAGGCTTCAGAAAAGATTTACAAGGATGTTGCAAGAGTGGATGGTTTGAGCTATGGGGAGAAGCTGAATAGGCTGGGGCTGTTTTTCTTGGAGCATTGGACGTTGAGGGGTGGCCTTATAGAAGTTTATAAAATCATGACAGGCATGAATAGAATAAATAGATAAGGTCTTTTCCCTGGGGTGGGTGAGTCCAAAATTACAGGGCATAGGTTTAAGGTGTGAGGGGAAAGATATTAAAGGTACCTAAGGGGCAACATTTTCACTCAGAGAATGGTATGTGTATGGAATGAGCTGCCAAAGGAAGTGGCAGAGGCTGGTACAGATATAACATTTAAAAGTCATCTGGATGGGTATATGAATAGGAAGGATTGAGAGAGATTTGGACCAAACGCTGGCAAATGGACTAAGGTTTTATAGGATATTTGGTTGGCATGGATGAGTTGGACCAAAGAGTCAGTTTCTGTGCTGTATATCTCTATGACTCTAACCCTTGCTTTCAAAGGTTCACCGACCACGGATAATAACACGAACATTTTGCTTCCTCTAGAGAAGTTACTTTTTTTCCTTGTCTGCTTTCTATTTTATCACATGCGGTGTGACTTTCAAATACTGTCGAGCTAACTCACCTGCTCGACTTAATCTTTCCCTAAAATTTGACACATAAACAAAACATGTGGTCTCTGAACTCTGACTTATCAACTTTTCCTTAAATAATTTCAGGGGTCCTCTCACCTCTTGCCCAAAAACTAATTCAAATGGACTGAATTTAGTTGATTCATTGGGTGCATCCCTAATTGCAAAATGTACAAATGGAATTTGTTTATCCCAATATAAACCATCAACATGGTCTTTAAAGTTTGATGCCACCATTTGAATGCTCATTGCACTTCTAGAAGGTATGCAGTTGATTTAAATTGTTTTATTCCTAAACTGTCATTAACTTCCTTAAATAATTTTGATATAAAATTTGAGCCTCGATCTGATTGTATTTCTTTGGCTATACCATATCTAGTTAAAAAAACGAATGTGTAAGGCCTCTACAATCCTTTTAGCCATGGTATTGTGTCATAGAAACCCAGTAGATACATCCATTATTGTCAACAAATATTGATTCCCACCTTTTATTTTAGGGGTGGGTCCTGCACAATTAATTAAATCGCTTGTAAAAGCTTCCTCAAATGCTAGAAAAAGTATTACGGGTGCTGGTTTTATCACTGCCTGAGATCTTCCTATTACTTGACATGTGTGACATGTCTGGCTAAACTCAGCCACATCGCTATACAGTTCAGGCCAATAAAAATGCTTTCATATTTTGTCTTTAGTTTTCTTTAGTCCCAAATGACCTCCTACTAGTACCTCATGCTTTACCTGCAAAACCTCATTTCTATGACCCACCAGTAATAAACTTGAAGAACTTCTGTACATGTTTCATCTGCCTGAATAAGCAATGGTCTCCATTTCCTCATCAAGATTTCATTTTAAGATATTAATATTCTGGAAT
This sequence comes from Chiloscyllium plagiosum, assembly GCF_037043375.1. NCBI lineage: Eukaryota > Metazoa > Chordata > Chondrichthyes > Orectolobiformes > Hemiscylliidae > Chiloscyllium > Chiloscyllium plagiosum. Next base: position 90,069,694 of record NW_028270141.1, on the reverse strand, counting down.
ACATTTAGATCCTTCTTCTGTGTATTTTTTTTGATTCAACTACTTTATTTTTCCATCTTTTTGTTGTGATCAACGAAAGTCTCTGAACTAAAAATATCCCAATTTGTCCTCGATCTGTTCTTGTTTGCTCTCAATCATTTGATCAAACATAGCTTCTGATAATTGAACATCAACTTCCGTATCTTTGTTCTTTGATTTCTCCTCTTATTTCAAACTGTGATTTTGTGACCTTGTTACCACAGATATACTTCTTGTAATATCTCAGTTGCCTGATTTTCTATTGGTTTGTCAAAGATGGTAGGCATTACTCCCACCTGTGATCCATCTATATCATTCCTGAGGATAAACTATCTCTAGAACAGAGAATTTCTTAATTACACCCATCATCACTTCAACACATTTCACTGGACACTCCAACCTCACCAAATAAAATGGAACACTGTTCTTCTCACTGTGATTTCCACACATTCCCAGCTTTTCTGGCAATGATCCTTCCAAAGTACATACCTCCTCATTGCTCACTGTCAAAGATTGACTTGCATCTCTATCTCTTAAAGTTTTAATTTCTTTACTTTCTTCTTCTGGTACACATGAGTAAACCTTACCTTTACGAGTAAGTTATTTGAAGAGATCCGGTACTTTCTTATTCACCAACCCCTAACTAGGCTGTACATTCTTTTGCAGCTCTTTAGCTTCCACTGGGATCTTGTTTTTTACTTTAGTAAATCCCACTGACTTTTCCTGTTCTATCACAGCTGTCTTCCCAGTGCTTTTCTTAAACCATCAACACTGCCGCTTCATGTGGCCTACTTTATTATTGTGAAAACATCTGAGGATAATTACTTTTCTTTCCTACTCCTGGGTTTCCCTTTTAGCCTGTGGTAAATTATCTTTACTATCTTTAATGGGATCCTTTTGTCCTTTACAATATGAAGATTATCTACCTCATTATCGTCTGCCATTTCTGCTGCTAATCCTACAGTTTCTGCTCTTCCTCATGAGTTCTTAGTTCTTCAGGAAGTGAATTCTTGAACTCGTACAAAATAATGGTCTCTCTCTCTCTCAAAGTGTCAGATGTCTGGTCTATTTTCAGTGCCCTTACCCACCTATCAAAATTACTTTGCTTGATTCTTTCAAACTCTCTGCACATTTGACCAGGTTCCTTTCTTAAATTTCTGAAATGTTCTCTGTAGGCTTCTGGTACTAGCTCATATGCGCTCAAGGTGGCATACCTCACCTCATCATACTGCCCGGATCAGTCCCCTTAAAAGTGATACAAATTTCTCACTAGGTCTACCTATTAATTTTGTTTGAATTAACAACACTCACATGGTTACCAGCCATTTAATTTGCTTAGCCACTTTCTGATATGAAATGAAAACAACTTCTATATCCTTCTCATCGAAATTTTGAAGTGCGTATTTAAACAGATCCCCACTGTGCTTTTGACAAGAAAGGGCTTGCTTTTCAACACTGCCCTCATCACTACTCCTACATTCAACCTTCCTCTTCCATTTCCAACTTCCAAAGTTCAAAAACTTTAGCTTTCTCCCTTTCTTCTGCTTTTAGTCGTAGCTCAAACTGTTTCATTTCTTTTCATATTCAAGCTGTTTTAATTATTTTGCTCTTTTTTCCACTACAATCATCCGTCTCTCTTTTGCATTTGCCTCTCTTCCTTTTTCTTTTTGCTCTGTCTGTGATTCTTTCTTTTTCTTTTTCCCTTGCCATTGCCTCTAATTGAAGCTGTTTCATTTGCAATCAAATTTTAGCAATTTCCAAAGATTCTGAATGCATTCCTAGGAATTGTCAATACAGAGCTATTGTCCCACTTATCTCCCCTTTCCTCACACACACTCAGACAACTCCAACTCCAGATTGCTTGTCAATTCTGAAAGTTTGGTAAAACACTGAAAGTAATTTTTCCCACCCCCAGGAAGTTTTTAGTGATTGAGTCATTACTGTGCAAGGGGCATCCTATTTAAACCAACTGAATGCAACAAAAAAACCCCACCAATACTCACCACTTGAGTCGTTAAATCCAATAATCCTAAACTCAACCCATAATTAGAGATTTTGATCCTGGACAAGCCACCGATTTGACATGGGCAAAACCAAACCTCCTTCAAATAGATCAAGGATAAAGCCTCGACCCTCATGTTTAATTTATTTAAAGGTAGGAGTCAAGCATGAATTGCAGCGTTCCAGATGTAATTCAATTGGTCACACTACTCACCTTGAAGTGAAGGATATTTTATTCTTACCACAGTCAAAATACAGACAAAAGAAAGAAGAATTAGAATAACTTGACTCAATTAGAAAACTTAACAGAATAATGGATTATTTAACTATTAACAGCAATATAGTAACATCCCATTAACACCCACTTGGCAAAGGCAAAGTCAGTAAAACAGATTTTCTCACACGTGATTCTGGCAGCAGAAAGAATGGCTGTGGTCCAAGAGACTGATGTAACAGCTTGCACAATCAACTTCTAAACCCCAACAACTGCTGAAAGCTAAACGAAAGATTTGGATCTGTGGGAGCCTGACTCCACCTATTCATACTGCTCCTATTTTCCCAAGTTTTAAAAAAACCCAAGGCCTCACAAGCTGTTTATTTTACTGGTTTTGAAGAGACAGCTTACCACCTTTTATTCAAATACTCACTTCAAAAAAAAGTCAGGACAGAATATACATCTTAAAGCCACAATAAAGTATCATAATTGAAAACAAAAGTAATTGATTTTGCACTCCATTTGTTTGCTTGAATCTCCATGTAACCCCAAATGTAACTGTGTCAGCATGATGCCGAATGTCATACCCATACAGGATATACGATGGATTAATATTATATTGAGAGTTTGCTGCAACATCTGGAAGCAGATGAGCAAGATGTACATAGGGCAATGGATTTTGCTGGTACCATTGCTCCTCTTGATCAAACATCCCTGTGCTTTCCATGACCTTGGATTATGGAAGAGTTGATGGGAATGATATCTTCAGCAATGTCTAGGACAAGGACCCATACAGCACAAAAAGAGAGCCAATGCCTTAGAATTGCCAGGAAGAAGGGGCCCTACATATCCGTGTCCTGTGCAGTGCATGGATCCGTGTGTATTGTTGTTGCCCGATAAAAGGCCTGACAATGGTGGTCTTGCAGTCCCCTCCCACACAGTTCAAGACACCCGCTCCATCCACTCAAGTACGGTTCCATCATTTCCATAACCATTTTGCACTTTTGATTCCCAGCACACTGGAAGGCAACAGTGAGCTCAGTTTGAGCAGTAGATTCCAGCCTCTACCTTTCTGTGTTGATAAGGCTCTGGAAACCCAGATCCCTTCCTGACAGCCCTTTCCATAAATCTAATATGTTTTGTGTATCCTCAGGTCTACACACAAACATCATCATGAGCCTGCACCTGCCCACATTATCTTGCCAAGATTCTGCCCATTGTGTTCCTTTCAGTTTTGAGTTTTGTGAGTGGTTCTGGTTTGTCTAAGGTTTTGCTAAGTGAAGTCTTGAAAGCCATTGAAGTATACATTTCTGTGCATTAGAAATATGGGCAGAAAAAAATGACAGCTGTTCCTAGCAATAAGGTATCTTATAACACAGAAAGACAGAATCATTCAGGAGGTCGGGCAGTATGTGCGAATTCCATCAGAACAAGATTTGGGGTCAGTATAGAAGTCTCCAATAAGTTGGAGCTGGGGAAAATTCTTGAGTGGGTTTTGAAGAAAACTGCAGAAAGAGAAAATTGCTGGAAGATGAGGGTATGAAAAACTCAAATGTTTGTCCTGACAGGTTTTAGAAGACAGTAAGAAGAAAGCTCCTGAAATCAATTACAACTTTGCCAACTGAAAAAGGAACTTAAAAGCAAAGACAGGGTAATATTTCACTGACGTTTAACTATCTGCAAAGTAATTGTTGAGGTTAAAAGGGTTGAATTGTTATTTTTGATATTTGTGATAAGAATATTTCAGATGATTCATACATAGTGCAAAGTATTTTGTCCTTATTTCCCTTTGTGTCTAATAAAATTTGGTGTTCTTTTGTTCAAGGTGAAGTGGCAGTTTCTTGTGAATATGTTCAGTGACTGACCACCACAGTGAACAAAATAACAAAAACTAAACACATAGCCTATCAAGCCAGATTTCACCTTGGGATCTAACTTTTCTTGTATTACCATTCAGTATTGCCAACTCTATCATTAAAACAAAAACTAGGTGTGGAGTAGTCACAACACTATCTGCCCTGAAGCATTGACATAGTCTGGGTTGCATTGTTTGAAGCGATGTTATGAAAGGAATTTATCCCACATTGGCTTTTCATTTTCGAGACAACAGTTAATAAGGTCAGCAAAATCTCTAAGTATTATTGAAGCTTTTTCAAAAATTTATGTGATTTTTTACATGATAATTTTCTGCTTGAAAATATCTAATTTCCTTTGTTCAGAAAAGGCTGGTAAAATGACACTGTTGAAAAATTATTTCTGCAAGTGAATCTAAATGACATAAAACCTAAGATACCTCAAACTAAATAATAGTTTGGAAATATACATATATATCTTTCAAGATCTGTTATAGTGTTCTGTGAAGAGTGCAGCACAGAACTGCCATTGTGTTTCAAGAAAATAATCTGACATGTACCCTGATGCCAATCATGAGACTTGGCAGTGTGCCAGCAAGGATGACTCTGCTTCTACTTCCAAAGCCCAATAGCCCAGATACATTATTTTTCAGCAGACACACTATCTATTTGTCTTCCAATTCAAATACTTGTATATATGCACCTCCAGGACCTGATTTTCCTGCACCACTTTTAAAATTGCATTCGGTAGTCTACATGACTTTTTCTTCCAAAATAGATTACTTCATAATTCCCATCTTTTTTTCCTAGGTGTCGACCCCACTCTAGAAGGAGAGTCCTAGTTTTAGGATAAGGGAGAGCAGAATTAAGATAGAGATGAGAAGAAATTACTTCTCTCAAAGGATTGGGAACCTGTGGAATTCACTGTGGTGGATGCCACGACACTGAGTAAACTTAAGGAGAAGGTAGACAGATTTTTAATTTGCAATAGGCCCCTCCGTCCATCAATGAATTTAATCCATGCCGTGATGTCGAACACTTCTTCCACCGCCTCCGCCTCCGAGCTTACTTTTGCAATCAAGACTCTCGCCCACCTTCTGAGGACCCCTTCGCCCACCTCCAACACATTCCATCCACCTGGACACCCTGTACTGGCCTATTACCCGCACTCGATCTCTTCATTTCCAACTGCCACCGAGACATTAACCGCCTCAACCTGTCTACCCCCCTCCCCCACTCCAACCTCTCACCCTCACAACGTGCAGCCCTCCACTCCCTCTGCTCAAATCCCAACCTCACCATTAAACCAGCGGATAAAGGGGGTGCAGTGGTAGTTTGGCGCACTGACCTCTACACCACTGAAGCCAGACACCAACTCGAAGACACCTCCTCCTACCGTTCCCTCGATCATGACCCCACTCCCCATCACCAAACCGTCATCTCCCAGACCATACAGAACCTCATCACCTCAGGAGATCTCCCACCCACTACTTCCAACCTCATAGTCCCGGAACCCCGCATTGCCCGGTTCTACCTCCTTCCCAAGATTCACAAGCCTGACCACCCTGGCCGACCCATTGTCTCAGCATGCTCCTGCCCCACTGAACTCATCTCCACCTACCTCGATACTGTCCTATCCCCCCTAGTCCAGGAACTCCCCACATATGTTTGAGACACCACCCATGCCCTCCACCTCCTGCAAGACCTCTGTTTCCCCGGCCCCCAATGCCTCACCTTCACCATGGATATCCAATCCCTCTACACTTCCATCCGCCATGACTAGGGCCTCCAAGTCCTCCGTTTCTTCCTCTCCCGAAGTCCCCAACAGTACCCTTCCACTGACACTCTCAATTGTTTGGCTGAACTGGTCCTCACCCTTAACAATTTTTCCTTCGAATCCTCCCACTTCTTCCAGACCAAAGGGATAGCCATGGGCACCCGTATGGGCCCCAGCTATGCCTGTCTCTTTGTTGGCTACGTAGAACAGTCCACCTTCCGCAGTTACGCCGGCACCACTCCCCACCTCTTCCCCCGCTACATTGATGACTGCATCGGCGCCCCCTTGTGTTCCCGTGAGGAGGTTGAACAATTCATCAACTTCACCAACACATTTCACCCCGACCTTAAATTCACCTGGACCATCTCTGACACCTCCCTCCCCTTCCTGGACCTCTCCATCTCCATTAATGATGACCGACTTGACACTGACAATTTTTACAAACCCACCGACTCCCACAGCTACCTGGATTATACCTCTTCCAACCCTACCTCCTGCAAAAATGCCATCCCAATTCCTCCGCCTCTGCCACATCTGGTCCCAGGAGGACCAGTTCCACCACAGAACACACTAGATGGCCTCCGTATTTAGAGATCGCAATTTCCCTTCCCACATGGTTAAAGATGCCCTCCAACGCGTCCCGCCCCTCCGCCCTCAAACCCCACTCCTCAAACCGTAACAAGGAGAGAACCCCCCGGTGCTCACCTTCCACCCTACCAACCTTCGTATAAACCATATCATCCGCCGACATTTCCGCCACCTCCAAACGGACCCCACCATTTCCGCTTTCCGCAAAGAGTGTTCCCTCTGTGACTACCTGGTCAGGTCCATGCCCCCCAACAACTCACCCTCCCTTCCTGGCACCCTCCCCTGCCATCACAGGAATTGCAAAACCTGTGCCCACACCTCCTCCCTCACCCCCATCCAAGGCCCTAAAGGAGCCTTCCACATCCATCAAAGTTTCACCTGCACATCCACCAATATCATTTATTGTATCCATTGCTCCCGATGCTGTCTCATTGGGGAGACTGGATGCCTCTTAGCAGAGCTCTTTGGAGAACATCTCCGGGACACCCGCACCAATCAACCCCACCGCCCTGTGGCCCAACATTTCAACTCCCCCTCCCACTCGGCCAAGGACATGCAGGTCCTTGGCCTCCTCCACCACCACTCCCTCACCACCCAATGCCTGGAGGAAGAGCGCCTCATCTTCTGCCTCAGAACACTTCAACCCCATGGCATCAATGTGGATTTCACCAGTTTCCTCAATTCCCCTTACCCCACCTCACCCCAACTCCAGCCTTCCAGCTCAGTACTGCCCTCATGACCTGGTCTCCTCTACATTGGGGAGACTGGGCGCCTCCTAGCAGAGTGCTTTAGGGAACATCTCTGGGACACCCGCACCAATCAACCACACCGCCCCGTGGCCCAACATTTCAACTCCCCCTCCCACTCTGCCGAGGACATGGAGGTCCTGGGCCTCCTTCACCGCCGCTTCCTCACCACCAGACGCCTGGAGGAAGAACTTCAACTCTAGGGCATCAATGTGGACTTCAACAGTTTCCTCATTTCCCCTTCACCCACCTCACCCTAGTTCCAAACTTCCAGCTCAGGACTGTCCCCATGACTTGTCCGGACTTGTCCTACCTGCCTATCTCCTTTTCCACCTATCCACTCCACCCTCTCCTCCCTGACCTATCACCTTCATCCCCTCCCCCACTCACCTATTGTACTCTATGCTACTTTCTCCCCACCCCCTATCTGTCCACGCTTCAGGCTCTTTGCCTTTATTCCTGATGAAGGGCTTTTTCCCGAAACATCGATTTCGCTGCTCCTTGGATGCTGCCTGAACTGCTGTGCTCTTCCAGCACCACTAATCAAGAATCTGGTTTCCAGCATCTGCAGTCATTGTTTTTACCTGTCCTACCTGTCTATCTTCCTTTCCCACCTATCCACTCCACCCTCCTCTCTGACCTACCGCCTCCATCCCCACCCCATTCACCTATTGTACTTTATGCTACTTTCTCCCCACCCCCATCCCCCTCTCATCTATCTCTCCACCCTGCAGGCTCCCTGCCTCTATTCCTGATGAAGGGCTTTTGCCCGAAACATTGATCTTCCTGCTCCTCGATGCTGCCTGACCTGCTGTGCTTTTCCAGCACCACTCTAATCTAGAGTCTGGTTTCCTGCATCTGCAGTCCTTGTTTTTATATGAACTGTTAGAGGGACTGGGCAAGAAAATGGAATTGAGGCTGAGATGACATCAGCCATGATCGTACTGAATAGCAGACCAGGATCAAGGGGCTGAATTGCCTCATCCTGCTCCTACTTTGAATATTCTTATGGTCATCAGATCAATATCTATTACTATCTTCTTCACTTTTTACTACATTTCTCAGTCTTATGTTATCTGAAATCTTTAGAACTTTGTCATTTGCATGCAAATCTATCAAACAAAGGAATGATCTAATGCTTATGCCTGGAGTTGAACACAGAATGAATTTCTTCTTCCTGATAAGCACTGTCTCATTAGAAAAACAAAATACTGTGGACAATCAAAGTCAGAAGTAAAAGCTCCCTCCATAGATTTATAGAGGCGGAAACAGTTGATGATGAAAATAATAGCAAGCTGGATGTCTTAATCTGGCAATGTCCAAAGATCTTATTCTCAACATTGAGAAAAATGCTCCTGATTTGGCCCTCACATATAAGAACATAGTACAAATGAAACGTGAGCAGGAGCAGGCCATCATCTGTTCCCTCATTCAATAAACTCCACTTACCTGCCTGCAAACCATAAGCCTTAATTCTTTTATTGTTCAAAAATCCATCTTTGCCTCAAAGACATTCAATGACGTAGCCTCAACTGCTTCACTGGGCAGGGAATTCCACTGATTCACAATTTTTTGGGTCAAGAAGTTCTTCCTCAACATAGTCCGAAATCTACTCCCCCTTATTTTGAGGTTGAGACCTCTAGTTCTGGTTTCACCCACCAGTGGAAGCAACCTCCCTGCTTCTATCTTATTTATTCCTTTCATAATTTTATATATAACTACAATATCCTCCCCCTCATTCTTTTAAACTCCAATGGCTATACTCCCAGTCTATTCAATCTCTCCTCATAAAGACAATCTCTTCAATTCCAGAATCAACTCAGTAAACCTCCTCTGCACCACCACCAAAGCCAGTTCATCTTTTCTCAAGTAAGGAGACCAAAACCATATCATTGATAGTGAATTCAGGACCTTGCTGGCGAGGTTGAGAAAATTTTATTTCTGCATATTTGTATTAAATTATTAGCCCAACTCACTGTATAGATGCTACGCTTCCAATTTTCCTCTCCATAAACAAAATGGCCAAATTTATAATGAGCTCCACCAATGGGAGCAAGAACAAGCATGCACATGAAAGAACACAGCAGCACTGTCAGCTAACACCACTGGACCATGTGTGCATGCACCAAAGACTATTTTAGACAAGGGGATAGATCATCCTGAGCAGCAGCTGTGGAGGGGAGGAGAGGAGGGGGGAGTAAATAGGCATAGCAGCAGCTAGACAAAGTCCTCCCAACTCTAAGAAGGATCCCTGCCCGGACATCATGGCAGCTGGAGAGCCAGGCAGTGAGCACAGTAAAGGAGTGATGACTTACACCACACCACAGGGAATGAGAAGCTCTGCTTGGTCAGCACCAGCCTCGGAGTCTACCTCCCCCTTGCTCCAGCGTCTCCAGCTCACTCATCCCAATCCTGGTGACATCAGTGGCACATGCACATGAGATGCTTCCTTTTTTCTGTTTCTGCTGGCTGAAGTCATAGGCCATGTCTGCGCATATGTAGGGGCCAATTTAGGGTTATGGACAATCAATCCAAGTCAAGATACTCAATAAACCAAAAATGCATTTGCTAAGACAAAGCTAAGACAAACCTGGTTACTTATATTGAGAGCTTCCATGTAACTCCAAGCTCACATAATGTCTGCACTCACCAGCTCATTTCTCTTCACATGGGACTACTTCTGCATGAGATGTCACCATGTTCAAACACCACACTCTTCTTCGATCCTTATTCACACAACTTGGCATTGCCAAAACGCCAACCTTCCAACATTGTCGTGACTCAGTCATGATTTCAGGACTTTAGGCATGTAATTCAGAGCTGAGGAACCGCCAGACATTGTATTTATTTTTAAAGGATATTTAATACTGGTTTGGAGCCAGGGATCTTCTTGATCTTAGTTTGCTTTTTTCCATATATGGTCTTTAATGCTCAGTTCAAGCTGGGCAGCTTCTGTGTTATAGCTTGCATTTTGAGCATAGTTAGAAAGAGAGGAAACTTCTGTAAGTGGGTGCCCTAATGTTTCAGTTACTGAGGTGGCAGACATCTCACTGTCTGACACAATGCTAAACATCAGCGTTGCAGTACGTGCCAGTAACTTACAAGGCAAAAATATTGCATGTGAAGGAAGTGGCAATGTGTGAAATACAAACAGAAAGAAAATTTAGCAGGATAAGAGCAGCTCTAGTCAGTCAAGGGGCTGGTCACATTCTAGATCAGGTTTGACCCTGGTGAGCCAGCTGCTTGGTCCTACAGGAGTCCAAAGATTTGTGTCCTTGAAGACCACGATTCGGTCACAGTCAGTCCTCCAGGTCAAATGCAAGCAGTCCAGATATTTGTGGAGGACAGCCAGACCCTGCAAGTCACTCACACTGATAGAGCAAAGGCTAACTGTGCAATGAGTTCAAAACATGACCGCAAGTAAAGTGAGAGAAGTAAACTATTGCGTGTTTTGACTGGGGAGGAGTTTGCGATATTCATTTTTGGAACCCTTCAAAAAGCGTTTACAGTGGTCATATCTTCACTGATTAAACAATGCTACCCAACTGCTTTCAATGGTTACTTCATTTGGAGGTCAATAATTGTTAAAGAATGTAAGTAACAAACAATGCTCACGCACAATCATGGCGTTTATATTGTGCTCAATATTTGCTTTCTTGTTATTCAAGGTCAACAAGTTTTATTGCAGCGAAGAATTTAAAAGCTGAACCTGATGTTCCCAAATTGACCAGGACAATCAATCACAAGTACTGCAAGACATCAAAACATAGCAGCTATTATATCAATGCACAAAACTGTAGCGTCTGCAGAAGGGATACATTTTATGGTGGCTTACTGGTAGAAGCCTACTCCCAAAAGAGTATTTGGTATTTGGTAAGGTCACAGAACTCAGAGCTCCTTATTGAACTATGACAATGTCCTCCTTGGAAAACCCCCATGACACAATGTATAAGGGCGTAATGTTCCAGTTGATTGTTAAGGGTGTAAAGGTTTCTGGTGTTTCCTCAACAGCACTGTGTGATCTCTCTGCCTTTCCCCACTGATTACCTGCTCACAGAGCTGAAACATCAGAAGGAATGTCTGCTGTTCATGCACCCACAAAAACAGTGCAGAGGAACATTGAGCTTGCAGCAAGAGAAGATGAATAAAAGTCTTGCTGAAAAGGCATGAGTTAGTGCTAGTGGTAATCAGAGAGAAACACAGCACAATGGAGCTTGCTGGTTTAGTTCCCATTGCTATCTTCCCATCAGCGCATGAGCAGTACTTGTCCTCCCCACCCAGCTCAACCATCTTCTCCTCACAGGGAGTGAGGACCTTAATGTTTGTCAGCTCCATTCTCCCCCACACTGCCCCATGGATCATGGATCTCCTTACCCAGTTATGGACCTATTTTTTCTGCGATGAGACAAAGGGAAGGACTGAGTATAATTGAAGTGGATGCAATGATATTTAATAATCACGCATAAACAGTGGATGTAGTGAAGTGGCCTCACTGAGTGAATAGAAAGTAACAGAGGGCAGGAAATAGTTTTTGAGCATGAGGTGGATGTGAGCCCTTAAGCTACATGTGCAGTCATAGAATTGGTAAGTGATGGCCCTGTGAGTGTTCAGGAGCAGAAAGAAGATACAAAGAAAGTTGGAGAAATCAGCAAGTCTGGCAGCATTCTGTAAAAAAGAGAGTTAACAACTTAAGTCCAGCATGATTCTTCTCCAGAACTGCTTTTTACTTTTATTATAGCAGAAAGAAGATGGTGTTAATTACCCTTGCAGAGCACAGATCATTGACCTTTTCGCAGTAGACTTTTGAGAGTAGAGAAAGCATTGTCTCTGCACAAACTGGATGGGTTTGGTGGAGTGGCCTCTTGTTGTGGTCAACCTGGAAAAGGGCTAACCTTCTCTCCATCATCCTGTCCCCCAGCACCTCAAGATCTTGCTCCATGAAGCGATGAGTTAACTTGGTTTTCCTCCAACGCCAGATATTAAAACCTTCAAGGCAAGCAGCACAGTGTGAGGGGTGGTTCCTGACATGCAGCTTCTGAAGTGGTGTTCATCTGAGCTTGGAGTGTAACACCATAACTTTGGAATTCAGAAGATCCTCACAGCAGCAAGATCTTCCATCGCACTTGCCACCGTATTTGCCAAGCATCCCAAATCTCGCTTATAGAAATAATGAAGTGAAACATGTGTGAATGCTCCGGGGGCCATCACAGGACTGACATTGAGACATATGTTTAGTTGTTATTGTTTCACTTCAATGGGATGGCACAGTGGTTAGCCCTGCTGCCTCACAGTGCTAGGGACCCAGGTTCGATTCCACCTTTAGGTAACTGTGTGGCGTTTGTACCTTCTTCCCGTGCCTGTGTGGGTTTCCACCGGGCACTCCGGTTTCCTCCCACAGTCCAAAGATGTGCATGTTAGGTGGATTGGCCATAGAAAATATAGAGTTGAGGGGCATGGGTCTGGGTTGGATGCTTTGCAGAGGGTTAGTGCGGACTCGATGGGCCAAATGGCCTACTTCCATATTGTAGGGATTCTATGATTCTATGAATTACAAAAATCTCAGCTCAAGTAAAGCTTTCACATTGATGTCTAATCACCAGAACTTCGTAACATTAGAGATTAGTAGGTTACAAGCAGGTAAAATGGGCAAGATGGGAAAGGAACATAAGGGAAGGTCTGTGGTCAGGTGGAAAACAGGATAAATTATATCAAACAAGGCTTGGTGATGCAGAACTTAAGAAAATGGTGACTAACAAGTTAAAAAGTAAAGTCAGCTATGTGTCTAGGGCAGGTATGAAAAGTGCTGAGCAACTATCTGTTGAATTCAGAAACAAGCAAGAAAACCAAACCTGGAAACAAAATACAGGCAGGGATTGCCATCTGAAATTGTTGAACTCGATTTCGAGGCTGACAGGTTGTTAATATCAAATCAAAGAAGAAATGGTGTTCCTTGGCCTTATGTTGAGTTTCACTGGAAATCGGCAGGTTGCTGAGAACAAAGAGGTAAGTGTAAGGGCAAAATGGAGAGTTAAATGACAGGTAGCTGGAACCTCAGGCCTCATATCTGCAGATTTAAAGGAAATGTAACACAATGTGCTCTATCAGTATTTGCTCTCCCCAGCATTTAGTAAGCCACATTGTGAATAGTTGGAATTAAAAACCTTGAACCGATGACAAGAGGATACAAAGGGGCAGGTGCTCCATCTCCTGCACTTGCATGTATTGTAGAAGGAAGTGACATGTTGGTGGTGGTGGTGGTGGAGTGGACCAGAATGATTCTTTTGGATTCCAGAAAGGAGAGAAAAAAGATTGGAGGTGGCAGATATGGTGGGGATGACCTAATGAACACAAATCTTGCTGAAGTGAGGAAACCGACAACAATATCATGGGAGAAGAGAAAGGGTGAGAACAGCCATACAGGAACTAAGATGGATTTTGTTGAGGGTACTTTGAGACACAGGGGAAATTCTTAGTTAGAAAAGATCAACATGTACAAGATGAACTGGTCTGTATGGTTTAATAACAGAGCTGTTGCAGTGGAAGTGAAGAACTTTGGACAATAGAATTGAGTCAGTACACGGCTCAATAAAGTGGATCCGGGTTAGTTATCAGCTCATTAAACAACAGCAGTCCAATTCATTGGCATGCTGGGAGATAATTTTAGGGCTAGATCTAAGAGAACAGAGCACAGAAATTTCAGAAGGGAACAGGTAAAGTGAGTGATAGGAGCAGAAAAATTGAACTTGCAAAGATTATTGAGGGTAAGACTGCAAAGGAAAAGTTCAGACAGGGGGAGAATAGAAGTGTTCAATGGGCCAAATGACTGAGCACAGAGACAAAGATGAAGGAAGAAGAGATCAATGTTATTCCAAACTCATTTTAATTGTGGTGCGGCATAAGGGGATGAAGCCAAGTTCTCTTCTAAAAACAGATCTTGCAGATAGAAATTGAGGTGTATCAGACTGCATGGGAGAAAGTGAGGACTGCAGATGCTGGAGATCAGAATCGAGAACGTGATGCTGGAAAAGCACCAGCAGGACAGGTAGCATCCGAGGAGCAGGAGAAGCAACATTTTGGGAACTTTCTGCTATTTTTGAAGAAGGGATTATGGCCGAAATATCGATTCTCCTGCTCCTCGGATGCTGCCTGATCTGCTGTGCTTTTCCAGCACCACACACCCGTATCACATTAGATGTCAATGGGTCAAATTTACCTCAATACTGATTCATATTGTAATGATATCTTCAAATCCCTGCACATTCTTCATCAATAGTTTTGTCACTTCATCAACATAATCAAATTGGTCACACAATTTTACCTTTAGTTGATCCATGCTGGTTGCTATTTATTAATCAATTTACTTTCCCCAAAATACAAATGATTATGCTTCAGATTATGGCCTCTGAAAGATTATCCACTACTGTAGGTCCAACTGGTCTTTAGCTATTGGATTTATCCAACTTCCATTTTGAACAGAGGGTAACATTTGCAATCTTAGTTCCTCTGGCAGCACTCCTATATTCATGAAAGAATAGAAGATTAACATTTCCTCAAAATTTCTATCCCTATTGCTTTAAGCAAACTAGGATGCATATCATTGGATTAGATGACTTTCCCATATTTTACATTGCCTGCCTTTTAAATGCCACCTCTTTGTCATACTTTGCTCCTAACGAACGAATTTCTGTACTGCTCTCAGTTCCTTGGCAGCATCCTTGCCTTTTATGAAAAGTATTACCTCAATGAGAAAATTTCCTTTTTGTTCCCATAATTGGCTCTTCCCTTCAACTTAATTTGTCAAGGTTCTAAACTATTGTATAAATATATAATGGACAGTTCGAAATTGATCAAGAAGTCAGTCTTAAAATCTAAGTTATGGCGGTTAGAATTGCTTTCTTAATAAATTTAGTTTTTTTATATAATGTGGAAGTTGTACCCTATTCCATGTATTTGTTTTTATTTTGTTCCTCACTAGCTTCACAATGCCGGTTCTCGAGTTGCCCCCAGTACTTCTGATAACTACTTCTCATGAAGTCTCCTAATGTTTATCCTTCCTTCTATGTGGAGATGTTATAATCCTACTGAGAATATTCAAAAACCAGTTGGCAAATCTCCAAGCAAAGCAGAACTCCCAACTGACAGTATTCTGGATAAATTACACAAAATGTGATCAACCTACGACTGTACAGAATCACTGGCACAATGGATTCGACTAATGTTGCTTAATACCGCACTGGTATTTTCATATCTAATGTCAATAGCTACATCTATTTGCAAACATTTAAGATCTTTTCAGCTGAATATCCAAAAGAAAATTGCAAAAAAAATGAGTATGAACTTAAACATGCATCAAGTAACTTGAGAAATGCACTAAGGCATAAAGAGAAAATACTTGTAGGAGGTTTGAAAAGTGCTGATTTGTGAGTGCTGTCAATGGTGAAGAATGAGTGTTGGGGAGGAGGGGGTCTCCTCTGTTTCTGACCAGCAGGAGGGCTATTCTGAAAGACACCAGCGCATGCTGGTGTTGACTAGTGTGTTTGCTACCACTCTCTAACACTATGCCATCAATCATGTCTGCTGCCTACATAGTTTTAACACAGTTGAAGACCTCAAAAGAAAGCCATGCACTGTACGCTAATGGAATTACTCTTGCCTCCTCACCTAAGCCTAGACAAAAATGTAAGGTAATAATTTTATTGCAGTCACAAAATATTGTGATTGCTGCTTTTCTCTCCATTATAGAAGATGACATAAAAGGTCCAGGGCATAATTAGGATTCTTTCCACCCAGACTCTGAACAACTCTGTATATGGCTCTACAAGTACTCAGCTACATTGTTTTATACCAGGCAATGTGCATGTCAAGGAGCATGACAGTGACTAATGTCACCACAGAAACAAGCCAATTCACAATAAGGACAGAGGTTGATGTTTACACATCAGCACTGGCATTGTGCTTATAACAAATCTGTCACAAGAAGGCTGAACTTTTATATTAATACCTTTCCAGCTCATGGGCATTTAAACAAGGGCAGAAGTTACATTTGTTAAGTAATCCAATATTATATAAATTTGTATTGCATAAATAAGGTTTATATATTGCTGCACATAGTGATGAACACATTTTTTTTGCTCAATGATGTTGACTAAAACAAAGAGGAAAATATACAGAATACCAACTTGCTCAGCTCCACATTGTCACTGAGTTAAAGAGTAAAGATCTATCCTTGTAGCAAACTGATCCAACATTCCTTTTTCTTCTGTTGTTCATGTTTGGATATATTTTTCTGCTAATGACTATTAAACTTTGCTGTCTTACCCAGGCTATTCCTGATATAGTATGACGAACAAAGAGATCCATAGGTTATTCAGATATAGAGGGAGAGTTATCACAAACAAACCGACTTTCTCCTTGCCTAAATAGAAACCACCAATGAGTTGCACTCTACTAGTATTTCAATTTAAAATTGGTTGCCAATAGCCAGCACGGATAGTTCATGACATATCAGAAATCAAACACGATAGATCAATCAGCAAGGCTGCTTGGTTATATTCTAAGCAGGAGAAAGTGAGGACTGCAGATGCTGGAGATCAGGGCTGAAAATGTGTTGCTGGAAAAGCGCAGCAGGTCTGACAGCATCCAAGGAACAGTAGAATCGATGTTTCGGGCTTTCCTGAAGAAGGGCTTATGCCCGAAACGTCGATTCTCCTGTTCCTTGGATGCTGCCTGACCTGCTGCGCCTTTCCAGCAACACATTTTCAGCTATATTCTGAGGTATGCTGATATGTTGACAGTTAGAAATGTTAACAATATAATTTGTCAACAAGAAGAGGAACTAGATAGCTCTTCCTTTGCACATGACTATGAACTGTTAGTTTGACAGCTGGAAAGATTAATTAGAAAAAGATGAAAACAAAGATGAATTGATTGAAATAGAGTAGGAATTCCACTATTCCACCATTGTTCCATTTATATCTTATCATTTCCTTAGGGAAATCCACTGGGAGTGTCACACTGTACCATAATGGGAAATCAATTAAACACCTGTAAAATTTCATCCAGCTACTATTTTACGTATAAACTATTTACAAGTTAAAGAAGCAAGTTGTAGTATTCAATCCTCTTAGCAAGAACAAACATCCAAGAATATTATTTATATTTACTTGATCATGACAAGTATTTTAGAATTATGCTTACATATTTCAATGGGCTGGATTTTCCTGTCATAACATGGAGTGAACCCATGTTGGGCAAGTTTTAATAATGGCAAGTGGGAGCTAACTCCTGGATTACTGCTATTCAGTATAGCTCAATTTAATGTAAACCTACTAATCAACACAAGGGTTGGTGAAACAAAATGTGCTTCTTTATTTGAAGACAAAACGACATACATATAAATTTCTCAGCAGATTAAATTTGGTTGGTCTCACTTCTACTACAGCGGCTCAAAGGCAGCCTAGAAATTATGGGACAAACATGACATATCATGTCTTGAGATGGCAACATGTGACACTTGTCAAAGATACATGGCAATGTAACATAATACACACATCCATTCTCATTGATAGCATGATTGAAGGTTGCAAGATAAGGGCACAGGCTGAAAGCCTGCATCAGCATACCTGATCTCACTGATGCCATTGAGACAACGTCTATTTCAAAACCCTCACACTTTTTGAGGCGTTAACGTGGTTCAAACGAGCCCAGCAATCTTAGGAACTGCTAGGGCATCCTATTCCTGAATCAGCAACCTTTTGGCAAGTAAATTCAAAAGGTGATCTCATTGTCACATGTCACAATGCATCACTGTGTGATGAGGTAAGCATTAGTATAGTAATTAATGAAAGGTTTTGAGACTAAAAGGTAAGCAACTATCAAATTTAACAGCCTTTGAGAATTGAAAAAGCTTCCAGGTTGATCATTGTACATCATTCACTGGATAAATGACTCTTTTGTATTGCAATGCAGATTTGAATCTGCAGCTGTTCCCTATGTTTTATTTGTTGTTGTCACCATAGTCTTTCCAGACCATAGGGGCTGCTCTCTTATTAGAGAGAAGCGACTGGTGGTGATTTAACCTGAGAGCTGCCAGACCTCAGGCAATGGAAGGGGTTGAGAAGAAGGGTCCTTCATGGAAACCTCAAACTGGTGATGGGAACTGAACCCACACTGTTGGCAACACACTGCTCTGCAAACCAACAATCCAGCCAACTGAGCTAAACCAATGCCCATGTTTGATTACTTTTGTTTAATTACAACTGAGATATCTAATCCACTAATTCAAAGCTTGAACAGTTGTTTGAGCTCTTTCAATGATTACAAAGGTTTTTGTGTATTTAGTTTGGAAGTTTACTTGGAAAAAAATGTTCAATATAATCTCATTATGAATGCAATGATGAGCTGAAAATCTACAAAAGGATCAGCAGAGGTTGTTGACACAGCTGTCAAGGAGATTGTGAGTTAACATACATTAATGTCAGTTTTGAGTTCCTCAGAGGTTAATGATCTTCTTGAAATTAATTTTGAGTGACTCTTCATTTTGACAATTTGAAGATCATCTCAAAAACTTGCCAAAGTTATTAGAGCACATATTTACAGTACACTGCAGATACTGGCTATAAGTGGGCATGTAGGTAAGGGGAATGTGAGGGCTTAGGAAAATGTATAGACTGGGAAATGTGGAGGAATAGAGAGGATGTAGGAGTTCAGTGGTGGTTAAGGTGCTGCAATCACCTACAGAATGAACTAATATCCCAATGAATGGAGGTGGGTTTTCTAACAATCACAGCCCATCAATTGCTTGCCTCCATTTCAATGTTAGATTTACTTCTGGAGGTGGAATCCCAGATTCTCAACTGTCTCAATATCCCACCATTTAAAATACCAGCATAGCCAGTCAAGATTGGATTGTGACATTCCTGACTTCAAACAGTAGTTGGCTACTTGACATTCAATTCCTCACCCTTTATGTGGAGAGTATCATGACTCAGACTATCCCGGGCGACTCACTGACCATGTCCAGTCTCCTGGACTGGAATCGGAGGCTGCCCCTGGCTTACTGTTCTGAGAATGCCTGAGCAAAGGCTATATTCCTTGACTTGACTGAAGCCGACTGATAATGATGACAGGCTTCCTGGGTTGGTGTCTGTGCTAAATGGCAAGGCAACGCAAGTCGACAGTCAGCTTGGAATCTCTTGCTGAGGGGACAATGAGACAAGGAAATCCAATGTAAGGTAGGGATGTATCCAAATACAGTCAGGGTGAGTGAAGACTATGACATCAAGCAAAAAGCCAGAGATGTAGCTTGACTAAGTTCATAAGCTGGGTGGTGTCCCTTAGCACAAAGTGTTGTTGCTGCTCCAATGATAGTTGCCAATTCAGCCCAAAGTGAAACATTCAAGTGCAGAACCACCCTGTAAATGGATCGAAGTGGTGTGATGAGGCACTTAGCGGCTAAAACATGTCGGATGCCAATGTTCCTCCACATGAGTTGCCAGCACCTAGTGCCAAATGGGCATGCCTTGAGATGTTGGTTCTAGCATCCAATGTGGAGGTCCTTTAGCACAGTGAACTGAAATCACAAGGTACCTGCTCTGATTTCCATGGCAATATTTTTCAACTTCTAAGCTGTACAGTATGCTGAAAAAGATATGAATGTGAGTATTAATGAAGGCAGTTGCAGCAAAGATAATACATTTAAAAAGCTAAAATGCTCATTGGCAATTTGCTGCTGTCTAGTGAGTAAGACACTTCACCACTTGGCAAATGCAAAAAACATGCAGCAATTTGCTCCTGATGTTGAGAAAGGTCTTGCTGGATTATATTGCCATGTCCCTCCATAGACCACCGTGTTCAGTTCCCTTGCAAGATCTTGCCCTTTGTGTCATCCTCATACTGAAGGTCAGTTCACCTATTTTTTGTGTATTCAGCTATGATTCTCTTGAAAGATGGTGTTTTGCCTAACAGAGTCAAAAATACACATTCTAGACAAAAAGGTGTCTTTGCATATTGAGATCATCAGAAGACACTCTTAACTTGAATGTATTTTCTTTTCCAAAACAAAGAAGGTATTGTCTTCTGTCATTGGGGTGAAGTCTTAAAATAATAAACTGGGATGTGGCTAACCAATCTGAGACCAGCACCACAGTTTGGAAAAGTATCTGCAATCATGAGGAGTCATAAGGGACAGCAGCCATGTTTGTTCCTTCAGACGGTTTAAATGCTGACTGCAGGAAGGAAGACAGCAGGAGCAGAAAGAGCGATGGCATCTCTGCCTGAAGAAACAGACATGGTGGTAGTATAAGATTTCGAAGTTTGTCCCCTTTTGTGTCCATCAATACAGAAAGAGTTAAAAGACTATAAGCAAATAACTATGTGACTTGTAAAAATGCTTTGTCTTTGAAGAAATCTTGCAGCCACTTTGCAAGATGACTTCTGGTGTTGAATTCACTTGAAGAGAGAGAACCTGCATAGTTACCGCATTTGCTGTTTGAATTCATGTATCGCTGGACATCGGAGTGCATCTGGGAAAATTAACAAACAGTGAAATTCAAAACTAATCTTGGAGGAACTGTTGGGTGAAGTTCACAGCACAGAATCAGATAAGTTAATTGTTGTTTTAAGTCTGTCCAAGAGAAAGGCTGCAGTAGTGGGTACAGTGGATTCTTTCTTGATTATATGTTTTTGGAGATAAGTCTCTTGATTAAACTTAAAATATAAGCCATAGCTATTAATTTAACCTGGGGCAGGCAGTGTTTGCAGAGGAATAAGACGGTGTTATTTTCTGGGTCTGCAGATTGTGAAGGAGCAAAATGGCCTTTGCAGTGATATGTACTTCTTGTCAGATGTGGGAGTTTAAAGAGAGTTTAAGGGTTACTGTAGATTATATCTGCCATAAACGCTGTTGGATGCAAATTTTATCATATCGAGTGGATCGGTTGGAAAGACAGGTAGAAGCGATGAGGAATTTGCAACAGCAACAGTATGTGATGGATGGCAGTTATAGGAAGGGGGGAAAGTCTCAGATACAGTCACATAGATGGGTTAACTCCAGGAAGGGTGAGAGAGGTCGGCACCTAAAGCAGGAGTCTTTTGTGGATATACCCATTTCAAACAGGTATGTTAGTTTGGAAAATGTAAGGGGTGATGGATTTTCAGGGAAACGTAGCACAAACAGCCACATTTCTGGTATTGAGACTGGCTCTAATGCAACGAGGGGTACGTCGACTTCCAAGAGATCAATTGTAATAGGGGATTCTGCAGTTAGAGGTACAGACAGACGTTTCTGTAGCCAGCAGAGAAAAAGCAAAATGGTGTGTTGTTTCCCTGGTGCCAGGATCAAGAATGTCTCAGAGAGGGTGCCGAATGTTCTCACGGGGGAGAGGGGCCAGCAGGAGGTCATTGTCCACATTGGAACCAACGATATAGGAAGGGAAAAGGTTGAGACTCTGAAGGGAGACTACAGAGAGTTAGGTAGAAATTTAAAAAGGAGGTCCTCAAGGGTAGTAATATCTGGATTACTCCCAGTGCTACAAGCTGGTGAGGGCAGGAATAGGAGGATAGAGCAAATGAATGCATGGCTGAGGAGTTGGTATTTGGGAGAAGGATTCACATTTTTGGATCATTGGAATCTCCTTTGGGTGAGAAGTGACCTGGACAAGAAGGACGGATTGCACCTAAATTGGAAGGGGACTAATATACTGGCAGAGAAATTTGCTAGAACTGCTTGGGAAGATTTAAACTAGTAAGTGGTCGGTGGGGGGGGACTCAGGGAGATAGTGAGGAAAGAAATCGATTTGAGATGGGTACAGCTGAGAACAGAAGTGAATCAAACACTCAGGGCAGGAAGGGACAAGGTAGGACTAATAAATTAAACTGCATTTATTTCAATGCAAGGGGCCTAACAGGGGAGGCAGATGAACTCAGGGCATGGTTAGGAACATGGGACTGGAATATCATAGCAGTTACGGAAACATGGCTCAGGGATGGGCAGGACTGGGAGCTTAATGTTTCAGGATACAAATGCTACAGGAAGGATAGAAAGGGAGGCAAGAGAGGAGGGGGTGTGGCATTTTTGATAAGGGATAGCATTACAGCTGTGCTGAGGGAAGATATTCACAGAAATACATCCAGGGAAGTTATTTGGGTGGAACTGAGAAATAAGAAAGGGATGATCACCACATTGGGATTGTATTATAGACCCCCCCAATAATCAGAGGGAAATTGAGAAACAATTGTAAAGATATCTCAGCTATCTGTAAGAATAATAGGGTAGTTATAGTAGGGGATTTTTACTTTCCAAACATAGACTGGGACTGCCATAGTGTTAAAGGTTTAGATGGAGAGGAATTTCTTAAGTGCGTGCAAGACAATTTTCTGATTCAGTATGTGGATGTACCTACTAGAGAACGTGCAAAACTAGACCTACTCTTGGGAGATAAGGCAGGGCAGGTGACTGAGGTGTCAGTGGGGGAGCATTTTGGGGCCAGCGACCAAAATTCTATTTGTTTTAAAATAGTGACGGAAAAGGATAGACCAGATCTAAAAGTTGAAGTTCTAAATGGAGAAAGGCCAACTTTGACGGTATTAGGCAAGAATTTTCAAAAGCTGATTGGAGGCAGATGTTCGCAGGTAAAGGGACGGCTGGAAAATGGGAAGCCTTCAGAAATGAGATAACAAGAATCCAGAGAAAGTGTATTCCTGTCAGGGTGAAAGGGAAGGCTGGTAGGTATAGGGAATGCTGGATGACTAAAGAAATTGAGGGTTTGGTTAAGAAAAAGAAGGAAGCATATGTCAGGTATAGACAGTTTAGATCGAGTGAATCCTTAGAAGAGTATAAAGAAAGTCGGAGTATACTTAAGAGGGAAATCAGGAGGGCAAAACGGGGACATGAGATAGCTTTGGCAATTAGAATTAAGGAGAATCCAAAGGGTTTTTACGAATATATTAAGGACAAAAGGGTAACTAGGGAGAGAATAGAGCCCCTCAAAGATCAGCAAGGCGGCCTTTGTGTGGAGCCACAGAAAATGGGGGAGATACTAAATGAATATTTTACATCAGTATTTACTGTGGAAAAGGATATGGAAGATATAGTCTGTAGGGAAATAGATAGTGACATCTTGCAAAATGTCCAGATTACAGAGGAGGAAGTGCTGGATGCCTTGACACTGTTAAAAGTGGATAAATCCCCAGGACCTGATCAGGTGTACCTGAGAACTCTGTGGGAAGCTAGAGAAATGATAGCTGGGCCTCTTGCTGAGATATTTGTCTCATCGATAGTCACAGATGAGATGCCAGAAGACTGGATGTTGGCAAACGTGGTGCCACTGTTTAAGAAGGGCGGTAAAGACAAACCAGGGAACTATAGACTGGTGAGCCTGACCTCGGTGGTGGGTAAGTTGTTGGAGGGAATCCTGAGGGACAGGATGGACATGTATTTGGAAAGGCAAGGACTGATGCGGGATAGTCAACATGGCTTTGTGTGTGAGAAATCATGTCTCACAAACTTGACTGAGTTTTTTGAAGAAGTAACAAAGAAGATTGATGAGGGCAGAGCAGTAGATGTGATGTATATGGACTTCAGTAAGGCGTTCAACAAGGTTCCCCATGGGAGACTGATTAGCAAGGTTAGATCTCATGGAATACAGGGAGAACTAGCCATTTGGATACAGAACTGGCTCAAAGGTAGAAGACACAGAGTGGTGGTGGAGGGTTGTTTTTCAGACTGGAGGCCTGTGATCAGTGGAGTGCCACAAGGATCGGTGCTGGGTCCTCTACTTTTTGTCATTTACATAAATGATTTGGATGCAAGCGTAAGAAGTACAGTTAGTAAGTTTGCAGATGACACCAAAATTGGAGGTGTAGTGGACAGCGAAGAGGGTTACCTAAGATTGCAACAGGATCTTGACCCGATGGGCCAATGGGTTGAGAAGTGGCAGATGGAGTTTAATTCAGATAAATGCGAGGTGTTGCATTTTGGGAAAGCAAATCTTAGCAGGACTTATACACTTAATGGTAAGCTCCTCGAGAGTGTTGCTGAACAAAGAGACCTTGGAGTGCAGGTTCATAGCTCCTTGAAAGTGGAGTCGTAGGTAGATAGGATAGTGAAGGCGGCGTTTGGTATGCTTTCCTTTATTGGTCAGAGTATTGAGTACAGGAGTTGGGAGGTCATGTTGCGGCATTTACAGGACATTGGTTCGGTCACTGTTGGAATACTGCGTGCAATTCTGGTCTCCTTCCTATCGGAAAGATGTTGTGAAACTTGAAAGGGTTCAGAAAAGATTTACAAGGATGTTGCCAGGGTTGGAGGATCTGAGCCACAGGGAGAGGCTGAACAGGCTGGGGCTGTTTTCCCTGGAGTGTCGGAGGCTGAGGGGTGACGTTATAGTGGTTTACAAAACTATGAGGGGCATGGATAGGATAAATAGACAAAGTCTTTTCCCTGGGGTCGGGGAGTCCAGAACGAGAGGGAATAGGTTTAGGATGAGAGGGGAAAGATATAAAAGAGATCTAAGGGGCTACTTTTTCACGCAGAGGATGGTATGTGTATGGAATGAGCTGCCAGAGGATGAGGTGGAGGCTGGTACAATTGCAACATTTAAGAGGCATTTGGATGGGTATATGAATAGGAAGCGTTTGGAGGGATATGGGCCGGGTGCTGGCAAGTGGGACTAGATTGGGTTGGGATATCTGGTCAGCATGGACGGGTTGGACCGAAGGGTCTGTTTCCATGCTGTACATCTCTTTGACTCTATGAACTACTGTTCAGGATTGAAGACATATGCTTCATTAGTCCCTGGTTCCCAGAACCAATCAGACAAGTGAATTATCAACTATTATGTTTTGCTAGAATCTGTGAAAGTGCACTATTCTTGCCAACTGCACCATGAGTGTGTTTTTGTGTGTGGCTGCGTGAGTGAGAATTGTGCTTTCAGATTTCACGGTCATCTCATAAGTAAACAATGCCCTTTCCTTATTTAAACCTATGGAAACCTGCCTACTGGCTAACAAATCCTCCATGCACTCAGATTAAAAAACATATATACATCTTCCTATCCAGTTGGGAATTGGACAGGGACTAAGCCGTTCAGACTCATCCTGTCAATTACAAAGGTGTGCCATATTCAATATATTTTGTAAAGTAAAAAAGATTATCATGAATTATTTGTAAATTACTTCCCTGGATTTGATATGATCAATTCTGCTGTTAACTGGTCTCCTTTTTTTGATCTTATATAAGGAAGGATTTAAATAAATTGTAGGCATTACAGAGGAGGTTTACCAGATTGAGCATGGAATAAATGGGTTGTCTTATCATGATACGTTGGACAGGCTGGGCTTATTTCCACTGGAGATTAGAAAACTGATGGGTGTCTTGTTGATGTGTATAGGATCCTGAATGTTTTTTTTAAGGTGAGTATGGGAAAGAGGTTTCCTCTGGTGAGTTGATCCAGAAACAGGGTACATTGTTTAAAAATTAAGAGTCATTCCTTTGGGACAAGTTGTGGAGGTTTTTTTTCTCTCAGAGGGTGTATGACTTTAAAAGTGTCTGCCTCAGAAGATGGTTGGGCTGGGGGAATTCAAAGACAAACAGATAGGTATGATCTTATTGAATAATGGTGAGGTCTTCAGGGACTGAACATTCTTCTTCTACTCCTCTCTTATATGTTGTTAACATCCGAATATTGAAACATTAGTTGTCAATTAATTTTATGCGATCTTCAATATGCCAAATGCCTATCATCATTTGTGGAAAGTGTATGAAGATTAATCCTTTTTTTTTGCCATCAGGGACATTGTTACATGGTTTAGAAATGTTGTAGTAAGAATGTGTTTATCATTATCAGGATAGATGCAGATAATTAAATCGCATGTGTAGAAAAGCTGTCTTGAGCCAATCCAAAAATGATTGCTAACTCTGCTAGTGCTAAGATACTAAACCTGTCAGATCACAACACACCTACAAAATTAATTGTCTCTTTATAGCAATGGAACGAGTTTGTTTCAAAACGTTAGGCATTATTGATCATACTCAGAGACACGATATAACAAACGAAGATATCTATAATGCTGGGAGAACTCTTCTATTAGGGGTATGCCAGACGTTCAATAAAACCATTGGCAGACTGAAAAATTCAGCTCTCTGGCAAATTGGGTTTTCATGATGAGGCATGGGATGGGTCAGGGCATGAATTCAAACATTGCTACAATATTGCAAGACTATTGTGACAACTTTACCTGGTCAATGCAATTTTTGAAATTTTCATTACCAATCTGTCAAAAATAAGCATACTGATTAAATCATTTGCTTTAGTAAATGTAAAAAGTAATATTTTTAATGCCAATAGATGAAAAAAAACTCCATTGCAAGTTAATGTACTCCTGCATCAAATTCATGCAAAATTATGACCAGAAATTATGGCTCATATTTGATGCAGAATAAGGAAGACTCCAGCACTATTTTGAAAAGTGGACCTGAATGCCCAAGAACCGCCATATATTTATAATAAATTTAACTTTTGCTGGTGGAGAAATGTGCTGAGAGTGATTCAGACAGAGGAGACGTCTGTATTCAGCAGGGTCATTTTAACTTGCTACTGAGTTAAAACAGATCTCAGTTTTGCTCTTCCACAGGCCTTAACATGCAAAGTAATAATCATGGCTGTATGCAGCATATGTAAATATTCTGGTAGGGTTGATAAGATATGTTTAAGTATTGTAAGTCTGAAGGTTTGGTTTTCAAATCTCCTGCACTTTAAACATGAAAGGAAGGTTTAAGCAATGAGTGAAACCATAAAGAAAAGCATCTGCTGAACTGCTTTGGTTGATTGGTCACTTGGCCTAAAAGAAGTTACCATCTGTTTTTGATTAGAATAGAGTACTTATTATATTTCCAAGGGCTTTTAGTATATATTTCAGCTGCTTGGCTGAGTTTCAAAAGCTAGTTATCTCAGCACAGATTTCTGAATTCATAGTTTGATTGACAGTTTCAAGAGGTTATTAAATGATTAATAATCCAATAAATGTGACTACTCAATGAAAGCTTCTTTTTATCCGAGATTAATTAGTTGAAGAGATTTAAACATGTTGAATAGGTTTTATGAATAGGAGATTTTCTGGCAGGCAACTGCATATGTGCGAGAGTTACATTAGATTGATAAAAGGTTTTATTTTCCATTTCCATGGCACCTGAGGACTGTCCACGGTGGAGGAGTAAGTATCTATGAAGGTAGTGTGGAAGATATGAGGAAACATGAGTTGTATGAAGAGGCAAAGGAGTGAATGCAGGTCATGTGTTTGCATGAGGGATTAAAAATGGTACGTGTGGGAGCATGGGAGTATATTGGCGACATGAGTTGGCATGGAGGAGTCAGGAAGAAATGATGGGGCGTGGGATGGGTCAGGGCATGAATTCAAACAGTGCTACAATATTACCCTCTAACTATATTGGGCAAGCATGTTATGTTTCTGGGCTGTTTAACCAATAATTCTTGTTGAAATCAGCCTCCTGTGATTCTATAGGCTATGATGGAGAAAATACTTCAGAGATCCAGACATTCAGGACACAACCCTGTAAGATGGTTGCCAGACTTTCTAATACAATAAACAGTTTAATTCTGATATTCAAAAAAAGTTTTGAACTTTTTCCATTTATGGACTGACTTTTCGCAGCTATAAGTGGATGGGTCAAGTGACAACATTTTCAAGTCTGAGCTCTGATATCCAACCCAAACGCCTCCTGGTTTAACATTGATGGAGCAAGGACAGGCCAACCAATTAGCTCTCAGCACACAAACATATTTTAAATCAGCTGCTTGCCTCCTGTTCAACCTGTTTTGCAGGTTTAGCTATGATCTGCTGGATTTCCCCAGTCTCCAAAACCTGGAATCTGAAGGGAGGCAGGAGCACATTTCGCAAGAAGGTAAATGCTTTCACTTGGACTACTCAGATTGGGAGTTTGTTTCATCAATACTTTCCACTTCACCAATCCCAAAAAGCTCATACACTCCCATCCTCCTCCCATCAGAACACCTACCACACAGAAATCTCTGGGAATGGACATCACCCCTGAACTTAGGAATTAAACCCACCTGCTCCTTCCATCTGCTCTGAAGAAGGGTAATACCCGAAATGTTGATTTGTCCATCCCCTGATGCTGCCTGGCTTGCTGTGTTCTTCCAATCTTCTGTGTGTCTACCCTGCAGTCCTCTCTATCCAATTATAAATAAAACCAGTCTATTAGTCCAATAGCTAGTAGGGTAAGTTATCAATGACAAAAAACACTCACTAATAAAGCACCACAGCATTTAGGGAAGCCTGGACTTCTGGGTTTCCAACACAAAGCCCTGTTCCTACTGACATAAATCACGGGTTTTAACATCCAGGCCTTTATTTTGCTTTTTAGGTGATTGTGTGCAGAAGATTGTTAAAGTGAGTTGGAACACTTTACTTTACTCAATATCCAGTTTTAGAAGGAAAGACTATTAAGTCAGCATAAGATGAACAGATAGGAAGCAGTACATCTACTCAGTTCCAATAATATGTTTCAGTTTTAGTTTCAGATGTGCATCTAATTTAATTGGTGTGTTGTTTCCATTTCTCATCCAACCATTCTTCCAGCTTTTTAATTGAGTGAAACTGACAACTAAGTACTGAAGTTGGAAGACTGCAGAGTTCTCCTTGCACTGAAGGGCCAGAGGCAAGCCACCAGAAGGATTCTGAACACAAAGATGAGATTACTAGGTTAAGATTATTCAACTCACTTTTCATACAATCCTTGTTTTTTGGCAGACAGACAGAGAGAGCCTGAGTTTAAAACTAGATCCCAGAAGTAAAGTGCCAATGTTTTATTCTACTGCACCCCAGGCTTACCATCATAAAATTTCAAAAACCTCCAGCAAAGTACCATTGTCCCATAAAATATTAAATAGATTCAAGCTCTGTCCAGATTCTAAAGACGATGTGTGATTTCACTTGGCGGTGTTGGAGGTAGACTTGCAATTTATCAGGAAAAGAAATATATTTTACAATTAATTGGAAGCAGAATGGTGCTCCCGTCACTCTGCACAGGCTACCAATTTCCATGTGAGTGGGTTGAGAAGCCTACAGATTTCACATTGCTATCTTCCTTTAACTTCATTGCTTTCCAGGCAGAATGTGGTTTGCTGGAAAATATACCATCACATCTATTATTCGAAAGATACTTAAGTTAGTTTTAACCCTAACCACTACCTATCCCACTGTGTTTGGGGGTGGAAAGTTAAAAATATCTATGTTACTTACCTACTTAGACCCCTAACTGTAGTGATTTTAATGAAGTCAGCCAGGTAGACCTCATAGAATATGAGTTCCCTGATCGGGGCTGTTAATCAGGGCAGACTGGCTGCATGATATAAACAGGAGTGTCAGCTGTTCTGCTCAGTCTGAGAGCTGGCTCTGAGAGATTTGAATCAGTGTCAAGGATTCTCCATGTATAAATGAAAGGTGACTTGGTGGCCGCATACCTCTGTGGAATTTTTTCACCAACTATTTCCAATACAATCCTGCAGACATTTGTAGGCACATGAGATATCTACTCAAAGTAGTGATATGTCTAATTATTGTATGCAAAGCAGGGTCACATTGTGTGGGGTTTAGCAGGTTCCTGTACAGAAAATCCAATGCAGGATGGGATAGGTCAGCAGTTGATCTGAAGGCAGGACATACCATTCAAATTATGACATAGATGAATTTCCTAGGGCCAGGAGGAGCATTACTTCAGGTCAAACAAAGTAAGCTGTGGTTTCTCTTGCCCTTGGCTTTCCCCTTCCTGCCAGCAAGGTGAACCTTATGCAGCATCTGATGTCCATTGTTCCCTTCTCACAAAACATGTTATTTTTGAGTTTGCAAATGATGCTGCAGTATCCACTTGCTTGGAATCATGCCCAAACATAAGACAGCTTTCCCGCTCATAAATTAATATCTGTTTATTCCAGCAGAAAAAAAGCATCAGCTGGGCAGGATGCAAAGCCTTCACTGGGCAGTAGGCCCCTGCTCTGTTCAGGATGCTGCAAAGAGTAGCCAAATGGACATCATGCTTTATCATAACAGCTTTAAAACCTTTGTCCAAAGGCAAAGATCCTGAAATACCTTGCATATTAATGCAGTATTTAAAATCATCTTCTCTATTGACCTCACTCAATGGGAGATCACACATCAGTGTTTTGAAAATCACGATTTTAGCAGCACTCTGTCCCAGGGCTGCCTGAACAATATTCAATGCCACATTGGTCTTGAATGAAGTTCAAACATCCAGGGTAGCTGCCTGAAATATGTCTTAGCACTTCTCTTCTATAAATCTTCATCAGGTGCTCTGCTAAGGTTTTTCTGGTATGTATTCATCACCAGATAATGATAAATTATTTTCATAAACATTTATGTGGAGCAGAGAATAATGGAAATCTTTGTCCTGGCTCTTCGGCATTGCACCTGCCCCTTGGCTCCCACCCACTTACCTCCTATAACCACAGGACTTTGTTGAAGCTGACAGCAGTGAATAAGCTGCCTGTGTAGATTTGGCAAGTATTAGCAGCCAGTTCCAATGATCAAAATGGGCCAAGGTAGTTGAAATACATTTTGCCTACATGTCATTAGAGTATTCCTAAAAATGAACCACAATCAAATTCAATCTCAATATGTATCTCTATATAAACAGAAAGCAATTTCACTCAATTTGCAGAACATCTTTTTTGTTGATTAAACTGGTTGCAAAGAACAACAATGACACAAGAAAAATAATTTTAAGGCTCTGAGTAGTTTAGACCATGCAATGCATAGCTTGAGGGTTTGGTGGTGGCAGATATGATTGAAGTTTTCATAAGTTGACTGAATAAGCACTTAAGAGTCTCAGTCATGGAGTCAGACGGCACGGAAACAGACCCTTCCATCTAAGAAGTCCATATCAAACATAATCTCAAATTAAACTAGTCCCACCTGCCTGCTCCTGGCCCATATTCCTCCAAACCTTTCCTATTAATGTATCTAACCAAATGTCTTTTAAACATTGTAATTGTACCAACATCCACCACTATTCAAGGTCCTACCATTAATTGCATAAATCTTACCCTTGTTTGTTGTCTTAAAATGTAATACCTTGCGTTTATTCAGATTGAACTCTATCTGCCATTTTCAGCCCATTGACCCATTTGATCAATCCCTCTGTGATTTTAGAAAATCTTCTTCACTGTCTACTATGCCACCAATTTTGGTGTCGTCTGCAAACTTACTAAAGCCTTCTATATTCTCATCCAAATCATTTATATAAATGACTAACAAAAGAGAACTCAGAACCAATCCCTATGGAATAGCACTGGTGACAGGCCTCCAGTCGGAAAAACAACTCTCTCACCATTACTCTCTGTCTCCTGCCATTAAGCCAATTATGTATCCAATTGGCAAGCCCACCTGAATCCTATGTGACATATCTTTACTAATCAGTCTACCATGCAAAATCTTGTCAAAGGCTTTACTAAAATCCAAATAAACAATGTCTACCCCACTGCCATCATCAATCCTTTTTGTAACTTCCTCAAAAAACTCAATTACGTTCGCAGACACACAATTGTCCTCACACAAAACCATGCTGATTATCACAAATCAATTTTTGCCAGTCTAAATGCCCATGAATCCTATCTTTTATAATCACCTCCAACAATTTAGTTGCAACCAAAGTCAGACTCACAGGTCTATAGTTCCCTGGTTTCTCCTTACAGCCTTTCTTAAACAAAGGTACAACATTGGCCACCTTCCAGTCAACCTGAAGAGAAAACATAGTTACAGGACTACTAACCAAGGATAGACAAATGGACTTATTGAGTTGCTCTTCTGAGATCCAACAGCTGGTGAGGAGAAGGGAAATGGTGCCATTGTGGTAACATTACTGGACTAGTGATCCAGAAATCCAGGCTAATGTTCTGGAGAAATGGGTTCAAATTCCCACTGTGGAAGACAGTGAATTAAAAAAGATCAGGGATTAAAAGCTAGTCTAATAGTGACCATGTGTTGATTGCCATAAAAACCATCTGGTTCACTAACGTTCTTCAGGGAAGGAAACTTGAAGCTTTACCTGGTCTGGCCTACATGTGACGCCAGACACCAACAATGAAATGGCCTGGCAGCCCACTAGTTCAAGGAAAAGTTACGATATCGATGTGCCGTTGTTGGACAGGGGTGGACAAAGTTAAAAATCACACAACACCAGGTTATAGTCCAACAGGTTTATTGGGAAGGGCAAGCATTCAGAGCACTGCTCCTTCATCAGGTAGCTAGTGGGGCAGCATCAGTTGTATGACACTTTGATCTTTTACTACAAATTCTGTGTCCTATGATCCTCCCCACTCGTACTAACAAAGGAGCAGTGTTCCAAAAGCTTGTACTTCCAAGTAAACCTGCTGGACTATTACCTGGTGTAGTGTGATTTTTAACAAGGAAAAGTTGGAATGGGTGACAGAAACCTGTAACCATTTTAGATTAGATTAGATTATTTACAGTGTGGAAACAGGCCCTTTGGCCCAACAAGTCCACACCGCCCCGCCGAAGTGCAACCCACCCATACCCCTACATTTACCCCTTACCTAACACTACCGGCAATTTAGCATGGCCAATTCACCTGACCTGCACATCTTTGGACTGTGGGAGGAAACCGGAGCACCCGGAGGAAACCCACGCAGACATGGGGAGAACGTGCAAACTCCACACAGTCAGTCGCCTGAGGCGGGAATTGAACCCGGGTCTCTGGCGCTGTGAGGCAGCAGTGCTAACCACCGTGCCACCGTGCCGCCCACAATGATTCAACGTGAGACAGTAAGTTAATAAGTTCGTTATTATTCCATATTCCATATTGTATCAATAATCTTAAGAGGAAAGAAAGATTGTCACATTAGAATATCTATGTAAATGCCTGGCTCTCTGGCAAACAATCTACTGTCTCCTGAAGAACATCAATTTTCCAAAGCTTATATGCAGCTTCAAATCCACATATATTGAATAATTGAATCGCTACAGTGTGGAAACAGGCCATTCAGCCAATGAGTCCATACCAACTCTCCAAACAGCACCCTACTCAGACCCACCACCCTACTCTATATCTGATATCCTACTTTTCCTATAGCTAATCCACCAAGCCTGCATATCCCTGGAGACTATGGGCAATTTAGCATGGCCAATCCACCTAACCTGCACAGTTTTGAATTGTGGGAGGAAACCGGAGCACCTGGAGGAAACCATGCAGACACAATGAGAATGTGCAGACTCCAACACAGTGAGTCACCCAGGAATGTAATTGAACCTGGGTTGCTGGTGCAGTGAGACATCAGTGCTAGCCAATGAGCCTCAGTGCAACCCTGCTTTCATCTTCAAGAAGAAAAGACAGAATAAGAGCAAAAAGCATTGCAAAATATTATTTTTGCATTTGCAGATGAAATTTATTCCAATGCTTTTATTCTAATTGAAGACTAATATCTGGGCAGATCTTTTGACTTGAGCATTATCCTTACAACATATTTACCAAATGTTCATTTATTGACAGCTGGAATGATGGAATGATTTTATTTTTGGCTTTAAATCTTTAATCATATCATTTTTCAGGTGAAGGTTCTGTACTCAGTACTATTACTGATCTCCTTTGTTAGTTATTATTGGAACAGTGTGTCTCTAGTATTTCAGTTTCTTTATCATCAGATAATTTGTTTTAGTTGCCTGTGCATTTCCATAATTTCCTTAATCTTTGGCTTTTATGCACTTTCCCCCATACTTGTTTCAATATCAATGAACAGTTTCATGTTACATTGAGTTTGGGTTCAATCTGACTGATTGAGGAAAAGCTTAAAAATGTGTTGCTGGAAAAGTGCAGCAGGTCAGGCAGCATCAAAGGAACAGGAGAATCGACATTTCGGGCATAAGCATGCCCAAAACATCGATTCCCCTGTTCCTTTGATGCTGCCTGACCTGCTGCGCTTTTCCAGCAACACATTTTTAAGCTCTAATCTCCAGCATCTGCAGTCCTCACTTTCTCCTGATTGAGGAAAAGGCAAAGTCAAGACTGTCTTCAGACATAGACTTCAAAGTAGTATTATTCATTACACATTAATTCTAAACACGACGATATATGATAATCATAGCAACATCAGGCTCTTATTTGATAGTTACACTAGGGAAGGACTAATTTATTCATGTGTTCATGTCCATGAGCCTATGTCAGTCTTTCAGGGAGAAAGTCATGTAATTTAGTTTAATCTAGAGTGGTGTGCGACTATCCAACTCTGCACATACTGCTCTATTTATATTCTGTGATGCATAGGTCTGTGACATCATCACAAGATTCCTGGATAGTCATGAAACCCCAGCGTAACATCTTTTCCAATTTTTTTTCCCCTTGACATTAATGTTGCCTGTCTCCCCTGAGGAGAGTGAACCGAAGTGCTACATGAGCAAATCAGTCAGGAAACCTGTATGTTTTGCTGTCTGAATCACTCATTCTGCCTCTACATTGGACCCAGGGTATTCTTTCAAACTCCTGACATGTTGAAAGCCCAGTGTTGTTGTGAATATCTTGAACAGCTCATTAGCAAACTGTGACCCATGGTTGGAAACAATGATAACCTGAATACTTTTAGAAGCAAACATCTCACAACTGTTCCAGTGGTCACTGGTGACAGCTTTTTTTAAACCCAAACCATCTTCAATAGTAATTAACCATGATGGGGTAAGAATGGCCTTCATACACAAACAGGTCCATGTCCAAATGAGCTCAGAGTCTATCAGGTTTCTAAGAATGACAGACTCCCAATGTTTATGACTGTGTCTTGAACATACGTAATACTTGATAACCAAGTCTACCAAATATTTCAAGCACCCTAGAAATTAAACAGCCTGAGCACTTAGATATATCTAAGCATTCTTGGTGAATCCCCTGATGAATGTAGTTCTACAATGAATGGCAAATTATCAATTAATCATTGAAAACCAGTAAATCCTTGACAATAGAAAAGTATTCAAAGCAAGTCTTGTATGGTACGGTCCATGAACTGAGCTTTATAACTTCCATGGGTACAATACCTGTGCAGAATTCTGTTGTCCAGATTTTTTTCAGTCTTTTCTCCCTGATGAGGTTAAGTTTATTTCTTGAGCCTGGCAGGATAATGCAGTTGCCTGAGTGTAAGAGTGTATTTCAGCACCAATAGCACGATGGTCATATTTCACAACATCAGCAGTGGCTCTGGAAAGAGCACATGCTGACGCCTGATATTTGTCTTAGACATACTGAGTCTTCTATGACAATCTTTTAAGTTTCAGGCAGAACTGTACATGAGGAGGCACGTTTACCAACAAT